>NC_091951.1:194313736-194913736 GCF_031021105.1 Erythrolamprus reginae | reverse complement strand
AGCCTGTTCCCCTCCCTGGTCCACTGGCAGCTGCAGAGAGAATACATGCCATATGAAGGGACTCTTCTTCCTTGGCACTGACTCTCTCAGCCACTTGGCATCTGGGAGTCTAGTGGTACAAAAGGAGCTTTCTTGGGCTGCTTGTTTCTCTCAAGTGCGGGAGCAATCCTAGGAGGATTTCCCAGAGCCTTGGGGGGCCCTGTGGTTACACTGAAGAGGCTGTCTTTTCCTGTGCCCACAGTGAGATTGCCAGCAAGGCACACTGAAGCTGCCTTCTGGGAAGACACCTTGGCATTTGCTGAGGGCTCTGGCTCACTGCCTCTGGCTTGGGTATTTTGGATTCCCTACCCACCATCTACACTTGATGCTGCCCAGCTTCGCTTCCAAGGAGGTGCTTTGTTCCAGGTTGTACCTAACTGGTACTTCAATTAAGTGTATGTTAGGTTTATGTACTCCTGAAGGACTAATTCAATCTGAAACTCATTGAGTCAGAAAATAGGAGAACCAATTTCAAGAGCGTGGGGATTTTTCTCTTCCTTTCCTGTTTTCTTTACATTACTATTCTCACACGTTATCAAAAGAGCATCATCACAAAGGCAGTCTAGAAGTAGTGGGCATGGCAAGGGAACAAAAATCCTTCCATTGCATCTTTGTCCCATAAAGTATATTCTTTACCCATCTGTTCCTCTCAAGCAAGTCTAATGAATATGTATCAGGTAAATAATTGCTTGATCCCAGATAATTAGGATAATTACTTGTTGTATTCAGATGATAAGAATAGAAGAAGCTCTAGAGAACCAAGAAATTTGTAGGAGAATATCTTAACAGGAGGTTCTTTGGAAGATTAGCTTTTTCATGGTGGGAGCTGCTAAACATAACAATCCCTGTCATGTCGAGACAAAAGCTTTCTTCTTCCCCTTTCCAGTTTTATCCTTACCCTTTCTAAAATCTTTCCTCCCCATGCAACCATCCTTTCCTTGCACTCCAATTGTCTTCTTCTGTTGTGCTGTTTTCTATTGAAAAAGGAAGAAGTGTGTTTGTGTGTGTGTGTGTGTGTGTGTGTGTACACAAATGTGTCTCTGCATGTGAGAATGGTTTACCTGAGAGAAGCCCGATGACACATCCAGGTCAGTATAAATTATTTTTTTAAAATGGGGTACCTTATTGTTCAAATTGTTATTTTTAATTAATATGTTAAATTCTTCTACCTGTCTATAGTACCTACTCTATCTGTCCCTCCTTCTCTCTTTACAGTATTCATTATCCAGCCCTACCCCTTTTTTTGAAGCAAGGCATTAGACAGATACATAGAAAGGAAGAATAGTTTTTGGTGGAGGTAGTCTTCAGGATCGCTTTCATCTAGAGTTGCCAATCCCAGGTTGATGAAGTAGGGAAGCCAAACTCTGTACAGCAGTGGTTCCCAACGTGGGGCCCATGCCCCACGGGGGGGGGGGGGGATTTGATTTTTAATGGGGGCAATTGATACTTTGTTTAAACGAAGTTATTGGCCTTTTAGGTTTGCTCCACATGAGTAAGAGTTACTTTTTGAATAATAAGAATTAAATGTCACGGAGGGGGGATCAGGAATTTAAAGATGCTTAGGTTGGTAACCACTGCTGTACAGGAATTGAGCCTGTGTTTCTAATATTTTCCTATCTACTGATGTTGGAGGATAGTCTTATATTTAGAGCTATCTTTCCACAGATAAAGTGATTTCCCAATGAAACTAATGGGATTTGATAGTTCATTGAACAGAATTGCTAACTTCCTACTTTAGTGCACCAAACATCCAAGACATGCTGTGCCAAAAGGATCAGTTCCCTGAACAATGGATGGAGACATGCCTACATCTTTGTGTACAAAAGTTAGGTGTGCTCAATACTGCTGTTACTTATTTGTCAGGTTGCTGGCAAGGACAGTGTCCTGAATGGGGATAGTTTTGATTGATCCAAACTGTGCCTTGAGATAAGTTGATATGTATTGGTTTCCAAAACTATCCATCGCAAGTTAAATTTCAAGGATGGATCTGATTCTGTATACGATTTATATTGATTGTTTCCTAGTATGATTTAATTGCTTATTTCAACCCTATGACTATTATTAAATGTTGCACCTTATGATTCTTGACAAGGGTATCTTTTCTTTTTATGTACACTGAGAGCATATGCACCAAAGACAAATTCCTTGTGTGTCCAATCACACTTGGCCAATAAAGAATTCTATTCTGTTCTGTTCCATTGCATTCCATTCCATTCCATGGTCTTTTCAAGGGTCGAGTTGTCATGTGCAGCTTGTCTTGGGTACAGAGTAGTCTAAATCAGGGGTCCCCAAACTCTAGTCTGTGGATTGGCTCCAGTCCACAGCATGCCAACAGTTGGGCTGTGCAAACAAGTGAAGCCCCATCCACAGGATACAGGCAGCATGCAAAAGCACACCTACTCCAGTGGAGTGTGGAAACATTTTTCTCCGCAAAACTGGTGTCTGGTGCCCAAAAGGTTGGGCGTCGCTGGTCTAAATGACAAAAGGGTTGTGACATATCCTTACATTTCTAGGTTTGTAAAAAGAATTACAAATAATCCTAGATTTACAATAGTTCATTTAGTAACTGTTCAAAGTTACAATGGCACTTTAAAAAAGTGACTGATGACCATTTTTCATACTTACAATCATTGCAGCAGGTGATCAAAATTTGGATATTTGGCAATTGACTCAGAATTAGAATTAGAATTCTTTATTGGCCAAGTGTGATTAGACACACAAAGAATTTGTCTCTGAGGGCATAAACTCTCAGTATACATAAACAACAGTGATAGATCATCATTATTTATTTATTAGATTTCTATACTGCCCTTCTTGGGGTGACTCAGTCATTATCATAGTCGTTGTAAAAATACATGCATCATAAAACATTAGATACAACACTGTAACAACAACAACAACAACAGAGTTGAAAGGGAAGGTCTTCTAGTCCAACCTCCTGCCTAGGCAGGAAACCCTACACTACTTCAGACAGATGGTTATCCAATATCTTCTTAAAAACTTCCAGTGTTGGAGCATTCACCACTTCTGGGAGCAAGGTGACAGTGAAAGTCATGGATACTAAATAACCAATTAATATAAATCATATTAAGATGCTAAGTAATATGTATTACAGTTGCAGTGTCCTTAGGTCATGTGATCACCTTTTGCAGCCTTTTGTTAAGCAAAGCCAGTGACAGGTGTTACTAGCTTAACAACAGCAGTGATTCAACTTAACAACCATGGCAAGGAAGGGGCCAAATTCACTTAATAAATGTCTCACTTAGCAACATAAATTTTAGGCTCAATTGTGGTTGTCAGTTGAGGAGTATTTGTATTCTATTTTGGAATGGATTTGAGGAATGCATTGTGACTGCAAGATTGGACTGGACACACACATCAGTATAGTACTGGTTGGTTGGAAGGAAGGGGAACAATAAAGAGGAGGGGCATTCCTTCAAAATTTCAGGAGAGAAAATGGAAATGTCAATAAGGAAAAAAATCATTTGCATTGCTGATGGACCAGCAGCCCAGCTTAGATTGTGTGCATGGTTGCCTTTTCCTTACTGGGAGGAAAAATAGGCTCAAAGGGCTTTCATTCAACATAAGGTATTATTATTCAACTTTAAAAAAAAAAAATCATCCTTCTGGCTGCCTAAATTAACATCCTTTTATCCCATGGCTAAGCTTTATTCCCTAGAGCTGACAGGTGAGTTCCGCTTATTTTACAATAATTGTTCCCTTTCTTTAGTTACCCTAATATCCTTTCAGAAACACAATAGAAAAGAATCTTTAATCTGTCTCCCTCCCTTCCTCTCTCAAATCCCCTTGCACGGAAATCTTCTGTCTTCCAGTCTCTGCATTGGCAGATGTATTTTATTAGGAAGTAACAAGATTCCCCATGAATAGATGAGATTGTTATAAGCCGCCCTGAGTCTCAGGAAACGGGCGGCATAGAAACTGAATAAGTAAATAAATAAGTAAACAAGTAAGTAAACAAGTAAGTAAGTAATAAGGAGAGAGTGTGAGTCGGGGGTGGGTTCGGACGATTTTGGACCGGTTTGCCCAAACAGGTAGCGACCCGCTGGTAATGTCACAATGACATCACCGAACTGGATCGGCCATTGCCAGTCCATGAGTTCTCCTGTTCATTCTACCTCCATTCCCCCCTGTCTGCACACCTTTACAAATCTGGAAAGGCCTTGCCTGGACTGACTCTGCCTTTCCCCAATTTCCTCCAAGGCTAATGTAGCTGCCGTCTCAAACGCTGTCCGTTCTTGTTCCAGCTCATCTTCCCCCGCAGATTTAGACTCCGACAAGGTTGCAAAAAGTGATCACATGACTCTGAAACACAGCAATATTCATAAATATGAATCATTTGCAGAACCGCCTGGATTTTGATCACATGATCATGGGGATGCGACGCAAAGGTCGTAAGGGGGAAAAACAGTCATGTCACTTTTTCCAGTACCGTTGTGACCTTTGGTCTGCAGAAAAACCTCTCTGCATGGAACCAGTCCCTGGTGCATAAAATGTTGGGGGCCGTTGATCTACTTTATGGCCCATTTGTGCCTTTGATTCCACGAGATGTCACACCCCTTGCCTAAGGAAGACACCTGCAATTCTGCAGCAGACAGGATTGTATCAGTAGAAGAGATGGGAATAAAGATAAGACTAATGGATTAAAAAATATCTCTCCTAAGAGGAAACCTGATTGTAGATCTATTTTTATCCTCAGACAGCTCTGGCTTTCAAATGGAATTTTGGAGCAGTGCCAGCGTGATAAGTAAATTGCTTGATGCTCAGACTGCAGAATAACTCTTCCACCACCTGCTCACACCTACATTTCCCCAAATATTTGATTCCAGTTTGCATTTAGATCTGGGCATTTAGTCTTTTAACTGAAGTTGATCCCTGTCATTTGCTTAGATAGAAAAACTAGCTGAGCATGTAGCAGTCTAGGGGTTCTAATCATTTCTGAATGCTCTTGTCTCTCTACATCTGTGGCCTACTGTAGCTATGGGGTAAGATTGCGATCACACTAGATCAGGGGTTGGCAACCTTAAAAACTCAAAGTGTCTTTTGGACCCATTTCTCAGAAAATAAAAAACACTCGGAGTCACAAAACCTAGGTGGGTGGGGCCAACTCAACATCCCTCCCACTGAGTCACATGACTACCCCAGCTATGCCGACCCAGGTTTTTGGGCTGTTTTCTATCTCCCTCCCGCCCTCTCATCTTTCTTTCTTTCTCTCTCCTCATCTCTCTTTCCCTCTCCCTCCCTCATCTGTCTCTTTCTTCCTCTCTCTTCCCCCTGTATGCATGATCACCACCCCCGAGTGACGAGAAGCCACTTCCAAAGGCCCTCCTTAAGCGAGCAGCCGCCCACCCTCCAAATGCACCTTTGCTTTGCTTTGCTGTGCACCTTTGCTTTGGCGCTCTCTTGAGGTTCTCATTTCACATGCACAAACTCCTGGCCCCACCCCAGCCAGTCAGAATCAACCCCGGGCGCTTCTCCATTCACGCTGTTGCCCTTACCTTCTCAGGCCAGGTGAAGGGAGGTGAGGGCAAGGCCAGCCAGTGATGGGTAAGGGAGCCACATGCAGCTCCAGAGCTGCAGGTTGCCGACTCTTGCACTAGGTGGTACAATTCTGGAGTTTATAAGAGAAAGAAGAATCTTGGTTGCTTCTGTTAATGATTTTTGACACCACGGACCATCTTTTCCCAAACAAGCACCCTCCAGACCTGTAGATTTACAATCGCCATCATTGCCAGCACTGGGAATGGGAACCCACCATGAGGAGAAATGATAGTGGCTGAAAAGCTGAAAGAGCTTTGTGGGTGTGATGTCCACTTGAAATCTGCAATTGTTAGGTGACAAGAAAGCTCTAATATTAGTGTTGCTGAGTTAGCAATCTCCAACTCATATTAGATGCACCCATATCTTAACAGCAATATTTTTAGTGTCACACTTATCTGAATTTAAATCTGTTATTTGGCATCTTGCCCTCTGAGAGAACAGGTTTTGGTCTTCGTTTTTTAAAGATATATTTTGGGGAGTGCTTTTATGTTGCCTTTGATCATTGTCCAACAAGGATAAACATATAAGATTTCCTAGTTGAGTAGGGGGGTTGAATTTGAAGATCCCCAACTCTGTTATTATGTTATACCAGATCCTTCAGTCCACCTTCATGGGACCACTGCCCTGATCATCCTTTCTCTGAAGATCTGTTCAAATTCTTTGCTCAAGTGAAGGGCCTAGGACCCTTTTAGAGTATTAATTTATGTTTCCCAATGTTTTGTCACCTGAAAACTTGATAGGTATTCGCCTTTACCTTCTCATCCAAATTGTTAAGCAACATACTGAAGAGCAAAAGATTCAGCACTGATTTTCGGGGCACTAAACAATATATCTTGATATATGAAATGAGAAAACATAAGAGGTAGTCCTTAAATTACAGCTGTGATTGAGCCTGCAATTGCAATCAAATTGGGATGGTCATTATGTCAGTTATCACATGGCTGACCGATTGTACAAACATTTTTGCAGTGGTCTTTATGTCAACTCTTTATGTTAAGCAAACCAATTTTCACTATGGGGTGGGGCTTTTTTTGCTGAAAACTAGAAGTAAATGGCGATTGCCGGCAAGAACATCATAAGTTGTTGTTGTTGTTGTTGTTGTTGTTGTTGTTGTTATTATTATTATTATTATTATTATTATTATTATTATTATTATTTTTATTATTTTTATAATAGTGGTTTTCAATTATTTTCTGTTATGCCCCCCCGCCCCAGGAAGAAGTAAACATTTCAACCCCTTTCCAATCTGGGCCCCAATGGACTTTTAGTGTTAATATTTATCATTTTACTTATTATAAGCTGCAAGCAAACTATTGAATGGGGAAGGCTGCTCTATCCACTAACCTGGGAGAAAGTCACATTAACCTCAGTGTACCCTGTTTTAGGTTAGGCATGCATAGGCTACCATGGTTAGGGCCCTCTTTTGACATGGGGCAAGCCCAGCTTAATCAAGCGGATGTTTTGTGGTCACTGGCCTAGCCCATAAATGCTGCCTCTGTTGGGCACTCACAGCGAATGGTGTGGAAGGGGGCTTTAGGGTGCCGTTCAAAGCTTTTGCCCAGCTGCAGAGGATGCTCCTCCTTGTCCAGCACCAAGAACAACAAGAACCCACACTTGTTTGGGGGGGTGGAGCACTTTTGGGACAACCATGACCTGGATGACTGTGAATCTCCATAGACATCCCTCATAGTTTGTGAGTCATCAACTACCATAGCCAGCTACTCCAAAACTCTTGAGGGGAAATACGGGTGCTGATTCTGAGCCAATCATTTATGGAGCATGTCATTGGCAACAGCACGAAGGGAGCCAGCACAAGCCTCATATGCGCATTTTGAAATTTATATTGTCCTTATTTTAATCGTTTAAATGCAGGGCTGTCTAACCAGCGGCTATAAACAGTATTTGTCATCTTAGAAGAAAGGCCCTTTTGAGAACAAAATTCCAAGGTTGACTGAGGCCGTATCCCAAACCCAGCTACCATTTAGGTTATGCCTGCTGGGCAATCTATCTGTCACACATCTGAAGCCCAAGTGTTTGTGCTGCACACAACAGGCTGCCAGCGGGAGGTGGGGGGAGACGACAACAACATTGCGCTTCCACCTGCAAATGACATTAAGCATTGGTATAATACTCCAATTAGAGATTCAGCGAGTGGGCTTTTTTTCCCTTTTCTTTTTTTAACTTACTGCATCACACACACACACACACACAGAGAGAGAGAGAGAGAGAGAGACCTATGTTTGATCTTTAAGTGGAGCAAAGATCATTTGAGAGCCATTCCATTCTCTTCTACTGCTCCCAGCCCCTCCTGTCTTTACCCCATCTCATTGCCGTGATGTAAAGGTGGATCTCAGACAGGGGAGATAGAAGAGCAATAGGTCACTTTTTTCCACAAGCAATCATTTTAAAGCTGAAGTCAGATTCCTGATTATTCCTTCGAAGAATAAAAGTCGAGGCAAGGCGGAACTATTTGCAGTGTTGGAGACCTCCCATCTATCTATCTATCTATCTATCTATCTGTCTGTCTGTCTGTCTGTCTGTCTATCTACCTACCTACCTACCTACCTACCTACCTATCTATTGTATCTATCTATCTTTCTATCGTATCTATCTATCTATCTATCTATCTATCTATCTATCTATCTATCTATCTATCTATCTATCTATCTATCTATCTATCTACCTATCGTATCTATCTATCTATCTATCAATCGATCATATCTATCTATCTATCTATCTATCTATCTATCTATTGTATCTATCTATCTTTCTATTGTATCTATCTATCTATCGTATCTATCTATCTATCTATCCATCTATCCATCTATCCATCTATCCATCTATCTGATTTATAGGGCGCCCATCTCCTTGTGGACTCAAGGAGGCTCACAAGAATATAGATAGATACAACGACAATATTAAAACATTAAAAATACTAAAAAACCACAACATAAAAACAATCATTCCTCTTCCATACAAGTGGCCAAAGCGAAGCTGTTGCTCACAGCCTTGCCAGCATAGATGTGTTTTTAATGCCTTTCAAGAAGCAAGGAGAGTAGGGATGGCGCGGATCTCCGGGTGGACTTGGTTCCAGAGGTCCGGGGCTGCAACAGAGAAGGCTCTTCCCCGCAGACCCGCCATTCAGCATTGTTTGACCAATGGGGCCCAGAGGAGGCCGACTCTATGCAACCTAACCGGTTATTGGGATGTGTGAGGCAGAAGACAGTCCTGTAAATAATCTGATTCAATGCCATGTAGGGCTATTATTGGCATTATTATCATGTGTGTGTGTGTGTTTATGTCTGTCTGTGTGTATGTATATATGTAGTCACACACATACATATAATTTTCTCCCCCCTTGTCCAGGGAGTGACAGGATAGTTGCATACAAAGAAAGAGAGGGATGGGGGAAACAAATCTGCAGAAATTCGTTCTAGTCCTGCATTAAACATCAAAAACTGGCTGGGTGATTTGGGGCCAGTCAATCTCTCTCAGCCCAGCCGACATTATTGGGTTGTCATCATGGGGAAAATAGGAGGAAAGTGTAGTAGTCACGTTTTCCACCTTGAGAAATTAATTAAAATAATAAAAGCAGGATAAAAATGTGTTTAAAAAAATACAAAACTGCTGCTCCTTGGAATGTCGGGAAATGTCTTCTCTCCGACCTGCCCTTCTCAGAGAAGATCTACAACTTTTTAAAAAATATTTTTTAAAATAACATTGAAATATTAAAACATATAGGCACATCCACCCCCCAACCCAAACACATGTACCTGAAATATAACAAATAAAGGGAGACTCCCTGAAATGTGGAGCTAGTGGGTTTCTACCAGATCTTTTTACACACTTGTCATCCTTGTTACTGTTCAACTAAACACAATCTGAGGATCTGGTGCTCAAGAGAAGAAGTGTTGAGAAAGGATGTGGAATGTCCGAAGAGGCAGGATTCAACCTTGGAATCTCTCCGTACTTAACAGTTTCCCCCCTCCCTTTCTTGTTCCACTACTACATCTAAAAATGACCATGCAGGATACAGAAAAGATCATCCCTCTGGATAGAGTTGTCTATAAATCTTAGGGAAAGGACTAGTGCAGGAATCCCACTCTGATCCTTGCCTGCTATTTCCTTTTTAAAAGAAGGTCCCCTGAGGAAGAAGGAGGAGGAGGCAGAAAGAGGAAAGGAGAGGAGGGGGGGAGGGGAGAAGTGAAGGGGGAGGAGGAGGAGGGGAGGAGGAGCAAGAAGAGGAGCAAGAAAAAGAGGAGGAGGAAGAAGAAGAAGAGTTTCCTGCCTAAGCAGGGGGTTGGACTAGATTCCAACTCTGTTGAGGCAGAGAAGGAGGAGAAGAGGAGGAGGAGGTGGAGGAGGAAGAAAAAGAGGAGGAGGAAGAGTTTCCTGCCTAAGCAGGGGGTTGGACTAGAAGACCTTCAAGGTCCCTTCCAACTCTGTTGAGGAGGAGAAGGAGAAGGAGAAGGAGAAGAAGAAGAAGAAGAAGAAGAAGAAGAAGAAGAAGAAGAAGAAGAAGAAGAAGAAGAAGAAGAAGAGGAAGAAGAGGAAGAAGAGGAAGAAGATGACCAGATAATTGATCCTTCTAACACCTGTCCACATCCTTCAGAATTAACAATAATAATAATAATAATAATAATAATAATAATAATAATAATAATAATTTATATAGTAATAGTAATAATAATTTATTAGACTTGTATGCCGTCCCTCTCCGAAGACCTTTCATCACCCCCACCATTTTGCATGAACCGATGAAGATTCTTGGACAAGGAAAAAAAGTCTTCTTCAGCAGGACAAAAAACAAAAAGCACATCTCGTTGCCTTTTGAAAAAGCACTTTTGAGACAACCTAGATGACTGAGAATCTGCACACACTTTTAAAAAAAAAGGTTGTGTGATCTGCATTTCCCTTTTATTTATTCATGTTCATTTTTGCCCACGCTGCCCCTTGGCATGTTTTAAAGATGTATTTTGCCATAGCAGATGGCAGCACCTAGCCAAACATGACTGCTTTAAAAAAAACAAGCTAAGGAGAACACCAGGAGACTCCAAAGCTTTAGACTAGATTGGGAAGTCCAAACAAAGAAATGGGAGATTACTTCCACCTTATTCCAAACCCCCCTTCCCCACCACCAGGGGTGAATGCATCCATGTAAATTGCCAAAAGGCAAAATTGATGTTCTACCATGCTTGGTTGAAGGTCACAGAAGAATGTGACCTTCAGGCCAGGGGACCATGTCACAATATACTGAAGCTGTTGCTGACTTTGAACTGATTCTGAAATCTTACGAGGCTGGTTTGTTAAGTGTGTATTGCTTATTGTTTAAAACGGATGATCGCAACTCCCAAAGATTTACATTTGAAGATCGTCTCCTCGGTGATCCTTCTTGCCCCAAGTCCCAACCTTTCTATTAATTTAGCATATTGTCCACCAGACTGATTTACTTAAAAGTGGCATTCGGAGCTAGGAAACTACTTGCAGCTTTTGGAAGAGTCAAGAAGGGGGGAAACCTGGCAGTCCGGCAGAATTCTAGTTCCCATGGTAACATCCTGGTATGTTTCCTGGGTGACAAGAGATGCTCCAAATTGCGTACCTTTTAGATAGTGCAGAATGTGTCAGGTTCTGTTTCAGTGTTTTGCGGCTTAGCTTTTTAGAGCAGAAGGAAGACTTTTTAGGAGGAAAACTTCTCGACTATCGCCATCACCCCTTTAAACAACAAAAGCCTATTTTTCTTTTAAAGGCGTGTCAGATATTGTTTAGACCTTGGTCTGTTTCTTTGGTGTAGTTTTTTCTTTAAAAAGAAAACACCCTAGATAATCATATCAGAAGGGTTTTCATATCAGGTTATGATGTCAAGTTGACATGGTGGTGATTCATAATCAGTCAAGTTGTCTGTGGGTTGATGCCACCAAGGACAAGGGAAACAGCTTTCAGAAGCTTTTTCCCGCTTCTCACTGTAGAAGTATAATATTTATCTTCACATTGAGCTTTAAGGGAGTTTTGGGAATATGAAATATAGTCATAATTTTTTTCTGTTAATGTAGCTATTAAATATATGGACAGCCGTGGAGATCTTTTCAGCAGCCGTCATTTTATGGACGTACAATTCCTTCAGTGTCCATCGAAGTATTCACGGGGTATCTATGTGTCAAAACAATCAATGTAGAAATTGTGACTGTTTTATAAATCCATATGCAAGACACATAAAATCAAAGCCCCACCCTTTTTTTATGTGAGACATTCATATAATGAACATTTTAAAAGGGTGGGATTTTGATCAGGCAGTCAGAAACTTTCTCTTGACCCCACTGTCTCTCTTACATGTGCACACACATTTTTCTCTCTTAAATTATTTCCCTTTCTTTCTCTCTCACGCACACATATTCTTTCTCTCTCACACACACACATTCTCTCATACACATTATTTCCAGTAATGGGTTCCTGGGATGAATGGGAATGGGGAACAGCGTTCCAGTAGGGAAAATGGAGTTGTGTGCGCAGCTCTGAGTCCCCAACGTGCGCACCCACTTGCAAATCAGCTTCTGTGCATGTGCCAGAAAAGAAATCTCACATGATGATGATTGCACACAAGAGCTTTTGCCAATTTTCGGTGGTTTTTTGGAAGCAAAAAACCCACCGAAAATCGGCAAAATCTCTCGTGGGCAAGCGTTGTGAGATTTAGTTTCCAGCACATGCATAGAGATTTAATCTCGTGCCAACATCCACCCGTCTGCTGGACGTGCCCGCACTGGTCTTTAGGAGCACACCAGGAGCACCAGAGACGAGGAATCCCTGCCTGATTACTTCTCTTTGTCTCTTCCTCTTTCTTTCTCTTCACATACAAACGCATTCTCTCAAGTACTTACTACCGGTCCATGTGTGTGCAAAGCTACTGTGCATGCACAAAAGTTTCCCAGGTGGGTGGGCAGATTCCCACTGCCTGTGCTACCAGTTCTAAGAACTGGCCCAAACCAGGAGCAATCCATCACTGATTCTCTCTCTCTCCCTCCCTCTCTCTCTCTCCCTCCCTCCCACCCTCTCTCTCTCCCTCCCTCCCTGTCTCTCCCTCCCACCCTCTCTCTCTCCCTCTCTCTCCCTCCCTCTCTCCCCCCTCTCTCTCTCCCTCTCTCTCCCCCTCTCTCTCGCTCTCATTCTCTCTCGCTCTCGTTCCCCCTTACACACATTCTCTCTCTCTCTCTCTCACACACACACACACACACACACCTCTTTCTATTTATTTATTTATTTATTTATTTATTTATTTATTTATTTATTTTGTCCAATACATAATACACATTGAAGAGAATAGAGTAATATTAATGTAGTAATATAAATGAAGAAAAGGAAAGAAGAAGAGATATAAAAGTATAGGAGATCATATATGAAAGGAAGAAAAGATAAACGAGGGAGAAAAGATAAATGAGATTCTGTCTCTTTTTCTCTCTCTTACATTCTTTCTCTTTCTTGCACCCACACACATTCTCTTTTTCTTTCTCACACACCTTTCTCCTCTCTTTCTTTCTTTCTTTCTCATACACATATTCTCTTTCTATCTATCTGTCTGTCTCTCCCTCCCTCTCCTTCTCCCCACCCCCTCTCTCAAACACACACCACTGCAGATGGCCCTGAAGTTCCTATGATTTCAGACTGTTTTACATTATTAATCTGGGAGCACAATTATAAATTCTAACAATCTCTCCCTGGAGAGATACTATTCTGTGGCAGCTGCAATTAGATAATACCTGTTTTCAAGTATTGTGGGTAAATAAAATGGTAGCTGCCTAGTTTATCAAGAAACTCTGCTTCTTCCTGCAATGGTTTGGGGGGGGGGGAACAAAATAAGAAGAAACAAGAGCGGTTTTTAAAAAAAATTAATGAATAATGCAACAAAAGAGGAGTATTGCATGCTATTTATGTACTACAGTATTGCAATTCCCTTGTTTGTTTGTCACCTTCAGCTGAGTGAAGGTGACATTTTTTGAATATAGGTATACTTCACATATGCTAACTTAACATGTCCCAAAAGCATTATTTCCCCAAGATTGAAATTCCAAGGTTCTTTGGACCAGTTACATTGGCAAAGTTGCGGCCACTGTCATGCCGTCCTGTGATACTGCTTTTTTTTTTAAAGCAGTGGTCATATGATCCTAATTTCTGGTGCTCCTTGTTAACTTTCCACAAGCGAAGTCAGTGGGGAAATCAGCAGGAGACTGGGACTCACTCCTGTTCTCACTGTTGTTTTTTAATACCCCACCATGGTTAATCTGTTCCTCTGTTTAAACAAGGGAATATTTCTGAAGTGATGATCCAAGAGGTCAGGGGTTGCCTGGTCAAATCGAAACCTGCTTACTGATTACGTATAAAATGTGGGAGAGGGAATTATGCAAATTCTAAGTCTAATACAAGAGGCTTAATTTTGTCTCCAGTGTTTTGAGAACATGGTCTTGGTTGGGACTTCCAGATCTGGGCTGCAAATACCACTAGATGATCATAAAGAGATACAAAAAATAAGCCCCTGCTGCGGTATGGTAGTCATCCAGATTTTTTTTTAAAAAAATTAATAAATTTTATTGACAAATGCGCAATACAGAACAGAAATCAAAAATAGGTATGAACACATTTGAAGAAAAAGAAAAGAAAATACAAAAAGTGAAAAGTAAGAAGTTTAAAATGACAAAAGTAAAATAAAGTAACAATTGGAGAGATATTTTGCTCTCGCCTTTCCTTATTATATTATGTAAATTTGCAATATAATATTTAGCTTGCGGATTTCCATATGTATATTTTTCATGCTTTCCTACATTAACTATGCTTCTTAATAACAAACAGAAAATTTTAATATCTCTTTCCATTTTAAAGTTATAATAAAAAGGTGTCACAAAACCTTGAAAGTATAGAAACAATAATCTTAATAAAAAAGGAGAACAGTATAAAATTTTAAACTTATTTTATAAATGTGTTTTTTCATCTCTTATAGATAAACCGTTTATTAACTCTGCTAATTTACCAAAAAAGGGCTAACAAAACAATTCTAGCCTATAAATATTATGGCATGACTGGGTTAAGGAAAAAAGGTCTTAAGTAATCCAGATTTTGACTGCCCAGAGAGCATAAGCAATAGCACTTAGACTTATATACAGCTTCCCAGTGCTTTCCCAGCCCTCTCTACATACTTAAAGAGTCGGCATATTGCCCCCAATAACCAGATCAGGTTCATTCAGTTGCACTGATCTGAGAAAGGTTAGAAAATATCTGTTGCTTGTTTATAGGGATTATTGAACCTTGGGATTTAAATCTGCACATTTAAACTCCAGTGAGCTCTGGTAAACATTAACTTCCTTTTCACAATTTGGAGCACTTCCTCATAGCTACCACCCTTGAAACTTTTCCACATCGAAAACATCCACATCTCCTTTCTGTTTTGGCGAAGTTCGAGGCGATTCCTGAACTCACCAGCACTTTCTCCAGCTTCCCAAAAGGCAGGGGTGAAAAAGTTACCCTCCGAGTGTGAGACCCCTGTGCTTGCTTTTATCCCACATTTGGTCTTTCAATGAGAAAAGGAAAAGGAGGGGGGGGAATTAAACTTGTCTGCCCGCAAAAAGCTTGGTTGGAAGAGACCGCAGAGCTCCAAGGATGCCACGGTTAGGAGGTGGAGATTGGCCAGATCTTCTGCCAATTATGACCTGGTCCACCTCCAAGTCCCTCTTTAGCTTTAGTTCAGCTGCCAGAGTTAGTTTGGCTGCCGGAGGACAGCAGGCTATTAACACTGAGGCATGGTGCCAATCCAGAGCAGCCCCTGTGGAGGAAAGACTTTCATATAATCTTTCAGCCACAAATCAGGTCAAAATATTTAAATCTGGAGATGGTTAACTTCACCCGATTTGAGGTACCACATGTCCTTGGCTTACGACTGGTCGCTTAGAGACCATTCAAAGTGATGACAGACATCCTCCCAAAAAGCTACAGGTGACCCACCAACATACTCCCCCACCCAGAGTCACATGATTGCATTTTGGGTGCTCGGCAACCAGCCTACATGTACAGCTATCTTCAGCATCTCATGACCATGATTTATGACCATTTTGCTGGAAAGTGACACTTGCTTCCAGCTTCTGGCATAAACCACCTTACAGTGAACATTTATGACCTCTGCCAAAAGTTGTAATGTCAGACCTGACCCACTTAACAACTGTCATTAGTTGTGACTGTTGCAGGTCATAACTTGAGGACTACCTGTGTCGCATTGCAATTGTGTCAGTAGACTTGAGACGCTTCTGAGTTGGAAGGATTGGCCAGCAACATCACCGTTACCCAGGGGATGCCCAGTTGGATGACCTTTCATGTCCCCAGCAGGAGCTGGTTTGAAGGATGGGAACTCACCAGCCCCACAGCAGCACACGGGTCTCAAACACGACTTGCTAACCTCCAATCCAGTATCCTAAACATGAGAGCCACCATTCTACCCGTCTACCTGTAAAGGGATGTAGACTGTTGTAGTGATTCTCTAGTGTTGATTTAAGGCTTGAGAGTGTCTGGTTCAAATCCAGGGGGCAGTATTTTGCTCCACCCAGCCTTCTTTACAGGGTTGTTGTAAGGGGCAAAATGGGAGGAGAGAAGGGTTTTTATATACGGTGGTGGACAAAAAAACGGAAACAACTTAAAAAATCACCAAAATATATTTTAATATGGTGTTGGTCCACCTTTTGCGGCAAATACAGCCTCAATTCTCTGAGGTATTGATTCATGCAAATTGTGAATTGTTTGCAAAGGAATTTTAGCCCATTCTTCAGTTAAAGCACCCTCCAGTTCTTTTAGAGACGATGGTGGTGGAAATCAACTTCTTGCTTGAATCTCTAAAATCGACCATAAATGCTCAATAATGTTGAGGTCTGGTGATTGTGGTGGCCAGATGAGATGCTGAACTTCATTAGAATGTTCCTCGTGCCATTCTTTAAAACTTCTTGCTCTATGGATTGGTGCATTATCATCTTGAAAGATGGCATCCCCCTCTGGAAACAGTTCTTGAACCATAGGATGAATTTGGTCGGCCAAAATTCCTAAATAGTGATGGCTGTTAATTCTTCCATGAAGGGAAATCATTGGCCCTTCAGGTTTCCAAGAAATAACACCCCAGATCATCACTGAACTCCCGCCATGTTTGACAATTGGGAGAAGGCAGTCTGGATGAAATGATTCTTTTGGCTGTCTCCAGACGTAAACATGGCCGTAAGTTGGAAAAAGGGTAAACAATGATTCGTCAGAGAAAATCACATTTTGCCACTGCTTGAGGGACCATTTCTGGTGGTTTCTACATCACTCTAAATGCTTTGAAACATTTGTCTTTGAGAGCAGAGGTTTTCTAATTGCAGCTCTTCCGTGGAATCCAGATTTTTGAAGCTCCCTTCGAACAGTTTTTGTGGAAACTGGGTTCTGTATGTGTCTATTGAGCTCTGCAGTGATTTTAGGAGCTGCGGTCTTGCAATCCGCTTTAACAATTCGCTTTAGAGTCCGATGGTCTCTCTCAGACAACTTTGACTTTCGACCAGACCTGTGCTTGGCTGAGGACGTTTTCCCTTCTCTTTCATTACTTTTGAGACATTACCTCTTGAAACGCCAAACATTCGGGCACTTTCTGTTACACTAGCACCTGCCATTTGAGCACCAACAATTTGGCCTCCTTGAAAGTCTGAGAGGTCTGCCATTTCTAGAAGGTTATAACCAATTTCCTTAAATTTCTATATAAAAATATCAAATAACAGAATTAAAAAAAAGAAAAGAAAAAACAACATTAAAATATGTAAAGTTTTGATTGATTTGAACATGTTCAAACATTATAATGCCCAAAAGTCAAGCATTTCCATTTTTTTGTCCACCCCCTGTATATGATAATTATAATTATAATTATTGAATTTGTATTATATATTGTTTTCTGTTGCTGTGAGCTGCCCCAAGTCTGCGGAGAGGGGCGGCATACAAATTTAATAAATAAATAAATAAATAAATAAAATAAATGAGCTTGTGGAAAAAGACACGCTGTAAATCAAACAAATAATAAATAACTTGATTTGTTCCCCTCCCCTCTTAGCCTTTGATTGTGCCTCTCTTTTTACCCTACTTGACTTCACTCCTTGCTCTTTTGTCTTTTGAAGTAATATTAATGCTAATACTTCCAGTTCATCTACCATGCTGGCTGAAACAGGCAGGCCAAGGAAGACCAGCTGGGTTGTAAAAATAGGGTAGGAAAGGGTGATCAGCTAGTTAAAATAAAAAACACACACAGCATTCAGCTACCTGCAGAAACTAGATTAGACCATTGTTCCTGAGGTCTCCTCCTGGGAAGAGTGAACAATTTAGCCAAGGCTCTTTACCTGCTGTACCTCAAAGCACCGTTTGTTCTATTGGCAATAAAAATAAAAGGTTTATCACCACGGAAAGCTTTCACATGCTCAATTTCGGTAGGACCCGTTGTCCCACCCTACCCATAACAGAGTATGACAACTAATAAAATAGTAATAAAACTCCATCATAATGTAATAAATGACTCAAATGCGGAGGTTCTGCCAGTAATGCTGTATTCCGCAGTCGGCATCAGTCATCCTCAAAATCTCAAAAGCACAACGTAATCAAGCACGACAGGCACTTTGACAAATAAAATCACAGGCTCCCGGCAGGGATCCAGCAAATTGCAGAGGCTGTTCCTTAAGCGGCAGGGAGGTGGAAAAAAGCCTCAGGTGTTTTTCCAGGCAGCTTCTGACCAGGGCTTGCTGGATGTGCTCCACCACACCTGCTGTCCCATCCAGACATTCGTGAGCCAAGACAACATTGGGATCCCTGGGGAAAAGATCATGGGCTGCAGTTCAGTGGGTGGATAGGATGAGCTACTCTCACTGGTGGGCCAGAATTGAAGTTTTGTCCTGTTTTTTAATACTTGAAGCTTCTGGAAAACCTGCATTATTTATTTTATTTATTTTATTTATTTTATTTATTTTATTTATTTTATTTATTTTATTTATTTTATTTATTTTATTTATTTTATTTATTTTATTTATTTTATTTATTTTATTTATTTTATTTATTTTATTTATTTTATTTATTTTATTTATTTTATTTATTTTATTTATTTTATTTATTTTATTTATTTTATTTATTTTATTTATTTTATTTATTTTATTTATTTTATTTATTTTATTTATTTATTTTATTTATTTATTTTATTTATTTTATTTATTTTATTTATTTTATTTATTTTATTTATTTTATTTATTTTATTTATTTTATTTTATTTATTTTATTTATTTATTTTATTTATTTTATTTATTTTATTCATTTTATTCATTTTATTCATTTTATTCATTTTATTCATTTTATTTATTTATTTATTTATTTCATTTATTTCATTTATTTCATTTATTTTATTATTTATTTTATTTATTTGTCAAACAAGTATAGGATAGTAGTTTGTATAAGCATAACATAGTTAGAGTAATGATTAAAAAAGACAATAGGACAATAAGATAATAAGATGGTAGGTACAATGGTGCGCTTATGTACGCCCTTTACAAACCTCTTAGAAAAGGGGAGAGGTCAACTGTAGAAAACCTAAGGTTAAAGATTTTTGGGGTTTGGGGAAGAAACCACAGAGTCAGGTAGTGCGTTCTAGGCGTTGATCACTCTGTTGCTGAAGTCGTATTTTCTGCAGTCGAGTTTGGAGCGGTTTACATTTAGTTTGTATCTATTATGTACTCATGTGTTGTTGCGTCTGAAGGTGAAGTAGTCATTAATAGGAAGGACATTTTGGTATATGATTTTATGAACTATAGTTAAATCAGATCAGAGGTGACGTAGTTGTAAAATGTCTAATCCCAGTACAGTGGTACCTCTACTTAAGAACTTAATTTGTTCCATGACCAGGTTCTTAAGTAGAAGCAATTTTTCCCATAGGAATCAATGTAAATGCAAATAATGCATGCAAACCCATTAGGAAAGAAATAAAAGCTTGGAATATGGGTGGGAGGAGGAGGAGGAAGAATAGGAGGAGGACAGTCGCTGCCGAAGGAAAAAGGTGAGGTGAGCGTCCCCTTTTGCCTTTCTGCACCCAGACGCTCCGTGAGGCAACCTCGTGCCAGGTGTATGGGAGGCAGTGCGAGGGAGTCACCACAGCAAAGTGGTTTATTCCCTCTCCAAGCCCCTGGAGAAAGGAAAACGCTCCGTTCGCTCTGGACTGCCAAATCCTCCTTAAGCACCACCAAAAGGCTCCTCTGGCAGCCCAGAAAAGCCCGAGATGGCCGGGATTAAAGAGGGAATGGCAGGAAACTGGCTGGGCCTTCGTGCCGCTCTCAAATTTCCTGGGAAATATTTCCGAGCCCGGCTTCTTAAGTAGAAAATGGTTCTTAAGTAGAGGCAAAAAAATCCTGAGCACCCGGTTCTTATCTAGAAAAGTTCTTATGTAGAGGAACCACTGTATTTCAAGTCTGGTGGAATAAGGTATTTTGTTGCGAGGGGAGGAGTGAAGGACTCTTCTTGTGAAATATTTCTGGACTCTCTCAATTGTATTGATGTCTGAAATGCAATGCGGGTTCCATATAAGTGAGCTGTATTCTAGAATTGGTCTAACAAATGTTTTGTATGTTTTGGTTACAGTCTACTGATATGGGGCAAGTATCAAGATCATAGAGTTACTTTGTCATTGTTAAGTTGGGGAGGGAAACAGCCACAGTTGGCATTTCATGGTGGCCGAGGACTGCAAAGAGGAACAACCTCTAATATACAGGCAAGGCTAGGGTTAGGAGAAGATCCTCGGGGTTGTCTTAAAGGTGGGGTGTGCCTATTGGAGGGCGTACAAAATGGGTCTGTAACAATTCGCCACGGCCAACTCACCATGGCTGCCTTGACACAGCCATCTCACTGTGGCTATCTCGCCACAGCCAACTCACCACAGTCATCTCGCCATAGGACAACTCGCTGCAGGACAACATTAAGACCAAAGAAATGGTAGGGGAAAAAAATCAATAAAGAAAGGATGCCAAAGGAGGGACAGAATGGAATGTGAATGGCAAACATTACAATTATTTTTATTTTAAATAATTAAATATAATTGTTAAATTATATTTAAATTGTTAATTTATTCCGCAGAGAGTTGCCTTGCAGTGTGTTGGCCATGGTGAGTTGGCCATAGCAAGTTGGCTATGTCAAGTTGTCCTACTCCCTTACAGAACAGCTGACATCTGTCTCCAAGTGGCAGGAAGGATGGACACCAGCTTTCAGCTGTCCTGGTCAGGAGGGGTCTTAAGGGCCATGGAACGGCTCTTTGGCTGGTGGTAGCCTTGAGACTCTAGATCCGTAATGGTGAACCTATGGCATGCGGAGTCATGTTGGAGGACATGACAGACTAGCAGATTTTCGGCCTTGGGAAAGGCCGTTTCATCTTCCGGATGCTTTTTTGCCCCAGAGGCAAAAAAATAATAATTCCCCAACAGACAAACCAGAAGTTTGGAAAAGGACACTTCTGGTTTGCCCGTTTGAGCACTTTTTTTTTCACCTACCAGCAGTGGTGGGTTCATACCAATATAATCCGAAGTGCCGCACTGATACGAACCCAGTGGTACAATTTTTGGCCATTTTTTTTCTCAGTGTCTCCTGAGAAGGAGCTTCTCAGCTGTTCTTCGGACAAAGACATTAAGATGAGGGCATTAAGCTGAGGGTTTCTTCCGACTCGGAGATGCTGGGGGGGGAAATCGCTGAAAATGGCATCAGTGGGTTCATATCGGTGCAGGATTCCGGACCACACCGGTATGAACCCATCACTGCCCATCAGGCTTCAAAACTCTGTGCACATGCGTGGGGTGGCAGTGTGCATGTGGGGGCGAGGAAAAGGGGGGTGGGCACATGCACGCATGCTAGCACACTCACACACACACCTTTTGGCATGTAAACCAAAAAGGGTTCCCCCTCACTGCTCTAGATCCATGATGGCGAACCCATGGCACCTGTACCACAGGTGGCACATGGAGCCATATCTCAGTGCATGCGATCCTATGTCATTGCCCTATGTGAGCTGCAGCGCATGGGGAGGGTGAAAAATGGCCCAATGGGCCAACCGGAAGTTCATTTCTGAGCTTTCAGTTGGGTCCATTTTTTGCCATCTACAGGTTCTGGGGGCTTTCCTGAAGCCTAGGGGAGGCAAAAATGACCACTCCCTTGCCCTCCGGAAGGCTGAAAATCAGATGGAATTCGTTTTTTGCCACCCACAGACTCTGGAGGCTTCAGTGAGCCCTTTGTGTATGTGCAAGGGGGCGGCTGTGCACGCATGCATGGGATAGGGCATTGCATTATGGGTGTAGACACACGTGTGCATGCTGTTGCGCGCATGCATGCTCTTTTGGCACCTGAACAAAAAGAGGTTTGCCATAACTGCTCTGGATGATCTGTCCTTGCTTACTGTAGTCACAGGTTCAGGACACAGTATCGTCTTACCCTTTAACCTTATACCACTGATGGTGAATCTTTTTTCCCTTGGGTGCTGAAAGATCGTGGGCGCGCAGTATTGCACATGCGCGAGTGCCCATAATTCAATGCCTGGGGAGGGTGAAAACAATTTCCCCCACCACCCGGGAGGCCCTCTGGAGGCCAAAAACGGCCTGTTTCCCAAGTTCTGGTGGGCCCAGTAGGCTTGTGTTTTACCCTCCCCAAGTTTCAAAGGCTTCCCTGGAGCCAGGGGAAGGTAAAAACACCCTCCCCCATCCTCCCCAGAGGTGCTCTGGAAGCCAAAAACGCCTTCCCAGAGCCTCTGTGTGAGCCAAAAATCAGTTGGCCGGCACACACATGCATGTTGGAGCTGAGCTAGGGCAACAATTCGTGTGCCAACAGATATGACTCCACATGCCACCTGTGGCACCCATGGCATAGGTTCGCCATCACTGCCTTATACCATTCCAGAGGCGTTTTTGTTCCTCCTATGATATTTCTTATTTATCTTAACAATTGCACAGAAAGAACGTATCAGACAGACAGAGACAATGAGACTCAATAGATGACAAAAATGCCAAATCCAGTCTAAACATCTGGCTGACTATATGAAAACTAACACACACACACACACACACACACAAAATAGAGCTACCTAAGTTACGGTAATCAGTGAACTCTCCAATAAGGCTTAATCTTAGCAATGTTGCTTAATGATTGATCAACAGGATGGGTGGTCCAGCCCATTGAAGGGCCCCAGGTAATGCTGAGAGAAGCACAAAGGAGAAGGGCAGAAGTTGGAGCTCGCCCTCTCATGCACTCCTTGCGTCGCATATTGCGAATGGCATCTGTCCACTCTATATTGTAAGAAGTGCATTGCACATCAGGCTAGAAACCCAGAGATTGAGAGTTCTACACCAGCTCTGGGTGACCTTTCTCTTGATCAAACTCACTTCACAGGATTGTTGTTGTGGGGGAAAACAGGAGTATATATTCGCTGTAACAATAATAAAGATGGAACACAAATAAATAAAATCCAGGGAGAAAGACGGTGAAAAGATATTTATATTGCAAAAATAACCCAGAATTCTACGATTTGGTGTGTCTTGCCTTTACCATGCCTTTAACTTATTGTTCTTCCTGTCTTTTTCTTCTCTGTCCCCCCCCTAGAAATCGATGAAGACCGGCTCCCCAACCCACTTCTGAAGGTATATATTCCTGCTGTTCTCAGATTTGAACAATGGAGTCGATCGATGCATTTAACAGAATAATATTGTGATACATGAAAGCCATCCAGGGTGATGATAGGGGAATACATTTCATGTATGAATGTACAAGGCTTCCCATTAAAAAATATTTACTAAAGAGTAAATGTAAAGAGAAAATTGCCAGGAAGACCAAAGCACTTGTGTGTGAGTGCCACACACAAAACCTCCATTGGACTGGAAATGAGTTTTACTGTCATTGCTCTAATTAATAAGCTTTAATAATGGAAAAAAGATGGAATTAATTTTAAGGCTACTTAAAAGTCTCCCAATAAAAACTAGCTGGCAGCATAGTAGTACTGGTTGCTGGTCCTACAAACCATGATCCTACAAACCATGATTTGTACAATCAATTGTATTTCTGACATGATTTTCATGTCTGATTCTTGTCCTGATTCTGAAGGGACAAGAGGTCAAACTAGGCAAAAACCTGATGCTCTTTACCCTGTTTTTCCATCATTGTTCCATGGGAGTGGAGAGAATTATAGACCGCTATAGATCATAAACTTGAAAAAAGGGGGGGGAATATAAGCTAAGAGGCTTGGGTGGGTTCGAACTTTTCAACCAAAGGCATGAGCCAAGAAAATGGTAATCACCAGATTATGTGCTCGCTACAAAGAAGAAGCTAGAACTCCAGATCTTCAAGGACGTTTTTCAGTCATTCTTGTTTCATTCTGTAAGTAGCAGGAGCTAGATTCAACACATGGCCAAAAGATTATACATTGCACCTGAATTTTGTATTCTCTTGGGACTTGCTCTTTCTTCTCTTTTGCAGCCAGGATTGTCAATGTCCCCAAGGCAGAGGAAGAAGGTCTCACGCACCACTCCCACCATGAAAGGTAATGGGGTCCAGAAGCCGTGTGGAGGATGGAATTATATGAGGCACTGCCTCTTATAACACTTGGAGGATTGAAGGATGAAATCCATCATGGCAACTACAGTGCCTAGTGTTCTGTCTGACTCAATGACCAGTCAGCAATTAAATCCCCATTAATACTCAGACACAGAGTTTGGAAGTTTAATAGTCTATTGTACAAGCAAACATGTTAACCACAAATTAAAGCAAAGAACGTCCGTCGACTGCCAAAATTCAAAGTGAGCGGCAAAACTGATAAGGAATGTTCCAAAACAGAGTTGAACCTTAAAGCCTATAGCTTGGGGGAAGCAGAAATATTCACAGACTTCTCAAAACTATATTTTTTCAAGACTGCAACGATATTTGAGAGGGGAAAAACTCTGAACTTGCTCTTTCCCTCTTGTAGGTATAAACATTGATTTCCTGCAAAGGGAACTTTCCAGTCACCTCCCCTTTTAAACACTCTGTGATTACACACTGCGTATAGCAGTATTCAAGGCCTCCCTCTATGTCTGCGTAACTGCTCTTGTCTCCCACACATTCTTCTCACCTGTGCATCTAAAATAGGGTTCACAAACTCCCCCTCCTTATCAGATCCAGACAAGGCCCTAGCTGGGTGTTCTATATTCTCTGCAGAACCCTCAATCTCCATCCCTTCCTCACCCTCACTATCCAACTCCTCTGACAGCCACACAGGCCTATAATGCTCAAACAGACCGTTTCCTCCTCTTCAAAGTCTGTGATTAAAGGAGCTGGCTGTGATTCAACCACAACACCTGGGGAGAAGCAACAAGATAGTTGACTGCTTTCTGAGCATCAAAAGGGCTCACTGTTATGTCCAGCAGTTTGTTTGTTTGTTTGTTTGTTTGTTTGTTTGTTTGTTTGTTTGTTTGTTCGTTCGTTCGTTCGTTCGTTCGTTCGTTCGTTCGTTCGTTCGTTCGTTCATTCATTCAATTTTTATGCCGCCCTTCTCCTTAGACTCAGGGCGGCTTACAACATGTTAGCAATAGCACTTCTTAATAGAGCCAGGCTATTGCCCCCACAATCTGGGTCCTCATTTTACCCACCTCGGAAGGATGGAAGGCTGACTCAACCTTGAGCCGGTGATGAGATTTGAACCGCTGACCTACAGATCTACAGTCAGCTTCAGTGGCCTGCAGTACAGCACTCTACCTGCTGCGCCACCCCAGCTCTTATTTCCTTTGCCTTTCTTGAAATGATAGGGAGGGAAGAAGGGGATACGTTTGGAAAGGTGGTCTCACAAAACTTTGGTGAGCTCAGCTTTCCTGTATTGTCCAAATCGCAATCTGACCTCACCCCAATGCCTTACCCAATTCTCCAAACCTGAAGTGAGGGTGAAGAGAATAGTAAGTCAAATGCTTGCCAGCTGTCTAGAGCAGAGCTTGAAATAATAGAGCTTGTTGCTAAAATGGAAGGTCCACAAGCTGATTGTGGGTTTTTAAAGGTACACACATATCCTATTTTTTGCTGTGTGTGTGTTACACTAGACATTGCATTCTGTGATTAAAACAGCATAGGGTTTATTTTTGGATGTGTATTACCACCTTGTATATAATGTATCCCCCATTAGCTTACAGTATTCAGAAACTGCCAGTCAGTGCTGAGATTCCTTTAGCCTTTCTGTGATTTTGTAAGGTCTTTCCTTCTCCTCCCCCCCCTCTGTTCCCCCTACCCCCTGTTCCCCCCACCTCCCTGTAACTTTTCACAGATCCTGCCTAATCCCTGCCAGGATCGTTTTTTCATTAATTTTGCATTAAAGCATTTTATGACTTTGCATTGGTCCTCCTCTGCATTCTCTCCAATTACCAGCCTTCTCCTGCGTGGTCTTCGCCTACCAAGTGTTGCAGTGCCTGATATAATGCAGGATGCAATTGTCAGGCTAGGGTGGGACTGCATCAGCCACTGCAGAGGAATGCAGAGATCAGCAATAAAAAAAAAATCTGTCAGGAATTTCTAAATTAGAACGTGTGAATTCAAGAAAGGGGGAAGTTTCACAATCCAGGACACAGATAACAAGAGTTATCATTGGCATTTGAGTTTCAAGGTCAACCCGTGAATGCCTATTAAAAATACTGTATTATTAGTCCAAAGCCTAGGTCAGTGATGGCAAACCTTTTTTTCCTCAGGTGCTGAAAGAGCGTGCACGTGCACTATCACGCATGTACGAGTGCTCATACCCATAATTCAATGCCTGGGGAGGGTGAAAACAGCTTCTTCCATCCCCTGGAGGCCTTCTGGAGGCTGGAAACGGCCTGTTTCCCAGCTTCTGGTGGTCCCAGTAGGCTCGTGTTTTGCCCTCCCCAGACTCCAAAGGCTTCCCTGGAGCCAGGGAGGGGAAAAATGCCCATCCCCCTGGAGGCTCTCCAGAATAATAATAATGATAATGATAATGATAATAATAATAATACTAATTATTATTATTATTATTATTATTATTATTATTATTATTATTTAATTAAATTTGTATGCCACCCCTCGCCGAAGACTCAGGGCGGCTCACAACACAATACACAATGTACAAATCCAATATTAAAAAGCAGATTAAAACCCTTATCATAAAAATTAATCACATGGCCCAAGCAAACCATACATAAATCATAATAGCTAAGGAGAATATCAACTTCCCCAAGCCTGGCAGCATAGGTGGGTTTTTAGGAGCTTGCAAAAGGCAAGGAGGGTGGGGGCAGCTCTAATCTCCGGGGGGAGTTGATTCCAGAGAGCCGGGGCCACCACAGAGAAGGCTCTTCCCTTGGTCCCGCCAGACGGCATTGCTTAGTCGATGGGGCCCAGAGAAGGCCAACTCTGTGGGACCTAACCGGTCGCTGGGATTCGTGTGGCAGAAGGCAGTCCTGAAGCCAAAAATGCCCTCCCAGAGCTTCTATATGAGCCAAAACTCAACTGACCAGCACACACATAAACGGATATGGCTCTACGTGCCATCTGTGGCACCCATGCCATAGGTTCGCCATCACTGGCCTAAGTCTCCGGAGAGGGGCGGCATACAAATCCAATAAATAAATTAATAATAATAATAATAATAATAATAATAATAATAATAATAATAATAATAATAAAAAAAGTAGGATTGTGGAGAGGACCAAAGCGTTTCTTACAATCATCAGTGAATCTTCTGGGAACCTATTTTACCATAAGTGTGGCTCAATTTCCCATACTCTCTAGCCATCAAAGGCATTTAATAATATAATAATAGTAATTTATTAGATTTGTATGCCGCCCCTCTCCAAAGACTCGGGGCGGCTCACAACAATAATAAAACAGTGTGACAATGTAAACTGAAGTTCACAAATTCCAGTCTCTGATGCATTGCCACAAAAGAAGGGGGGGTTGTTAACCAATTCTCTAAAGCATCTGAAAGTAGAAGCAATAGGTGGAAACTAATCAAGGAGAGACACAACTTAGAACTATGGAGAATTTTCCTGACAGTGAGAACAATTAATCAGTTGTGGACTTGTTTGCCTCCAGAAGTAGTGGGTGCTCCAACACTGGAGGTTTTTAAGAAGAGGTTGGACAATCATTTGTCTGAAACAGTATAGGACTGTGGTGCAAACCTATGGCACCCATGCCACAGGTGGTACACAGAGTCATATCTGTCAGCACACAAGCCATTGCCTTAGCTCAGTTTCAGCTGATTTTTGGCTCACGTAGATGGCATTTTTGGCCTCCAGAGGGCTTCCTGGGGGCCTCCAGAGGGCCTACCAGGCCCACCAGAAGTCAGGAATCGAAGAGTAAGGGGGTGGTGTACACATGCACAGGGGGGTGGGGCATGGATGAGGCATTGAATTATGAGTGTTTGGCACCCAAGGAAAAAAAGGTTTGCCATCACTGGTATATGGATTCTTGTTCGAGCAGGGGACTGGACTAAAAGACCCCCAAGGTCCCTTCCAACTCTGTTATTCTGTTAAAACTGCAGGACATTTAAAGTGGACATTTAAGATTAACCAATAAGCAGGACATTTAAGATTAACCAATAGATACGTTCCTTCATGTACAAGAACAATTTGCTGTTTTCAGCAGAGATTTTTTTTTAAAGGAAACATTTCCATAAGAATCAAGTCATCACGATATCACAGTTTTCATTGCATTCTGCCCATCTCTACTTTTCAGAGCTCCAGTTGATGGTCGAACACCATCTTTGCAAGCAGCAGGGAGACGAAGAGGAAGAAGACAGTGCTGAAGTACAGGAGTCACACAGTCCAATCTGCTGCCCTCATGCCAATGTAGAACCGACCCACAGTCCCGACAGTTGCCCTTTGGCCCAAGCCCATGCCCAGCTGGAGTCCCAGGAAAAACCACACTCTGGCCTTGAAGAACGTGAGTATGATCCTATCAGTGTAGGGCAAGTTGTCTAGATTGCTTCAGGTCTTGACCCCAACCTGACCAGATATGTGCTTTCTTCAAAGGAGATCGCCCAAGCCTAGTGAGGAACCCGAAGCTCTCCAGATGTTACTGAATCATAGTTCCCAACAGGCCTCACCAGCGTGGCAACATTTGAGAACCATATTTTCCATCTCTATCAAAATCTAGAAGAATAAAAACATCCCTCCTTTAAATTTACTCTTCTTTCATGAGGGAAGTTCATTTTCCATGGAACAGGAAAATACTTAATAAAACAGTCCCTGAGGCATACTGTTTTTTGGAAAATATGTATTGGTTCTGTCCCAGCGTTGATCCCCCCAAAATAAGATGCACACCACCGGATTTAGTACTAAAAGTTTAACTCCTAACAAAAGTCTTAGCAGTTTGAGGGTTTTTTAAAAAAAGAGAGAATAAAATCTAAGAAAGGCTTCACCATACTGATTACAATATCTTAGCAACAATAATTATTAGATTGTAGCAAAGTGCGGTATCGTAGACTTACAGAGGTTGGCTGGAAGCCCAGAGCTAATTAATGCAAACAAGTGGTTCTTTTAAAACACAAGCCGGGACAAGAGCTGCAACAAGATTCTGGAATGAACACCGTTATTCTCTGCACCAAAGCATTGTGTGACTCCTCATTAAATAGCCTGAGGGAGTGGCCCATTAGCCAGCAGTGCTACTGACGAGGAACCACTCTTGCCTCCTACAGGCCCTGCAAATCCTAGCATCAAGAAGAGGCTCCTCCTCTTCTCCCGAGTCACTCATCTCAGGAGGTGCAGATCACCCTGGTTGCTCTTCAGCCTCTGACACCACGTCCTCTTCGCTGTCAGTCTTGGGTGTCAGGAACACAGGTTGCTTGTACCGCACCTCCACTATCTCTGAGTCCTCTGGATCTATTGCTAATTATGCAGGATGCGAACGAGCCACAACATGTATTCTTTTGGGGGGGGGGGGTTGTTTTGTTTTGTTTACCTAATGCATGCTCTTTTCATTCATTCCCTAATAATATTATTAACAAAGGCCCTTCCAAGCCTCCAGCTCTGTTGGGAAGAACCAGGGTCCCAAATTCAGGCTTTGATTTATGTATTTTTTTAAATCAGAAATAAAGGACCACAATGGAGAGAATATTTTTTTTTTTAAAGGACTTAGCAACACCAGTGGGACAATAAGAATGCAGAGCAGGGTTTGATCTGAGCTAATTTCATGCCCTGATCCATGCCGCCCAGGCTGACACACACATTAGACCAAGCACGATTCTTCAGAATTTGCACTTCTTTGAATATTGCCCTGCCCATTTTGGTTCAAAGGAGAAAATGCTCTTCAAAGCTGTACCTATTTCAAAGGAAACGTATGCTGCGTTAGATAGATTTTTAAATGCATATGTACGTGTCTGTACTTGTCCGTGGTGCGTGGAGGTTTTACGCAGATTTTTAAAAATTACCAATGCAAGGCAGGACACGCTAGATGCATTAATATACGCATGGCAAGTTAGCGCAGGCCCAGGAAATAACTGATCTGTCCAAAACTCATTCTAGGAGGTCACAGTGTTCAGATTTCTTCAGTTTCCAGTGGTGGAATTATTATGTCTACCTTATCCCCTGCAAAGCTGAGAAATGGGCCTTTCCTGCCTGTCGAATCCAGCTCAGTCATTAGAGGAACGTGACCCAGGCTCTGCCCAATGACACAATGCTACCGTAAGATGGGTTCCAATTTGGAACTTCTGGCTTCTTTCCCTCAAGGGCCAAGGCAGGCTGTTGTTGCTGCGCAATTTCTCCACCACCGATATAAGCTGGTGTTTCGTCGAGATGCATGTTAAAACAGTGTTACTGCAGGACCCCTTTGATCAGCTGCGCAGGTGGCAGAAGCACATGCTCTTATCTATACCAAAGCACCCTAGATTCTATGTGATGCCTGATACAATCTACTTTGGCTTAATAAGGCAGGGACGCAGCGGCCTCTAGTGGCCAAAGGCTAATGTGACAGCCAAGCTGTTTTTGGCCATACTCAACTACAGGTACCGTAGAGAGCATCTAAAGTTACAACAGTACTGAAAAGAGTGGCGTATGACCATTTTTCCCAGTGATGACCCATTACTGCATCCCCATGATCATATGATCAAAATTCAGACACTGGGGCAACTGGTTCATACAGAAGGGACCGCCTTCTGCTGCACGAATCCCAGCGGCCAATTAGGTCCCACAGAGTTGGCCTTCTCCGGATCCCGTCGACTAAACAATGCCGTCTGGCGGCACCTTCTCTGTGGCAATCCTGGCCCTCTGGAATCAACTCCCCCCGGAGATTCGAATCACCCCCACCCTCCTTGCCTTCCACAAGATCTTAAAGACTCATTTATGGCACCAGGCATGGGGAGATTAATCCCCCCCCCATCTTTCTGACCCTACCATTTGAGAATGGTGTGATTATGTAGAATTGAATCTTTTTTAGTAATAATGGGTTTTTTAATTAGTTTTAATATTGAATTTGTATCATATTGTATTTTTTTGTTGTTGTGAGCCGCCCCGAGTCCTTGGAGAGGGGCAGCATACAAATCTAATAAATTATTATTATAATAATTATTGTAATTATTATTTATTTATTTATTAGATTTTTATGCCGCCGTTCTTGAGGCATACAACATTGATATAAAGAAATCTAAATTACTTTTTAAAAGAATTATACAAAATTACTAAAAGTGTTAGAAAACCCCATCTACAGTCATTCCCATTCACCCAATTCAATCATTCATAATATCAGCCGACACAATCTCATCACTCACGGCCCCCATGCCCGCCGGCAGGTGGGTCTTCAGAACTTTATGAAAGACCAGGAGTGAGAGGGCAGTACATATCTCCAGAGGGAGTTCATTCCAGAAGGCTGGGGCCACCACAGAGAAGGCTCATCCCCTAAGCCCCACCAGATGACATTGTTTGGCCAACGGGACCTGGAGAAGGCCGACTCTGTGGGACCTAGCCAGCGGCTTGGATGCATGAGGCAGAAGACGGTCCCAATGGTAGTCTTGTCCTAAGCCATGTAGGGCTTGGTTTTATGACCGTTGCTGTGTCCCAAGATCACATGATCTCTTTTGTGTGACCTCCTGATAAGCCAACTCAATGAGGAAGCCAGATTATCTTAAGAACCAGGTTACTAATTTAACAACTGCAGGGATTCACTTAATGACTGTGTCAAGAAAGTTCATACAATGTGGCAAAAAAGGACTTAAAAAACAACAACGGAAATGTTAGGCTCAATTGTGGCCATAAGTCAAGGACTACCTGTCTTTGAGAGTGAAATTAAGCCATTCCAAGTATATCCATTGCCTCAGGTATCTTGCAGTGTTTGCACCCAAGAGGGGAGGATTTTGATTAGTTGCTATCCCCATAAATAATGGGTGGGTAGATTGCTGGATATACCGAGGCAAATGGGTTTTTCCTCTAGTCTCTGCATCTTGCCTCTGCACCTCCATGTACATCAAAAGCTTTCTTAACTATTATTTTTTGTCCCTTTGAATTAGTCTTGACTGCTGATCAGTGCCTGGAACAGGTCTTTTCACACAGGGTGTCTAGGGGGAAAGCGTTTTGAAATTCCCTGATATTTCCCTGTAACTTGCGATCTGGTTAAGGCGTGGTTGTAGATGACATCATATAAATGGCTAAGCCATGGAGAAATATCGGTAGCTGAGGAAGCAAGTTGTTGCCGCAGTTATGCTCATTTTTACTTGATTCTACCAGGCAATGCGATCTGGGGGTTTTTTTAAATATGATTTTTCCCTGATTTTTGAACATTTTAATACAGTTTGGTTTTTCTCCCTGACTTATTCCATTTTTTTCACGAATTCCCTGATAATTCCATGATATTTCCTGAACCACCACTTTCCCTGATAATTCCCTGATTTCCCCATTTTCCAGGTTTGCTGGACACCCTGTTCACAAGTTTTTTTCAAGCACTGTTTGCCCTTGCTTGCTTTCCAGGGCTGAGAGGGAGTGACTGGCCCAAGGTCACCCAGCTGGCTTCGTGTCTAAGGCAGGCCTAGAACTCACAGTCTATCGGTTCCTAGCCTGGTGCCTTAACCACTACACTAAACTGGCTGTCATCCAAGGCTGAGACCAGTGATGGCAAACCTTTTTCCCCTTGGGTGCCGAAAGTGTGTGCGCGCGCATTGTTGCGCGAGTGCCCACACCCATAATGTAATGCCCCTCCTGCACATACTGCCCCCTACACATGTGCACACCCCCATATTTTGGCTTCATGTCCCAAAACAGTGGTGGGAGGGTGAAAAGCCTCCTTTCCCCAAACAGAGCTGGGAGGATGGAGAAGCTTTGCTTGCCCAAACAGCATTGGGGTGTGATGTCAATCAAGAGGCAGGAGGCAAGAATGCATGTTGTTGGGGAAGGCACATCTTGTCCTGGGCCCCTTTTTATTGTCATCCATTAACCATCAAGTTACATCTCATTGGGTATTGGAGATATTTACAGAGTCCCACTGGACAATTGATGCGTGGGGGGTCTCACGATTGCCTCGTGGGCGATTCATGTTATTCACTGCCTACATGCAGCTTTTGGGGTAACTCTACTCTCCAGGGTTGATCAAGGAGGAAGTCTGTCTTTTTAGAAAAGGTGGTTTTGTGGATTGTCACGTCTGGTGCCTACAGAATATCACTTCCTTGTCTTATTGTAGTGGAAGTGATGTTCCAGTGCCTGGAGGCTGTTAGGGTCTGTATGGGTATCAACAGACTCAAACTCAACCCGGATAAGATGGAGTGGCTGTGGGTTTTGCCTCACAGGGACAATTCCATCTGTCCGTCCATAACCCTGGGGGAGGAATTATTGACCCCCTCAGAGAGGGTCTGCAACTTGGGCGTCCTCCTTGATCCACAGCTCACATTAGAGAACCATCTTTCAGCTGTGGCGAGGGGGACGTTTTCCCATGTTCGCCTGGTGCACCAGTTGTGGCCCTATCTGGACCGGGACTCACTGCTCACAGTCACTCATGCCCTCATCACCTCGAGGCTCGACTACTGTAATACTTTCTACATGGGGCTACCTTTGAAAAGTGTTCGGAAACTTCAGATCATGCAGAATGCAGCTGCGAGAGCAATTATGGGCTTCCCTAGGTAGGCCCATGTTACACCAACACGCCGCAGTCTGCATTGGTTGCCAATCAGTTTCCGGTCACAATTCAAAGTGTTGGCTATGACCTATAAAGCCCTTCATGGCATCGGGCCAGAATATCTCTGGGACCGCCTTCTGTCGCACAAATCCCAGCGACCAGTTAGGTCCCACAGAGTGGGCCTTCTCTGGGTCCCGTCAACTAAACAATGCCATTTGGCGGGACCCAGGGGAAGAGCCTTCTCTGTGGTGACCCCGACCCTCTGGAACCAGCTACCCCCCGAGATTAGAATTGCCCCCATCCTCCTCGCCTTTCGTAAGCTCCTTAAAATCCTGCCGTCAGGCATGGGGGAATTGAAACATCTCCCCCGGGCCTATACAGTTTATGTATGGTATGTTTGTGTGTATGTTTGCTTTTAATAATGGGTTTTTTAGCTTTTCTCTTAAATTATTAGATTTGTTATATATTGTTTATTATTGCTGTGAGCTGCCCCGAGTCTGCGGAGAAGGGTGGCATACAAATCTAATAAATAAATAAATAAATAAATCATGGTTTGCCAGCGATAGACTTGACAGTATTCTGTCTCCACAGAGTGGAATCTCCAGTCACCTGGGAAGCAGGAGCCACAGAAAGTGAAGAGAAAGCACATGTGTCTTTGGCTGGTGGGAGGCATGCACACATGTGCAGTGGAGCTGAGCTGGTCAATGGTTCATGTGCCTGCAGAGAAGGCTTCCCGTGCCACATGTGACATGCGTGTCATAGGTTCGCCATCACAAGCTTAGACAGACCACTTAAATTCAGTACAGATTCTGGATGGCTGAATTGCAAATGTGATGAAGATAGTTTAGGAAGTGGTAGGAAAGATAGACACCCCCCACCCACCCCCGTCATGTGTATGAATGGCCAGCATAGTGAATGTAATTGGTATGAATGACGGCTGCCGAAAAAATGTGGCAGAACGATTTAATCTAGATTTTAAAAGACTGTACTTCAATTACAAAGTCAGAATTGCAAATGTGAAACAAGTAATCATGTTGATTCCTCTAATTTAATGTGACAGTATTCTGCAGTTAGGCTACGAGACGTAAGGCAGAGATTGTAAAACGCTGATTTGCTTGAGGCAGAGATAAAAAATCGGGCTTGCTGTGCAGAATACAATCTGGGTCAGCTGCATACCGTAAAAGAAAAAGATAAATTAGCACATGGCTATCTTGCAATAGCATGAAAGAGGTTCGGAGATGTTTCACATTCACTTAAAAATAAAAACACTATTTATTTATTTATTAATTTATTATTTATTAATCAGATTTGTATGCCGCCCCTCTCCGCAGACTCGGGGCGGCTCACAGCAATCGCCATACAATGTAAACAAATCCAATATTTAAATTAATTTTAAAACACCACAAGTTAAAACCAATCATACACACTAGCATACCATACATAAATTTTATAAGCCTAGGGGGAAGGAACATGTCAATTACCCCATGCCTGACGACAGAGGTGGGTTTTAAGGAGCTTACGAAAGGCTAGGAGGGTGGGGGCAACTCTGATATCTGGGGGGAGTTGATTCCAAAGGGTCGGGGCCGCCACAGAGAAGGCTCTTCCCCTGGGTCCCGCCAAACGACATTGTTTAGTTGACGGGACCCGGAGAAGGCCAACTCTGTGGGACCTAACTGGTCACTGGGATTCGTGCGGCAGAAGGCGGTCCCGGAGATATTCTGGTCCGGTGCCATGTAGGGCTTTATAGGTCATAACCAACACTTTGAATTGTGACCGGAAACTGATCGGCAACCAATGCAGACTGCGGAGTGTTGGTGTGACATGGGCAAATTTAGGAAAGCCCATGATAGCTCTCGCAGCTGTATTCTGCACGATCTGAAGTTTCCGAACACTTTTCAAAGGTAGCCCCATGTAGAGAGCATTACAGTAGTCGAGCCTCGAGGTGATGAGGGCATGAGTGACTGTGAGCAGTGACTCCCGGTCCAAATATGGCCGCAACTGGTGCACCAGGCGAACCTGGGCAAACGCCCCCCTCGCCACAGCTGAAAGATGTTTCTCTAATGTGAGCTGTGGATCGAGGAGGACACCCAAGTTGCGAACCCTCTCTGAGGGGGTTAGTGACTCCCCCCCAGTGTGATGGACGGACAGATGGAATTGTCCTTGGGAGGCAAAACCCACAGCCACTCCGTCTTATCCGGGTTGAGTTTGAGTCTGTTGACTCAAATAAAGTTATATAAACTTTTCTTATTACTCACTCAATGACCATCACTTTTCTTGTTTTTTTTCTCTTATTTTAAAGTTTGTTTGTTAGGTTCTAGTTCAGCTCTTCCATAACTTCTAGGTCTCTTTCCATTACTTCTTCCATATTTTCAGGTCACTGCAATGTTCTTTATGCAGAACTGCAAACCTTATACATTGTTCTTTCGTCTACAGCCCCTATCCCAAATTTTCACGGAAATGGAATGCCAAGCTGTGTGGCCTTCCCACAACATTTTTTTCCTTCAAACCTGGGCCACTAATACGGAGCCTCTGTAAAGTGGACTTTCCCTCTTCTGAGACTAGAATGAATGAGAGGATTATCCTGCAGGACTAACCTCCATGCAGGTAGCTGGTGTACCTGCATCTGTCTTCTAGCAACAATTTGCATAGATGCAAGAGTCAGCTGATGGGCATGGCCAATGAGAGATGCTGAGGAGCTCTCCCCTGTTCTTTGGGTACCACTGTTGATCCCAGAGAACTGTCAGGGAAAAGAGAGACCTGCAGCCGTACCTACGGAGAACTACTTCTCTCCTAAGAAAAGCTTCTTCATTTTGTTAAGTTGTCTAGAACACTAATAAAGCAGTCCTTAAAAAATAAATCTAATAATCTGAACATTCTACAGACATTTATAGTTATTGACTTACCTCCTTGCATCCAGTTTCATCAGTCTGATTACCACAAGAAAATAAAAATATGCCTCTGCCTCTACCTCCCAGCAATTTGCTTCCTTGCAGATTTAGTTTCACTTTCAGTTCTACCAGGTGGCTGCAGATTCAATCCGCTGAGGGTCAAGAAGCTGTTTCTTGGCTTAACAGGCTCTGCTGCAAGGAGGTAAATTGCTGGGAGGCAGAGGCCAAAGGGTGGGGGGTGGCTGGGCGGGGCTACGTTCGGTGTATATGATGCACCCAAGTTTTTCACCCTCTTTTTGGGGGTAAATGGTGTGTCTTATACTCCGAAAAATACGGTACTTTAAAGAAATTGGCTAATTAAACAACAGTTCTTAGTACAAGGAGTCCGGAGAGAAAGAACGCAAGCAATTTTATTGCTTACATGCTCTTAGCAAGATTTCCTGTTGAATTGGCACCAGGAGCAAGAGAGGCAGAAAAAAGGGAAAGTCATCTGTTTCTTGAATACTATCAATAGTATAAAAATGCTACTTGCAGCCATTTATTTTTTTTGCTTGCAGGAACATGTCTGAGTTTTTGTTTCTATTTTCCTTTCCTCAAGCTGATTGGCACCGTTGCTCTTTTGGCACAGCAGTCCTGATTAAAAGCATAAAAACCCTCTCCCTGATATTTGCAGCCAGCAGTATTGCAAAGCAGGTTTAGCCACGAATCCTCCCCCAGCTCTTCCCTCTGTTTCCTTTCCCCATCGAGGGAACAGAGAAGTCCTTATATACAGCTGATGGGCGGAATGAGTGTATAAATGTTAGGTAGTATTATATTAGTATAATAGGATAATACCAGTATTATACATGGCTAAAAAGAAAGACAGCTCAGATCAAAAACTCTTATTCTAAAAGGTGACTCCTTCCATGCTCAATTTATTTTTATTTTTTAAAAACAACAACACCCAATTCTCTCTCTGCTCTTTCTTTTCAAAGTTGGAAACCTCTACCCACCAAAGCATTTCTCCCTAAAGAAACCGTTAATGCTGACTTATCTGGGACTCTGACCTCCCTACTGAGTATGGGAAGTCAATTATGCTGCTAATGTATGCAGACCTAGTTATCTCTTGTAAGCCACCTTTATTCTGAAAGGCATCTAGATACTTTAAATAAATAATGTTACACGGTAGATTTTAATTAGCGGCATGGGGAAATGCTTTTCTTATTTGTGTTTGGCAGCTTTTACGCTCTTGAGTGCTCCCAGATTCTTCTCCTGTCTGTTTTTGGGGGGCTGGGGGCAGCATCTGAAATGTCCTCTCACCCGAAATCTCCTTCACCCATTGACGTAAACGAAGCGGGTACATCTCGTCCAAAGACTGAGCATCCACAAACTGGTGTGGACTGATTGGTTTTGGTTATGTTTCCAGTTAACTTGTAGGGCTGCCTCCTCAATCAATTTTAGGGATGTGGATTGATGGTCACGGCCCACTAGTGACGGGGTTTTAATTGCTGTCTACCCAATCCCCTTCCAACAGCTACAAGCCATCTGGAATCCATCTGCATATACCTACCCAGGATGTTATGCACATCAGTGCCTGCTTATTAACAATGCGTCTCATTTGGCATTTCTTTTCTCACTGACCTAGTTTCGGAGAGATTTCCCAGGAACTTGACAGCTTTCTTGTCTTGTTTTTCTTTTCTTTGAATTCTATATTCTTTCGTGTTATCTACCAAGATTGCCATTTCCCATTCCCTCCCCTTCTACTGATCCACTATGAATGAAAGAAAAATTCCCCCCTCTGCCTTTTTCTGCTGATATTTTATATATCTATATATCTGCCTAAACATATAGATATACATCTATATATATATCTGCTGTATATATATCTATATATCTGTATATATATTTATATATGTGTGTGTGTGTGTAACATCTTTTTACTGATAATGAAAAGGAAAGGGTGACTACTATAGATCTATTTTGGAGCAACACTCTTACTGGAATTTGAACTTGGGGCTCTACCTTGTAAGGCAGAGGCCTTAGCCTCTAGGCTACAGATTCATCTCCTGTATCAGCGTGTACCAGGGAAGAGTTACGTGTGATTTTTTGTGAAGTCACTGTCATATATTGAAGGAGCATCACAGCTTCCTTTTTGCCTCTCAGCCTCACCAGGGATCATAGTCCAAGATAGGTTTTTTATAGCCGACAACTATAATCTATAAGTGTAACATATTTTTGCTGATAATGAAAAGGGAGACTACTATAGATCTATATATTTGGAGCATTTTTTTTTCTTTTAACAGAGGGAAGAGTCACAGAAGCGTGCGGTGCAGGGAGCTCTGACAAAATGAGGTCTTACTTGTGCTCAGAAAAGCCAGGGATTCACATATCACCGGAGAACTCCATGGAGAAGGACAGGCTGCCCAAGGAGTAGGTATAACCACATAAGGTGGTTGGGGTGAGGGTGTATGCTTGGTTTGGTTGAACAAACAATTCTTCTACGTAAGCAAAATAAATTGCAGATTGGTCAGCCAAATTTTGAGGGACAGGACATCCCAGACTCTTGACTTGGTCATGAAGATAATCCATGGATTTTTGACTAGGAGTGACTTGATGGTACACGGTCATTATAATCGATCAATAATCAGTTAGTCTTGACTTGTATCCCTGATATCAGAGGCTTGAGCTAGAAACAAAAGCAAGTAGGAATAAACCAGGAATTTGCATTCTCATGAATACATCACATAAAGCCAAAGTACCACTCATAGAAACATAGAAGATTGACGGCAGAAAAAGACCTCATGGTCCATCTAGTCTGCCCTTGTATTATTTCCTGTATTTTATCTTAGGATGGATATATGATTATCCCAGGCATGTATAAATTCAGTTACTGTGGATTTACCAACCATGTCTGCTGGAAGTTTATTCCAAGCATCTACTACTCTTTCAGTAGAATAAAATCAGGTTGCTTCTGATCTTTCCCCCAACTAACCTCAAATTGTTCCCCCTTGTTCTTGTGTTCACTTTCCTATTAAAAACACTTCCCTCCTGAACTTTATTTAACCCGTTAGCATATTTAAATGTTACAATCATGTCCCCCCCCTTCCTTTCTGTCCTCCAGACTATACAGATTGAGTTCATTAAGTCTTTCCTGATATGTTTTATGCTTAAGACCTTCCATTTTTGTAGCCCGTCTTTAGACCTGTTCAATTTTGTCAATATCTTTTTGTAGGTGAGGTCTCCAGAATTGAACACAGTATTCCAAATGTGGTCTCACCAGCGCTCTATTCAGCGGGATCACAATCTCCCTCTTCCTGCTTGTTTGTTCATTCCTTCCTTCATTCATTCATTCTTTCATTTGATTTCTATGCCACTCTTCTCCTGAGACTCACAAGTAAGAGTAAGCATAGTAAGCAGAGATTTGTTCCTACTGGTTCTAACCGATTCTTTAGAACCATAAGTAAACCAATGGTGACGTCTCAGAACAGATTCTGTTGGTGCCAGTCCATGGGTGCTGCCATCTTGGTTTTGGCTTCTGAACATACAGAGAAGCCAAGTTTTTGGCACGCTATGTGTGTGCATACTTGTGGAAAGTGTGCCCACACACGGCCCAGCCACATGGCATGGAACGTGCACACTGCATAGGAGGAAGCAAACCGGACGCGAGGTCAGTTAGAACCCACCCATGATAGTAAGCCAACAAAAGTCTGGAACTGTGGTTTGTTGTCTTAAATACTAACCACGGTTTAGTCACCGACCAACCTCCCTGATTCACCCTGCACATTAAATTAAAAACAAAACATAATGGCTTATGTGGGCAACCAGCAGAGTGACAATGCCGTGTTCGGTCATGCACAAAAGAATCAAATCACTCAGGCAAAACCCCACCAAGATAAGTTCTTGATAGGTTTTCAGAAGCCGGGTTGCAAAAAACTGTCCCAGCGACTGAATCATTCCAACATTGTGACTTGGTCGGCATTGAATTGAATTAAAGCAATCAATCCTGGCTCTTGATAATAATTCTCATTATCTCCTGCTTGTTACTTCTCAGCTAGCACAGGAGATAGCAGGGCTTGGATGCAGTGCAGGAAACCAACACCCGCAGGCTTGAAAAGAATAAAATCCTGAATGTGTTGTGTGTCAGCCAGCAAAAGACACATCACTTTCCTTTGGGGAGCCACCCATGACGATGGCAGTCAATTCTCCTTTCAGGTTGGATTAGCTCAGCTGCAATCAAACCAGAGAAAGATTACATTGTGCTGCTATCCCCAAGAGCCCAGCCTAATCCAAACTGAAAGTTGCTTTATTGCTCAGATGGAGGTAGGGGTTTAGAGAAGCAGGTTTCAAAGGAGGCCTGGGCCTTTGTGAGGTCCTTCCAACCTGATACCCAGCCTAAAGCCACATACATCTCTTAAAACTCTCCCAAAATCCTTGGGAGCAGCAATAAAGCTGGCTCGAAGAAGCCCATGAAACTCTGGTCTCTTGGGGATGAGGAACCGGAGACAGAATCTTACTGGGTACACCATGATTCTTGACAAATGTATCTTTTTCTTTTATGTACGCTTTTAGCATATGCACCAAGACAAATTCCTTGTGTGTCCAATCACACTTGGCCAATAAAGAATTCTATTCTATTCTATTAGATCTGTGATGGCGAACGTTTTTTCCTTCGGGTGCCGAAAAAGTGTGGGCGACTGCCTACATTTATAATTCAATGCTTGGGGAAGGCGGAAACAGTTTCCCCTGCTTCGGTAGGAGCTTCTGTCTGTCTTGTCTGTCTATCCAACCATCTTTCTGTTTGGCATTCTACCAATAAGGGAACAGAATTCTATGCAGCTCACACAAACCACAGGAGACTTTGGTCATACCTTTTGGTCAGTTCAAGGAAAAAGCGGAAGTCTATCTAGAAGCATGGTTCTGTTTGGATTATGGCATCCTGAAAATGCCCCCTCCCCCACGGTTTTGTTGCAAAAAGTGTCTCTCTAACTGTTTTGTTTTGTTCTTCTTCTCTATAGGTGATTCTCTGCTGGAGGCAGGCACAGAGTTACAGCTGGACACAGGGCTCACGCATACCTGAGGAATATCGCACAGCTCTTCCTTCCTTCCTTCCTTCCTTCCTTCCTTCCTTCCTTCTCCTTCCTTCCTTCCCCTTCCTTTCCTTTCTTCCACCCTCTCTCCCTTCCTTCTTCCTCCCTCCCTTTCCCTTCCTTCTTTTCCTTTCTCCCTCCCTCCTTTCCTTCCTTTTTCTTTCCTCCCTCCTTTTCCTTACTTCCTTCTTCCTTTCCCTTCCTTTCTTCCCTCCCTCCCTCTCCCTTCTTTCTTTCCTTCCTTTTCCTTTCCTTCCTTCTTTTCCTCCCTCCCTTTCCTTCCTTCCTTCCTTTTTCCTTTCCTTCCTCCTTCTCTCCCTCCCTCCCTTCCTTTTCCTTCCTTCCTTCCCCTCTCCCTTTTTTCCGTCCTTCCTTCTTTTTAAATGATTGTGGGTTTTTTTAAAAAAAAAGAAAAAGATCTCAATGACTAGGTCATATTTGTAATGGCCCTGTCTTATTTTATTTTTTAAGTGGAACCCCCCCCCTCCCCTTCCCTTTTGAGTTTCGTGGTCATACAATATTAGAGATTTAGCCTAGAGCACTGACAGATTTTAATCAGTGATGGAAACGCCTCTGCATTTGGCCCTGAGTGGCAGCCCAGCTCTCCCAAGCAACAGATGCGAGGCTGATTAAAAGTTCTTCAGGCCATTCTTTTCCTGGTTGGATGATAACCTCCATCACTCCAAGCCACATTGGACGGAGGTAATCTAGCATATGTGAAGGCAGACAAGATAGGAAGGTGAGCTTAAGCCTAGAGCTGGACTACTGTAGACTCCAAGGGTGAGGCCCTGACTGAGTGTCCTGCTGTGCATTCCCTTGCCTCTGGCCCACTCTGTGTATGTGTGAAAAAAGAACCAGGAATTCTACCTCCTGATGGGCCACTTTTTGTGTTGTTCCGTAGACCAGGGGTCTCCAACCTTGGCAACTTTAAGACTTGTGGACTTCAACTCCCAGAGTTCCTCAGCCAGCAAACCTGGCTGAGGAACTCTGGGAGTTGAAGTCCACAAGTCTTAAAGTTGCCAAGGTTGGAGACCCCTGCCATAGACAATCATTAGAAGTTTCTCCTTGCCAACATGATATAGTATGGCTCAAACGCCAATTCATCTTTTCTCTCCTCTGCTGTTGAATAGAACGAAGGGAATTTTCTGTAATATTTTACTCCTTTCGCCAGATTCTATGTCCAAAGCTATCACCCTCCAAAGTTGCTCGAGATTTCGCCTCTCCAGGTTGGCAGTCCACGTGGCCAAAAACCTGGTCCGAGGAAAGTTTTCTTTAGGCCTTGTTTTCTACACTGTATGATATTTTGATAGCTGTCTTATTGTTTTCTTGAACCTTGTATTGCTTTCCGCTCCAGCATAGCTTTCATGTATGCTGGGGTCTCGTAGCTCCCTCCGAGCATGCATCTCAAGGCAGCAAGAATTTAGGGTGACACACACGAGATGGACTGCATGCTGGTGTACACTAAGCCTGGGCACAACTGTGCTTCGCACCACAAAAGCCTTCATCTAGTCCGGGTGAAGAGACAATGCGATTCTTGTTAGGGCACCTCAGAGCCTCATCTTTGCCACTCCAGATAGCTGGAAGATGAGTCGAAGAGTCTGCACAGGTGTGTCATTTGGGCAGAATGCACCTGGGAACCGTTAGCAAAGCGATGAGAAGCAAAGGATTCAGAGATGGGGCACGTTGCTTCGGGATGCACGGTGGTAAACCATCAAAAAGAGCCAAGCCAACTTTGGAAGTTCTGCACGGCCCCAGTATGCCACATAGTTATCAACCTGGACCGGAATAAGAGAGATTTCTCCTCTGGTGTTGTGGGGTAGGCTCCTTCAGCTGCCTTCAAGCCCATCTCTTGGTTCCAGTTCTATTCTGCCGAATCCTGCCTCCTTCTTAGGTAAGGAAAACTGGGCAGCTCTGGTCCTTATCCAACACCCCTCGATTCTCCTCCTAGTGGAAGTCCACCAACAGTACCACCCAGCAGTGCCTTCCGAGAACAAACCAGCATTTCTGCTGTCACACCTACAGGCCTCTTTGTCGCACCTGTGTGCAAAACCTCCAAGAGTTGCCATGCAAGTATTACAAGATCATGAGTACCGGGATACAAATTTATATGCCTATGAATGATCAGGAGGGTTTGCAATAGCTGCCCTTCCCCCCCTTCTCGTTTTAGATGTACCACCAGTGTTTTAAACTTTTAAAAGTGGAAAAACCAGCAGCCCTTCTAATGATGTTGAATTACAGTTTGCGGCCTTCTTTTCCCCTTCGATCGTGCTGGCGGCTAGAAATAGTAGTTTGACAGCATCCGAAGGGCTACATCATCCATTCAAATCCGAAATACATTCAAGGTTGCCATGTCTTAATAAGGGAACTAGTTGAACATAGCCTAGATGAGAAGTAGACTATATATAGTTGGTGAATGGGGAGGGGGCTTTTCTTATATTATTGTTCGCAACATAATCCCACCCCCCAGATGATGAAGCGGCTGCAATCAGGAACCGTGTGAAAGTTCAGAGCAAACTGCCTGCTTGGGACTGTCCTAAGTCCTACACTGCTGTATCCCTGAATTGGTTTTACGTATCTGGACTACAATGCTGGACTCTGCATCCTCACACACACCCCACCTGTGAATCCTGCTTCTTTATTAAATGGGTCATCTTTGCTTGGTTTGTGAGTCCTTCATCACTGGCTATGCCAGTGTGGTTTGCATAGTGTTTGTGATGCGGCATCATTTGGCATCCACATTGAGAATACCGTTGGCAACCCTTTCTCTTGACTTGCAAGACTGGTTCTTGGTCCCAAATATTGATACTACCGATTCTGCCCTGATTACAAAGGAAGTTAAATCCTTCTGTGATCAGAAGAGCAAACACTTCTAAGAGGAAGCACACACTAAACTCAGGCTGCAGGAACTGAAAAACATACTATTAACATTCATTTGAAAGTCCATCTGAGGGATCTGTCTATTGATCACGGTCTAGAGTCATCCGCTCATGATATACCCAACTTTACTCCCAGCTATTGGCTATACAAAATCCCCTATTGCCATCTTAAAGCTTAACAAGGGCATATAGCAGTTTTCTCCTGGATTTTTTCAAAAGTTGTTTAGCATTCCCTACTGATTTGCTCATACAAATATAGAGCCAGTTCAGCAGTTCAAATCTCACCACCGGCTCAAGGTTGACTCAGCCTTCTGTCATTCTGAGGTGGGTAAAATAAGGACCCAGATTGTTGGGGGAAATATGCTATTTCTGTAAACCAACTAGAGAGGGCTGGAAAAGCACTATGAAGCGGTACATAAGTCTAAATGCTATTGCTATAGAACTCCCAAATTTAGCTGAGGCTGTAATCCTGTGTATTCTTTCCTATAAGAGGAATATACGTAGTCAATGAATTTTCAGTTGCTTCCTGAAAAACATACCATATTTTTGGAGTATAAGATGCACCATGTCCCCCCAAAAGAGGCTGAGTCTTATACTGTGAATGTAGCTTTTACTAAGCTTTTTTTTAGTCCTAACGAGGTGCTGATGCGATCTGTGCTTTGCTAGCTAAACAATCTTCCCTTTGCCTGCTTCTTTCATTGCTGTTCCCTCTGACAATCTTCTGCCTTTTTTCCAGCCCTAATGAGGTACGATCTGTGCTTTGCTAGTAAAGTGATCTTCTCTTTGCCTGATTTTCTTATTGTTTCTCTCTGAAGAGAGAAAAGTGTTTTAGAAACTGTTTTTTATCCCCAATCAGGGGGTTAAAAAACAAGCACATGGGCTCAAAACCAGTAAACTAATGTGTTGAAGCTGACCAGACTAAAAACTAGCCAGATGAATGCCTGGTAGGCAGATTATTTTTTCCCTCCCCCAAAACTTAGGTGTATTTTATACTCTGGTGCGTCTTATATTCCAAAAGATATGGCATATGGGCCATAAGGGCAGGGCTGGTTATGGTGTTCTGGATCATGGAACAAGAAGATGAGAAGTTTTTCACTTTCTCTTCTCAAGGAAATATAATTAATACTGCCCTCTCCTTTACCCTCAAATAAAGCAGAGCGATTCGAAGTCACCCAATGGCTTCAAGAAAGATTTAAACTTGGGCAGTCACAATTGCAGTTCACATATTTCTGAGCTTTGAATTTACAGCTCTGGTTATGATGGATGGGCAGATGGAACTTGGAGGGTGAGGGTACCCCCAGTCTTAGCCAAAAGATCCTTGTTAATTCTGTGGAGATGGCATTAAAAATGTGTAATTGATTCTCAGAAAATTTACAGGTAATCCTCATGGCTATGGATTTAGGAACGATTGAGACTATGTAAGAACAATTACATCATTGGAATGGCTTACCTCTGGAAGTTGTGAATGCTTCATCACTGGAGGTTTTCAAGAAGAGTGGATAGCCATTTGCCATTGGATATGAAGTCTCCTGTTTGAGCAAGTTGTTAGACTAGAAGGCCCAAGGTTTTTTCCAACTCAGTTATTCTATGTTTTGTCATTAAGCAAAGCTGTCCCTAAGTGGAAAATCGAGAGACTGCAACTGAGCTTTCTTTATCCATGTTCCCCACCCTTTAAAACAGGCCTGTCAAGCTGGCAGTCCATGGGATGGATGCATCATGCGCAGGCCACACCCACCCCGGCTCCACAAAGGCAAAAAAATAATGTGACAACAGCACAAAATGTGACGTGATATGATTGATTTGACACCCATGCTTTAGAATGCTCAATCTGATATAGTGCCGGAATAGCCAGTGCAACTGGTGCCTATAACTGATCAGCTAGTTTCACACATTTATCTTTTGCTTGCTTCCCAACAATTTCGCTGTAGCTTTCCTTAGGAATTAGAGTAATTTCCAAAAAGGGATTTAATGTTTGTATTTACATTCATTCCAGAGCAAAGGATTACAAGAGAGTAAGCAGGCACAGTATGGTGAACACACAGTGCCGTGGTGCCAGCAGCTCCGAGCATATTTCACAAAAAAGTTCTGTTTATTTCTCATTGTGTGCCTGCCTGCTCTCTTATAATCCCTTCCTCTCTATTCTGCAAGGAAGTGGGGGGGGGGAGAGCACAAGTGATTTCTGTATGTAATCTCTCCTGTACCTGATGTGTTTAGTTTTTACCTACACCCGTCTCGCAAAGAAAGATTGCAGAGGAAAGGATTACATGAGAGTAAGCAGGCACAGTATGGTGAACACACAATGCTGTGGTGCCAGCAGCTCCGAGCATATTTCACAAAAAAGTTCTCTTTATTTCTCATTGTGTCCCTGCCTGCTCTCTTATAATCCCTTCCTCTCTATTCTGCAAGGGAGGGGGGAGAGAGCACAAGTGATTTCTGTATGTAATCTCTCCTGTACCTGATGTGTTCAGTTTTTACTTCCACCCGTCTCACAAAGAAGAAAGATAGGAGAGGAAAGGATTACATGAGAGTAAGCAGGCACACAATAGGGAACAAACTGGGCTGCTTGCATAGCCTGCCCTGATGGACTGTGTCTATGAAGGGAGAAGTGGCATGGTGGACTACAGTGAGGCATTAGTTTCCCAGAAAAGAGGGAGCAAATTCCAAGGAAAGGAAACAAGAGCCAACATAGCCTAAAGCTGGATTGGAAGCAAGAAATTTAGCAGAGCCACTCCCTAGAATTTCCAAGGTTATATTCATTAAGGCTCTAAGTAATATAGGTTTAGTCTGGTAAGCTTCTAGTTCAGTGTTTCCGAACCCTGGCAACTTGAAGATATCTGGACTTCAACTCCCAGAATTCCCCAGCCAGCGAATGCTGGCTGGGGACTTCTGGGAGTTGAAATCCAGATATGTTCAAGTTGCCAAGGTTGGGAAACACTGTTCTAGTTATATGATGTAAGCACATAAAGAACTGAAGTTTGACTGGATTTTTCTATGCCATTCTTGGTCTGGCCTGAAATGCTCACTTGTGTTGCCGTACTTCTTTCAATATTTATTCCCCATTATATGCCTACATTTTTAAAATCCTTTACCCTCCAATCAGTTCACTTTGCAAGGGAGGAAAAAAGAAAAGAAAATTCCATCTTATCAATGTCAAATTTTGCAGAAAGGTTTTGCTCAGTGTATTCATTGTTTATTTATTTATTGCACTACCCCGGCAGTTCTGGTTTTCAAAGCCTGTTGCATGGCATACAATATCACAGTAAATACAGTGGTACCTCGTGATACGAACCCCTCGTCATACAAACTTTCCGAGATATGAACCCGGGGTTTGGAAATTTTTTGCCTCTTCTTTCAAACTTTTTCCGTCTTACCAACCCGCCGCCCAAATGTCGAACCCGGAGGTTTGGCAAAAGGTCGGGTTCGGGTGGCTGCCGAGAAGCGCCGCCACCCGGCTGTCACCTTTTGAAACAGCCGGGGGGCTGGAGTCCACGTTTCGGCCGGCCAGGAAAGACGTCTTCATGACGTCAAAGCTCCGCCCATGGAATTCCCTATTGGGATTCCCCACCTCCATTTGAACATCCCGACCGGCCCTACAGCTCTGCGGCTCTTTTGCAAAGCTGACAGCCGGGCGGCGGGGCTTCTCAGCATCCTCCTGAACCCAAACGCTGAACTCGAACTTTTGCCGAACTTCTGGGTTCGGCATTCGGGAGAACGCCGAGAAGCCCCCCAGCTGTTTCAAAATGCGACAGATGGGATGTAGGGCTTCTCGGCAACCTCCTGAACCCAGAAGTTTGGCAAAAGTTTGGGTTTGGTGTTCGGGTTTGGGAGGACGCCGAGAAACCCCCCAGCTGTTTCAAAAGGCGACAGTCGAGCAGCGGCGCCCAGCGGAGCACCATTTTTGCGGGGGGGGGGGTGTTCTTGCACGCATTAATTGACTTTACATTGTTTCCTATGGGAAACATTGTTTCATCTTACGAACTTTTGGCCTTACGAACCTCCTCCAGGAACCAATTAAGTTCGTTAGCTGAGGTATTACTGTATTGGCAACTTTTGTTATTAAGAATGGAATCTTATTTCAGCAATTGACCTAAAGAGCCTGACTTTGCTGCTTCACACCAAATTAGCATATTAATTAGTATTATAAGCCCTCTTTCCACCTACATTACTTCTCCAGAAAACGTCTCTGGTTAATGGCTCTCTCTTAATCTCTACAATTATATGAAACTATTAAATGTCTAGGGCAACTCAGATAGTTTCCCATTAAATTCCTAAATGTTTGAATCGAATTCTATGCTCATGCATATTTTAAAAACACTAAGGGAAACTATGTATGTAAATGAGAATCCTTGTGCAGATTTTTAAGCAAAAATTAGAAAATGAGTATAGCTGTTCAAACTTGCATAAGTATTTGCATAAGAGCTAATGTATTGTACTGACAAGCATTTTTTAAAAAAAGGTTGACCCCCCCTCCCTTTTCTATGAAATTTCTGATAAACAAACCAGGAGTCAAAATGCTTCTTTGATTTTCCCCCTCCTTTTATTTTATTTGTTTCTTCTTTTTAAAGTTGCTTTTACATGCGCATAATTTGGAATTCTGCATTGGAACATGGAGCTGTTATAATAAGAATCTGACTTCAAGAAACAGAACGACAATCAAAAAAAAAGAGAGAGAGAGTTACTGCATGGTAGAAAAAATTATGTCCGAGGTACAAATACATACAGAGTTCCAAGGACCAAATGTTTTTGACAAAGAGATATTTACAAAGTTGTGGGACTGAGGGAAGAGGACAAGGAAGATGGAAATGCAAACAGGAAGTTTTGCCCGAGTTGAACACTTGGAGAACTAGCCAAATTAGGACAAAAATAGCTCCAATCCACTATGATCCTTGTTCAATCGTGTTGGTCTCCAGGAAAACATTCAGAATGTTAGATTAGGTGGCACAGCCGAAGAAGAAATATAGGGCAAATTTTCAGCTACATCTCCATTTCAAAAGAAGAATCTACTTGGAGAAAAGGCGGGAGAGGGGGATTCTATTAGTTGTGTTGTTGGCCTAACTGCAGAGTCAGGAAAAGTGATGTTCATTGTGAAGAAACAAGATATCCATTCCCATCACAGTCACCATAACTATACTCTACTTTTACTTCTGTATACTGTACTTAAATGGTGGCTTTTCCCATTATTCATCCATCTCTGTATAGAACTTCTTCCTCTGGAGCTTAAGCCAAATAGGCTGTTCCCACCCTGAGGCTAATCTGAAAAAAAAAATAAAACCCACTTATCCTATCTTCTTTCTTCTTGCAGTGCCTGAGCCAAATGCAAGAAGATAATTCTATCCTGCTGCCTTGATGCTCTGAGCTCCGTAGCTAAAGAAACGTAAAGAGACCATTGGCAATGTTGGCCCAACCAATTGATTTTTCACAGAGGATCACCAGTTTGCCTTTTTTACACTGTTCACAATGAAAAGGCCAACATCTGGGAATGACCATCTAAAATCAACCTATGCATTCATTAAAAGCATCTGGGATAACGCACCTAGAACTAACCTCTTGTTCCTGCACTTAGCACCCAATCACACAAATCTTGTTCTCCCCAGTTAAGAAGGTAAACATCCCTGCACATGGAATACATTCTCTCCATTATTATCCTAGTAGGGTTTTTTAAAGGATTGAGAGTCTGATTTGGGGAGGTTTTGCAAATTCCTTAGGGTCCTCTTGAGCTGCTCTGTACATCTCTTCCTAAACTTACATGTCTTAGCTCTCCCTAAGATTTCTCACAATTGTCTTGTGTTTATTGTGCCCTAAGACACACAGATGTACTTGGAACATGAACTAACCAAATTCCTGCTACAGATTAGCCAATGATGGGGTGTCACCGGATTGCTTTGATGCCCAAATTGCCTGTCAAATGACAGTCTGCCGCCAAGCCATTTCTCAAGTTGTGGCAGTTTCTTGGCATCTACCACTGCACCCCAATGCCCTTATCCTGACCGTAGCATTTCTTTGCTGTGTACACTTGCAGCTGTGTCGTATTATATTGGCAGCTCAGACTACTGTAATTTAGCAAACAGCAGTATAAGCGAATGAAAGTGTGCCAAAAATGGGAATTAGCCAAACTTGCTCTTCAACAGCAATGAAATAAGCGTGTCTCAATTTTGTAGATGAACTTCAAAGACGTTTCTTCTATGTTCCAGAGTCTTAGAGCCACAACTGATCTAATATGCATCCCCAACAAGTCAAAACCACGCTTCTGTTCTAATTTGCTGCTAAATGTGAAAGAAGTGCCAGGGCTTCAATAGCAACCAATCTGGAAGACATATTGCCACCGTTCAGATCTATGGAATGATCTGCAGCTTGACAGAAAGACAATTTGCCCTTGGTGACAAGTATGATGTTATTACTTAGCTGAGCCCTAACATTACTCTGTGCTCCGGATTCAAGTTACATAAACCCTGGTCTTTTCTCCTTTTCTGCTAGCGAGATGCCCTTCTCAGAACGCCTTTGTCTGCAGGCAATTTCTTTCTTTTTTTCATCCTGATCTCAACATCCATGTTAGCAGGACACCATAGTGTCCAGATGATTGCTAAGGAAGATAAATCCTTCCACTCTCCACTGTTCCGCCAGAACTGAAGAAGTTTCCTTGGACGAGAAGCAAAACGTCTTCGAGGAAAAATACAGTTGCCTTTTGAAAAAGCGCCTTTGGGTCTACCATAACCTGCATGGGACTGAGAATCTCCACTGACACGAGAGAGAGGGAGAGTTTTTCTGTCGAAGGAGCATTTAAACCTACAATCTCAGTGGGAGGAAAAACAGATGCTGAAATCCTGATGCGCACAAATGAGTGACACATACTACTATCCCAGTGGTCCCCAACTGAGTGCCTTCTAAATGAGTTGGACTACAATTCATTTCATTCCCCAGCCAGCCTCCTCTCTCTCTCTCTTCCCCACCCAACTATCCCTTGCGATCCCTGTCAATTCTAGATGAGCCTGATGAGATTCGATCTGTCAAACTGCTGGCAGCCAATGATCAGCAGAAGTAGCCTGCAGTACCGCACTGTAATCACTGTGGCTAATAAACATGAACAAAGTTGTAGAGCAACCTATTTGGAAAGCATTAGATTGGGGAAGTCTGAATTGAGATACTGTGAACTTTCTGCAGGTCGAGTCCTAACAGTTGTGAAATCTCTTGCTGGCCCAAAGCTTTCTGGCCTCCACCCATACTGCAAATTCCCAATAGCAGGGATTGAGTTTTATGACGGGGAGAAGGAAACATGACTTGAGTTTCCAGGCCAGAGCTGAAGAAGCAGCTGCTTCTAAAGAGAGATTACCTTCACTTGCTTATCTCTCTGAAATGCTGGAATGATTGGGCAACATTTAATGATATGGGTGGGGGGAACAGCAGGTGAGGATCAGAGTTTGCTCACGGTATTTAAGCTGTTGCCCGAAGGAGGGAGAGAGGATGCATTTTATATCTGAGTCGTTAATGCCACAGCAGTTGAAAATTGGACATCTTCAAAACCAGGGGGAAAAAGACCACAGCAATGTCCTTTCCCCATGCAAGCAGCTGGATGAGAGAGAGACAGCAGGATGTTGCCCTATGGGGAGAATTTCATTAGGGGCGGTGAAGGACTGCTGAGATCAAAACACTCAAAGCCTACTCCAGAGGCCATCAAGCAGGGATGAGAGTCCCCGCCATCAGACACATACATACCTGCCATGCTCAGTTGAAAATAATAATAATAATAATACCCTCCTGATACTCTTCACCCACAGTACAGCCACCACCATTCTTTCTCTAAAAGGGAGGTTGGGTGCAGAAAGTGGAGACAGTTGCCTTGGCAGTCGCTTGGCTGGTTTGGCAGTGAAAAGCCTTACCTGGGCTGTTGGGCACGAAAGGGGATTGTTTGGGGTGACCGGTCCCAGCGTTACCCTTGGGCCTTTTTTGCCCACTTGCACTCGGGGATGGGAGGACGTTATACCCGGGGGGGGGGGAAGGGAGGGTCTCAGTCTTTCATTCTCTCTGCAACTCAGGGATGGGGCAGGCAGTGTGTACTGTGTGATGTCGACGTCGTTGACTCGGTAACACTTGCATTTATCAGTATTAATATTATTACTAGTAGTATTGATGGTCGCATTCATGTCACACCCTTCTCGAGCCGGGGGAGGGGCTCCCTCCCTGTGCGGATGGTGCTGAGTCGATGGTATCGAAGACTTTGGAGTAAACTGTGTTGAAAACCTGCCGGTTAAAAATAGAAGCAGAATTAAAGGTGGAGAAAGAGAGAGAGATAAAGAAAGAAGATAACCAGATCCTTGCCAGAAGGATAAGTCACTGCAGGTGATTGCTCTTCTCAGTTGGAATCAGTAGTGGGTTGCTACACTGGTGCAGTAGGGGACTGCGCATTGGTAACAGCTGCTACATCGTGCAATTTGCGCGCAACTGCTCAGGTGGCAGTCCCGTGGGCCCCGCCATCATTTTCCTTCAATTTTTTTCTTCAATTTTTTGTATTTTTTGCTTCATGCACTTATTTATTTTATTTATTTATTCATTTGTCCAATACACAAATACATAGGAAGAAAAATAGACATGTGATAATATTTGTGTCCCCTTGCCAAGATTTCAGTGCATTTTTACTTCCTGTGCATGCACAGAAGGAAAAACACACTGGGGAGGCACGTGCTATGCAAGACAATGGAAGCTGCATGCCCAGCACATAGGTAGTGGCGGTAATAGCAGTCTGCCCCTGTTTGAAAAGAACAGCAACAGGATTTAGTTGCTACCAATTGATTTAGAGTAGCTTTCCTCAACTTGATATCCTTCAGGTGTGTTGGGACTACTCCCAAACGGCTTGACAGCAGAGGTAGAAACAAACCTCGGATATCAAGAGCTGCTTTCAAGCATCCTAGGCTCAGATCTCACTGACAGCAATCTGGCAAGTTTTAAGGCAACTTAAGTTCTTCCCTTCGGTAGAGGGGTATTTGAGGGGATGCTTTTGAGACTTCAGGACAGCCTACAGAAGACTGCAGGAGGGGTAATAAGTAAAGAACAACACCCGCTAGGCTCAGCTCCATATAATATATGGGGAACAAAGTGTGAAGTGGCCTTACGCCTTTGTCTCGTGTCTGTGTCTTTCTAGATTAGCCTTCCTTACGAAGCCGAGGGAAGAGCAGGTTGGACAAGGGAGTCTTTTGATCAGTGAACTCAAAGCTGGGAGGTTTCTCTCATCCTCCACACTTGGGGGCCACTATAGACCTTAGGCATCATCATAATCTGAGGCTTCCAAGTTAGATACTGTACACAAGAGCAGGGGTGAAATTCAATTTTTTTCCCTATTGTTTCTGTGGGTGTGGCAGGGAAGGATATTGCAAAATCTCCATTCCCATCCCACTGCTGGGGCCAGCCAGAGGTGATGTTTGCCGGTTCTCCTTAACTACTCGAAATCTCAGCTCCAGAACCTGCTGAATTTCACCCCTGCAGCAGGGATGTCAAACTCAAGGCCTGTGGGGTGCTTAGATCTGGCCCGGAAACAATGACGGACCAGCCCATAGTGCCTCTGCCAGGTAAGACTAAGCTGTTTTCACTAGCAGAAGCCTACAGGAGGCCATTCACGGCTGAAAACGGAGCCTCAATGACTGATATCGAGCTGGCCATGACCCCTCCCCAGCCCCCCAAGGTCAAACATGACCCTGATGCAGCCCTCAATGAAATCGAATTTGACAACCCTGATACACACTGCATAGTTTTCATCACATGATCAGCCCAAAATGTTATATTCTCATCTCCCTTTTTAAAGCATTTGAGGATTTGTTGGAGCCTCAGACCTTTCTCTGGGCCATTGCAAGATTGGCCAGCATTGTGTGCTCTGCCCCCAGATAATCCGATTTTGGTGGACTCCCACTATCCTGGGACTCTTGCAACCATGCTAAGTTCACCAAATTTATATAAAATTTATCTTTATCACCCCAAGGATAATGCAGAACAAGGTCAACCAGAGATCCAGTGAGAATGCAAAATAGATGGTATCTTGGGGAATGGTCTTTCCAGTGGCATGGAATTTTGTCTGTCAGGTTTCTGACTTGCTACCTGCTATTAGTTGCCTGCTATGTAAATGCTTTAGGTGGAAGGAATGTTATGTATTGTGTGTTTTATGTTATGTTATGTATTGTGCTGTGATACGGTATTGTGGTGGAATGTTGTCTGTAGTTGCAGGAGGGAGGAGCTCTTTGCAAAACAGCAGAACTGAGAGTATATGCATCAAAGACAAACTCCTTGTGTGTCCAATCACGCTTGGCCAATAAAGAATTCTATTCCTACTCTATTCTATTCCTATTCCTATTTACTCTCTACCATTAACTTGGAATGCTTAGTGAGCAGGAAAGAGAAAGGTCAGACTCTTCCATGGCAAATCAGAGAGTAGATCTATAGTTACTGCTTTAGTCTGGCAAGTTTCTGTTTCTACGTGAACAACAATAAAGGAGCTACTCAGAAATAATTCCATGTGTCGTTCTTGGTTCTGTGGACCAGAAAGTTGTATTGTTTTAATTTTGATGGGGAACTGCTCAGAGTTTGGACTAAAATGGATAGCTATACAAGTGTTTTAAATAAATCAATAAATAAGGAAAAGCCCTGTATCACAAACACAGCACACACAAAATAACCCTTCTCCATAAAAAAAAAAAGGCAAGGAGAAGGAAATCTGAAGAAGAGTCTAGGTTCTTCCTGATTCCCTGCTTTTTAGCTGAGACAATCAGCACTCTGGTAAGTAAGAGCTGGGAAGCCCTTACCTTGCTCCTCCCATACACAGCGCTATTCCACATTGCCGTTCTGATTGTGCCGGTTTTCAGGTGTGCTGGCCTCCTCCTCACAAGGTGAAAGCTCGTCAATAGATGTCTGGTTGGTGATTCCTAGACCGTGAGGGGATCAATCAGAAGCATAGCATCACAGGTTAGAGAGAAAGATCTAGACTTACCTACAGATTTAAATGCAGTAGAATCTAGCCCTAGATCTAGATCCAGCTACTCCCAGAGATGAGAAGTGAAACGTATTCAAAGAAAAACAAAGAAAGTCCAGTTGCCTCTTTAAAAAGCACCTTTGGGACAACCATGACCTGGATGACAGAGTATCCACAGACGTCTACCTACTCATAGTTCTAGATCTATCTGCACACAGATCTAGATCCATCTACCCATGCATCCAGCTCCAGATCTATCTATCCATTGATCGAAAGAGATCTGGACAGACCCTGGGTCTTGGAAGATCAGGTGGCACTGAAGAAGCTGGCAATGAGATACTGCAGGAATTTATAAGAAAGCCAGCCACAGAAAAGGTTCCCAAGGAAAAAGAGGAAGAGACAACCATTTCACAATCATAGACAACACTTGGGTGAAATGAGGGAGAAGATTGGAGGTTATAGTGGGCCAGCGATGGTACCAAATGGACTTTGTCTCCTATCTTTAGGGTTAGATTAGGGTGACTGATATTTATTTTAAAACAATGTTCAGATAGTGTTAATCATGTTTCCTTCAGGCCAGAGAGAAAATGGCAATGATTTTTCAGGGATTTGAGGGCTGCCACACAAACGCCAACCCCAGTGGGATGGCAGGAAGCTCTAGGCCAGTTGTTCTCAACCTGGGGGTCGGGACCCCTTTGGGGGTCAAACAGCCGTTTCACAGGGGTCGTCTAAGACCATGGGAAAAGACAAATTTCCCATGGTGTTAGGAACTCAAGCTTCTATTCTGGCACCTTGGAACCTGTTTTTACAATCTGACCAATCGGGTATTTACAGTGGGCGTGTCCCTATGACCTTCCTGCCAATCGGCTTAAAGCTCTGTTGGGAGAATTGGCGCTAGACTTACGGTTGGGGGTCACCACCACATGAGGAACTGTGTTAAGGGGTCGCGGCACTTGAAAGGTTGAGAACCACTGCTCTAGGCCTTGAGCTACCCAGCCTTCTGCTTTAACAGACAGAAGAATATGGCAGGAAGAAGAACTTGGAGTTAGGGTCTCTCTCTTCTGGAATGGAACTTTGAAATTCCATCTTGTGAGGGAAAATAAATAAATTTAATTGGGAAAAAATAGGTGAAGGAACAGGCAACCTATACATGTGGGATATCTGTCATAAACTAAGGCTAATCACCATGTTGACATCTAAACATTATCCTTTTCTTTCTTTTTCTTAACAGCTTAAGTAAGGGACAGGAAGCCTTAAAGGCAGTGGTTCTCAACCTGGGAGTCAGGACCCCTTTGGGGGTCGAATGACCATTTCACAGGGGTCGCCTAAGACCATGGGAAAAGACAAATTTCCCATGGTGTTAGGAACTAAAGCTTCTATTCTGGCGCCCTGGAACATATTTTTACAATCTGACCAATCAGGCGTTTATAGTGGGGGTATCCCTCTGACCTTCCGGCCAATCAGCTTAAATCTCTGTTGGGAGAATTGGTGCTAGACTTATGGTTGGGGGTCACCACATGTTGGTTATGACCTATAAAGCCTTTCATGGCACCGGACCAGATTATCTCAGGGACCGCCTTCTGCTGCACGAATCCCAGCGACCAGTTAGGTCCCACAGAGTGGACCCCCTCCAGGTCCCGTCAACTAAGGAATGTCGCTTGGCGGGACCCAGGGGAAGAGCCTTCTCTGTGGCGGCCCCGGACCTCTGGAACCAACTCCCCCCCAAAGATTAGAATTGCCCCCACCTTCCTTGCCTTTCGTAAGCTGCTTAAAACCCACCTCTGCCGTCAGACATGGGGGAATTGAGACCCTCTTCCCCCTAGGCCTTTACAATTCTATGCATGGTATGTATGTATGTATGTTTGATTTTTTTATATTAATGGGTTTTTAATTGTTTCTAACATCAGACTACTATTGTACACTGCTTTATTGCTGCTGTTAGCCGCCCTGAGTCTCCAGAGAGGGGCGGCATACAAATAAATAAAATAAAATAAAATAAATAAAATAAAATAAAATAAAATAAAATAAAATAATAAAATAAAATAATAAAATAAAATAATAAAATAAAATAATAAATAAAATAAAATAAAATAAAATAATAAATAAAATAAAAATAAAATAAAATAAAATAAAATAATAAAAAAATAAAAAATAAAATAAAATAAAATAAAATAAATAAAATAAATAAAATACATAAAATAAATAAAATAAATAAAATAAATAAAATAAATAAAATAAATAAAATAAATAAAATAAATAAAATAAATAAAATAAATAAAAATAAATAAATAAAATAATGAAATGAAATAAATAAATAAACAGACAGACAGATAAATAAATAAATAAATAAATAAACAAACTGTATTAAAGGGTCGTGGCATTAGAAAGGCTGAGAACCACTGCTTTACGGGGACCCGTACGGGGGAATTTCTCCAAAGCTCCCTCATTCCATCAGCATTCCCATACCACTGGCAGCTCGTTCCTTCCACTTCTGCTTGTTCTCTTGGATGTACTTGCTCCAGGTGGAACGGAAGCTTTTGATGTCAGCGTTGATGTCCCCCAGCTCAGCATGCTCATCTACAGAAGTCTGACGCCAGGTGGAACTGTGGGTAGTGGGATAATGGTCAGAACATGCTGTATATCCCCGAGTGGTCAATGAAAGCAGCAAGGAGCAACTGTGGACATTTCGTGCTGGCTCCTCTTGAGCTCTTCAACTTCACACCTTGTCATCACTACATCTCTCACTCACAGCTCTCTAGCAATGTGCATTTTAGGGACTTGCCTGGTTACATACTTTTGTAAAGTATGAGCTTGGAGGCACATTCTCACCTTAAAATACCTGTTTTCCATGCAGGAAATACTTTTTGATGGGCAGTGGGGATGTAGAATCTGGCAACCACCCAGCCCTAAATACAAGAACTTCCATTCCTCAGTTGTACCAACTTTCCTCACCGATTTAGTTAATTCATTGACGATGACCCTGTACCAGTGATGGCGAACCTTTTTTTGCCCAGGTGTTTAAAGGGCATGCGTACAACAGCGTGTGCTTGGGTGCCTACATCCATAATGCTTCCCCCTTCCCCTGTGCATGCGGGCACAAACCCTCGCATTCCCCCCCCCCAAATGCATGTGTGCAGGCTTTACTGAAGCCTCCGGACTTCCAGTAGGCCTGTCGGGCCATTTTTCACCCACTTCAGGCTTTAGGAAAGCCTCTGCAGCCTGCAGATGGTGAAAAAGAGGCACACGGGATAACTCAATGCAATAAAAGTTATCCACTGTTCCTTCAACATTATTTCCATTGATAAACAAGGGAAGTCATGTAGAAAAACCTGTGGCAGATAACATTTATTACATTGAGTTATCCTGCTTGGATCATCCCATGGTGGGTTGTCCTATGGTGAGTTGACCATGGTGGAGATGACCCTGGTGGGATGGCCACGCTGGGTTGGCCATGGCCAGATGGCCATGGTGAGTAGACTGCAGCAAGTTGTCCTAGACTCCCAGATAGGGAAGGAAGTGGGTGGCTGCGAAGGACCCATGCCTTCCCCCAATCCATTTAGAGAGGACAGAAAGAGGGAAGGAGTGCATGACTATATATCATCAAAGTGCATTATTATTATGGCTGATCAGTCCTCCAGATGTTCACATTCAATCTGGCACTTTTATCCAACAATCAAATCCTTCCTGAGGACCTGGGAGAGGCTGTGGTTGTTTTATAAAATCAAAGGTGTCACTGCAGAATGTGAGCTATTCCAAGCACATCTGCCTTTTGCAATTGATTTATTATGCAATTGACATATTATGGCTCGTCATTATTATGGCTTGTCAAACAGTCAGCCAGAAGTCTAGACTGGATTTGGCATTTTTAATCTACCTATCGAATCCTTCCCAAGGTTATTGTTGTTATTATTTTCTGCTTCTTTTCAGACACCGGAAGAAGGGGCTTGTAAAAAAACATGTATGGTTGTCTGCAGGCAGGGTCAGCTACTAACTGGGAAATGAAATTATCCTTCCTGCTGGAGGAGACGTAAGAAAATACTGACTTTGACAGCTCGGCTGAAGCAGAGGAGCTTGTTTAGGTATTTATTTGAGGCTACCCAACTCCAAACATCACAATATACCAGGCAGTATAACAAAATCTATACCATGTTCAAAGGCTAGACCAGGGGTCCCCAAACGTTTTACACAGGGGGCCAGTTCACTGTCCCTCAGACTGTTGGAGGGCCGGACTTTAAAAAAACCTATGAACAGATTCCTATGCACACTGCACATACCTTATTTCTTTCTCTCTCACTCACTCACTCTCTCTCTCTCTCTTGCTTTCTTTCTCTCTCTCTCTTGCTCTCTCTCTTGCTTTCTTTCTGTCTCTTGCTCTCTCTGTCTCTTTCTCACTCTCTCTCTCTTGTTATCTCTTTTCCTCCCTCCCTCCCTTTCTCTCTCCCTCTCTTTTTCCACCTTCCTTCCTTTCCTCCTTCCCTCCCTCCTTCCTTCCTCTCCACTTCTCTTTCCCTCACTTTTCCCCTTCTCTTTCCCTTTTCTTTCTTTCTCTCCACTTCTCTCTCTTTTCCCTCTTTCACCCTCCCCCTTCTCTCCCCGCGGAGGACTCACCCGACAAGCCTCCACCCTCCGACCCCAGACTCCCATTCAATCCCCATTCAGAAAACGGGAGCTAGAAACTCAAAGAGGAGGAGGAGACGGGTGTGTGCATGTATGTGTGTGTATTGTGCCCAGCTCGGCTTTTGTCAAGCCTTACTTTACCTCAGGTGAGATGAGATTGAGGGGGATGTTCTCACTGCTTTTCCAGTGCTGCCTTGGAAAAGACCCGCGGGCCAGATAAATGGCCTCAGTGGGCCGCATGTGGCCCATGGGCCGTAGTTTGGGGACCGCTGGGCTAGACCAATCAGAAAGCCATCAGGGACCCAGGGGAAACAGTTTATGTTTAAGAAGCAGTAATATTTTTCTCCACAATTGTGAACAAGATTGAAAAGCAATCTTCCACCTGCTGATCTACATTAGGGAGGTCAGGCCAGAGAATTGGAATATTGGACAAAATCCTAGAAAGAATTAATGCCACAAGGCAACGTTTTTCAACATCAGCAACTTCAAAATGTGTGGACTTTAACTCCCAGAATTCCCCAGGAAGCCATGCCAGCCGAGGAATTCTGGGAGTTGAAGTCCACGCGTCTGGAAGTGGCCAAGGTTAAGAAACACTGCAATAAAGAATGCCACCAAGAGGTTCACTCCCTCCGCCACAGCTGCCTCTCCCGGCCTTCCACAATTCCCCATCCCTGCCACTAAATGCCAACCTGCTCTGCTGGCTGGACGATTTATTCTTGGAACCTTCTTCCACTAACGGGATGACCATTTTCTCTGCTACGTCTGTCAGGACTTGGAAAGTGGGTTCCACAATAAAGTCAATGAAACCTGTGGAAAGAAAAGAATGTTAGAGACAAGCCCATGGGTGCCTCTGCTTTCTTCTGAAGGGTTATACACAGTGATGGGCTGCTGCCCCCTGGGGGGGGAAGTGGGGGTAGCAAGTTTATGCACTATTTATTGAATACTTAATAGTTTTTTTATTGTCCTTCCTTCTCCAGTACCTTAGTAAATTACTTTTAAAATAGGAAATAATTAAATAGTATGTTTTTACCCATAAATGCTTTAATCATTTTAATCATTATCTATGACTGAACTTTTATAGCAATTAAAGAAAATCGAGCTTCTTGCCTAATCTGATATCATACTGAACCTTGTGGGTTCAGCACAAAACCTTAAAATGTTACTGTGCTCTTCAACAAATAATGCTGTCTATCATTTGTCCTTTTTGTGGCTATTCAAATAATGTGAGTTTATCAACGGAACAAGAGTCCAAGCATCTATTTGAAAACTTAGCTTAGTGGGTAAGCCACTCCCACCCAATCACATGACCTTTAAGCCACCCCGGTCACATGATTGTCAAGCCACTCCCACCTGATCACATGATCATTAAGCCACACCCACAAAGTAAGCCACGTCCACAGCGTGGGAGTAAAAATTTTGGCAGCCCATCACTCGTTATACACCGAGTACAATGAGGACAGTTCGCTTTGCTGCCCCTGTGGCGGGAGAAAACGAAGCAATGGAGTGGAGGATACATGAGCATCTCTACTACATTGAGGGAGGAAAGGAAGAAGCGGTCAAGGAGAGCTTCACCATGGCATACAGTCTGTTTTTTTTTCTTTTGACCACTCACCAATCTGTGACTGGGCCACCAGGGTGGATGTGCGATCACACAATGGGGAGAAGGGCAATCCCAGCTCAGCTTCCTTGTCTCCCTATAAAAAACAAGGCAGATAAGGACCAAGTCTCGTAGCGTTGATGACCTAAGGCAGACACAGGTAACATGGCATCTGTAACGCAATCAGTTATATTCACAAATGGCATTAAAACGTGGCTAGCTGTAATTCCATTTGACTGTCCGGTGGCGCAGAAGTCATGCAACCCAGCCTCGGGAGTGCTTCACAATTCAGGGCGATTGATACAAACCCAGAAAACAGGCTAATTGGCTAACCAGATGTGACATGCAGTGCAGACTCAGCCACAGTTCAGGCACGGAATATAATCTTTCACTGAAAACTCTGTAGATTCCATGCAACCTGGCAACCATGGCTTTGTTTCCACAAGCGATTCTGACCACCAGAGAGGTAAGCATGTAGTCCTATCCAGGGGTGGGCAGCAGGCAGGATGGGGTGGAACACAGTTCCACCGGCAGAAATGAAGATGCATGTGCAGCTCCAGCTGATCGGTGGCTGTCACTTCCTGGATTACCGGGCTCGGCTCGGCTCTCCTTTTTTCCCCTGCTGCTGCGTCTGCGCTCCTTGCTTTTTTCCTCTTTCCTCCTTCCTGGCCTTGGACAAACTCTCTTGCCCGGTTCCCCTCCAGCCTCATGCGGCCACCTCCCGCCTGAGGTGCAAGCAGAAGGCATGGGTGGAAGCGGCGCTGGCAACATTTATGCTTCTGGCAGCACCTGTTCGCCTAGCTACCCAGCCTGAGGCAGGGTGTGTGTGACCCAGGAAGGAGAGCGCAGGAAATGCGAAGCAAATTGTCACTCCAGCGAGCGACACTGGTAAGGTTGTAAGTCGAGGACTTAACAGTTCACTTGAATGATGATGATCGTTCAAGCCACTCCCACCTAGTCAAATGGCCAGCAAGCCACTCCTACCCAGTCTTGACTATTAAGCCGCTCCCACAAAATAAGTCACACCCATAGTGTGGCAGTAACAATTTTGGCTGCCCATTACTAGTCCTATCCGGTGGCATCCAAGCCCCAACTTTATAACCCCTCCAAGGGAGAATCCCAGGCATACCTGGCGGAAGAACTCTTCCATGAGAGCTTTGGTCCATCGGCAGTGCACCGGCCATTGTTTGGTGGGGTGGCTGATATCAGCTGCATGCAGCAACAAGGAGAGAGCTTTTGACTTGTCAATCCTGGGGAAGCAACAGTACAAGAATAACAAGAATGGGGTCAGATCTTGCCCCTGGGACATAATGTACCAGCAAAAGTACAGCATCCCAATGGGGACAGGCGACTTCCTGTTTGCTATGCTAGGCTCTCACCTGTGTTGCTGTATATAAGCCTGATTTAGCAAGTATCAACACCAATCCCACCAAGAAGCAGAATTACCACTACTGTGTAACATCCTCATCCTAGAGACCTCTGGTGTCATAGCTGATTTTTTAAAAATCCAGCTATACTCCTTAGGCAACAGGAGAAACTTCTGCAACTTCTTACTTTATGCTCCACAAATATGTTCGAAGACCTTGACTTTGTTAAATAATCAAGAAGAATCAGAATTTTACAAAATTTGGGAGAGGGTTTATACTTGGTTGAATAAAAAGAAATGTTTAATGAATATTTTAAAAAATGAATTTATCATTAGATATGTCTATAAATAGAGAAATATAACAGATATTTTTTACTTCTCTGAATTGATCTAATTAATAATAGTTTTTCCTTTTTGTGTCATGAAGACTTCTATTTTGAGCTGAGCGATTGTAGCTCCTTTTTATGTTATGTGTTTTGTTTGTGATGTTTGTCTTTTGAAAAATAATAAAAATATTTTTTTAAAAAGCAAAGACCTTGACTTTTTCCGATATCCTCTGTGCATGCTAGAAGCAGCCAGGAAGGAATCTGGGTGACCTCAAAGAACTGTTGACTTATTCAGACAAGTGTTTCCAGATGCAGTTCAGAAAGTCCTGTCCTGCCCATTGTTTTATCTACAATTCTATCTATCTATCTTTCTATATCTATCTCCATCCATCCATCCATCCATCCATCCATCCATCCATCCATCTGTGAATCTCTCTCCCTCCCTCTCTCTATATGCATGAGTGTATGTGTTTGTGTGTGTGTGTGTTTGTGTGTGTGTGTATGTATGTATATATGTATATATGTATGTGTATATGTGTGTGTGCAGCCTATTATATACACTACTCAAAAAAATAAAGGGAACACTTAAACAACACAATGTAACTCCAAGTAAATCAAACTTCCATGAAATCAAACTGTCCACTTAGGAAGCAACACTGATGAACAATCAATTTCACATGCTGTTGTGCACATTCAACTTTGTACAGAAAAAAGTATTCAATGAGAATATTTCATTCATTTAGATCTAGGATGTGTTAATTTAAGTATTCCCTCTTTTTTTTTTGAGCAGTGTATATAAAATTTATAATATAGTATATCACATCATAAGAAGTGGCGCAGTGGTTAGAGTGCAGCACTGCAGGCTACTTCAGCTAACTGCTAGCTATAGTTCAGCAGTTCAAATCTCACCACCGGTTCAAGGTTGACTCAGCCTTCCACCCTTCTGAGGTGGGTAAAATGAGGACCCAGATTGTTGGGGGCAATAGGCTGATTCTGTAAACTGCTTAGAGAGGGCTGTAAAAGCAATATGAAGCAGTATATACTGTAAGTCTAAATACTATTGCTAATGCTATATATCTTTCTCTGTCTCATCTAGTTATCTGTCTGTCTGTCTGTCTGTCTATCTATCTCTAATCTATCATCTATCATCTCTCTCTCTCTCCCATCATAATCTTTAAAGGAAGCATTTATCCACCCTTGCCCTGAATTGACTTAATTGTCAGCATCATCACTAGAAAGCTCTCTGAGGTTAGCTAAAGAGCTTTCTGTAGATTTAATATGTATTTGCCAACTTTCAATGCTTTTTTATGCTTTAAAATTTTTCTATTACATATCCATAGGTCATTATAGCTGTTTAAAAAAATGTACATGCACCCACAGCCCTGCTTCTGCCATTTACCGTTCCAGCTGCTGCAGGGAAGTTTTCATGGACTTGACTTGCTGGAAGTGACAGGACATGTCTGTAGCCAGAACCATTTCAATCACCAGCGACCGGAGCTCCCTGCACGGCATGAAATAAAGAAACACAGCCACCATCAAACATATTGTTCCTTGTGTGTTTCAACTCCCCACACAAATACATTCTGCAGATGAACAGAGAGAAATCTATCCATTCAGTTCCCATGAGCGGTCACATTTGAGTTGAAACTCTGCAATCTCAGAAGAAAAATTCTGCACCAAGATGACATGAACATCAAAAAGCGCTTGGACTTCAAATAACATTGTTATCATGTTTAGCTTTTTATATTGTGTTTGATAATGACAGTCATGTCTTTATCCTTTTTTTCCTTGGGGGTGGATGGGTTGGAAAGATTCAAATTCCATTAGAGACACACAAACACTTTCCGACTATTTGGTGTATTCCCAAATATAACATATCTTCACACTGACTGCCTTGCTGCAGGAAGTCTTTGGAAATCCTATCTTCCCAGCAAGTCCTCTGCAATGTAATATGTTTATCAGAAGGAGTCTGACAACTTTTATTTCATTTTTCCCCCTGCCTAGGAATGGGTTTAATAAGTAATCATCTTTGTGGATGAGCAGCTGAGTTTAAAAATAATTTAGAATTTAAAAGCTTAATTTCACCATGCCTCTAGAATGATGCAAACAACACACAAACAAATAGGAAAAAAATTCCCTTCTTTTTTATTAAAAGAAATAAATAAAACAAAAACAAAATCTATTACTATTAAAAATAAAACAACCAGCAAAACCAAAAACACAACTATTAATAAATCCATGCTTTAAAATCTTCATTTCTTAAATATTTATCATAGTATTATAGTAATCCAGTAATACTATGAAAATCTACCTGAACACCAATGTATCAATTAATATTTATTTATTTATTTATTTATTTATTTATTTATTTATTTATTTATTTATTTATTTATTTATTTATTATTTAGATTTGTATGCCGCCCCTCTCCGCAGACTCGGGGCGGCTCACAACAAGATACGGCGAATCATAACAAATCCAAATAGCTTTAAAATATTTAAAAAGATTTAAAAGGAACCCCATTTACTAACAAACACACACACAAACATACCATGTATAAATTGAACATGCCCGGGGGAGGTGTTCAGTTCCCCCATGCCTGGAAATATATTTCCATAAATTATACTTTTCTAAAATTTCATTCAATATTTCCAAGCTCAATTAATTTTCAGGCACTTAGCATTTACTATTATTAAGTTTTCATGGACTTGACTTGCTGGAAGTGACAGGACATGTCTGTAGCCAGAACCATTTCAATCACCAGCAACCGGAGCTCCCTGCACGCCATGAAATGAAGAAACACAGCCACCATCAAACATATTCTTCCTTATGTGTTTCAACTCCCCACACAAATACATTCTGCAGATAAACAGAGAGAAATCTATCCATTCAGTTCCCACGAGCTGTCATATTTGAGCTGAAACTACAATCCCATAAGAAAAATTCTGCACCAAGATGACACGAATATCAAAAACCGCTTGGACATCAAATAATATTGTTATCATGTTTAGCTTTTGATATTGTGTTTGATAATGACAGTCATGTTTTTAACCTTTTTTTCCTTGGGGGTGGATGGGTTGGAAAGATTCAAATTCCATTAGAGACACACAAACACTTTCCGACTATTTGGTGTATTCCCAAATATAACATATCTTCACACTGACTGCCTTGCTGCAGGAAGTCTTTGGAAATCCTATCTTCCCAGCAAGTCCTCTGCAATGTAATATGTTTATCAGAAGGAGTCTGACAACTTTTATTTCATTTTTCCCCCTGCCTAGGAATGGGTTTAATAAGTAATCATCTTTGCGGATGAGCAGCTGAGCTTAAAAATAATTTAGAATTTAAAAGCTTAATTTCACCATGCCTCTAGAATCATACAAACAACACACACAAATATATGTGTTCTGTCGAGCTCTCTGGTAGAATCCTCCCGAAAATTCACAGATACAAATTTCAGACACACACCCGTTTGAAAATTCAAAACAATGTTCTTTATACCGAAAATTCAAATAAACTAAGCAATCTTTTTGTATAGCAAAGAGCACTCGTCTCCAAACAAACTGGTAATGTGCACAAGTCCCTTATCAGTTCTGAGATACTTAGCTTGCAGCTGTGAGGCAATTCACAGTCCTTCTTCTTTCAGAAAGTGAAACACACTTTGCTCTGGTTTAGTTTCAAAGCGGGGGGAAATCAGTACAGAAAGGTCGAAGTCAGCAAGGCAGGCACGAAACACAACAACCAGATAATCCTCCACAATGGCCAAACCCACACGCTGCTATTTATAGCAGCCTCACTAATTACCACAGCCCCACCCAACCACAGGTGGCCTCATTTTCTTTGATAATAATCTCTCAGTTGCTGCTGCCTATGCATCGCTCTCCATGTGCGTGGCTGTATCATTAACTCTTGTTCCGAATCCAAGGAGGAGCTAGAGAATTGATCTCCTTCTGAGCTGTCTGCCACACTCTCCTCCTCCCTGTTACTCATGTCTTCTTGGTCAGAGGAGCCTTCATCAGCAGATTCCACCGGGAGCAAAACAGGTCTGCGGCATGTGGATGTCTCCCCCACATCCACAGTCCTTGGGGTAAGAGCTGGGCCAGAGCTAACCACAACATATATGTATCTGGAAAAATTCCAATTCGAAAAGCTGTAGAAATCCCCATGCAAAGTTCACCGCAATGAGTGTACCAAATGTACACAAGGCAGGATATATGTGCTCCATTTCCTGTCCCCCTCCCTTTCTCTTTGCTCACAAAACTTATATTTCATCAAATCTGAAGATTTATTGCTCAAGCAACAAAAAAGGCGATTCTCAAAGGCGATACGAGAAAGGGGAGCGGGCTTCAGGAAAATTAGACAATTCATCATAATCATTATTTACAGAGCCTCATGGGGCCTCTCAGCCAGGCTGAGGGAATATCACAAACACAGACATGGGCCTAAGATGAGTACATCTGGTTTGTAAATTGCCTTCGATCTGGAAATAGTTTCAAACCTGGAGTGTCAGGCAGAAATATAGGGTGCAGGCTGAAGCTGTCAATCAAGCCAAGTGGGAGGTACTGGCATGATAATGAAGCTCTCGTTCAACCTCTCAAAAATCAAAAGAGGCATGAAAAGTAGGAGTGCCACAGAGCAAGTCTTGCAAACAGTTTTGTGATGAATGCTGGTAGAACCCAGAACCTTTGTCATCATTGCTTATTATTCATTGCAAAACTCCCTGAGCAGCTATGTGTGTACACCAGGGGTGAGATGTTCCTTGTTCACTCGTGCCTATTGGTCGTCAGAGAGCCGGTCATGAAGGGAGCGTGAGGCTCTGCCCACCCACCCAGATGCCGCTGTTTGGGTTCATCCTCTGCACATGTGCAAAGCATGCGCAGAGGGTAAAAGAATCCAAATGAAGGCATCCAGGCAGGTGGACAGAGCCTTGTGCTCCCTTCACAACCGGATCTCCAATGACCAATAGGCACGAGCGAACTGGGAGCATTTAACCCCTCACACATACACACACATGCGCACGCACACACATATACACAACTCCATTGTTGTGGTTGGCTTTGGCCCAGCTCCTGCCCCAAGGAATGGGGAGGTGGATGCAGGGGAAAATTCAACAGGCCTGTGTTATTGCCAACAGAATCAGTTCAGAGTTTAGTTTCCTCGGACGAAGAAGAAGGTGGGAGTGACTCGGCAGAGGAGGGCTTGGCACACAGCCCAGGCAGTCAATCTCTCTTATCTTCCCTTGATTCAGATGATGACATTTTGGACCCACGCAAGCGCAGAATTATGCGTAGAAGAGACCAAGTAAGAACATATTACAAGAAATAAGTGAGGCCACCTGTGTTTGGGGGGGGGGGACCTCCAGTAATTAGGGCTGCTGCTATAAATAGCAGCATGTGGGTTTGGCCGTTGTGGAATAATACCTGATCGGAGTTCGTCAGGAATCTTGTGTTTTCTGGACTTTGTTGCTTTTTCACGCCTTGGAAAACAAAGCAGAGCAACGTGTGTGTGTGTGTGTCTCACTTCTTTGGAAGAAGAAGGTGTGTGAAGTTTCTTCACAGATGCTAGCTAAGTACTTAATGACTGCTTAAGGGAAATTGTACAGACTACTTGGTTGTTTTGGGAAGAGTGCTCTTTGCAATACAAAAAGAATGCTTAGTTTATTTTGAATTTTGTGATAAAGAACATTGTTTTGAATTTTCAAATGTGTGTGTGTCTGAAATTTGTACCCTTGAATTTTCGGGAGGCTCCTTTCAGAGAGCCTGGCAGAACACCCATTAGGAAGTTCTTTGCATCATGCAAGAGGACAATTTGGTACCTTTTGCTAGTAGGCTAGTTTCGAAAACCAAGGACAGGTGATCAGAAGTTTTATCCTCATAAATATCTGAACAACAACTGAGGACACCACAAACACACTGCATGGAAAGGTTTTGCATATTTGAGCTCATTTTAGCTTCAAAATGTCTAGAAACATAATGCCTTAAAAAATTTTAAATTATTTCTGCCGCCATCTAAGCAAATTCTACACTATGTACAAAGCACTGGTTTTGAGATGCTGGGGTCTCTTTCCTTCGACCATTCTGGAAATGTAACAGAAGACATGACACACCAAAGAGGAGATATTCAAAAATAAACGGGCATCAGATGGAACTGATTAAAAGTAAATTTAATGGATAGAATTTGGTTTTTTTTTCTTTTCCCGGGAATGTTATTGCTATGATAATATTCTGTAAGATTTAGATGCTATGTATGGATAATGTTTAAAAGTAAGTAACTTTTTCTTTTTTCTAAGGGCAATTAGCATAAGATAAGAGTTAATAAATATTTATGAGGTAAATAAGGATGTATGACAATTGAAAATAATCACAATGGCCTAAATTCAGATGACTGAAAGCAATAGATGAGTTGTAATAGCAACCAGCATTGTAAATGTGTAAAAGGATACTGAAAAATTTTATATTGGAGTATCCAGGTGATAACAGATGAGGAGGTAGCATTTGTTGGATGATAAATATCTTATGTAATTCTAAAATTATTGTTATTGTATTGAAGATTGAAGGTATGTCATATTGTATGTGTTTAAAAGTGGGGGAAAATAACATATCCCCAAAAAATAAAAATAAAAGGCAATTAGAAGGAGTCTCACACAGGAGCAGTTAACGTGATTATAAAAACCCAAGCCCGCTTAACTGGAGGAGGAGGCTCAACTTAATTGTTGCCCTTTCTCACAACTATGTTTGCACAGGTTCGCCTGGTGCACCAGTTGTGGCCCTATTTGGACCGGGGGTCAGTGCTCACAGTCATTCATGCCCTCATCACCTAGACATTCGACTACTGTAACGCTCTCTACATGGGGCTACCTTTGAAGAGTGTTCGTAAACTTCAGATCATGCAGAATGCAGCTGCAAGAGCAATCATGGGCTTTCCCAAATATGCCCATGTTACTCCAACACACCGCAGTCTGCATTGGTTGCCGATCAGTTTCCGGTCACAATTCAAAGTGTTGGTTATCACCTATAAAGCCCTTCATGGCACCGGACCATAATATCTCTGGGACCGCCTTCTGCCGCACAAATCCCAGCGACCAGTTAGGTCCCACAGAGTTGGCCTTCTCCAGGTCCCGGCAACTAAACAATGCCATCTGGCAGGACCCAGGGGGAGAGACTTCTCTATGGCGGCTCCGACCCTTTGGAATCAGCTCCCCCCGGAGATTAGGACTGCCCCCATCCTCCTTGCCTTTTGTAAACTCCTCAAAACCCATCTCTGTCGTCAAGCTTGGGGGAACTGAGACATTTTCCCCTTACCTATGTAGTTTCTGTGCACAATATGACTGTATGTATGCTTTTATTTACTGGGGTTTCTCTTTTAGATGTTTTATGTGTATAATTGCTATTTTAGATTCCAATTATTAGATTTGTCATTATGTATTGTTTTTATCACTGTTGTGAGCCGCCCCGAGTCTATGGAGAGGGGCGGCATACAAATCTAATTAATAATAATAATAAAAATAATAATAATAATAATAATAATCCAGGAGACAGCAGAATTGAGGAGAAGCAGCTAGAGAAATTAGTGAAATACGAAGGTCTAAAAATCGAGCTGCAACGACTCTGGCATAAGCCAGTGAAAGTGATCCCAATGGTACTTGGCACGCTGGGCGCAGTGCCAAAGGATCGTTTACTACTGGGATCGGCAAACATATTTCGCCGCTACATCATGCAGTCCTAGGTGCTTGGGAAGTGCCAGACTGGTGATGAAATACGAAATCCAGCATAGTGATCTCGTTTGCTGTGTTGTACTGACATAATAATAATAATAATAATAATAATAATAATAATAATAACAACAACAACAACAACTATTATTATTAATAATAATAATAATAATGTATAAACACACAGCATTTTGCAGGAAGAGGCCATCATGCTCCAGTTAACCTCAAAGTTGACCATCCATTGCTTGATTTCTGCCCTACTCCACCCCACAATGCCTGGACCCCTTCAAAGCATTTCTCAGTGAGAGCATGCCCCCGTTTTTCCTGGTAGCATAGTTTTGGTAAAGAAATGGGAGGATGAGGGCTCACACAAATTCATCCTTGGCCAGGTTAACAAGTATGTTCATCTCGTCATCCTGCATCATGCGGAAGATGGCGCTGATGTGGTGGTTCTCCAGAACCGACCGGTCATTGTACAAAATGGCTGTATCTGACCTGAAAACAAAAGGAAGGAAACACAATGTCAAGGATCTTGGGTTTTTTGAGAAACCGGTGAACTTTTAAACATTTTGGTTAACCCCAAATTCAGGCAGTCCTCGACTTATGACCACAATTGAGCCCCACATTTCTGTTGTTAAGCGAAACAACTTTTGAGACTTTTATTGCCACTGTTGTTGAGGGAAATCATTGAAATTGTGACGTTAGTAAACCCGGTTAAGTCTGGCTTCCCCATTGACTTTGCTTGTTGGAAGGTCGCAGAAACTGATCACGCGATACTGCAACCATCATAAATATGAATCAGTTGCCAAGCATCTGAATTTTGATCACATGGCCTGTTAGGACTCTGTCCAAAACAGTTGGGTTGGCAATATATAAAACAACAATGTGTGTTAACGTATACAGCTTTAATTGAGCTATGTTTGATTGGCTGAAGGTATTGCAGAATGCCACAAGAGGGAGCTAGAGTCATAACTTATTTCTCTGAGTCACTCTCTCAGTCTCTCTTTGTCTCACTATTCATTGTTAGTTTGGTCTGCATTCTCTCTGCGTTCGATGTGTTGTAATTATGTACCATAGTTAAACTGTGTTTATAGGCTTGATATCTTTGTTTACTGTTTATGACAAAAACAACTGGAAAGAAAGACTTTGTACTTGATAATATTTGGATTGTTATTCTGATTATTACGTGTATTACTTTGAATTGTTTATCGGAACGTGTTATTTCTCAAAGTAAACTTTAACTCAAGTTAGTGTATCTGTGTGTGGCTGAGTGGTTATTCATAACTGATCTCAATATAAATGTTTCTGTTTGCGCAACCTTGGTAAACAAGGAATACTCTGCTCATACATTAACATGACCCTAGGGCAAGGGTAGGCAAAGTTGGCTCTTCTATGACTTGTGGACTTCAACTGCCAGAATTCCTGAGCCAATCATGCTAACTCGGGAATTCTGGGAGTTGAAGTCCACATGTCATAGAAGAGCCAACTTTGCCTACCCCTGCTCTAGGGATATTGCAATGGTCATAAATCGCTTTTTTCAACCCCATTGTAACTTTGAACTGTCACTAAACGAACTGTTGTAAGTCAAGGACTACCTATATACAATGGTCTACTTTAGTTTATTTTTAATTGCCTGGCAAAAAGAGGCCATGGAGGCCTCAAGTAATCAACACAGTTGACTTACTATTTGTTACTCTATGTTCCAAAAGTCTTTGAGAACTCTTCTTTCCTCTAAAACAACAGGGTAAGTTTAACAATGGACACATCCACACAACCTCTTTACTTACTTGGTCTGGATGTGGAAGCTGTTGGTGGTACCCGTGTGCTCATAGTCATGGATTGCAGCTGCAAAGATAATGGCCAGGGCCTCAATCTCTGTCAGGCAGTGCTGCAGAGGAAGAAGCAGCAAGAAAGGATCAGCATCTTTGGGAGTGAAAAGGTGATACCTGGGAATAACTCCAGAACTTTGCTACCATAAATGAAGGACAAGTTCTATACTAGGGAATCATCATCCCTATGACCAAAACCTCCTGATTCCATGAACTTTCTAGATTAATTGCTGTACTATCTGTGGAATAAATTTTGACTTAAGGCATATTTTCCTGGAAATGGACCCTATAACAATTGCACTTCACATGGCAAGAAGAGGAACAACAACAAAGCACAGATAGATACTCATCTTGTTGTCCTTTAGTGCATATATGTGGTTGAGTATGTGCAAAATAAGATATACAGATATAAGAAGAAGAGCCTTCTCTGTGGCGACCCCGACCCTCTGGAACCAGCTCCCCCCGGAGATTAGGATTGCTTCCACCCTCCTTGCCTTTTGTAAATTTCTTAAAACCCACCTCTGCCGTCAGGCATGGGGGAATTGAGTCATCTCCCCCAGGCCTATATAGTTTATGCATATTATGTTTGTGTGTATGTTCTGCTTTTTAAATAAGGGGTTTTTAGTTACTTTTAAATATTAGATTTGTTGTACATTGTTGTATTATTGCTGTGGGCCACCCTGAGTCTACGGAGAGGGGCGGCATACAAATATAATAATAATAATAATAATAATAATAATAATAATAATAATAATAAACAAAAATTTGTTCCTATGTAGGACATATTCCATTTCTCATTTTAGCATTCCTACCACAAATGTGGTTTTGTGTCATTCCAAATAAAATTTCTGTCATCTGGGAACTTTCTATTTCAACAAGATTTTGTTTCATTTGTTGGAATGCATTTTAGCAGGTCAGATTACTGATTTAATTTAGGGTTTGTTTGTTTGTTTTTTTACTTGATATGGTTTTTATATTTGAATTACAACTGTGTATTGATCTTGTAATATAACCTGTAGAATTTTTTGCTTAATGCCCTATTTTTAAAGACACCACTCAATCTAGGTCTAGGATGGGGAAAAAACACATCTCACTTAGCAAACATTTGCTGACTGCAATCAGTTTTCCCAATTCCTGGCTTAGTGCTAATCTGGGAAGACCTCTAGAGGGCACTGTGTTTTCTCATATGGCATTTCAGTGAGTTTTGATCAAGAACAGCACATAGGTCGCATGCCTGATATTTGTCCTAGGGACAGTAATTCTATGCCACCCCGAGTCGGCGGAGAAGGGTGGCATAGAAATACAAACAAACAAACAAATCAATTAATTAATTAATTCATGTCAACCCAGCAGAAAGGTAGGCATTAAAACCCAAGATTTGGAAGTTTCATCAGACCCCAAAAACAGAATTAATTTTTTAAGCATGTAATATCAATACTTTCCAGCTGGAGGGTGAGCAAACGGGACATTTGCAGAAGCACTCAGTCTACAGGTTAGCCTTACCACCATGCCAGTGCGAAGCAGGAAGCAATGTACAGTCTGGGTAACATCAGCAGCATGTATCTGATTGTGATAAGGGTTCTTATATTTCCCATAACCAGCCTCCAGGGCATCCAGGAATGTCATGAGGTACACCGTGGGGATCTGAAAAACAACAAAGACAAAGTTGCGTTCGAAAGCTACTGGCTAGGCCCAGGAATGTGTGACACCAGAACTCAGGAACTAAAGCCGATGAAGAATGAAGACAATTCAGCAGGATCTGGTTGAAGAAGTTTTACTCTTCAGGGTATCAAAAATAGAATCTCTCCTATTCTTCTATTTACAGAAAGTACTTTACTACAACTATAAACCACAATGCAATAAACCAATCCATCCACAAGACTAGAACTAACCAACCAACCAATCACACTCACTGCAAAGGTACATTGCTTCTTATACTGTTCTAGCCCAATCAGGTTGCGGCTTACTCACTATGACTCAGCAGCTTGACTGCTTTGCATACTCACAACCTTTTTACCTTAAATGGAATATTACCTAGAATAGTATAATCCTTGAGAAATATGACCCTAGGCAAGATCTGGAAACAGCTGCAAGCCTAGTTGTCTTCTATTGAGTTTGATGGTGGCACAGCAGTTAGAATGCAGTATTGCAGGGTAATTCTGCCGAATGCCAGCAGTTCGATCCTGACTGGCTCAGCGTTCACACAGCTTTCCATCCTTCGGAGGTAAAATGAAGACTCCAGATTGTGGGGCCAATGTGCTGACACTGTAAACTGGTTCAAGAGGGCTGTAAAAGCACCGTGAAGTGCTATATTTGCCTAAGTGCTATTGCTATCTTTGGTGCCACCTGTATTAGTTTTTCCAAGTATGTCTTCCAATTATGGTGGATTATAACTCCTCAGCCAGCACAGGAAGTCTGTTTTGAGATGATGGGAGTTGTAGTCTAACAGGTCCGAAATGTAATCTTCCTAAGTGGTGGATCTCCAAAATTCCAGACAGGAGTTTTTTCCCAATCCAATTTGGAGACGCTAGAGACTGAACACAAAACCCCTTTTCATACATCTTCTGTGCAGAGTAGGATTCTCATTTTAGTATATATATATGAGATCTACTGCTGTGTTTTTCAAAGTTGGCAGTTTTACAATGTGTGTCATTCAACTCCCATAATTCTCCAGCCAGCAACTGGTGACTGGGATCGCAATCAGCCACAATTTGTTTTCATAATAGTTTGTTGGAAAAGCCAGAGTGACCTAGGCGGTACATACTGGCAAGTCAACTTATGCCTCAGCATTTGTTAAATATGGAAGTTTTCAAGGTAGGGCTAGGTGACTGTAGCCTTATCATGAATATCAGCATCCTCTCTCATTGAAGCAACATCTCATCTGGCAAACGTTGAACTGTTTGACTCAGGAGAAGCAGCTGGACTCCTGCTGAGGTTTTGCACTATCACTCCCATAATTTTATGCCAATGGCTTTGCCCATGAAGGATGATGAATGTTGATATAAACTTCAACCTTCCATTACTGTAACCTTCACCCCGCAAAAAAGCACTGGTAACTTAAACCAGGGGTGCCCAACCTTTTGGATCTCAGGGACCACCAAGGTTACACTTTTAAATCTTGCAGACCACCAAATACATAATTTTAAGTCTCACAGACCACTAATATGATTTTGTAAAAGATAAATACAGAGAACTTTCATTTTATTAACATGAAATGCACCTACTTAACATAACAAAATTATAAATGCTTATTTAATTACAAAAAAATCTTTAAATGTTGTTTAGTTGTAACAAAATCATTAAAGGCAGTGTAATTATTACAAAATAATTAAAGCTTATTTGACAGTGGTTTGCTGATGTTGGTGGAAAAGTCAGTCCCATATTCCAGAGCTATAGCTGTAGTCCCTTCCCTCCCCTCCCCTCCCCTCCCCTCCGCTCCCTTCCCTTTTCTTTTCCTTTCCTCTTCTTTCTTTCCTTTCCTCTTCTTCTATTCTTTTCCTCTCCTCCTTTCCTTTCCTCTTCTTGCTTTCCTTTCCTTTTCTCTTCCTGAACTGGATTAATTGTTCTCAACCATATCTGGCCCAGGGGCCAAGATTTCTCCATGGACCACCAAACTTTTCTTGCAGGCCACCAGTGGTCCATGGATCACAGGTAGGTGACCTGTGATTTAAATAACATATTAAACTTCGAGAAATTACTATGATTATTTTGCTGATGTCCTATCAAGTTGTACCATCTGGCCAACTTTGTCTCAGGTTGGGAGAAAAGAGGGGAAAGGGGAGAATGGACCTCACCCACTTCTGACACATCCATTACCTTGAAACGGCTGTTGAGATTGTGGCGGGTGAGCAGTTCAAAGACAATTGTGCGCAAGGCATGGTCTTCGCTCACCCTGTTCAGTGCAAAGACATCGAAAAACCAGAGGTCAAGCGTCTAGGAAGGAAAACAGGCAGTGTGAGAGACAGAACAGGGGAGGAGGGTCAAATGTCCTGAAACTACTAAGCAAAGGACTTACATCAGGTGTAGGAAGGGGGGAAATTGGGACAAAGCTCTAAAATAAAAGGATTTTTTTAAAACAGGAGGCTATCATAATGTGAACTAAGAAATTCATTTTTAGGTATTAATATTTCCCCTAACAAATAGGTCTGTCTATCTGTCTATCCATTCATCCATCCTTAGACGCACATTACAGACTCATGATACACTTCATTTTTACATACTGTCAGGCTCTACCAATCAAGAGAGACACACAGAACTACTTCTAAGCAATTTATGGTTCTTCACCCTATAGGCAGAAATCTTGCCAAACTAAAGTGACTACTTGCATCGTTAAAGATATTTCTCAGAACCTCTAGGGAAGAACTGCCTTGACCCCCTTTCCCCTGACCAAACTAGCCTTTTGATTTTCTGGAAATGCAACTCTTCCCTCCTGGGAATCCAGGCTGCATTCTACTACACCCACAATCCTATTTCAAATCACTCCAGGACGTGGTTTATAATATGTATCCAAGAGAATTCCTTTAAGCTTCTCCCTACGTGGTTAATTAAGCCCTACAGTGCGGATTATTGATTACTGGTCAGAACTAAGACTTTCGAGAAAGCTTTGCCTCCAGTATGCTTTATAAAGAGTGGATAGTATTATATTTATTTATTTATTTTATTTTGTCAAGCATATGTACGATTGCAGAAAAAGTATAGAAATGGCTGTGAATACATAAAATGTATAAATATGGTTATGAGTACATGAGATGGTTATGAATGCATGGGGACATTAGGACAGGGATGGTAGGCAGGCTGGTGCGCTTATGCACAGCCCTTACACACTTCTTAGGAATGGAGTGAAGCCAACAGTAGACAGTCTAAGGTTAAAGTTTTGGGGGTTTGGGGAAGAAACTACAGAGTCAGTATTCCAGGCAATGTCCACCCCATTACTGAAGACATATTTTTTGCAAACAGGTTTGGAGCAGTTTACGTTAAGTTTGTATCTATTGTGAGCTTGTGTATTGTTGTGGTGTGAAGCTGAAGTAGTCATTGACAGGCAGGGCATAGTAGCGGATAATTTTGTGTGCTATACTTAGGTCAGATCAAAGGTGGCGTAGTTCTAAATTGTCTAAGCCCCAAAATTCAAGTCTGGTGACATCATGTATTCTGTTGTGAACAAAGAAGTGGAGGACTCTTCTCCTAGTAGAGAATATCTAGAAAAGCTTGACTCATAAATACTGACCCCCATGAGTGGCTTGAGGTGATGGGCAAAAGCGGCCTTGAGAATTGGGGTGGGGAGAATGACAGAAACCTCCTCTCAAGCAGGAGAAACCACCCGTGCAAAAGTTAGGAATGTTTACCAGAGTGTAAGGCTCGTGACATCCAGCAGAGATTGACACAGGTAGCATAGTGTTGTTAAAAGGTAAAGAGTTGTTACCTTCAGACAGTTGATGACCGATTGAGAATAATTGGGTCCCACAGCTGTGTACGTCCGACGGAACATCCTGTGAAGTAGAGGACACAGTCAGACAGTCCCGAGGAGATCTGGCTCACTTTCAATTAGAAATAGCTTCCCAATCCCATCAACATGCAAGGAGCATTCAGCTTGCTCCAGGTAAGGCAATAAATTTTAGCCATGTTGAACTGGAGCCTCTCCTCCAGAAATACAGTGGTACCTCTACTTATGAACTTAATTAGTTCAGTGACCAGGTTCTTAAGTAGAAAAGTTTATAAGAAGAAGCCATTTTTCCCATAGGAATCAGTGTAAAAGCAAATAATGTGTGCGATTGGGGAAACCACAGGGAGGGTGGAGGACCTGTTTCCTCCCAGGAGATTCATAGAGAGGCCCCATGGAGGCTTCTCCCCTGTGAGCCGACACGGGTTTTTGGAGAAGGGCGGCATACAAATCTAATAAATAAAATAAATAAATAATAAAATAAAAAACCCGTTCTTGGTGTAAGTGCTTGGTGATCTGAGCTGTTGGTTAGCTCAGCCGAGACACAGCAATCTGGTCTGCCGTGCGAATCAGTTGAGATAAAAAACCAAGGGGATAGAGGACAGGGAGTCCTCGGAGAGAGGCGGCATACAAATCTAATAAATTGTTATTATTAATTGTGGAGGCAGGAGGCCAGGGCTAGCCAGAGGTGTTATTTGCCGTTTCTCCGAACTACTCAAAATTTCCGCTACCAGCACCCGAACCATACACCAAAACGGCTGAATACCCCTGTTGTCATCCCATGTGAAACATTCCTTATTCAATCCCACAAGCATTACTTCTCATCCCTCCCACCTTATTCCGCTCTAATCCCAGGCAGTCCAGGGAGTGGTAAGAAGAGCCAAACCTTTCCACAAAGATGCCAGCTTGAACAGCATGCACAATGCTGCGAAACTTGGGCTTCTCCTCCGAACGGCGCCCCTTGGCCCGGGTCTGCTGGGTGAAAGTGGAGGCCAGCCAGTCTCGCACTTCAGAAGGTACGGCATCAGATTTGATCTCTTGGAGTTCATCTTCTGTGTCCAGAATCTTCCTGAAACAGGAATGGCGCCAGTGGGAAGAGCAAGGACAGATTATAAGCAATTTGAGGCAATGTGCATCAAAATAGGAGACAAAAGCTACAATTGCATTCCACCCCCCACCCCTCCGCACCATTTTTTTTAAAAAGCCCACCGAACAATAATAATCCTGGGACTTAGCCCGGTTTTCAATACTGATGGATCATTTTTTAAATGTTAAAAAGAATTTTTAAAAATAAAATGATGAGATGTTTAACTCAAGTTTCCATAACATTGCCCATTCCTATCACCCATTTCCTCCCATGTTGACTGTATGACTGTAACTTGTTTCTTATATCCTAAGATTTTTATTAATATTGCTTCTTCATTGCTTATTTGACCCCTATGCCAATCATTAAGTGTTGTACCACATGATTCTTGACAAATGTATATTTTATTTTATCTACGCTGAGAGCATATGCACCAAGACAAATTCCTTGTGTGTCCAATCACACTTGGCCAATAAAATTCTATTCTATTCTATTCCATGAGTAAGATGGCCTTAAGTCATATCGTTCATTCATTCATTCATTCATTCATTCATTCATTCATTCATTCATATCAATCAATCAATCAATCAATTTCTATAGCTACCTATCTCAGTAAATGACCATTGGACAATTCAGAACAGGTCTTACAATTAAATTTTTGAGAAACATTTTAAAACAATAAAACCAGTAGGAAGCACTAAAACATCTAATCAAAATTCACAATATTTGTCCTGTTACCAATATAGCCAGGAAAAGGGGCCCTTGGTGCATTCCATAACCCAAGCTAGGGAACATAGCCAGGTTTTTAAGGCCTTACAAAGGGCTAACATGGTCGGGGCCATTCTAGCCTCCGAAGGGAGGATTTTAGCTGCACCAGTACTAAAGTGGTATTCTTCCCCATATTCTGAAAGTGCAAGAGCAGATTCAAAGCGAGTAAACCTGTACGTTTTCAAGCATTACTGAAGGGAAGTCAGATGACTGATAGGAACTAAAAACAATTAGAATAAAGGCCCAACAGGAATCAGCAACAAATTTCACAGGTAGTATTGTTTTCTGACAACTTAAGAATGGGTGAAGAGGAACTCAGCAATAAGGAAATGCCATTAGTGCTTCTCTGGATCTTGGATAGAGATTAGGTTTCTTCCAATGTGCCCTTACTGGGGCTTCTCTTAGCATCTGGGAGAAAGTATTTTCTACAACTTCATTGAAGAATGAGCTTGCAATTTAGATCAGCGATGCCCAACTTTTCTGGTACCAGGGACAGATTTTTTGGAAAACAATTTTTTCACTTTTTTTTTTTGAAGGGGGGGGGGACCGTTTTCCATGCAACCTATATCCTATACATGCCCTGAAGCTTCACTTGGTCACCTGCCACTTGTGCACAATGGTTCCTAATAGGCTGCGGACTGATACCGGTCTCCGGTCCAGAGGACCCCTGATTTAGATAACAATGTATAAGTGGTGTTGTGGTTAGCTCTGGCCCATCTCCTGCCCCAAGGACTGTGGATGTGGGAGAGACATCCACATGCTGCAGGCCTGTTTTGCCCCCCCCCCCGGTGGAATCAGCTGATGAAGGCTCCTCTGACCAAGAAGACATGAGTGACAGGGAGGAGGAGAGTGTGGCAGACAGCTCAGAAGGAGATCAATTATCTCTCTCCTCCTTGGATTCAGAACAAGAGTTAATGATACAGCCACGCATGCGGAGAGTGATGCATAGGCAACAACAACTGAGAGATTATTATCAAAGAAAATGAGGCCACCTGTGGTTGGGTGGGGCTGTGGTAATTAGTGAGGCTGCTATAAAGAGCAGCCTGTGGGTTTGGCCATTGTGGAGGATTATCTGATCGTTGTGTTTCGTGCCTGCTTTGCTGACTTTGATCTTTGTGTGCTGATTTTTCCCCGCTTTGAAACTAAACCAGAGCAAAGTGTGAAAGAAGAAGGACTGTGAATTGCCTCACAGCTGCAATCTAAGTATCACAGAACTGATAAGGGACTTGTACAAATTACCAATTTGTTTGGAGACAAGTGCTCTTTGCTATACAAAAAGAGTGCTTCGTTTATTTGCATTTTCGGTATAAAGAACATTGTTTTGAATTTTCAAACGTGTGTGTATCTGAAATTGTATCTGTGCATTTTTGGGAGGATTCTACCAGAGAGCTCAACAGAACAAGTGGCACACTGTGCCATATCAGAGGGCACGCAAGATTTTGCCACATTTCAGATCCCATGCACATGCGCATGCTGGCCAACTGATTTTCAGCCTTGGGAAAGGCCATTTCATCCTCCGGACACTTCAGGGAAGTTTCCCTGAAGCCCTGGAGGCAAAAAAATATATATCCTCCAACGGATAAACCAGAAGTTTGGAAAAATGCATTTCCAGTTTGCTTTTGTGCTGTTTGCACTCCGGAGGGTTTAGGGAAGCTTCCTGAAGCCCCAGAGTCCAAAAAACAGCACCATGGGCAAACTGGAAGTCCGTTTTCTGAACTTCCGGTTTGCCCATTTGGGCATTTTTTTCACCTACCAGGCTTTAGAAAATCCTGAGCACATACACGGGGGGCAGGGGGTGTGGGTGGTTGCGCATGCATGGAGGGGAGGGAAAGGGTGTGGGCATGTGCATGCATGCTAGCACACACACACACACACCTTTTTGCACCCAAACCCACCGTCATTGGTGTATACAGTACTTGAATCACTTTCTAGATTCAGTGCATCCGAGGTTGATGAATTTTTCATATGTCAGACTGCCACTAGGGGGAACCACATCCATGCTTAGTGCCAATGTGAACTGTGATTCACAGCGAGATCCATACAGTAAGGCATTCAGAGCTGGTTAAAAACTCAGCAGAGATTCTGCCAACATCCAAAGCCGTCGTCTTCAAATTACTGGCAAACCAACTACCATCTTCAAATTACTGCCAAAGCAGTGTTTTTGCCCTAGGAACTTCCCATAATTCAATTTGTCCTAGTTTTCCTTATGCTGGGTGCTCTTCAGGTGCACAGATCAACTCGCAGAATTTTCAGCAATTGCCAGGAATGTGAAGTCCCTAAGTGTGGACGGTGCCCAGTCTGGAGATGGGTGGGGGGCTCATTTTGACTTTGGGGAATGAGGGGGAATCGCTTTGGACCAGATAAGACACCCATAAGGCTTCCCAACCCTTCCATCCTCACCTGGTCTCATCAATATAAACTGCTTCAAGCAAAGAAGCTGTGTATTCCAAATTCTTCTTCAGGTCCACAATATTCACCTCTCCGGTCTCCAGCTGTTTCACCATATACCGCAACCTGTAAATTGAGGAAGAGAAAATGAAGAGGAAGGGAATAAGTAGACTAGGTAAAACGTCTTTCATATATGACAAGCAGAATTTGTGATCTAGCCATAAAGAATAAATTAGAATCACTCTTTGATATGTAAATATAATGCAGATCCTAGCTTAGAAGAATGTTAAAGATGTTTGTACAGACCCTCCAATTGGTGGTGGGGTATATATGTTGTTAGGTGGTGGGTGCACCTTCACAGGGCACTGTTTTATGTTGTATGATGTGCAGTCTGTGTGTGCAAACATTTAAAAAACTAATAAAAATATATTTTTTAAAAAGGTAAAACGTCTTTCCTTGGACCACCTGCCAAGAGAGCATCTCTCATCGCAATCCCACCTCCTCAACAAAGAGCCAACCAACAAGAAATCATATTCCAGATATTTGGCACCACAACGAGCAGATAATCTCAAGGAAAGCAAACAGGACTGATCATCTTTCTAGAACTTGCAACCCCTTCAACCATCAACTACATAAAAAATGGCTCTTTATTCTTATAAGATTGAAATTTAGTTAAATGACTGAGTGTTAGACCGTAAAAGAATGTTAGACCGTAAAAGACTGATTGTTTGTGGAAGGGGAAAACTTTTACTTTTAAAAACCGCAGGAACATTCAGAGTTGGTTTTCTCTAGCCTGTGATATATCCAATAAAACTGTTCTCTGAGGACTACTGCAATGCTCTCTACACGGGGCTACCTCTGAAGAACGTTCGGAAACTGCAAATTGTGCAGAACGAAGCCGTGCGAGCAGTTATGGGCTTGCCCAGACATGTACATAGCTCTCCAACATTACACAGACAGCATTGGCCGCCAATTGGTTTCCCGACGCAATTCAAAGTGTGGGTTATGACCTATAAAGCCCTACATGGCATGGGACCAGAATACCTGTGGGACTGCCTTCTGACGCACGAATCCCAGCAACTGGTCAGGTACCACAGAGTCAGTCTTCTCCAGGTCCCATCAACTAGACAATGTCGGTTGGCAGGTCCTAGGGGTAGAGCCTTCTTTGTGGGAGCCCTGGCCCTCTGGAATCAACTCCCCCCGAAGATTCGTACTGCCCCCACCCTCTTTGCCTTCCACAAGAGTCTTAAGACTCATTTGTGCTGCCAGGCTTGGGGCTATTAGATTCTTGCCTCCTGGCCGATGAGTACAATGAGAGAAAGTTGATTGAATGGGAATGACTGCTTTTTATGGCTTGGGTTGTTTAGATTTTGTATTTAATTAATTGCATCTAAAAAGTTATACATTGTTTTATTATATGTTGCAAGCCACCCGAGTCCTCAGAGAGGGGCAGCATAAAAGTCAAATCAATCAATCAACATATCTGCCTTGGAGTTTTATTTGCTAGGGACATATTACTTGGAACCTTGAAATGGGGTCTTCTTTACTCAATACCTAGAGGAACTTTCATTCCCCCCTTTTTTTCTAGTCTCACATTCCTGGAGGCGTCTGTAAAATGGTAAATGACTTAGCTTTACTAGATAAATGGTCAAAGCAAAGGAAACTGCAGTTTAAAAATTTCCAAATGTAAAATAATGCACTTGGGGAAAAGGAATCCTCAATCTGAGTATTGTATTGGCAGTTCTGTGTTAGCAAAAACTTCAGAAGAGAAGGATTTAGGGGTAGTGATTTCTGACAGTCTCAAAATGGGTGAGCAGTGCAGTCAGGCGGTAGGGAAAGCAAGTAGGATGCTTGGCTGCATAGCTAGAGGTATAACAAGCAGGAAGATGGAGATTGTGATCCCGCTATATAGAGCGCTGGTGAGACCACATTTGGAATACTGTGTTCAGTTCTGGAGACCTCACCTACAAAAAGATATTGACAAAATTGAACGGGTCCAAAGACGGGCTACAAGAATGGTGGAAGGTCTTAAGCATAAAACGTATCAGGAAAGACTTAATGAACTCAATCTGTATAGTCTGGAGGACAGAAGGATAAGGGGGGGCCATGATCGAAACATTTAAATATGTTAAAGGGTTAAATAAGATCCAGGAGGGAAGTGTTTTTAATAGGAAAGGGAACACAAGAACAAGGGAACACAATCTGAAGTTAGTTGGGGGAAAGATCAAAAGCAACATGAGAAAATATTATTTGACTGAAAGAGTAGTAGATCCTTGGAACAAACTTCCAGCAGACGTGGTAGATAAATCCACAGTAACTGAATTTAAACATGCCTGGGATAAACATATATCCACCATAAGATAAAATACAGAAAATAGTATAAGGGCAGACTAGATGGATCATGAGGTCTTTTTCTGCCGTCAGTCTTCTATGTTTCTTCCAATTTTCAACTTTTCAAACCACAGATGTCCTTTCAGAAGGGAACAACAAAAGTGGATTTGATTCTCATCTGAATGCCCCTCTTATAACTCATTCCACCGATCACATTTTTCTTGCGACACAATGATCCTTACCTGCTCTGTGCAGACAGAGCGCTTATATTAATAGCCCAGCCAAAGCAAACAATAGGTTAGGTCACGTAGTTCTAGCCAGTTTCTCTGTGTGCTGCTAGTTAATAACAGGCCATCAAGCTCAGCCAGGCGCTTCGTCTCTAATGTTTCACTTCCAATTAATCAGTCCTATTGTAATGCATGAAAGACACTGACAGGAAAACAACAAACACCACTTAATCGTTCCCCACCGAAACCAGAGGAGCACATCATTAACACATGAGTGTCTTTTGAAGGAAGTGGGAAGTGCACACACATTTCCTGGGGACAAAAACAGCCTGTTAACAGCAACACAAAAGAAGCCACTAAAACAAGAAGTCCCGTCTTTGAACTCAGAGCTTTCCTTATCCAGCATCCTTCAGAGGCACATCAGTATTACAGTTCCCAGGATTCCCAGCCAGCAGGGCCCAACACTATTGGAGACTCATTTTAGGAACAGCTGCTGAAAAACACAAAAAATTCAAGGTATTTCCTTATGGAAGCCTCTGTTCTATACTGGATATGACAAAACAATCACATCAGCTGTGCTACATGTTACACAGAAAGATCAATCTTGGGGGTGCTGCCATTTTCAGTGACAGCTCAGCGTGTCTCATAATCCACTGCCGTGCCTTGAAAGAATTTTTCAGGGTCTCAACTGCTGAATGAGAAATCATTGTGATTGGATGAGTTATGATGGATGTGTTTAAATATGGGATTTTTAGAATTTGGGGTTTTATGGTCAGGATTGATGATTTTTGTATTGATTTTATTCTGTAAGACAACCTGGTGCCCCGGAGAAGGGGCGACCTAGAAATTTGATAAAATAAATAAAAAGGAATCGCCCTTCCCAAAACCGTTCCTTTTACCAGTGGGGAATAAGGCTTTTATCGATGGGGAATAAGGCTCCTGTTAAATCCTTGCCAGAATGAAGGACTGCAAGCTTGGAGTAAGTAACGGTTCTTTTTATTAGAACAGGAGGTAACGGTTTACAGAACGAAACAAGACAACAACGCAACATGGCCGTGCCTGGCAGCTATATATACCCCGGGCTGCCAGGCTCAGTCAACCAATCACCTTATCGTATTTTCCCGCCCCAGGAATATGGGGCAGGTACAAGGCCTAACTGTCCTCTGGACACAAAAGCTTCCATCTATTTTTTTTCCTTGTCTAAATCAAACTGGTGATGTGTCAACCGTGGGAGCTAATGACAAACAATGGATCTCTCCGTCCTTGAAAAACTCTCATTTCGGAGAGATTTCACCCCATTCTGTAGAAAGAGCGGCACCGTAGAGTAGAAGGGAGAATGAAAACAAAAGCACATCCACACAGCAGCAGTCTTTCTGTGACTGGATTACAAAAAGTCAGAGAGGGTAGCAGACAGAGAAGTGAGGCTTAGCTAGTAATAGCTAGAATGGGGAAGGGGGGTGAAATGTTGGGGCAGGGAATGTGAAGGATGCTCTCTAGGGCCCTCAAAGGTGATGAAGGATGCCTCGGTGAATGGGAGGCAAACTTTGAGAGCCTGAGAGATTGAGCTTAAATGTTGTTGGGTTGTTTTTGAGTGGGCTGAAGACTGCAGTTGGAATTTTCATGTTTTTCTCCCTCTAGATTTTAGTGTGGGTGAGATGCTCCTGCTTTTATTATTATTATTATTTAATGCTATGTAAAGGATGTCACAGAAGGGGGCAGCGTTTACCCAACTTTAGTTGACTGCAAAAGAAAAAAAGATAAGCAGTATCTGGATTAAGATCTGGTTAGTATTGGGATTTGGGAGGGGGAAGTATCAGAAAAAAATTAGGCTTGTAGGGGAAGTTGAAGAAACACTCTGGAACCTCAATGGCGAACCTATGGCAGGTGTGCCACAGGTGGCACATGGAACCATATGGGAGGGCATGCGAGACTTTGTCCTGTGTAAACTTCAGCTGATTTTTGGCCTTTGGAAAAGCAATTTTGCTTTCCAGATGCTTCAGGAAAGCTTCCGTGAAGCCCCGGAAACAAAAAAAAATCCCCCAATGGACAAACCGGACATTTGGGAATACAGTGGAACCTCTACTTAAGGATGCCTCTACTTAAGAACATTTCTAGATAAGAACCAGGTGTTCAAGATTTTTTTGCCTCTACTTAAGAACCATTTTCTACTTAAGAACCCAAGCCCAGAAAGGTTTCCCAGGAATTTTGAGAGCAGCACAAAGGCCTGGCCATTTTCCTGCCATTCCCCCTTTAATTCTGAGATTGCCTCCCAGGGCGTCTGGGCGCGGAAAGGCAAAAGGGGCGCTCACTTCACCTTCTTCCTTCAGCAGCCACTGTCCTCCTCTTCTTCTTCCTCCTCCTCCTCCCACCCAAATTCCGAGCTTTTATTTCTTTCCTAATGGGTTTGCACGCATTATTTGCTTTTACATTGATTCCTATGGGAAAAATTGCTTCTACTTAAGAACGTTTCTACTTAAGAACCTGGTCCCAGAACAAACTAAGTTCTTAAGTAGAGGCACCACTATACGCATTTCTGGTTTGCCCATTTGGGGACTTTTTTTCACCTACCAGCAATGGTAGGTTCCTACTGGTGTGGTCCAGAGAGCTGTGCCAGTATGAACGCACTGATATTCCGTGGTTTTTTTTTCTGATATTCCGTGGTTGTTTTTCTCGGCCCTCAGCTGTGCTTTGGATGAAGAATAAAGGTCAGCATTAAGACAAGGGTGAGGGCAGAGATGTCATTTTTAAAAAATCTTCTTTTTCCACACATTAAAAAAACCACCAAAAATCAATGGGTTCATACCGATGCAGCTCTCTGGACCACATTGGTAGGAACCCACCACTGCCTACCAGGCTTCAGAAAGGCCTGTGCGCATGCAGGGAGGAAGGAAGGGGTGTGGGCACATGCACATGTGCTAGCACACACACACACACACACCCTTTTGGCATGCAAGCAAAAAAGGTTCGTCATCACTGCCCTAGAACAGGGATCTCCAACCTTGGCAACTTTTAAGTCTGGCGGACTTCAACTCCCAGAATTCCAACTGGCTGGGGAATTCTGGGAGTTGAAGTCCGCCAGGCTTAAAAGTTGCAACGGTTGGAGACCCCTGCCCTAGAAGATAGCAGTGGGCAGTCAGTTCCATGCGATTCTCAAGAAGATCACAGAGGTGTCTTTATTGTAGTCCACAGGAGCAAATCTCGGCTCGAGAAAGGTTTTGTTGATATAAAGTAGGATTGGACAGACCTTAAAAAACAACTTGGAAGAAATGTTTCTGGAATTCATGAAAGCAGCTGGACTTTCTTTGGGGGAACCTGAAGTAACTACCTTGTACTATGAACTATGAACCACAGCCTCTTTTAAGTAGAGACTCTTAAAGCAGTAGCATCTTTTCTCAGGCTCTTGCAGGAAGACGTGTGTGTCAATTTGACAAAATTGAACGGGTCCAAAGACGGGCTACAAGAATGGTGGAAGGTCTTAAGCATAAAACGTATCAGGAAAGACTTAATGAACTCAATCTGTATAGTCTGGAGGACAGAAGGAAAAGGGGGGACATGATCGAAACATGTAAATATGTTAAAGGGTTAAATAAGTTTCAGGAGGGATGTGTTTTTAATAGGAAAGTGAACACAAGAACAAGGGGACACAATCTGAAGTTAGTTGGGGAAAAGATCAAAAGCAACGTGAGAAAATATTATTTCACTGAAAGAGTAGTAGATCCTTGGAACAAACTTCCAGCAGACGTGGTTGGTAAATCCACAGTAACTGAATTTAAACATTCCCGGGATAAACATATATCCATTGTAAGATAAAATACAGGAAATAGTATAAGGGCAGACTAGATGGACCATGAGGTCTTTTTCTGCCATCAGTCTTCTATGTTTCTATATTTCTATGTGTAACAAAGAAAGGTTGTGCTGACACAACTGTCGAATCAATTTTTCCAAATAATTTTTGAAGCCTGCATAATCTTGGTGTAAAATATATCTCAGATTTAAATTACTGTCTGCTCTAGACCACTAAAAGGCCTTTAAAAGAGGGATCATGTGCTTTGCTTACCCCTGATCTATATGGAAATTTTTAAACATGGGCACTGTTATAAAATCACCTTAAATCTCCAGCTTAAATCTCCCAGAGGCCCAAAATCTACAAGCACTGCTGTTCCAATTTCCTCCCAACCATGACAATGTCAAGCATCTTCTTATCGCAGTATAAGAAACCTGCATTTTTCTTTAGCTTAATTTAAACACAATCTGCTACAGTAAACCAAAATCAAATAAACTCAACATGATTGAGCAGGGGGTGGAGGAGTTTGGACTGCAAGACCTCCGAGGGACATTCCAACTCTGTTTTGCTGTATTCCATATTGGAAGCAGGACCATCACACAGGAACATAAGAACATAAGAAGAAGAGCCATGCTGAATCAGGCCAAAGACCATCGAGTCCAACATTCTGTGTCACACAGTGGCCCACCAATTGTCCTTGGGGATCTTGAACAGAAAGAGAAGGCAAGACCCTCCCTTCCCCCTGACCCCAACAAATGGTACTCAAGGGAATCCTGCCTGCCTCAACCAACATAGAGGCAGCACATGGACATCCATTTCAATAACCACCGATACACTTGGCATCCATGAATTTGTCTAATCCTGCCTTGAAGCTATCAAGGCTGACAGCAGTCACAACCTCTTCTGGAAGTGAATTCCATAAACCAACGACCCTCTGGGTGAAGAAATATTTCCCTTGATTTGTCCTCACTTTCTTACCTATGAGCTTTAGGGAGTGCCCCCTTGTCCTAGTATTGTGTGATAGAGAAAAGATTTTTTCTCTATCCACCTTTTCCAACCCGTGCATGATTTTATACACTTCGATCAAGTCACCCCTTAAACGCCGTCTTTCAAGGCTGAAGAGACTAAAGCGTTGCAACCTGGTTTCATAAGGGAGGTGCTCCATTTCCTTTATCATTCTTGTTGCCCTTTTCTGCACCTTTTCCAGTTCCATTATATCCTTCTTGAGGTGCGGTGACCAGGAAGTTGAACCCCATTCTTAAACCAGAACAGAGAAAGACTAGCTTTGGTTTCTAATGAGAAATTAGATTATTAGGCTTTTATTAGACCAGAAAAGACAATTTTTACATTCTCTATTGGATTATACATGTATTTCATTTTACGCTTGCTTACTTGTGGGTATTGTATAGATAAACCACAGGGGCACTAGGTGGGATGGCATTACATTTGATGGGAAGAGTATATTGTGCAAAACCTACTTTCACTTTTCACTTTGAAAATTCAATTACCATTAAATAACAACACAAAGAGAGCACTCATGCCCCCAAATTATTCAACATCTACCGAGCTTCAAATGCCAAAGGAATTAAATCATTAGATGTAAAAGCAGCAGGGGCTGTGTGCCCGATAACGGGAAACAAGAAAAAAATGTCATCATCTATTAAGACACCTTTCCCAAACAGGTGTCTTTCACATGGTGTTGAGATTACTACTCCGAGGAATACCTAATCAGCCTGTCATCTGTAAACACTGATAATGTCAGGCCTCAAACCCAAGGAAGACATATGGTGTTTCTTCCAAGCCGAGTTCTTTATTGTTCAACACCTACAGACAGAATCTTGCCAAAATGAAGCCGTCTCCTATCTACATCTACCATATACTCTGAGAACTGTTAAGGAGTGGGGTCTATGGAGATTCTCAATCATACAGGCAGTGGTTTGTTTGTTTGTTTGTTTGTTTGTTTATTTATTTATTGGATTTCTATGCCACCCCTCTCTGAAGATTCGGGGTGGCTTACAATATATAAAAACAGTAAATTACAATAAAATGAATCCAATTAAATTAAAATTACGTAGCTATCTAAAATCCCTAATTATATTAAAAATCAATCACACCCATTCGTACAGCAATCATACAATTATTCGTTGACTAGGGGCTAAGATCTAATCAGCCCAAGCCTGATGACATAAATGAGTCTTAAGACTCTTACAAAAGGCGAGGAGGGTGGAGGGCAGTGTGAATCTCTGGGGGGAGTTGATTCCAGAGGGCTGGGGCCCCCACGGAGAAGGCTCTTCCCCTAGGTTCTGCCAAACGACATTGTCTCATTGACGGGACCTGGAGAAGGCCGATTCTGTGGAACCTAACTGGTCCCAGTTCAGCCCAGTTCAGTGAACTCCCAGTTCAGCCCAGTTCAGTGAACTGGTAGCGGTGGTTGCCTCTTGAAAAAGTACCCCTGAAATATTAGGGAGGGCTTGCCTCCAACCTCTTCCTTTCATGCAAAATATTTGGGTTGATCTGCCTCTTATTCCTCTGGAATGCACACCCTCCCTCCAGGGTGTCTAGTCTATTGCATCACAGATAAGGGTGTTGAAATACATGCAGAAGAGCAATATCAAGGGTTAAGGCATTGGGCTGCACTGGGGAGACCCAGTTTAAGTCCATCTTAAACCTGTATACTGCACTAGTCAAAAAGAGGGCGGGTAAAATATTTACTGACCCCTCACATCCTGGACACAAATTGTTTCAACTCCTACCCTCAAAACGTCGCTACAGAGCACTGCACACCAAGACAACTAGACACAAGAACAGTTTTTTCCCGAACGCCATCACTCTACTAAACAAATAATTCCCTCAACACTGTCAGACTTTCTACTAAATCTGCACTTCTATTCTACTAGTTTTCCTCATCATTCCTATCACCCATTTCCTCCCATGTTGACTGTATGACTGTAACTTGTTGCGTATATCCTAAGATTTTTATTAATATTGCTTCTTCATTGCTTATTTGACCCCTATGACAATCATTAAGTGTTGTACCACATGATTCTTGACAAATGTATATTTTATTTTATGTACGTTGAGAGCATATGCACCAAGACAAATTCCTTGTGTGTCCAATCACACTTGGCCAATAAAATTCTATTCTATTCTATTCTATTCTATTCTATCTTCAGCTACGGAACCTTCCTGGAATGACTTAGTCATATTGTCTTAGTCCAACCTATCTTGTTGGTTGCTATTTCTGTTGTAGGTGGGGGTGGGGAGGAAAGACCTTTACACTTTGGGCTCCTGAACAACACAGGTAGGTAAAAGATATGCAACCCAACTGGACAAATTTATACCGAAACACTTTTTTGTTTGTTTGTTTGTTTAAAGGTAAATATTCTGCATTATGCTGCATATTGTTAAACTTTAACGTTCTATAAAGGCTGCTTGGCTGCTCTTCAACTCTCTAGATTATCAGATAATGTTCTACATGGTGTTTGTTTTTCTCTTTTTAAATAATACCACCCTCCCCCACAAAAAAATTCCCCTGATGTTGATAAGATGATTGTTTTAAGAATAGCACATCTTTCTGGCCAGCTAAGCAACAGTGGCACCCATGGGATAAAGATATATATTTTATCATTAAATGGTGCTCCCAAAATAACATGTTCCCAAGCAGTGGATTTTGGTTCCTTAGTAGAGACAACTGAAATATCCCTCCCCCCACCCCAGTGTTATATATTGTTTACTACTGAAGCTTCCTCTTCCAAATATTATTAAGTACATAGTCTTTCTTACCAGTTGTCTCTATCATAATCAGTAAACAAAAGATATCAAGCTTAAACACATTTTAGCTGCAATACATAACTACAATGCAGAGCAGGCAGAGAATTGCAGAGCTAACCTAACAGTGTGTAGCCATTAACAATGAGTAGCCAGACAAAGAGAAACAGAGAGGGTGACTCAGAGAAATAGTCTATAAACTCTAGCTCCCTCTTGTGGTAGTCTCCAACACCTGCAGCCAACATAGTGCCAACCCAACAATTAGGGACCGAGTCCTAACAGTGGGCTTCAAAATTTTTAGCAAGGGGTTCTCAGCCTTGTTGCTGGGTGGGTTTGGCCATGGTGGGCGTGGCCAAGTATGCCTCCTCCTACATGTTTTTGCCCTCCCTAGACTCTGGAGGCTTTCCTCAAACCCCTGCAAATGAGCGGTAGGTTGCTCCCAGTTCGGACCGGTTCTTAGAGCCGGTAGCACCAGTGGCGGGAAGTTCCGCCCGCCCACCCAGGACACCTCTGCATATGTGCAGATGTGGTTCATGTTTGTGCGAGCCAAATATTTATATATTTTACAACCCACTGCTGTTGCAAACCCCCAACAGCCTACCCCTGATGTCATCCCACTGTCGATGTTCCCATCTATCTTTCTCAGAGAATGACAACTGAAATAACATCCTGAGATAGCCTTCTATGAAAGGACATTGTCTGTAAGAGATCATCAGGGTGAGAGAAAGCTATTCCTTTTTTTCCCCTTTACTTGGCAGACAAAGCCACAGCTTCCTAAGTTGACGTGTACAAGTACAATGCTTTGAAAAGAAAGCTGGCATAGCCACAAAAATTACAAAGAGGGTCCTGCTTCAAACCACAAGATTAAAACCTCTATCACTGCAGCACAATCTATATTAGACTGCTTTAGATAAACTTGGACAAGAGCAATCATTACTGAGCAACGAAAAGAAGGAAGGATGAAAATCCCTGATATGATTATTTTTTAAAAGAACATTTTCCCCGAGTTAATGGCCAACTATTATCTTTTAAGACAATAGAAGCAGTTATTCATTTCTTTTATGTAGAGATGTATTTCAGCATGAAGCCCAGCAATAAAGTGCTTAGAGATCATGTTTTCTGAGTTATTTACAGAATATATAAATAGTAGCATACAAATAATATTTACAACCAGAATGGAGGGGACTTTGGTTCTCCCGCAGTAGTATTGTGTAGGTGTTTGGGTGGTTCAGGATGGGGAATTTGTGATGGGCGGGGCATGTTTATGTGTGTTGATCTTTAGGCGTCATGTTGATTTCATTGTATGGATATACTGTATATATACATACAATGACAATAAAATATTTATTTTAAAAAGTAGTGGTTGCTAAACTGCAATTCTCAATAGCCGTAATTGGATGACTCACAATGAAGAAGCTGGACGTTGCAATCCAAGAACTTCTTCATCTAAATCTACAATTAATTTATTTATTAAATTTATATGTCACCCATCTCAGTATGAAAAGTGACTCAATAATAGAATGCTGACTTCCAATTACCATTTCATATGAAATCAAGGGGTATTGAATGCTAAGATGTATCGCTTTCTTTTCTGCTAGTTTTTAAAATTATTGATGCTATAATCAAGCCAGGAAAACCACTGAGTGGAATTAGAAAGAAAAAAAATTAAAAACTTATGCAAGTATAACAACAGTTTCAGCTGATTATACAATACAGATCTAATCAGCTGCATTTCCTGTTATGCTTTCATAAATCTTAATTTTTACAATAACAGATTGTAACTTTGGAAGTAGCAATTCCTTATACAGTTGATACTCTAAGGATTTAATCATTTTAAAGGCTTGACAAATAATGTATTCTACAACAAATCACGGCCATTGTTCTCTTTCAAGTGGAATCTCATCTCTGGACTGTACTCCTTTTCAGAGAAAGTGCCAGTTCACATAACTTGCTATAACTAAACAAAAAAATCCTCTACTTAAAAAAAATACTAGGGGGGGGATCTAACTTTTTGCCTCTTATGGTAATTTTTACGCATTAAAACTTTGAAATGGTTCAGTCCAAACATAGATTTATAATTCCTTTAAAAAATAACTTATCAGGAAAACCCAGGCATTGCTTAGGTACTATTTATCAGTTATTCCTTGGCATGGGAAATGACCAGGGAGTAATAGATTAATTTCTGTTTATTCACCCTTGAATTAAATGGCTGCTTTGTTTCTTGCAACAGATATATAATTTTCCTCATCCATCCTACCCCATTTTCTATCTCATGTGTGCACATTTACACCTGTTACAAACATTTCTCTCACCAATTAAGGAATCTTTAGCCTTCATCAAGCTGAGATTTTGTATATTTGAATATACGTGACTCTTAATCTATGAGGTGATTTTTTTTTTCTCCCCAGCTGTCTTAATACACATATCTGTGCTTTTAAAGCACCTCTTCTGAGGGATTTACACAGCCCAGCCAACTGATAGGTTGTAAAAAATAATTTTGTTTGTCTGTTTCCTTCTTTCTTCAAAGGGCCAACCTCTGTCCTGGCTACACATATAATGGAAGACCCTGAGTAATGTTCCAGAGTTGTAGACTTTACGCTGCAGACTAAACCAAAGTAGGGGAATAAAAATGGAGAAAATGAACCTGACTAGTTTACTTTAGCTTTCCTCATCTTTCAGAGGCCAAAGCGGATGAAGGCAGCATTTTTGTATCGGTATGTAATTTTGGAATCATGTTGCAGGTACTTTCACAAAATGAATGCCAGAGAAAGTCTGCTTTTTCACATAATGAATGGCAGGATGGGTGTAACGAAACAAAAACGTGATTTAACGCCTTCTGGCCCTTTGAGACAAAAACCTGAGTGTGGGTTAAGGAAAAAATAGCTTTGAAAAAATTCCCAGGGACAATATGGAGAGAATATCAGCCCTGATGCCTACAAGCGTCTGTCCCTGTCCCCACGATTTCAATCCCGGCAGAAACCAAACGAGAATCGCTCCTCAGTGGCATTTAACTCCAGACTGCTGAGTTTTAGTGCAAGGATTCCACGAGCTCTTCTGGACTTTGCTACCCATATTCTATCGCCATGGCAACACCCCAAGAGACTCAAGATACAGAACAGGGATGGACATATGTGTTTGTATGTTGGAGTGGGGAGGAGCGATACAATATTCTGAGAATACCCGAGGCTATTAAAACTCACACCGGCAAACAAAGCAGCTAAAAATAAAGCCTTTTGCAGAACTTTTGAGATGACCATTTATTGAATTCAATCTCTAGAGGCCTCTCACTTGCAGGAGACGTTCTGGTTTGGCCTATTTCATAACCTTCGGAGAGGGGCAGCATACAAATCCTCCTTCAACATAAATGCATACTGTCAGTGAGGTCTGCCTCAAAAGGTTGTTGTGAATACAAATGAGAGCAGCGGGCCCTGAAAAAACATTTTGAGTCCTTAAAAAAGAACAGGATTTTTTTTTTTTTTTAAAAGACTATATAGTCTTTTTTTTATATAGGTAGTTTAGTGACCGGTCCAGACCATCACTTAGCTTTCCTTTGTTTTGCAAACCAGAAAAACAGTAGTGGGCTCCAAACTTTTTAACAACCGGTTCTCTGCCCTAATGGCTGGCTAGCTGGCTGGGCATGGCTGGGGGGATCATGTGACTGAGTGGGCATGGCCAACTTTGCTGCAATGTAAGGATTGGTCATAAAGTTACTTTTTCATCATCATCATAACTGTGAATGGTCATTGTAGGAAGCAGTCACTTCCTACAATGAAGCCACTTAGAAGATAAAAGGATGGACATCTGTGTATGGCAGCAATATACAACCTGCAAAATCCAGTTTAATCTTCTTTCCTGCAAACCAAATCGGAGAGAGGCGGCATACAAATCTAATAAATTATTATTACTATTACTATTACTATTATTATATTATATAAGTCTTTGGAGAGGGGCAGCATACAAATCTAATAATTATTATTATTATTATTATTATTATTATTATTATTATTATTATTATAGTTCTTATGCAAATCTGTGAAGGCATCAGTATTCAGCATTGCTAAGAAAGTTTCACTGTGCTAGAGTTGGTTGGGATCTAGTATAACAACAACAACAATAATTCCATGGCCAGGGCATTGCAGATGGCCAAGGCATAGCTGCTCAAGCTCTCTCTTTCTCATTCAAGGGGACTACAGATGAAGCACTCCTCAATAGCCTAAATCAGAGGTCTCCAAAATTGGCAACTTTAAGACTTGTGGACTTCAACTCCCAGAATTCCTCAGCCAGCCAACTTGTGGAGCCGAAGTCCACAACTCTTAAAGTTGTCAAGTGGAAAGCTCCTGTGTTCACATGCAGATGTTGCACATTCACATCCTTGTTTTGAGCTAGGCCAGTTTGCATCCCTCCAAGAACACCTGCAGATGTGACCTATACCAACAGTGGGAGAAGTTTTCTCTTTGTGAAGCCAACTGGCTCTGAGTCACAGCTTCCCAGCTGAGGCAGCCAATCTGGAGGAAAGGAAAACAAGATGAGACATTCCTCTTCCAATGGACTACCAGCTGAGATACGACCAAGAAACCCCTAATGCCGCCTCAGGGTCTTGTGCATATTAAGCAGCACTTGGCAATGCAACTTCCAGGGAGGATTAATAGCAATTTGGTATGTCTCAGAAGAGCAGAGACAACACCACAGCCTGACTGTCACTGCTGGATGCCAAACTTCCTCCAGACAAAGGAGGAAGCATGAAATCAACCCACTTGATCTCAGGACAGCTGTTAACCATGAGATAGCTGCAAAAACAGAAGTTTTATGGTTAGATTGCGAGAAGTTTCTAAAATCTATAAAGGTACTTCAAATTCATGTTGGAAATGTGAGCAACAAGAGGAGACTTTTTACCATGCTTGTTACATGTAAAAAGCTTAAAAACTGATTCAAATACACATATTAATTCACATGATTTAAACTATTAATATGTGGATGAAAACCGAGATGCTCCTTTTTGGGGGAAATCCTAGAACTTGGTTTCTAAGGTTGATAAGTAGCAGCAACATTTTATATGCACCAAACTCAAAGGATCTGACATTACCTATAATGGATGGTAAAGCTCAGGTGGTGAAATTGATAGCTTTGATTAGAGAAAAGACATTTATCAATTTTAATGCTGATTGGAAACCCTTTTTGTACTTTCTGCATAAAACAGGAAAAAATGAAAATTTGATACATGGGTCTGATGAGTAGAATATAATAGATATGAAAAAAAAAAGTTAGTGTTGTAAATTTAAAGTAAGAGATACATGTAAATTTATCCTTATATGTAGTGATGGGCGAACCCAACGGTGTTCGGGTTTGGCAAGTTCGGACGAACTTCACGCAAAATTCAGCTGAACCCGAACCGAACCAAAACCCAAACGGGGAATCCCACCAGGAGATTCCAGGGGCGGAGCTTTGACATCACATATACCGGCAGGTTGCTAAGGACGCCAAGATGATCACTTCCTGGATTCCATGGAATCCAGGAAGTGATCACCTTGACGTCCTTAGCAACCTGCCAGTATATGTGACATCAAAACTCTGCCCCCGGAATCTCTTCGTGGGAGGGATTCCCCAGCTCCTTTTGTGCCTCCCTCCCATCCTCCCGACCGGCCGATTGCTCCCCGGTGTTCGCCTTCCTCTGCCGCCCGGCTCCTCCTCCTCTTCTCAGCAGATGACAGCTGGGCGGTGGCTTTCACGGCGTTTGGCACAAACGCCGAACTAAATCACGAATTTTTTTAAAAAACTGGGTTCAGGTCCAGCATGCAGAACACCAGAAAATTCTGTACGGACCCGAATTGTGCGGGTTCGGTTCGCCCAACACTACTTATATCTATTGCAAAAGAAATTTGGAAGCTATTTCCTTTTCTTTCTTTTTTCCTTCTGCACTTTTGGCTTTGTTTTCTCTTTGCTTCTTTGCTTTTTTTCCTTTTCCATGTCTTAAATATTAGTTAGTTTTTTTATTCTTCCATAATGTTTTATTTATTTAGTGTAACATGACAGAAGAGAAGTAAATGAATGCACACCATCCATATAATAACTTTCACGGGGTTACGACTGTGGCTTCATAATTGGATGTCCAATTCAAGCTCTCCTGCCATTACTTTGTGCAGATGTTCTAAGAAACCAGAGAACACACGTCATGGGCAATCTTGCACAATATTTTTATTTATTCATTTACTTGGTCAGATTTTTATGCAACCCTTCTCCACAGACTCACGGCAGCTTACAACAAAAGAATAAAATACAATATAATATAATTAGTGAAACCCAACCTAATACTAAAACTAATAGTTAAAACCTCAATAGTATAAAAAACATTCATTCAACAACCATCACACAATCACATCTACGACAAGAGGAAGATGTTAAGCTCAACGGCCCCAAGGCTGCCAACAGAGGTAAGTTTTTAGAGCCTTGCAAAAGGCCAGGAGGGTGGGGGCAGTGTAAATCTCTGCAGGGAGTTGACTCCAGAGGGCCGGGGCAGCCACAAAGAAGGCTCTTCCCCTAGGCCCCGCCAGCCGGCATTGCTTAGCTGACGGAACCTGGAGAAGGCCAACTCTGGGGGACCTGACTGGATGCTGGGATACGTGAAGTTTAATCGTTTGCATATTACTAATATTCCATATTAAAGACATTCCATGCTTTTTATGTTCCATAATTTTTTTTAAAAAAATATATTTTTAATTCAAATAGATTAAAAGCGGAAAACTCATTCAAGGCATACAAGCTCATCCATTATAGGCATCCAGGTGGAAACAAGTCGGACAGAGTGCAAAGGGGCTGGGAGATCAAGGGCGTTAGAGCACATAATTGTAGTCCAGTAGAAACGAGGTGAGTGAAGGCTGTCAAAGACCAAGCTCTACATTAACCCTCCTTGCCCTTTCTGATTATGCAAGCATCGCTACTGAAGCATATGAAATATTTAAAAATGAAAGTAACATGAGAGGAAGGTCTTGGAATGAATCGACCTATAGATGTCCAAAAAAGTATTTGGTGAATTGGGACCATTATCATATCAATCCGATAACAACCTTCTATGCAATAAGCTAGGGCAGAAGGTAATGATCCATCCAGGGTAAAGGAGGGGTGATTTTTCCTGGACTGGGGGTTACTTTAGATAAAAGATTCCATGCTTTATGCTTAATGGGGATTGGGGGAAAGACCAAATTAATAGCTCCTTATGAAGGAGGTGGCTAGCTGAGTAAACTCCCCCCCCCCAACTACATGCTAGGGTTTTGTTTTGTTTTCCTATACAGCAGTGGTTCTCAACCATTCTAATGCTGCGACCCCTTAATACAGTTCCTCATGTTGTGGTGACCCCCAACCATAAGTCTAGTGCCAATTCTCCAGACAGAGCTTTATGCTGATTGGCAGGAAGGTCTGAGGGACACCCCCACTGTAAACACCTGATTGGTCAGATTGTAAAAATATGTTCCAAGATGCCAGAATAAAAGCTTTAGTTCCTAACAACATGGGAAATTTATCTTTTCTCATGTTCTTAGGTGACCCCTGTGAAACGGTCGTTCAACCCCCAAAGGGGTCCCGACCCCCAGGCTGAGAAATACTGCTATACAGGAAGAATGAAAGAAATAGCACATAAAACCCCTCTTCCTTGAGCTAACAGTCTAACCCAGCACAGTCCTTCATTATGCTAACTGTAGGAAATGGATGCAACAATGAGTAAAGTAGTGAGTAGTAATAGTAAACCAACCAGCGATACTACACTGGTAGTAGAGAGAGAGCATCACCTTTATCCTCATTACCATAACCACAAGAGCCAGAATGTGACTTTGTATTAACACAACATATCTGACTGAGCATGGGTCCATACCCTAGGTTCAATCCTGAGGGGCACACGACATGGATTTTGTAACTTGCTAACTAACATAATTACTTTGCATTTTAATTTGATTTATTTTCTCTCTTTTAAAATGATGTTTGGGTTTATTAGCTTGTAACATTCCTAAAGTGATAAACAGGCTGGAGACTAGCTCCAGGTAAGAAAAGGTTTCTTAGTATAAATTGGGGTCTGCTTTATCTCTTTTGTGAACTCCAAACAACCTTTTTCCTTACAATTTACCGGTATGCCTCTTCTGACCTCAGCCCTCATTTTAATGATCATGTGTGATATTATGGGATGCAATTATGTAACATGTTTGACTCCATGTAACTGATTTCCTATGCAAAGGGGGTGTTACATTTATCCTGTCCAATAAATTTTCCTCTTGCATCTTCTTGGTTAACTATATAAAAAGGAGTGACACATAGGGCTCCATGTTCTCTCCTTCTTCATAAAGAGATGAATATGCGTACCCTAATAAACTGCTTTTAAATGATCTTCTAACTGTAGTTGCTTCTTGGGAAAATAAACTCAGGCTGAACCTAGGGCCAGATTTGGCTATCAGACTTTAACTGTCCTAAAATGAGTTTATTTCATTGTTGTTTTATTTTTTTCTCTCTTATAAAAAAAGAAAGCTTATGATTCGTAAAAGGCACTGACTATATTTTGAAGTTGCTTCTAGCACACTACGTTTTGTTTTCGTTTCTGTTTTCAACATCCCACACTTCCCCAAAAAATCTTGTATTAGTGTGCCAGGTCTTCTACTTGTGTACATGCATACAGACAAATCCAAACACATATACCCCCCCCCTTCCTCCTTACAAGAACACTGAGAGAACATAAGGCATGGGTAAAAGAGAGAAGCAATGGGTATCCATGCAGCCTTAGGTTGAAACACTAACAGACAGAAGCAAAATTGAGGAATGGAGAATTTGCTTTCTTCTTCATTGTAATTGTAAATTCCACAACCAGTATGTGGGCAATGGAAAAACATATAGACAAGTAATACATTGTACAAGAAAATCCACTGACTAAAATATACTTAGCTTAGCACAAAAGTATAATTTAAAGATAACTTGTTTATGCATGCATACCTATACCTTTGGTTATTTTCCCTCTTGTCGTCACTAAAATCAGCAATGAAGGATGGGGGGAAAGTTGGGGGGTTCATTATTTTTATTCAGGTTGAAATCTCTTGTTGAACTATTGCAAATATTGCCTTCCTTATAGCTGTGCCCTGACTAGCCAACCAATCAACCATGCTGGCTTCTAGAGACTTCAACTTTATTTCTCTCTATTAAATGCATGAGCATGTTATTACTTTCAAGGTTGACTCAGCCTTCCATCCTTCCAAGGTGGGTAAAATGAGGACCCAAATGGCTCAGGGCAATAAACCACTTACAGAGGACTGTAAAGCAATGTAAAGTGGTACCCTGTTTCCCCGAAAATAAGACAGTGTCTTATATTAATTTTTGCTTCCAAAGATGTGCTACGTCTTATTTTCAGGGGATGTCTTATTTCTTTTCAGTGAAGAAGAATTCACATTTATTGCTGAACAAAAAAAAGGAACATTTATTATATACTGTACAGTAGTTGTCATCACAAACCAGCATAACCAGACAAACTGTGAATCCTATCAAGAATTTCTTACTACTACCAATTTCTTACTACTACTTACTACTACTACTAATTTTTCCTATGGGAAAAATTGCTTCTTCTTACAAACCTTTCTACTTAAGAACCTGGTCATGGATCGAATTAAGTTCATAAGTAGAGGTACCACTGTATTAGGTTCAGAGGTGGGATTCACATAATTTGCAAACCAGTTTGGCCAGCACCAAAAATGTGAGCGCATGCAGCTTTGTTCACATGTCTGGCTGACACACATACATGAGGCTTGAAAATGAAGAAGCACTCCATGTACAACAATTATACTTTCTTCAAATATATGTTATATATGTTCTGTTCAGGTATGCTGCAAAACAAAACATCTCCTATGTCTTACTTTTGGGGGATGCCTTATATTAGGCAATTCTACGAAACCTCTCCTATGTCTTACTTTCGGGGGTGACTTATTTTCGGGGAAACAGGGGTGGGGTTAGGGTTAGGGTTAGTTTCTAATCCTCTCTGAGCCACCACATTGTTTAGCTGACCTCTCGTCTTTGTCCATTTCCTTCAACATTGTTGGAGTGAGGATCGAATGGTAAGTAAAACCATTAACTCTACTTTGATTGACTTGGAAGAAATAAAATGAAAGATAAACAAGTAAATGTCTCCTATTGGTAAGAACACCTCCGGAGATCAAGAACAAACATTCATTTAAAATTATATAAAGAAATCCGGGGGCTAAGTTTTACTTTATTAAATACATCCAAGAATTCTAAGTTTTGTCCATTATCTAAAAAAATTTAGATAAGAAACAATTTTTTTTGTTTACTCACTTAGCACTCTAGAGACTTCATAGGTAACCATCATTAAGGATATGATATCATGTATTCTTTACTTCTGCTTCCAAAGCAGAGTGTTGCTGCTGCTGCTGCTGCTGCTGCCAACTCGGATTATGGCGTCAAAAATGCAGACTGTGAATATGCATTGTGCATTCACAGTCTGTATTTTTATGCGAATAATAATTACCTTGGACAGACTGGGTGAGATGGCTTTGGGGCAACGTCACCCACAGCTGCACTTTCCGGCTTCGCAGGCTCGTGATTGATTCGTCGGCCAGAGCATCTCCCTTGCTGGCTGTCAACTCAGCCTCCCATCCTGAGCAATTTACACAGCAAGGCTGCAATCTGAGTTTGCTATCTTTTCAATTAGCCCAGGAAGGTGGAAGGCAGGCCGCGATGCTGCCAAAGGGGACGGAAAACACAGCAAGTGTTTCTAAGTGTTTCAGAGCTGACAGCAAGGGCAAAGTCAAGGAGACATGCTCCATTCAGGAGGAAGATGTCTCCCAATGCACGGACCACCCATGGTCCTTCTCCTTTTCCCAGCCAGTAAATTCTACCCAGCAACAGTGCTAAGCATCCAACTTTTTTTAAAAAAATAGATTTTATTAATTATATACATATTAAAAACAGTGAGAACAGAACACTGTATATTCTATTTGTAGTTACATTTGTGAGATGTCTGTTATATGACAGTACAACAAATATCCCCCTCCCCCCCAACTGTATCTTCTACAGTTTGTATTTGTAAGTTCACGGTCTTTAGTATCAGCGTAATTATACACATAATATTGGTAGTAATAATAATAATAATAAAAGTAAAAAGAATCCATCAACAAATAAATAAAGTATTGTTAACCTATATTTGAAGATGTTATTTATGTTTTCTTTTGCTTTTTATTTGGATATTATGTACAGCTATTCTTTTTTCGATTTTCAACCCACTTATAAAAATCTTTCCATGTGTCTTTATCTCGTGTTTGTTTATTGTTTTTAAGTTTTTGTGTTAGTGTATCATATTCTGCACAATCAAGTATTTTATAAGCATCTAACTTTTGGTTAGGACCATATTCAGATACCATTAACCACAGGGAATCAAGTTCTCGCATTGCAACCAACAGTGAAAAACAAAAAAAAGTTTCTCCAGAATAGCATTTCTCAATTTATAATGCCATTGGTTTCACATCTGCCCACCGAGGATGTATAATTTGGCTTCTGCAACCATCTCAATTCAATGCAAATACAGGGTGGGTAGACAAAATTTCAAGGCTTTGTCCTTGTAAACAGGTACCTTAATGTAAAAGAAATCCCTGAAATACTTACAATGGTTTATTTAGTGATCAAAGTTACAGCAGCACTGAAAAAAGGTGATTTATGACTGTTTTTCACACTTATGACCATTGCAGCATGCCCATGGTCGCATAATCAAAATTCAGAGGCATGGATAGATCTTCTAAATGCTGCAACGCTCACTATTAAGGTTAAGAAACTGAATATTTTTTGATATGGGATGTATTTAATTAATGGCTAGACAACAGGAACAGAAGTTAGAAAGTAGAGATATAAAAAGGGAAATGTTAATATGGAGAGTTATCAAAGAAGATAATGTCATTGTTATTATATTATTACCTTATCAATATCATTGTGATGAATACTAAAACAAATATGTAGATTATGATTGTTTTAAAACAACTGTACCCCCAGAGCACACACAGTTTAATGGAAATTGAATGTTATATAAATAAAATAAATAAAGTATGGGGAAAAAATTTAGAGGCACAGCAACTGACTCGTATTTATGATGATTGTAGTATCCAGGGGTCATGTGTGTTGTGGCCTGCCAGCTGCCAGAGAAGCTGGTGGCAGACTCATATGATGAGGAGGTTGGGGAGCAACTTGGGCCAGTTCTGTAGTCTGGGGAAGGCTCTGATGGATGCTCTGCATCAGATGCAGAAATAGAGCCAGGACCGTCTGACATTTTCCAGCCACCAGAGAGCTGATATGAGTGAGGAGGAAGAACAGCTGGGACCAGTTCCAGATGCATGCATGCACAGATGAGTTAGGAGAGGTGAACTACAGATGACAAGGAGACTCAGGAAGTAAAACACTCATGGATGCTGAATGGCCCCTCCCTGGCTGGGTTGTTGTAGGAGACAACAGTTCATATTTTTGAAGATTTTGCTCATTATGTTTAGTGCCTGCTTGTCAGAACTTAATTTGCAGCCTTTCAGCTGGGAGCTCTCATCCCTGCAAGAAACTGATAAGGTCTGTTACTGCAGTTAACTCCTTGAAGGACTATTGCCTGGCCTTTTCGGTGGGTGAATGCAATTAATTCACAAGAGGTAAATAAGGAGGGGGGGGTTCATGACAAGGCGTCTGATCTTGCTTCTGCTAAGGCTGGTCAGAACAACGTAATCAGCTTCAAACAAGCAAAGTCAATGGGGAAGCCAGATTCAGTTAATAACTGTGTTACTAACTCAACAATTGCGTTGATTCACTTAATAACTGTAGTAAGGAAGATTATAAAATGAGGCAAAACTCACTTAACCAATGTTCCATAGAAACATAGAAGACTGACAGCAGAAAAAGACCTCATGATCCATCTAGTCTGCCCTTATACTATTTTATGTATTTTATCTTAGGATGGATATATGTTTCTCCCAGGCATGTTTAAATTCAGTTACTGTGGATTTATCTACCACGTCTGCTGGAAGTTTGTTCCAAGGATTTACTACTCTTTCAGTAAAATAATATTTTCTCATGTTGCTTTTGATCTTTCCCCCAACTAACTTCAGATTGTGTCCCCTTGTTCTTGTGTTCACTTTCCTATTAAAAACACTTCCCTCCTGAACCTTATTTAACCCTTTAACATATTTAAATGTTTCGATCATGTCCCCCCCTTTCCCTTCTGTCATCTAGGCCAGGGGTCCCCAACCACCGGGCCGCGGACCAGTACCGGGCCGCGGGGCATGTTGCACCGGTCCGTGGAGTCAGCAGCTGCCAGTCCTCCTGCTGCCGCCCCCTCCCTCCAGTGCTTCATCTCCCGCTGGGAAAGAGGCCTCGGGAGGCAGGTTCTGCCGGCCACAGGGCGATGGACGGGACAGAGGGGCGGGAAGGACCAGGAGGCTCAAGCCTCTTTTGGCTTCTGCCGTAGCACGCCTTTGCGTTTTTGGCTGGGGGGGGAGGCAGGAGGGCCGGTCTGATCCCCTCCCTCCAGTGCTTCACCTGCCGCCGGGCAAGAGGGTTTGGGAGGCAGGTTCTGCCGGCCACAGGGCGATGGCGGGAAAGAGGGGCAGGAAGGACCAGCACCCCCATGCTTAATCTCGCCCCCAACCACACCCCTTTCCGCCCCCACCGGGCCATAGAAAAATTGCCTTGCTGAAACTGGTCCCTGGTGGAAAAAACGTTGGGGACCACTGATCTAGGCTATACAGATTGAGTTAATTAAGTCTTTCCTGATGTGTTTTATGCTTAAGACCTTCCACCATTCTTGTAGCCCATCTTTGGACCCGTTCAATTTTGTCAATATCTTTTTGTAGGTGAGGTCTCCAGAACTGAACACAGTATTCCAAATGTGGTCTCACCAGCACTCTATATATCGGGATCACAATCTCCCTCTTCCTGCTTGTTATACCTCCACTTAACAGCACAAATTTTAGGATCAATTGTTGTTGTTTACATGTCAGGAATCAGTTTTGAATGCAATCATTTAGAAATGTAGAACGAACATGCATACTGTACGTACGTACATACATACATCTTGGTTTCTAGCAGGAGACTGTGAATTTAAGCATTTCCTTAAGCATAAAATCTAGCTGGGTGAAAATCCCTTTCATAATTTCCATTTTCTCTCCCCCCCCCCCCTCTCATTTATTAAGTCTCCATAAATGAAGTCCTTCTACATGATTCTCATTAGGATATGCTTTGTTCTTTCTGCATTTGAACTTTCGGTTCTCCAGCCCATCAAGGATTTATTACGCACCTTGTCATGTTCAGTTGTTACACATGGCCTCTGTTAGCACCTGCCAAATGCAGCCCACAGCTTAGAGATGTTAACCAAGGCCAAATCTGGCCTTGGCAACAGAGATGCCTTTCAAATGTTTACAACTCACTTCTGTTCAATCTCTTGCCACTAGTGCTGATTGGGAGGAGGCCAAAACCCAGGAGAGGATACCTGGTTATCCATGGCTCCTACAGAGGAAGTTTGAGGGGAATTATTTTTAGTAGGACTGCACAAGATTGTGCTGTTGATAATGTTCTGTCGGGCTCTCTGGTAGACTCCTCCCAAAAATTCACAGGTACAAATTTCAGACACACACACGTTTGAAAATCCAAGCAATGTTCTTTATAATGAAAATTCACTTAAACTAAGCCCTCTTCTTGTATAGCAAAGAGCACTGTCTCCAAACAAACTGGTAATTTGTACAAGACCCTTATCAGTTCTGTGATACTTAGCTTGCAGCTGTGAGGCAATTCACAATCCTTCTTCTTTCACAAAGTGAAACACACTTTGCTCTGGTTTAGTTTCAAAGCGGGGGGAAATCAACACACAAAAGGTCAAAGTCAGTAAAGCAGTCACGAAACACAACGATCAGATAATCCTCCACAATGGCCAAACCCACAGGCTGCTATTTATAGCAGCCTCACTAATTATCACAGCCCCATCCAACCACAGGTGGCCTCATTTTCTTTGATAATAATCTCTCAGTTGTTGTTGCCTATGTATCGCTCTCTGCATGCGTGGCTGTATCATTAACTCTTGTTCTGAATCCAAGGAGGAGCTAGATAATTGATCTCCTTCTGAGCTGTCTGCCACACTATCCTCCTCCCTGTCACTCATGTCTTCTTGGTCAGAGGAGCCTTCATCAGCAGATTCCACTGGGGGCAAAACAGGCCTGCAGCATGTGGATGTCTCCCCCACATCCACAGACCTTGGGGCAGGAGCTGGGCCAGAGCTAACCACAACATGATAACATCCAAGAACTGCAGTTATTCATAGAGCTGTGTAATGTGTTGGATTTGGTTTGGAAAAGATGCTGTAGAAAACATAGGAGCACAAGTACATTAAGACATTAAATTACATTAATGCAGCTACACTTTGTTCCCGGATTACTGGAATAAAACCAGTACAGAGCTGTTGTGGGTTTTTACCATAATCCTGAGTCAAATCTGCAGCAGTCCATTATCTCTGCTATTAAAATGTATAGTGCTTTTTATACATTTATACAAAAGCTTCGTTAAGAATCCACAATACAGGGGATTGCCTTACAAATCTTGTGTAAAGCATTGCCACTCCTACAATCCCCGTAAGGCAACTTGGGCTGAGCATGAGAGAAGAGTGAATTTGAAGAGGAAAATTTAAACTGGATAGATGCCTAGTCTGCTTTCTGGGCTACTATGCTTTATAGGTAATCCTTAATTTATGGCCATATTTGAGTCCAAATTTTTTGTTGCCAAGTGAGACATCTGTTAAGTGATTTTTTTTTTTTGCTCCATTTTATGGCCTTTCTTGCTGAAGTTATTAAGTGAATCACTGCCAAGGTTAAGTTAGTAACATGGTTGCTAAGTGAATTTGGCTTTCCCATTGACTTTGTTTGTCAGAAGATCCCAAAGGAGGATCACATAACCTTGGGACATGGTGACCATCATTAAGTATGAGTTAGTTGCCGAGCTCCTGAATTTTGATCAGATGATGCTGTAATGGTCATAAGTGTGAAAACCAGTCACAAGTCACTTTTTCAGTGTCATTGTAACTCTGAATGATAAATGCCATTTTAAAATGAATTGTTGTAAGATGTAAGATGTATTAGTACATAATGAGCCCATTTCAGTCTGACTTCAGACTGGGATATAATATGCAGAACGCAGCCGCAAGAGCCATCGTGGGGCTTCCAAGATTCTGCACGAATCCCAGTGACCAATAAGGTCCCACAGAGTTTGCCTTCTCCGGGTCCCGTCGACTAAACAATGTCGTTTGGCGGGCCCCAGGGGAAGAGCCTTCTCTGTGCCGGCCCCAGCCCTCTGGAGCCCACTCCCCCCCGGAGATTAGAACTGCCCCCACCCTTCCTGCCTTTCGTAAACTACTCAAGACTCACTTATACCGCCAGGCATGGGGGGAGTTGAGACACCTTTCCCCCAAGCTTTTTTATACTTTGTTTTATGTTTGGTATGAATGTGCTGTTTGGTTTTTTAAATAATGATAGGGTTTTATATGTTTTTAATATTATATTTATTCCACTGCTATATTGTTTTTATTGCTGTTGTGAGCCGCCCCGAGTCTTCGAAGAGGGGCAGCATACAAATCTAATAAATAAATAAATAAAAATAAATAGAGGCATCGCTGGTCACACCTTGTGAATGGCTTTTAGTGGAGCTGGGAAGAGAATGGTGCATCCAACCTTCTTGATCTCACAGAGGTTTTTGATACTATCAACCGCTGAATCCTTCTGGACCGGTTTAAAAGTTGGACTGGAGAGGTCCTCCTTCCTCTGTGGTCATTTCCAGTTGATATTGACAGGAGGGAAAACATTGAGATTAATACTCTGGGGGAAGGCGTGTTGCCTTGCTGCCTTTTAATGGCTCTTTTTAGTCTGGTTTGTTGTTTGGCTTATGTTTCTATTTAATTTAATTTAGTCTTAGATTTTGTGAAGTTCTCAGAGCCTGCTGATGCAGGCAGAGATAGCAAATTTAATGATATAAATGAAATTAGATTACCAATAGTTGAGAATGCAATCATAGGTGGTCTTTATCGTTGATACTAAGAGGCTGATATCAAATTAAAACAGCAAAATATAACCGATAAGACTAAAAATGTAAGGTCAACCACACTCACCTTTCTTAAACCTTCACGAAAGATGGTTTACCAATAGCCAATAGCCCAATCATGCTAGCTAGCTCAGGAATTCTGGAAGTTGAAGTCCACATGTCATAAAAGAGTTTGCCTACCCTGCACCTAGACCAATGCCTGGAGAAAGGTACTGGTTTTAAAGAGCATCAGGGAAAGGGCTATCTGAATCTCAAAGGGATTAATGTTCCATAGTTCAGGTGCCACAACTGAGAAGGTAAACCTCCCACGTCCATCAAATGACATGGTTTTAGGGAGGGGAACAGAACGTGGTCACCCTGTCAGATTTTTGTTATCCCAGTGAGGCAGAGGTGGTTCTTCCTGGTTGGGACTGGTCCGTCTTATCCGGTAGCAACCTGCTGATGATGTCACCAAACCAGACCAATTGGTGCTGGTCTGTAGGAGACGCCATCTTTTTTTAAAAAAAAAAATATCGGTTTTTTTTCCATAGCGAGTATCCATGCAAAATGTGCACTTCCGTTGTGATGTGAACCAGTAGGGAAGTAAGTAGAACCCACCCAAGACTAATGAGGTAGTCTTGACAAGAAATACAACCAGCTCCATCTTTATTTATTTTTATTTTATTTTAAATTTAATTTAATTTAATTAATTACATTTATAAGCCGCCCAACTCCTTCCGGACTCTCATAAAGTTATTTTATAACTTTATATAATAACTTGTATTATAAAATTAAAGTTATATTATATTAGCAGAAGCTTGCAGGATTCAAAGTATTTCTCCCTCTTTTTTCTTTTACTCTAGAGAAACCTAGGCAGCCTGGAAAATACCAGATGTTGCTGAATTGTACAGCTTTGGCCAGGTTGCTTAGAACTGCTGGGGATTGGATTTGAAAAATGTTTGTGTGTGAAAAAAACATTAGGGGAAAAAAAGCATTTGGGGAGATATAAATTCTCCACTTCAGATAAAACTATTAGTTTCTATGCCTTTCAAGACCAGTAATGCCCTGTTCTGTTTTACTGTTATGTCACAGAACGTGGCATTCTAATGGAACATGAAGTAAAATAATAGAAGTTTGAAATGAATCCACTTAGGAGTAGAGGTGTTGAATTTCTTTTGTGGCCACCACTAATTTTTGCTTGGAGGCAAATGTCATTTTTGGGCGATTCCCCCTTGCTGCTACTTTGTCATGTCCTTGTTTGTAATCGGTCTGTACAATCTTCTTACAGCAGTTAACTACATGGTCCACTAATTTTTCAGCTTCTTTGCAGAGGCGGAATTTTTCATTAGCTATTGCTATCTTCTCAATTCTGGTTTTGTATGCAGCATTATCATCATCATGATAAATGCGCCGGGATGGTGCAGTGGTTAGAGTGCAGCAGTACAGGCTACTTCAGCTAGCTGTAGTCCAGCAGTTAAAATCTCACCACTGGCTCAAGGTTGACTCAGCCTTCCATCCTTCTGAGGTGAGTGAAATAAGAACCCAGATTGTTGGGGGCAATATGCTGATTCTGTAAATCGCTTAGAGAGGGCTGTAAAGTACGATGAAGCGGTATATAAATCTAAATGCTATACTATGCTATCATCATCGATTTGTACATCCATCCATCTCATCTAAGTGACTTTGTCATGAAGTATGCATTTAATTGCTATCAATCCCTACGAAGAATGATGTACAGTGTTCCCTCGATTTTCGCGGGTTCGAACTTCGCGAATAGCCTATACCACGGTTTTTCAAAAAATATTAATTAAAAAATACTTCGAGGTTTTTTTTACTATACCAGTTTTTCCCACACAATGATATCATACGTCATCGGCAAACTAATAATTTTTGCAAATAAATAACAAAAAAAATAATTATTGTTAATAAATAATTATGTTTATAAATATCAGGATCACTAAGTGTCTTATTCAATGGTGAGTACCAGTAATAATGGTGAGTAAATGGCTGTTAAGGGAATGGGAAATGGTAATTTAGGGGTTTAAAGTGTTAAGAGAAGGCTTGTGACACTGTCCATAGCCAAAAATGGTGTATTTACTTCCGCATCTCTACTTCACGGAAATTCGACTTTCGCGGGCGGTCTCGGAACGCATCTCCCGCGGAAATCGAGGGAACACTGTACTTGCCTAAATTGAATCCAGGAAACTGGCCATACAATTCTTTTGCACAGGGGAAGATTAGCCTATTCCATCAGAATATAAGGAAGCTGTGTAAGTAACCCAATTTATACTACAGTTTGCCCTGGGTACCCACCACCAATGATCACTCTAACGTTAGAAAACAGTGTGCGGCAATTGGAAACTGCTGCGCACTGTTCTCTAGTCGTTTGCGCAGGCATGCAAACTCTGATATCAGAAAATGGCATGCGGCAATTGGAAACTGCTGTGTGCTGTTCTCTCGTTATGTGCGCAGCCGCGCAGCTTAGAAGGAACATTGCCCACCACCCCAGTGGTACCAATGAAAGAAGAAAAAGAAAGGTAAAGAAAGCTTGCAGTGTCTGGAACTATTTCCAACCCATCTCATGTCATGTCTTGCATTTTATCTTTTTATATATATAAGCTGGTAAACATACCTGATAGTAGAGGTGAATTTCCCTACTGGTTCTGTGGGCATAGAAACATAGAAACATAGAAGTCTGACGGCAGAAAAAGGCCTCATGATCCATCTAGTCTGCCCTTATACTATTTTCTGTATTTTATCTTAGGATGGACATATGTTTATCCCAGGCATGTTTAAATTCAGTTACTGTGGATTTACCAACCACGTCTGCTGGAAGTTTGTTCCAAGGATCTACTACTCTTTCAGTAAAATAATATTTTCTCACGTTGCTTTTGATCTTTCCCCCAACTAACTTCAGATTGTGTCCCCTTGTTCTTGTGTTCACTTTCCTATTAAAAACACTTCCCTCCTGGACCTTATTTAACCCTTTGACATATTTAAATGTTTCGATCATGTCCCCCCCCCACCACTTTTCCTTCTGTCCTCCAGACTATACAGATTGAGTTCATTAAGTCTTTCCTGATACGTTTTATGCTTAAGACCTTCCACCATTCTTGTAGCCCGTCTTTGGACCCTTTCAATTTTGTCAATATCTTTTTGTAGGTGAGGTCTCCAGAACTGAACACAGTATTCCAAATGTGGTCTCACCAGCGCTCTATACAGCGGGATCATAATCTCCCTCTTCCTGCTTGCTATACCTCATGGTTTGGTTGGCGTAGCAGGGGAAGGATATTGGAAAATCCCCATTCCTGCCCCACTCCAAAGGAAGGATATTTTAAAAATCTCCATACCCACACTACTCTGGGACCAGCCAGTAGTAGTATTTGCCGGTTCTCCGAACTACTCAAAATTTCTGCTACCGCTTCTCCAAAACCTGTCAAAACCTGCTGAATTTCACCCCTGCCTGATAATCTTTCTTCTTCCTAACAACAACCTTGTGAAGAAGGTTGACTGAAGACACAATGACTGACCCAAAGTCATCCAGATGGCTTACACACTGGAGTCTCCTAGTTTCTAGGCCACCATCTTTCTTCATCATTATATCAAACTGACTCTATATCCTGTGATATGTTTCCAGTTGGAGGATATCGATGTGTTTGGACCTATGGCTCTGAATATGTCTACTCTCCTGCTTTGTATTTGCATGTCTCTGGTTGTAGGTATACATTCCCCAGATTTAATCAGCATGTGTGAATAAGTGTTGCTTGGCTTTGTATGTGTTCTTCCTTCTCTCCCAAGTGTTCCGCCAGCCTTTTGCCTGCATTCACTTTCCCCAAGGGTCTAATCAGGATGTGTAGAGACGTGTTGTCTCTTTGGGTTTGTGGAAGAGTCAAATAAGTGAATATGTGTTGTATCTCTGTGTGTTTCTGCTCCCCGCCCCTTTTGGGCACTAAGAAGCAAAGGATGGGTTTTGTAGAGCTCTCTTTAGCAACGTATCATACGTTTGACCTAGTCCTGGGTCAAAAGATAGGACCAGATAGAGAATGGAACAATAATCAGAATTCTGAGCCAGTGCATAAAGGTCTCTCCCATAGGAGAACATTTTTGCTGGCACATGAGCTGTTGCCCTAGCTCAGCTCCAACATGCATGTGTGTGTCAGACAGCTGATTTTTGGCTTGCACAGAGGCTCTGGGAGGGAATTTTTGGCTTCCAGAGAGCCTCCAGGGGGTAATAGAGGAGGGCATTTTTACTCTCCCCCTGCTCCAGGGAAGCCTTTGGAGCCTGGAGAGGGTGAAACACGATCCTATTGGGACCATTGGAAGTTGGAAAACATTTTAAACTTAAACCAATAAGGTCCCACAGAGTTGGCCTTCTCTGGGTCCCGTCGACCAAACAATGTTGTTTGGCGGGCCCCAGGGGAAGAGCCTTCTCTGTGCCGGCCCCAGCCCTCTGGAATCAACTCCCCCAGGAGATTAGAACGGCCCCCACCCTCCTTGTCTTTCGCAAGTTACTCAAGACCCACCTATATTGCAAAGCAGGGGGGAACTAAGACATCTCCCCCGGGCTTTTTATATTTCATGTTTGGTGTGTATGTGCTGTATAGTTTTTAATTATTGGGGTTTTTATATATTTTTATTATTAGATTTGTCCCATTGTTATACTGTTTTTATTACTGTTGGTAGCTGCCCCAAGTCTTCTGAGAGGGGCGGCATACAAATCTAATAAATAATAATAATAATAATAATAATAATAATAATAATAATAATAATAATAATAATAATAATTTTCTTTTGCTAGCTCACTATTAGGTGTACATGCATTTACCTAACTCTACTTGGCCTTATTCTGTTCCATTTTCAGAACACAACTCTGGTCAACTCAAAAAAATCATCAGCAAAGGTAATATGTCTGTTTTATAGAGTTTGATGTGTTGATTCCAACAAAATATGGCTGGTTTTGCTCTATCACGTGCAATTCCTAATATTGAAGCATTTTTATTATTATGTTATTTCTACAATTTCAACGTATGTGGTAATTACTGTTTTCTTAATGTCGCCAGTATATTTCCTATGCCTTATAATAATGATGCTGCTCCATGGAAACTATACCTGCTACAGAAAAACTATATACATTTTTGCAATCAGAACAAAAAAAGATTCAGAAAAGTACAAGGTTAACTGCAAAATATCATTTTTGTACAGCTCTGTTACTGTTTTGTTAATGTTGCCAGTATATTTCCTATACCATAAGAACATAAGAAGAGCCATGCTGAATAGGGCCAAAGCTCATCGAGTCCAGCATTCTGTGTCACACAGTGGCCCACCAATTGTCCAAGGGGATCTTGAGCAGAAAGAGAAGGCAAACCCCTCCCTTTCCCTTGACCAGTGCCACAGGTGATGGTGAACCTATAGCACGGATGCCACAGGTGGCACGCGGAGCCATATCTGCTGGAACATGAGCTGTTGCCATAGCTCAGCTCCAACATGCATGTGTGTGCCAGCCAGCTGATTTTTGGCTTGCACAGAGGCTCTGGGAGGGAATTTTTGGCTTCCAGAGAGCCTCCAGGGGGTAATGGAGGAAGGCATTTTTATTCTCCCCCTGGTCCAGGGAAGCCTTTGAAGCCTGGAGAGGGTGAAACACAAGCCTATTGGGCCCATTGGAAGTTGGAAAACAGGCCATTTCCAGCCTTCAGAGGGCCTCCGAGGGGTGGGGAAAGCTGTGTTCGCCCTTCCCAGGCATTGAATTATGGTGTGGACACTTGCACATGCACAATAGTGTTGCGTCCCCGCTCTTTCGGCACTAGAGGGGAAAAAGATTTGCCATCACTGTCCCATACTTTATAATAATGACGCTGCTCCATGGAAAATATACCTGCTACAGAAAAACTGTATACATTTTTGAAATCAGAACAAAGAATTATTCAGAAAAGTACAAGGTCAACTGTGATGATTACAAAAAATATTTTTTGTAGAGCTGTGTAATAGAACTGAACTGGCAAACAGAGGTTTGAGTTTCTTTGCATAATTTCCTTCCACCATTTGGCCTGGGAAAAACAGAAAACATCCTCTTACTACCCAGTCATCTCCAAGTGGTCTCTCCAAATATGCTGAGATTACGGTTCTCAGCATGCCAAATCAGATTTGGGCTTTGCCAGCTTCCCGTAACAAAAGGGAATTCTGGAAGTTGCAGCCTCAATCTTTTCTAGAACAGGAGTCTCCAAAGCTTGGCAACTTTATAACGTGTGGACTTCAATTCCCAGAATTCTTCAGCCAGCACATGCTGGCTAAAGAATTCTGGGAGTTGAAGTCCACAAGTCGTAAACGTTGCTAAGCTTGAAGACCCCTGATTTAGAAAGTGGCATATTTGGGGTTGCTATTACAACCAATTATCATATCACCCGCAAAAGTAAATCCCACTGTGTTTAACAAGGCTCACTCTTAAATAGGAAGGTACAAGATTTCAGCCCTGGGGGATGAGGCAGAGAATATTCTGAAGCACAACGTAATGACATTTATTGTGTAATAAAAATCTAGTGTCGCATTTTGAAAACATGAAATAGATTTATCGAATCTATTCATAGAAGCTGGCATTAACGACAAGGCAACTTTTCTTTTTATTACTTGATAATGACGGCAAACAAAAGGGGGAGGCTTTTATGACCTTCCCATGAAAGTGTTGCTCAGTTGCCCTCTTTAGATAGAAACCACTGCTGGACTCAAGGTATTAATAACCATTAAGTATTTGGGGCAACTTTAGCTAATCATCACTTCAAGATACAATAGACCACTGAGTCCGGCTTACTTTATAGCTAATTTTTAAACAGTGTGGCCTGGTAACACTGGCCCTTTTGTTCATTACTTTAAAGCAGCCTTGGAATCCACACCATCAAGTATTATTGTCACCATTAATAAAAGAAAGCAACCTGGAATCTCAGTGTAGGGGAGGGGGAGATAAAAATGGGGAATTGGGCAAACCTGGACATCCTCCCATCCACCCACCCAGCCCCAAAATGGATCAGAACCAGAGAGGTATGTCCACGCTTATCTCTTGCTCCCAGGGGATTTTTGGCAGCAGGACTAAAAAAGGGTTTCATTGGTGATGGGAAACAAAAGCCACACAGTCTGTTAAGTGTCTGTTGTCTACATCTCTTTCCTCGCCCACAAAACAAGGATCGGTCCATTCCTAGGGATAACTGAATATGGAAGAAAGATGGGAAAGTGACCCCACATGCATTGCTAAGTCCCACACTTGAAACGTTGCCATGGTGATTCATATTCCCTCCCCATCGTGTTACTAGGTAACTGCTGAAAAGCTAGCTCTGAGCACTGATCCAGCAAGCATGCTTGCCATAAGAAAGAATGTTCGCTTTGTGTTTGTAATGAGCCGCTCATTCCTCCCCACGCCCACCAGGGTCCGTGGTGCATGTGTCATCTTTTTGGTAGCAGTCTCTTCATGTGGGCCCCAGTCACGAGTTGATCCGCTATATTGTTCTACCAGAGAGAGCTGAGGTCAAAAAGTTTACCAAGATGCGCTGCCTCTCAGGTTTTTCTCTCCTTAGAGCCAATACCTACTCTGTTCAGATTTCCAAAAAGGATAAAGTTTCAAACAAGAATTCTCACCAGCAAAAATCCCAAACCTGTAATGGAATGTGTGGGTGAACTTGGGGGACCAGGGGAAGAGATGTTGCCTAGGAATCAAGCAGACAAAGAGGCAGAAGTCCCTAGTGGGCTCATGGTTAAAAAAGAAAAAGAAATTTAGGAACATAAGAATATAAGAAGAGCCATGCTGAATCAGGCCAAAGCCCATTGAGTCCACCATTCTGTGTCACACAATGGCCTACCAATTGTTCATGGGGATCTTGAGCAGAAAGAGAAGGCAAAACCCTCCCTTTCCCAACAAATGGTAGCCAAGGGAATCCTGACTGCCTCAACCAACACAGAGGCGGCACATGAATATCCATTTCATAATCACTGATACACTTGGCATCCATGAATCCGTCCGATCCTGCCTTGAAGCTATCCAGGCTGACAGCTGTCACAACCTCTTCTGGAAGTGAATTCCATAAACTAATGATCCTCTGGGTGAAGAAATATTTCCCTTCATTTGTCCTCACTTTCTTACCTATGAGCTTTAAGGAGTGCCCCCTCGTCGTAGTATTGTGTGATAGAGAAAGGATTTTTTTCTCTATCCGCCTTTTCTTTGGATAGGGGCGGCATACAAATCTAATAAATTATTATTATTATTATTATTATTATTATTATTATTATTATTATGTATGATTTTATACACTTTGATCAAGTCACCTCTTCAACGTCGTCTTTCAAGGCTGAAGAGACCAACGTGTTGCAACCTGTTTTCATAAGTGAGGTGCTCCATTTCCTTGATCATTCAAGTTGCCCTTTTTTGCACCTTTTCCAGTTCCATTATATCTTTCTTGAGGTGCGGTGACCAGAACTGTACACACTACTCCAATTGTGGTCTCACCATCGATTTGTACAGAAGCAATACAACACCTGCCGACCTATTTTCGATTCTCTTTCTAATCATGCCAAGATTGGAATTTGCCTTTTTTACTGCTGCTGGGCACTGAGTTGACATTATTCATTGAGCTGTCCATCAAAACCCCCAAGATCCCCTTCTTGGGTTCTCTTAGAAAGCTTAGTCCCCATCAGTTGATAGGTGTAATTAGGGTTCTTTGCCCCGATATGCATAACCTTGCACTTGTTTGGGTTAAAATGCATTTGCCACTTTGTTGGAAGGGTCCTCCCTAATGGACCAAGCAGTTAAAAGTGGCAATGGGGAAGTCTGTACTTTCAGACTTGCACAATGCGATTAATGTAGCCTTGCAGTAAAGTAGAATCAATTTATCTAGTCATGCATCCTGTTTGGTTTACTTGGAAGTGCTGACAAAAAAAACATCCAACCCACAAACCATTTACAATACTTTCAAAATTTTATAAAACTCCCTGATTTGTGTTCTATTCGTTTTATTTTAGTATGGACAAAAAATTCCAATCCTGCTGGCAGCTGATTTAAAATCAAGAGCAAGGAAAGAACTGAGACTTTTGGCTCCTTCCTCAAAAAAGGAGAAAGAATCTAGAGGACCAGAGAGAAAGCCAAACGCACAGCCGTCTCTTTGACAACTAGCCTTCTGTTTGCACACTTTGAAATGATATGTTCCAGAACTCATTCTCTGACATGTTGTTTTATGGTGTGTTTTTCTGCCATCCTAAACAGGCAAAATGTAAAACCAAGCGGAGAAGGGACAAAGATATTTCAAGAGGCACTGATCTCTGTTCTTAGGGAAACCTTCCCCAACTTCCATGGAATCCCTAAATATTGCTGGACTACAACACCCATCACTCCTTGCCACTGGGTATATTTACTTACAACAGTGATGGCGAACCTTTTTCCCCTCGGGTGCCGAAAGGGCGTACGCACACCCTGTTGTGTATCCACGAGTGCCCACACCCATAATTAAATGCCTGGGGAGGGCGGAAACAGACCCCCCCCCAAGGCCCTCTGAAGGCCAGAAACAGCCTGTTTCACAGCTTCTGGTGAGCCCAGTAGGCTCGTGTTTTGCCCTCCCCAGGCTTCAAAGGCTTCCCTGGAAGCCAAAATCACCCTCCCAGAGCCTCTGTGCAAGCCCAAACTCAGCTGGCTGGCACACACATGCATGTTGGAGCTGAGCTAGGGCAACAGTTCGCATGCTAGCCGATATGGCTCCGTGTGCCACCTGTGGCCCCTGTGCCATAGGTGCACTATCACTGACGTAGAACCATGATGGCAAACATATGGCATGCGTGCAACAAGTGGTACGCAGAGCCCTCTCGAGGCCTGCTAGACTCAAAATGGGATACGGGGAGGTTGTGCATGCATACATATGGGATGGTGGAGCAGTGGTGGTGACATGTACATGAGTGGCGGGAGTGCGGGGGGGGGCAGGGCATCCGGGGATGTTGTGCATGCATTGAATTATGGGTGCAGGCACCTGCACTGTCACGTGTGTGCACACTTTCGGCATACAATGACAAAAAGGTTAGCCATCACTGGCCTGGAATAATGAGGTTCATCATCTAGTGCAGGGACCCCCAACCTTTTGGATGTCAGGGATCATCAAGGTTATAATTTTAAATCCCATGGACCCTAATTCATAATTTTAAATCCTGCAAACCAATAATATGAATTTTTTTTAAAGAAAATATACATTTGTAAAATAATGAGCAGAGAATTTCCATTTTATTAATATGAAATGTACCTATTTAATATAACAAAATTATAAATGCTTATTTAATTATAACAAAGTCGTAAATGCTCATTTAACCATAATAAAATCTTTAAAGCTTGTTTAATTGTAAAAAAATGATATTATCTGAAGGTGGCTTGCTGATGTTGTTGACTACCCTGCCCTCCCCTCTCCCCCTTCCCTTTCTTTTCCTCTTCTTCCTTTCCTTTCCTCTTTCCTTCCTTCCTCTCTTCTCCTTTCCTTTCCTTTCCTCTTTCCTTCCGTCCTCTCTTCTCCTTTCCTTCCCTCTTCTTCCTTTCTTTTCCTTCTTTTCTTTCCTTCTTTCCTTTATCTCTCTCCTTTCCTCTTCTTCCTTTTCTTTTTCCCTTCTTCCTTTTTTCCTTTCCTCTTTCCTTCTTTCCTTTCCTTCCCTCTTCTTCCTTTTCTTTCCTTCTGTTTTCCTTCTTTTCTTTCCTTCTCTTTCCTTTCCTCTTCTTTCTTTCCTCTCCACTCCTTTCTTTTCCTTTCCTCTTCTACCTTTCTTTTCTTTTCCTTCTTTCCTTGAGGTGAGGTTTGCACTCAGCCTTAAGGGTAGGGGCTGACATGTGGGTAGGTGATATTGGGCAGTGCGGTTTTGTGTTCCCGCATGCAGGCTGGATTAAATGCACTTGTCCATATCCAGCTCAGGGGCCAGGATTTCTCCACAGACCACCAAAATGATCTCACGGACCACTAATGGTCCATGGACCACTGGTTGGTGACCTGTGATCTAGTGTACATGTAGAGACCCAAGATGGGGAAAGGCATCTGTAACTCAATATAAAATAAGATAAAAACAAAACAGTATCACAGAGCAACCCAGTGCTTCTGAATGCTGTGGACCATAAATGTCATCATCCTCAATAACTGGAGTTGAAATTTGTCTGCCCCTATGCTATAGTTAGGCATATTGTGTATTTGTGGTAACTCACGTCTCTTTTTCAGGAGGGTTCTGCTGCTCCACTACTGAAGTTATATGAATATATAGCTAACAAAACACAGCCAAGCAATGGTTGAAATCCCTGCACATGTTAATTAGCTTGCTTTTTTGCAAAGCCATCATAACCTTTTGTCAAAGCTCCAAGAACCCAAACCAAATTTATGCATGAACTTCAGTGCTACAGCAACTCACACCTCTTTGAAGAAATGGAGCAAAATAGACTCAGCCTTAGGGCAAAGAGGTAGCAGGCTCCTAGCATTTTAAAATCTCCCCACAGTCCATTTTGGAATATTTTTTATCGCGAGCAAAAGGCAAGAAATTGCAAAGCAATTCATATACATAACGTTTTGCAACGTTCCATTTATTTGAAGTATTTTGTGATTTGTAATTAGGAACAGATGATTACAGTCCTGTGCAAGCTTACTCATCAGTAAGCTCAGCTGACTTAACAGGACTTACTTGCATATTCTGCCTGTCAATCATTTCCGAAGTAAGTCCTTTTGACACTTTATTAGACATCGCCTGTCAAGTTTAATTAATTTCTTTTAATTTATCTGATGAAATAATTATACTGCACTGATATTTTACAGTTTCAGATACTTCTTGTTAAAAAATAAAAATAAAGCCATTATCAAATTCATGCAAAAACATATACCGGTATGTACCCTCTCCTCACTAGTTTTCAAAGCTTCTGGTCCTGTCACTAAATTTGCAACACTGCAGACTTGTAGTTTTTCATGTTTTTTTTTTTTTGGCCTGGTAGTTTAGTTTTCCCATTTCTTTCTCAAAAATGTGTTACAAACACAATAAGTAAATAATATTTTTTTAAAGCATGCATTATCTTAAAATGAAAGTTATGGGCAGGTTTTCAGATCCTTCCTGCACTCATCAGACCTTTTCAGGGAATATGGGAACAATACATTTCTGTGAATTTGGGAAGGGAATTAAGGAACAATTTGGGCCAGTTACCTTCACTCTGCTCAAGCCATCTCACAGGATTGTTATGGGGCAGGAAGAAGGTGGGAGAAGTAGATCCCAACACTCCCTTGAGTTAACAAAAATAATGGTAGTATAAATCAGATGGATAGATAGAGGTGGAGGTAGAGGTAGACATGGAGAGACAGATAGAGATAGAGATGATGTAGAGATAGAGATAAAGATGAGAGATGAGATATAGGTAGATGTAGAGATAGAGATGATAGAGAGAAATGAGAGAGATGGTGACATGATATATACAGTGATCCCTCGATTTTCGCGGGGGTTGCGTTCCCAGACTGCCCGCGAAAGTCGAAGTAGAGATGCAGAAGTAAAAACACTATTTTTGGTTATGGACAGCCAAAAACTACCCCCACGCACCCTTTTCCAAGGCCACGCAAGGAGCCAGGCTTGAAGTTGGGGGCGGGGAGCGACGAAAATGTGGAGGCCGGCAAAGATTGTTTTGAATGTCGGCCGCCCCCGCCCCCCAGTGCCTCTGGACCCCTTGCCGCTACCCCCCGCCCGCCCGATCCACCCCTCACCGGCTTTCTTGGGACATGGGTCCTCCTGCAGCAGCGCTGGCGGCTACAGCTTCTCATCCTCCTCATTCAGCCGCTAGCCACTCTGAGCGCTTTGAGAATGCCCGCCCCGCCCCTCTCACAGTCCCTTAGCTGAAAGCGCTTTCGTCCCAGCTATCAGTGAGGGGGCTGCAGGAGAGGCGGGGCAGGCATTCTCACTGAGAGGGAGAGACAGAGTGAGAAAGAGAGAGAGAGAGCAAGAGGGGGGAGAGTGGAAGGTAGAGAGAGAGAGAAATGATAGAAAAAAGGGGAGAAAAAAGAGAAATGAGAAAATGATTGAAGCAGAGAATGACAGGAAAGAAAGAGAAAGAGAGAGAGAAGTGACTCTTGGTGATTACGTATGACATCATCGGGTGGGAAAAACCGTGGTATAGAAAAAAACCCGCAGAGTATTTTTTAATTAATATTTTTTGAAAAAACGTGGTATAGCCATTTCGCGAAGTTTGAACCCGCGAAAATCGAGGGATCACTGTATAGAGAAGAGATAGAGATGAAAGAAATGAGAGAGAAAGGTAGAGATAGAGGGACAAAGAAAAAAAGAGAGAGAGATGAGAGAAATGAAAGAGATAGAGGTAGAGGTAAATGTAGAGTTGAGGTAGAGGTAGAGGCAAAGACAGAGGTAGAGATAGAGATGATATAGATAGAGAAGATAGAGAGAGAGATGAGAGAGGTAGAGGTAGAGATAGACATACAGATGAGAGAGATAGGGGTGAGAGAGATTAGAGATAAAGAGAGGTAGAGGTAATAGACATGAGAGAGAGAGAAGATAGAGGTAGAGATGAGAGAGAGAGAGAGGTGAGAGGTGAGAGAGGTAGAGAAAAAGAGAGGTAGATGAATGAGAGAGATAGAGAAGATGGAGATGAGAGATATAGAAATGAGATAAAGGTGAGAGGGGTAGAGGTAGTGATAGTGATAGAGATAGGCAGAGGTAGAGATAGAGATGAGAGAGGTGAGAGATATAGAGGTAGAGATAGATAGAGAGAGGTAGAGTTAATAAAGATGAGAGATAGAGAAGATAGAGAGAGATGAGAGAAGTAGAGGTATAGATATAGATATAGGTAGAGGTTCTACCTATGAGAGAAATAGAGATGAGAGAGATAGAGGTAGAGACAGAGAGAGGTAGACGTAATAGAGATGAGAGAGATAGAGAAGATAGAGATAGAGATGAGAGAGACAGAGAGGAGAGAGGAGAAAGAGGTAGAAGTAAAGGTAGAGGTAATAGAGAGATAGAGAAGATAGAGGTAGAGATAGAGATGCAAGATGTACAGATGATAGAGATGAAAAAGATGAGAGAGGTAGAGGTAGAGATAAAGATGAGAGAGATAGCTATAGAGAGAGAGAAGATAGAGACAGAGATGAGAGAAGTAGAGGTAGAGATATAGATATAGGTAGAGGTTCTACCTATGAGAGAAATAGAGATGAGAGAGATAGAGGTAGAGACAGAGAGAGGTAGACGTAATAGAGATGAGAGAGATAGAGAAGATAAAGATAGAGATGAGAGAGATAGAGAGGAGAGAGGAGAAAGAGGTAGAAGTAAAGGTAGAGGTAATAGAGAGATAGAGAAGATAGAGGTAGAGATAGAGATGCAAGATGTACAGATGATAGAGATGAGAAAGATGAGAGAGGTAGAGGTAGAGATAAAGATGAGAAGATAGCTATAGAGAGAGAGAGAGAAGATAGAGATGAGAGAGAGAGCTATAGAGAGAGATAGAAAAGATAGAGATAGAGCTATAGAGAGAGAGAGAGAAGATAGAGATAGAGATGAGAGAGAGAGCTATAGAGAGAGATAGAGAAGATAGAGATAGAAATGAGATAGAGAATATAGAGATAGAGATGAGAGAAATAGAGGCATAGGTAGAGGTAGGGTAGAAATAGAGGTAGACGTAGAGGTAGACGTAGAGATGAGGAGGGGAGGGGAGGGAGGGGGGAGGCAGGAGGATTGATGAAAAACTTAAAGCTCTTCATCCCTTAAAACTCATTAAGTGCACAAAAATAAACCTATTGTCATCCTTTAGCTAACACAAGTACAGAGTCTTCTCCTGAAGAATAAAGCAATGAGGATCTGGAATCCTTTCAGATCTTGATGAAACTCCCTCAAAGTATAGCATATCTCAGCCTTTTGTACAATTCCCACCCCCAGTATTAATTTAGTGTCCTTCTTAAGCAGAGAGCAAAAAACTTTTTTAAAATGCACAAACGCTGCAGATGATGAAGTTTTTGTCTTTGTCTTCAATGACAGCCAATCTCTGCCCACAGGAATAAAACTGAAAGATGACATTTTCAGAGACGCTGATGAATGGGACAGATTTGTCAATAGAAACTCTTAATGGGCAGCTGCCAAGCAACTACAGCCTGGATCAAAAATAAATGTTATAGTTAATTCCATAAGAAATGCTATATATTCCAGTGGGAAAGCAAACTTAGTTTGTTGGAGGAATAACGAGCCATTTCCCCCCCCCCAAATCTTAAAAAGGAAGATTTTTAAAATCAAATCTTAGGAGTCTGAGTCTGCTTTGGTGTGCTGTGATCTTCTCAAATTAAGATTGGATTATCACAACCTAGAGGCTGCGCTAATTCCCACTTGCAGTGCCCAATCCCAAGACTGCATTCTCAAAATTTAAATGAAAATGGTAATTTCCAACAACCTGCTTAGATTTTAATCCAGCAAATTAAAAAGGGAAATAGATTATACCAGCACAAAATATACAGTAACTATTTTTTCATTGATTGCCTCCTTCTATTTGCTCTGGGAAGAAAAAGCTCTAGGATAGGATAGGATAGGATAGGATAGGATAGGGAAGGATACGATACGATAGGATAGGGAAGGATAGGATAGGATAGGGAAAGATAGATAGGATAGGATAGAACAGAAGAGAAGAGAACAGAACAGGACAGAAGAGAACAGAAAAGAAGAGAACAGAACAGAAATCTATATTGGCCAAGTGTGGTTGGACATACAAGGAATTTGTCTTGGTGCACATGCTCTCAATGTACAGTATATAAAAGAAAAGATAAGTTCATCAAGAATCATAAGATACAATACTTAATGATAGTCCGGATACAAATAAGAAATCTAATCATCTTAGGAACCAGTCAATATAAATTGTAAGGATACAAGCAACCAAGTTACAGTCATAGAGTTCTTTGTGGGAGAAGATGGGTGATGGGAACAATGAGAAGATTAATAGTAGTGCAGACTTAAGAAATAGCTTGACACAGTGTTGATGGAAATATTTGTTTAGCAGAGTGATGGTATTCAGGAAAAAATGTTATTGTGTCCAGTTATTCTGGTCTGTAATGCTCAATAGTGTCATTTTAAGAGAACGGGTTGAAGCAGTTTGTGTCCAGGATGTGAGGTGTCTCTAAATCAGGACATGCCAGAAACCGGGACACATAAACAAGAGAAGTCCCATCTGTGGGATGCAGATAACATATGAAGCCAGGCCCCCTTCAGTCCACAGAAAAGACTTTCTATACAGAACTGGTCCCTCGTGCCCAAAAGATTGTAGGCTATTGCTCTAAATCAGTGTTTTCCAACCTTGGCAACTTGAAGATATCTGGACTTCAATTCCCAGAATTCCCCAGCCAGAAAATGCTGGCTGGGGAATTCTGGGAGTTGAAGTCCAAATATCTTCAAGTTGCCAAGGTTGGGAAACGCTGCTCTAAATTATCTGCCCTGCCCAATTGATGATGTCACTAGGGCTTGCTCTTTAAATCCTTGGAGGAGAAAACATGATATAAAAGTATGGACTTCAGGCTGAAAAGGTATGCTTCTCTTATCCCCAAGGCTAATATGAGGGATGGCGGGCTTTTTGTTGATTCTGAGTTTAACCTCTGATGGGATTTCATAATTATTCTCAACAACTTCCCAATTCCTGTTTCTTCCCCATTCCTTACAACAGGTGTGATAACCAGTTTCTACTCTTCCTTCCTAAAACATAAAAAGCTGGCATCTTGCCTTGTCCTTTCATTCTGAACCAGTGACATAAGGTTGGATAAGTAAGTAAGTAAGTAAGTACAGTGATACCTCTTCTTACAAACGCCTCATCATACAAACTTTTCGAGATACAAACCCAGGGTTTAAGATTTTTTTGTCTCTTCTTACAAACTATTTTCACCTTACAAACCCACCGCCGCCACTGGGATGCCCCACTTCTGGACTTTCGTTGCCAGCGAAGCATCCATTTTTGCGCTGCTGGGATTTCCCTGAGGGTCCCCTCCATGGGAAACCCCACCTTCGGACTTCCGTTGCCAGGGAAGCACTCATTTTTGTGATGCTGGGATTCCCCTGCTGGGATTCCCCTGCAGCATTGCAAAAACACAGAAGTCCAGAGGTGGGGTTTCCCATGGAGGGGAGCCTCAGGGGAATCCCAGCAGTGCAAAAACGGGCGCTTCAGCTGCAAAAGGGTTGAATTTTGGGCTTGCACGCATTAATTGCTTTTCCATTGATTCCTATGGAAAACATTGTTTCGTCTTACAAACTTTTCACCTTAAGAACCTCGTCCCGGAACCAATTAAGTTTGTAAGACAAGGTATCACTGTACTCTCATATAACAGAGAGCAGCAGAGTAGAAAGTGGCTTTGGAGGTCTTCTAGTCCAACCACTAGCTCAGGCAGGAAACCCTACACCACTTCTGACAATTGTCTGTACAATCTCGTCTTTAAAAAAACTCCAATGTTGGAACACCCCCTACTTCTGGAGGCAAACAATTCCACTAAATAATTGTTTTCACTGTCAGGAAATTTCTCCTTAGTTCTAGGTTGCTTTTCTCCTTAATTAGTTTCCACCCATTGTTTTTGTCCTACCCTCAGGTGTTTTAAAGAATAGGTTGACCCGTTCTCCTTTTGTGGCAGCCCCACAAATATATCCCTGTCTTTTCTAACATGGTATGCTCCAAACATATTCAATTTAAATTCCCCTCACTCCAATAAACCTGATAGGATTTGTAATTGGAGGAAGCCAGGTTGGAGAAATGGGTGTAGGCCATAGGAATTTGTGGCAAGAAAATAACAGCCATAAAACTATGGTCAATATCTCTAAAAGCAATTAGTCTCCTAGCTACCAAACCTCCCCTCTTTTTACGTGTGACTTAGATATGCATGACTTTTACAAAGTAACTTTAACCAAGAATCTGGAGGCACTTCAGAGACAAGGCAATTTTGTTTTATTACCATTTAAAGCTTGCGTGCATTACAACCCATTTCATTAATGTATTATATCTATTCATAATGGATCCCTGGTGCAAAATGTTATCCTGGAAACAATCGGCCCAATGTAAGCTCAAAAGGAACAAAAGCACTTGATCATATAAATTCCATCAGAAGACAGAACTTAGCCCCCACGACCACCACCACCAAAAAAAAAAGTAACTGCAGGAACTCACTTCTTACCTTATGATGGGACCGTGCATGTGAACCCGCTGGATTTGAATAAATTCTTCCATGAGCTATTGAGAAGAGTCTCAATATCCATAAAACAGCTTCAGATTTTGCCCCTTTCAACCCCAGAGGGATACAGTATATATACCCAGGGCCCGGTCCATTTCTCACTGGCTAATGACATCCCTTGCTTCTTTCTTGAACTCAGTTAAAATTGTATCTCACAAGAGATCTGCAAAAGTTCTGGTACTTTGCAGATCTGCAAAGGTTCTGTTACTTTGCAGGAACAACCGGAGCAAAAGTTTTTTAAGTTATGGACAGCAGCTGTGTGAGAGAGAAGCTTAACAGCACAGCAAAGACAGAAGGGAAAACCCACAGAAACCATTTAAGGCCACAACTGGGAGGGAGGGGAGAGTGAACATACGTGCTAGGATATACAAAGGCAGGCTTCTAGAGTCAACCACTGGCTATTTTTGCCTGTCAGAAAACATTTATCATTTATCTCGTAAAACCATTTACTAAACAGAGATGAATAGAGGCCAGTGGCTTTCTCGAGAAGAGGGCAGGGAGCCTTTGGAAATACCCTGATTGTTTCAAAAAAAGGAAGGGGGGGAAAAGTGCTAGGCAGAAACAAATGTGAGAGACTATCAGATTCTTTTCAGCAGGATGAGATGACGACGGGTTAAATTCAGCTGGTCTTTTGGTTCACCTCAGAATGTCTTCCTCCCGGCAAAACAGCTTGACAGCCAAGCGGAGAAAAGTGGGTAGAAAACGCTTTGGCTTTTCTGTCATAAAAAGGAAGGTGAGCAGTTTGCACAGTCACAGCCATTTTCCCTTAAGCGTTATTTTCCAAGGGAATAGATGAAAAGTACCCGACTTCTCCCAGCAAATCTGAGGGACCCAATTCGAAGGGAAAGAATGCTTGAGAACAAAAATGTGGCAATTGCAAGCAGGTCTTTGATAAATCTGTATAGTTAGCAATGGGATTTGGCACGCATTCGTTCATAAGATTGGGCAATCTTCGCTTTCAGACACTTCAGTCTTCTGCAACTCCTGCTCACTATTTTTGAAAGAAAAAGCACCCTCATACTGTAGGGCCAAGGATGGTGAACCTATGGCACGAAGAGCCCTCAGTGGGGGGGCATGGGGTGTTGTGGTTAGCTCTGGCCCAGCTCCTGCCCCAAGGACTGTGGAGGTGGGGGAGACATCCACATGCTGCAGGCCTGGTTTGCCCCCAGTGGAATCTGAAGATGAAGGCTCCTCTGACCAAGAAGACATGAGTGACAGGGAGGAGGAGAGTGTGGCAGACAGCTCAGAAGGAGATCAATTATCTAGCTCCTCCTTGGATTCAGAACAAGAGTTAATGATACAGCCACGCATGCGGAGAGCGATGCATAGGCAACAACAACTGAGAGATTATTATCAAAGAAAATGAGGGCACCTGTGGTTGGGTGGGGCTGTGGTAATTAGTGAGGCTGCTATAAATAGCAGCCTGTGGGTTTGGCCATTGTGGAGGATTATCTGATCGTTGTGTTTCATGACTGCAGTACTGACATTGGCTTTTTGTGTGTTGATTTTTCCCTGCTTTGAAACTAAACCAGAGCAAAGTGTGTTTCACTTTGTGAAAGAAGGACTTTGAATTGCCTCACAGCTGCAAGCTAAGTATCACAGGACTGATAAGGGACTTGTATAAATTACCAGTTTGTTTGGAGACAAGTGCTCTTTGCTATACCAAAAGAGGGCTTAGTTTAAGTGAATTTTCATTATAAAGAACATTGTTTTGAATTTTCAAACGTGTGAAATTTGTACCTGTGAATTTTTGGGAGGATTCTACCAGAGAGCCTGACGGAACATGGGGTAGGGGGGTAAAGCCTGCCCCCACTGCCTGATTTTGGCCCCAGGAAGCTGCAGGAGACCAGCTAGGCCCAAAATGAGGGGGAGGGCAGGAGACTGCAGTACACACACACACCCCATAGCCCATTTTGATCCCAGGAGGCTGCAGGGAGGCGTTCTAGGCCCAAAACAGAGGGCAAGTGGGTGCAGCATCTTCCCCACTGCCCGTTTGGATCTGCACTATGCTTGGACTGGGCCATGACCCCCAATGACAACAAAAGAACTGAAAGTTCGTATGCCTTGGCTATGGTTCCACGATTCCAACGGCCAATGGTTGTGTCAGAAACCTTCTGACCCAACAAATGAGGCAAGAAGCAAGTCCTAGAAGTAGCCAGTTCAGGAAGGGTGAAATGTAGCCATGCCCATCCAGCCTGAGGACCAAGTCACAGCTGAGTCCTAGGAGGGCGGATCCAGCAAAAACTAACAGACTCAGTCCTCATTCTGAGTGGATGAGGACATCCCAACTTGAATTATGGCTCCACCCACAATGGAGAAAAGTTACGAACCAATTAAGTTCATAATACAAGGTATCACTGTAATTTTTTCCAGCCCTAAGTCTTTGCAGGCTTGTTTTCAAAGAAGGGTTTTTTTCCCCATCCTAACCAAGAAATAAAATAATGTGCTGAAGCTGAACAGACTAGCAACGCTAGCCAGATGAATACCTGGTAGGTAGGTTCCCCCCCCCTATTTTCCTACCCCCCAAATCTTATAGCGTCTTATACTCTGAAAAAATGGTAAATGTGATGTTGCAGTATAGCATAAATGTTAGAATAGGATTGTATTATAATTATATATATCTGGACCTCTAGCATAAAAATGCTCTACTTCATCCAGGACAGGAGGGCACTAAACTTGCCTAATCTGCATTCCTGGCAATTACTACAAGGAAACAAAAGGGCTAAATAAACATCTCACAATAAACAAAGTTTACATCACTCCAGACAGATACGATCAAAGGGGGAGATTTACAATTGCCTGAAGCATACACAGGACAAAAGGGGTAATTAAGGAAGATTAGTGAGATAAGGCAGAAGACTTCAGAGAAATTAGGTGTGAGGAACATCTGCTCTTAGGAAGAGTTTTCTAGGAAATTGTTTCTTGATATCTATGGGAAAAGGAAGAACTCAAAAGATACGTTTGAAGTTATGTTATTGGATGTATCATTTGACATGTATATGTCATTATCCCCCATTTCCTTATGTTCCCAAATAAAAAAGGGGTACATGGCTCTACACCATGTCACTTCAACCAGAGAGAGAATGTGTCCAGGTTTTCTTTCTAGGATTTGCGTTCGTGAGTGATCCCACACGGCTGGGTTGCTCTTAGCCCCTTTTGAGGACATTGTCTTCACTAGGGACTTTGATAGCATCCACAATGTAATAAAAGGCTTCCCATGGGACATAAGCCTTGATGCATCTAGCTCCTCATAACCCTCCTTGGTTGTTCCCAGAAACAATTTGCAGACCTTCCTCATTACCCATAAAGAAACAGGTCAAATGCTGGTATCGTTCATGACTTGCATACTAGCTCAGGAGCCCACAGTCTGACCACCAACAGTTCCTTATTTCTCAGTATCTACCTCTACAGAGATCACTGAAGTCTGCTTCCTGACCCGGACAGTCTAGTAAACAAAGTTATCCTTCCCACATATGCTTGTAAGATTTTGGAACAGAGAGAAAAAAACAGGAAGAGAATCTAAAAATTTGAGGAACCAAGACAGGGATCTCAGCCAGCAGACAGGAAATATCTGGCCCACTTTCATTCTCCTTTCTCCTACTTACACAACTCTTGCTATGTTATGAGACATACTACTGGTGCATTCTTTGGAGTTAATCTTAACCACATAATCTTTTTAAAATATTTTTTAATTAAATACAGTGATACCTCATCTTACAAATGCCTTGCCATACAAACTTTTTGAGATACAAACCCGGGGTTTAAGATTTTTTTACCTCTTCTTACAAACTATTTTCACCTTACAAACCCACCGCCGCCGCTGGGATGCCCAGCCTCCAGACTTCCGTTGCCAGCGAAGCACCTGTTTTTGCGCTGCTGGGATTCCCCTGAGGCTCCTCTCCATGGGAAACCCCACCTCCGGACTTCCGTGTTTTTGTGATGCTGCAGGGGAATCCCAGCAGGGGAATCCCAGCAGTGCAAAAATGGGTGCTTCACTGGCAACAGAAGTCCAGAGGTGGGGTTTCCCAGCGAGGAGAGTCTCAGTGAAATTGCAGCATTGCAAAAACACAGAGGTCTGGAGGTGGGGTTTCGAGGACTTCGGTGTTTTTGCGATGCTGTGATTTCACTGATGCTCCCTTCGCTGGGAAACCCCACCTCCAGACTTCCGTTGCCAGCGAATCACTCGTTTTTGCGATGCTAGGATTCCCCTGCTGGGATTCCCCTGCAGCATTGCAAAAACACAGAAGTCCGGAGGTGGAGTTTCCCATGGAGGGGAGCCTCAGGGGAATCCCAGCAGCGCAAAAACGGGTGCTTCGGCTGGAAAAAGGGGTGAAATCGGGCTTGCACACATTGCTTTTCCATTTATTCCTATGGGAAATATTGTTTCGTCTTACAAACTTTTCACCTTAAGAACCTCGTCCCGGAACCAATTAAGTTTGTAAGACAAGGTATCACTGTACTCATAAAACACAAGCACATGCAAAACAAACCAATAGGGGTACAGTCCCCCCATATTTACAATAAGCTAGCATCAGCTAATATCCACAATTATATTATTATTATTATTATTATTGTTGTTGTTGTTGTTGTTGTTATTGTTATTTATTAGATTTGTATGCTGCCCCTCTCCGCAGACTCGGAGCCGCTCACAACAACAAAACAGTACAAATCCAATTATTAAAACAATTTAAAACCCTTAATATAAAAACAATCATACATCTCATGCAAACCATACATAAAATGGAAACGGCCCAGGGGAATCAATTCCCCATGCCTGATGACAGAGGTGGGTTTTAAGGAATTTGTGAAAGGCAAGGAGGGTGGGGGCAATCCTAATCTCCGGGGGGAGTTGATTCCAGCGGGTCGGGGCCGCCACAGAGAAGGCTCTTCCCCTGGGTCCCGCCAGACGACATATTATCCCTTATGCAGTGAAGGGCTACCAAAATTTTTACTACCACACTGTGGGTGTAGTTTATGCAGGAGGTCCTGCATTTTCTTTCAACATCTTTCAGTGCAAATTGGGTGCTCTGGGGTGGAGCTCCATTTTCGCTACCCCACTGCGTTCCCCCCTATCGGGGCAGTAGCCCATCCCTGCCCTTATGTATATATTTACACTTTATAGTTTACTTGTTCTTCTTTCCTTTCTTTATTTCTTACTTATTCCATAATGTTGTTACATAAAATGTAAGAGCTGGGGTGGTGCAGTGGTTAGAGTGCAGCACTGAAGGCTACTTCAGCTAACTGCTAGCTGTAGTTCAGCAGTTCAAACCTCACCACAGGCTCAAGGTTGACTCAGCCTCCCATCTTTCAAGGTGGGTAAAATGAGGACCCAGATTGTTGAGGGGAATATGCTGATTCTGTAAACCACTTAGAGAGGGCTGTAAAAGCACTTTGAAGCGGCATATAAATCGAAATGCTATTGCTAAAATAATCTTACTTCTTCTGTAATAGTTTATCTTTAATTTTATTATCAATTGTTCAATTATTGATTTTTTTTCAGTTCATCCTTTACCTATTCTTTCTCTCTTCCAGCCATTCATATAATTTATTTCATAATAAGTAATATTCCAATGCTTTTTGTTTTAATTTTTTCATTAATTTGCCCATTTCAGCACATTCCAATATTTTTTTAATTAAGTCCTCATCTTTTGGTATTTCCTCATTTTTCCACAATTGTGCATTCCCCATTTCTCCAAATCTTTAGAGTGTCCAATTTTTTTGGCCCATCTTATCATCCTGTCCTTAACCACCTCCTCTTCCATTTTATATCTTATCGGAAATTTACAAAATTTTACCGATTAGTTTTTCATCATTTTCATTTAATTCTTTAGAATTCAATGCAGAAACAGATTGCTTTTGTCAGGCAGAAACATAGAAACATAGAAACATAGAAGACTGACGGCAGAAAAAGACCTCATGGTCCATCTAGTCTGCCCTTATACTATTTTCTGTATTTTATCTTACAGGCATGTTTAAATTCAGTTACTGTGGATTTACCAACCACGTCTGCTGGAAGTTTGTTCCAAGGATCTACTACTCTTTCAGTAAAATAATAGTTTCTCATGTTGCTTTTGATCTTTCCCCCAACTAACTTCAGATTGTGTCCCCTTGTTCTTGTGTTCACTTTCCTATTAAAAACACTTCCCTCCTGAACCTTATTTAACCCTTTAACATATTTAAATGTTTCGATCATGTCCCCTCTTTTCCTTCTGTCCTCCAGACTATACAGATTGAGTTCATTAAGTCTTTCCTGATAGGGCAGGGTTTATATAGCCGTGCGACGTCTCTCCCCCCCCCCCCTCCTATTCAGAGTTGCTCAGTTTAGTTACCAGCAAGAGAAGGTTACATGTTCCAGCAGGCCCTGGGCACCTTCTGTGACAAATATGGGAAATAACTACATAACTGAATTTACCACAGAAAGTTTGTTATCTCACAATTATAACAGTAAATAGAAAGAGCTATCTTATCTAAAAACACTCTTTTTCAAATGTTAGTCTAAAAATGCAGGTCAATCACAGGACATCTTATTCATTTATCTGTGCAGTCCAACTGAATAAGAAAGGCCTCTTAAAATGCAGTCTCCACCTATTTGCCAAAATTCACAGAAAGAAATTAATGCTTCTGGAAAGGACCATGTTATGAGCTGGTGAGTTTTGCTGGTTGATGAATATGTGCAGCCAAAAAGGTGATGACTAGTGTTGGGTGAACTTCAAGAAGTTCGTGTGAGTTTGCCAAACCCGAATCTGAACTTTACACGAACCCGAACCGCAACAGCGCTTTTAAAAACTTTTTTTTAAAGTTCGGGTAAAGTTCGGGTTCGGCATGAAGTTCGGGCAAAGTTCGGGTTCGCTGCCACCCGGGAGGAGAATGGGGAATCCCATTGTGGGATTTCCCACCTCCTTTTGCTTGCAGTGCAAAACCAACACCCCTTTTCTCATCGCGTGGCGAAAGCACACATGTGCATGCGTGATTTGATTTGATTTGATTTGATTTGATTTCTGCCCATCTCCGAAGACTCGGAGCGGCTCACAACAAAAATACAAAATACAAATCCAGTGATTAAAACAGGAAAACAGTTAAAAACCCTTGATTTGAGCCTGAACTTTGCAAGTTCGGTTCGCCCAACACTAGTGATGACCCTAAATTAAAAGGATTCCCTCCTTCTCATCCATCAAAAAGAAGATCAGACAGGAAAATATTAGTTGATATTACTTTAACACAACTTTTCATTTTAAAGGCAAATTATTTGGGAGGGGGGAACTTTATCTTCCCTTGAAATCAATCTTATAGATTGAATTAAGAACACTGCATTTCAGGACATGTCTAATGAAATTCTGAGCATCCCTGAATTGGATGAGCAGAAAGAAAATCATGTGTGCTTATTTAAAGACATGGTAATCAATACGCTTTACAATTATACTGAGGGAAAGAAATTGATCTACGAGGGTCGCCCAGAAAGTAATGCACCAATTTTTTTTTCTCAGCCTACAGTGATGGTACGAACGCAAAACTTTAGATATACAGTACATTATTTGAATTGTCAGGAGTGCGTATGTAAATTTTGCGTTTCAGATAGCGTAGCTGCAGCAGTGTTTCAAAATGGTGTTTGTAAGTGATGTACATTACAAGCAGCGTGTCGTCATTGAATTTCTCACTGCTGAGAAAGAAACTGTTGGGAACATTCACAAAAGTTTGGGTACAGTTTATGGAGAATCTGCAGTCAACAGAAGTACGGTTAGTCACTGGGCACAGAAGAACAGAACAGAAGAACAGAGGGTGAGGCCACTAGAACAAGGAGTGATACCAACAGGGCATACATGCCCTTGTGTCTCGCTGGAGAAAGGCCATAGCACGGGACGGAGATTACGTGGAAAAATAGAGTGTAGAAGAAACATTATTCTTTCTTGTGTGCAAGTTTCATTGTGTTCAATAAATAATTGTTGAAGGAAAAAATATGGTGCATTAGTTTCTGGGTGACCCTCGTACTATTCAGATACCTTCTATAAAATTTATTCTACTTGTATCATGTAGGTTGATCTTTCCTTCTTTGCCTCCCTCCATCTCTTCCCGAGTTCAAGGCAGTCTTGTTATTTTCTGCCGTCATTATTATTATTATTATTATTATTATTATTATTATTATTATTATTTATTGGATTTGTATGCCGCTCCTCTCGCAAACAATCTTCCAAATCCCAGTCCACAATCACTATATTATGCTAACCCTCATGTTCCTGAGATACAATAAGCTATACAGAATCCAAATATCTCTTGCTGCAACTGCATGTTCTATGCTGAGCTTCCAATATGCACACACAATATCAGATTTGATATGATCTTCATTGGTTTTCAGCAACGTTCTCCACCCTGGTGCCCTCTAAATGACCTAGAGCCAAGGGTAGGCAAAGTTGGCTCTTCTACGACTTGTAGACTTCAACTGCCAGAATTCCTGAGCCAATCATGCTAGCTCAGGAATTCTGGGAGTTGAAGTCCACATGTCAGAGCCAACTTTGCCTACCTAGATTAAAATTTCCAGAATTTCTAATCATGCTACAGGTCCAAATGAGGAAAGTTGGTAACAGGAATAGCGGTTCTCCACAAGCTCACATTCTTTGTTGGTCTATTTTTCTTCGCTGTTTCTCATGAACTAGAATTAATCATACCTGGCATATCCTAATGCCCCAGGATGGTGTTATTTGCTGAGCAGCCCCTATATTTTCTCAATGGATTTCTCATCATCCTGAGAAACATTTGCCTGTTTATCAAAACTCCTGGTTAGATAATGCATAAGGTCCCTGCAAGCTCCATAGAATAATGTAATAGAAAAACAGTGAATTCCTCCCATTCAGGAACTCTCTCCAGTAATTAATTAAACAAAAGGGAAATGCATTTCTCAAACATATACTTGCTGGGAAAATAAGTACTGAGCATTCATCACACTGGAACTTTAGCTGAATTACAGATAGGCCACCAGCAGTTTTCAATATAATATTTTGCACTTCTTTGGGGCCATTTCAAACAATTCAACCGAATTGCAAACATAAATACATAAATAAATCTGACAGTGTGCATTCTCTGCTATTTCAAAAAAAAGACCTGAAAATTATGGTATGCTGTAAAGTGGGCTTTACCCCCTGCAGAAATCTTGAAAAAGCAGAAAATCCTCAACTTGAATGGCACAACTCCTCCTATTTGCAATCAAAGCCTCACCCTTATTTATGATCCTTGATCCCATCAAAAATGTTTTCCACGCAACAGCGTCTCAAGTGGCTTACCGTAAAATTAACAGAAACAACAAAATACAGAGTGATAGGGAAAAGGAAAACAATATTATTATTATATGATTTCACGAATTTGAGTGTTTACTGGCATTCATCCACCTTATCACCGTGTCCAGATCCTCCTATGAAAAAAATAAAACCGACTGTCCTCTGATTTTTTTAAAAAATATTTCTTAAATTTATATTACACCCAGCTCCAAAACGCCTGATATCCTCCTCAGTGGCTTTAAATAGATATTAAACAACACAGAACAGTGCCTTGAGAACCCCTAAATTATTATTACAGGCAATCAGATGCATCACACTGCAACATGGCGCTCTAAACCCCAGCTCTAAAAACAATCCAAGAAAACATGGAGTCAAAAACAGCTAAGAGACTAAACAAAGAAAACTCTTTCCTAGGAGATCAGCTACCGGGGTAACCATAATTAATTTTGTCCCCCAAATTCCATCTGAATGAAGTTCAGGAGGGAAGTGTTTTTAATAGGAAAGTGAACACAAGAACCAGGGGGTCACAATCTGAGGTTAGTTGGGGGAAATATCAGAAGTACCACGCAAAAATATTATTTTACTGAAAGAGTAGTAGATGCTTGGAACAAACTTCCAGCAGACGTGGTTGGTAAATCCACAGTAACTGAATTTAAACATGCCTGGGATAAACATATCCATCCTAAGATAAAATACAGGAAATAGTCTAAGGACAGACTACATGAACCATGAGGTCTTTTCCTGCCATCAATCTTCTTATGTTTCTATGAATGAGACTGAAAAAGGTTGAGATCTTTCTCCTTCAATAACATTTGCAGATGCTATCTGCCCAGAGTTACCTTAGAGATGGGTGGAATAATAATTAATAATAACAATAATTTATTAGATTTGTGTGCTGTCCGTAGACTCGGAGAGGAATAAACATTAAATAAATAAATCAAAAATATTTTTTTTATCTCCAACACTTTGCTTTACAAATAAGCGTGTATGATAGAGGATCCACGATAAAAGAAAAGAGAGATCTCACCCCCTTCTCCTTCTTCTCTCATGGAATCTCATGCAAATACACACAGGCACACAGAAGGGGGGGAGATAGAAAGCAAGGAACGAGGGAGAAGGAGGTGAAATTTCGCTCCCCATGGGATTTAATTCAATTCAATTCAATTTATTAGATTTGTATGCCACCCCTCTCCGAAGACTCGGGGCGGCTCACAACAACAATAAAAACAATATTCCAGCGAAAACAAATCTAATATTAAAAAGCACATAAAAACCCTATCATATTTTAAAAGCAAACAACACATACATATCCAAACATAAATATAAAAAAGCCTGGGGAAAAGGTGTCTCAACTCCCCCATGCCTGGTGGTATAGATGAGTCTTGAGTAATTTACGAAAGACAAGGAGGGTGGGGGCAGTTCTAATCTCCCAATGCTATCTCTGTGGATCCTTCTGCAAACACAGAGAGAGAGAGAGACAGAGAGAGAGACAGAGAGACAGAGAGACAAAGACAGAGACAGAGAGAATGCAGGAGCGGAGTGAAAAGCGAGGAATGAGGGAGAGGAGAAGGGGTGGGATTTATTTCCTGTTGCTCCTCTGATTGGCTGGCAGAGAAATGTCCTGTACACCCCAAAGCATAGAGTGAACGGGTTTTGAGGCCTGTTCAGTGAAATGGCTGTGAGGAAGGGCCTGGGATAGGAGGGGCTGGGCTGAAGAGCTAGGGCAGTGATGGCGAACCTTTTTTTCCCTCGAGTGCCGAAAACGTTTTTGTTTGTGTGTGTGTGTGTGTGTGTGTGCTACTGTGCATATGTGAGTGCCCACACCCATAATTCAATACCTGGGGATGGCGAAAATGGCCTCCCCGGTCCCCCGGAGGCCCTCTGGAGGTCTGAAACAACCTACTTCCCAAACTCTGGTGGGCTCAGTAGGCCTATTTTCGCCTTCCGCTTCTCTGGAGCCATTCCCCTGGAGACTCTCCAGAAGCCGAAAATGCCCTCCCAGAACCTCCGGGTGAGCCAAAAAACAGCTGGCCAGCACGCATATGCACATTGGAGCTGAGTTAGAGTAACAGCATGCATGCCAGCAGGTATGGTTCCGCGTGCCACCTGTGTCACCCGTGCCATAAGTTCACCATCACTGAGCTAGGGCATTTCAGCCAAGGAGAAAAGTCAGAGGTGAATCTGGGACTGCGAAGTGGACAAGAATAACAATCCTATTCCGACCCCAACAATGTCTCCAGTCTAACTTGTTATCTTATGCCAGCAAAAAGCCTTTATAAACTACCCCATTTCATAGATGTCTATGGAGATTCTCAGTCATGGTTGTCCCAAAGGTGCTTTTTCAAGAGACAACTGGACTTTTTGTTTTTCTCTGAAGATGTTTCACTTCTCATCCCAAAAGCTTCTTCAGCTCTGAAGAAGCTTTTTAGATGAGAAGTGAAACATCGTCAAAGGAAACCCAAATCTCATACAGATTTCCAGTTGAGTGAAAAAGGCCTATAAAGACCACATCCATCTACAGTATGTGCTCCAACTCTTAGATATTTCTTTTATAATGGTTTATTTATTCACTTTTTTCATTTTTAAAACATCACAATAAATTATACAGATCTATACCTAATCTCTTACATTGTATCTATTTTGTAATATACAATATATTTTATATTTACATAGTTCCATTTTTCATGCGTCCTTTCACATTATATCACATTGCTTTGATTTTATTTTCAGTCCAATTATACCATTTGTTCCAGGTTTCGTAATATTCTGAATGATTTAATCCCTGGTCAGCCTGTCCATTTCTGCACACCTATAAATTTTATCTATAATTTCAGTTATCTCTGGTTCTGCATTGTTTTTCCAATATTGCGCATAACATATCCTTGCAGCTGTTGTTATATGCAGCTCTTAGATATTTCATTCCTCTCTTCTAGCATGAGAATGCAGCAAGTGTGGCTCTTCCGAATTGGTATTTGCGAAGAAATTTATAGGCATTACCAAGCAAAGAAAGCTTCAAAACCAGTTACTGCACTAACTGCAATGCTGATATGAGACAGCTACCTAATCTCTCTTCGGGGGAAGAGGCAATCACACATCAGAGGGCCACTTAACTGGAGTGTGACAATCCCACATTTCTCAGTGTAGCATAGAATGTGTTCTCCAGCACTACTAAGATCCTTGGAAGATTTCTGAATCAAGCCAATACTTCAGAGAGCAGCTCCCAAAGAACATTTAGAAGACAAAATCAGCCTCTAGCTGCCCCTTCTTTGATACGGAGTGATTCAGATGATGTCTTTGTGAGATTGTTTTCCAGTCCTAGTTATAAACATGTGCAAGTATTTCTGGAATCGCACACAAAAGGGGAAAAAAATAGATTTCACCATGGAAATTATGAGTATCTTCCCCATTAACCAATGCTAGCTTACAGCAATCATTTATTTATGTAATTTTTTTAAAAATCCAGAAATAAATGAATAAATAGCCTTCCCTCAGGGGACCCTGGGAACTGTATTTCTGTGAAAAAGGGATTAGGGATCTCTGGGGATAAAGGGAAATGGGAGGAAGCTGAATATAATGAACTTTAAATGTTTTTGTTACCTAATAGATAGACAATTAAATGTATACATAGAAATGTAAATATAGGAATTTGGTATTAAGGAATTAGAATAAATATAATGTATAACTGTGAGAAAAACTATGGAATTAGGATTAGGAACAGCATTTAGCAAATTATTTGCCGTTCAAATTTGTATTGTTGATATTTATTGTAGATATTTAGCACTGCAAGATTAATTTAGAAATTAATGGAAATAATGGATTACATTTTACAGTAGCTGTCACTATAGACAGCATGTGGGGGGGGGTAACTTCTTTTTTGGGAGGGGGGTGTTACAGGGTATCCAGGGGGCAAGCATTTTGAAATTCCCTGATATTTCCTTGACATTTCCCTGTAATTTGTGATCTAGTTAAGGCATAGTCGTAGATGACGTTATACCAAACAGCTAAGCCATGGAGAAATATTGGTTGCCACATTTATGCTCATTTTTGCTTGACTCTGCCAGGCAGCACGATCCACCGGGGGGGAGGGGTGTTACATGATTTTCCCCTGACTTTTAAATATTTTAATACAATTTGTTTTTCCCCCTGATTTATTTTGTTTTTTTCATGGATTCGATAATTCCTGATATTTCCCGAACTGCCGATTTCCCTGATAATTCCCTGATTTTCCTGTTTTCCAGGTTTGCTGGACATCCTGTATTAGTTGTATTATTTGTAAAGTTGGTGTTTCATTTTCTTTTTCAATATAGTTTTTAAATGTAAATAAATCTAATAACATTTATTTTAAAAACAGAGAAATGGGAGGGATTTTTTTAAGCGCAGTAAGGATGCTTTGGCAGTATCTTTTACTGCATTTGATCCAATCATTTTTATATTTTCCTCTTCTCCTGTGTGAAATGTGCTTGAGGACGATATATTTTACTTCTTTTAGTACTCCTTAATAAAATAAATTCCATCTCCAAGAGAAATGAATGCAAATTGCCAAAGTGGATCTCTCTGATTGCTGCAATTACTTCCTCCCATTCTCCTCATCCTTTCTACAGGTTAGGAAGGCAAGCTCAACCCTTCCCAAAAGAGCTTCTGCATAGCCATTTTTTAACTTAGATTTATATACCGGTTCACAGTGCTTTACAGCCCTCTCTAAGCAGTTTACAGAGAGTAAGCATATATTGTCCCCAACAATCTGGCTCCTAATTTTACAGACCTTGGAAGGATGGAAGGTTGAGTCAACCTTGAGCCGACTGAGATTCGATCTGCCAAACTCCTGGCAGCTGGTGATCAGCAGAAGTAGCCTGCGGTACTGCACTCTAACCACTATGCCACTGAGGCTCATTAGTTTCCAGCATACACAGCAGCCGCCAGAAGTAGAGTATTAAAACAGTAGCGATGTTATGTACAAGAGGGCCCATTTGACACCAACAGAAAGGCACTAACTCAAATTAGGGCAAGTGAGTCACCAATCTGTCAATCTGTGGACTCATGCAGCTACTGACCCAGGTTCTAATCCTGATGAATTATTTCAGTTCTCTTCCTTTGCTTTCATATAAATTTTAATCTGACAGCCTTTCAGTCTTCTTTCAAAACAAAGAAGAAGATATTACTAAGTACAACCTACCTTTCTTATAAAGGACACAAATATGCATACAGTGTGTGTGTTTGTGTGTGTGTGTATATAAAGGTATGATTTCTCTTGGTTTGAAATAATAAATGTCTCTTTTGTTTGATTGATTGATTTCTCTAGTCATCTATCTCAATGTGACTCTGGGGTGGTGTACATCATAAAAACAAAATATTAAATAAAATATTTTTATTTATTTATTTATTTTGTCCAATACACAATGAGGGTTTTAGTGGGTATATATCTATATACACATAGTAAAATACATGATGATGGTTATAGAGGAGATACTCATAGTAAAATATATCTAAGAAATAGAAAAGGAGGTATAGTAATAAAACATATCAATGAAAGAATAGAATATGTATGATCACTGAGTAAGTAAAAACTATTGACAGCACTATCATTTTATTCCCCTTTTTGGGGGGTGGGGGAAGAAGGCACAACTCTTTCCAATGTGAAGATTGGCTTGCCTTTTACAATTTAGGCTGGCCAGCTCTGCTTTCCCCAAAACAGATTTCAATAATTTAATGCCATCCCACAAAGATCGTAATAGATGTCTGCTGAAAAAGCCTTGGCGGTCAATTCCATCCAGGCTGCCTAGGGAGTTCTCATGAACCAAATTGACCTCAAAGTCCCAGCTGAGCTGCAACAGGAAATGCAGTGCATTTCCCCCGTCACGGCATCATATCACTATCCCAGCCCTGAAAGTTACACTTTATTTCCCAAGAATTTCTGAAGAAAATAAGGTGTCAGTTCCCCAAATGAGCTGTTCGTTTACAGGACACTTTCTGAACTTCTGAACCTAATTCTCACACACGCACCTCCTGTCCCTTCATCTGGCAGAATGAGTGCTTTGGTGGCTAAACCTAGAATCTCCAGCTGAACCTAGAACCTCCAGCTGAATCTAGAACCTCCCATCACCCAAAGGGTCTTTCACAAGGAGCAAGAACTGAAACAAGAGCGGATATGCCTTCTAGGGTGATCACCCATAACCAGCAGAACTGGGTGATTGCTTTGAATCATAAGCCAAGATTTAAAAAGCTCCTTTTCAACCCATTACTTTATGGAATTATTTATCTCATACCTCTAAAGTCAGCCACTCCAAGGGAAAAAAACTGTCTTAAAGCACAAGGGAACAGGGAATCAAGAGTAGGTTTATCAGCCTCCCAATACTCCACCAAACTTTTCAAATAAATCTTTTCTATCCCATTTTCTAGCCCATTTATAAAGCAATGAGCAAGGGATCAGCCCTTTGGTTTCTCTATTTTAGAGGTACAGTCAAGATCATAATGGTGCCTTAAGTCCAAGATGTAACTTTAAAGTATTTTGTTAAAGGGCTAAAAAGGAAATTGACAGAGATCTCAAGACTCTTCCATTTTTCTGGTGATTGAGAGAGATTACAAGGGGATTAAATCTGGAGTCTCCAGAATAGAAGGGGAGAAGCCAGAAACTTCCAGATATTATTGGATTAGAGTTCCCAATTATTCTTTGACCATGTGCCCCCATGAGTGGAGCTGATAAGAGATGGAACAACATATATACCACTTTACAATGCTTTACTGCCCTCTCTAAACAGTTTACAGAGTCAGCATATTGTCAGAGTTTGTTGCAGAAAATAATTTCCAGAAAGCACACATAGACAAACTGATGCAGCTCGATTCATTAACTTCTTTATGTGCATAATAACAGATATATTTACAATACCATTAGCAGAGTTTTTCTTAAACATATCAGCAGTTACAAGCAAAATACAGTGGACATCCCCCCCCCAAGCGCTTCGTCTGCGGTGCCTTCCCTCTCTCTCAGCTCCCCTCCCTCCCCACCCGGCTGGCTTGACTTTCCTTCAGAGAGCCAGCAGCCGGGAACAGAGCACAGGTCCCGGCTTCGGGGTTTCTAAGGGGAGGGTTCACCCATGAGGCTCCCTCCGGGCAGCCTGCGCTGTCTTTCCCCCCTCCCTCCTCCAGCCACCCCGAAGAAGGATCCGAATGCCGGCAGTAATGAGGCAAAAGGGGTGAATTTTGGGATTGCACACATTATTTGCTTTTACATTGATTCCTATGGAAAACAATGTTTCATCTTAGGAACTTTTCACCTTACGAACCTCCTCCGGGAACCAATTAAGTTCATAAGACAAAGTATCACTGTACAAGCAGCTTCATTTCCAACAGGAGACAAGCTTTCAGTTCAGAGATCAGAGGGGACTGAGCCACACCCAACCTTCTATCTTCAGTTTTGATTCTCTGCACAGACTCAGATGTGTTTAAGCTCCTATTGGCTGACTTAGTTGCTATGCCCATTCATTGGCTGATCTTGTTACCATTGGCTCTCCCAGTCATGAATATTCTAACGCATATTGCAGGGGTGGGTTCCTCCCGGTCCGGACCAGTTCACCCAAACCAATAGCGGCCCATTGGTAATGTCATGATTATTTAACTCACCCGGTTTGGTGGGTGCCAGTCCATGGGCGTTGCCATCTTTTAAAATTTTATTTAGATTTTAAAACAAAAAAGATTTTTTTTTCTTTCTGAGCATGGGCAGAAGCCAAGTCCCGGCACTGTACAAGGGGTCGTGCATGCGGTCGCCATCTCTCTTTTTTGGCTTTCCCCCCCAGATTTTTCATTACTGCACATGCACACAGTGCACGCCCACACAGTGCAGGACGAAGTGAACCAGCAGTGAGGTATGTTGGAACCCATCCCTGACATATTGCCTCCAACAATCTGGATCCTCTTTTTACTGACCTCGGAAAGATGGAAGGCTAAATCAACCTTGAGCCAGTGAGAATTGAATTGCTGAACTGCAGCCAGCAGTCAGCAGAAGTAGCCTGCAGTACTGCAATCTAACCACTGCACCACCACGGCTCATAATACCCAAAACATTTGTACTTTTAAGGCTTCTCTGTCCCTGTCTAAACTGAAATCAGTCAAAATATATTTTTTAATTTATTTATTTAGATTGAGCCCTCTGGTTGTGGCTCTCAAATGTGCTATTTCACAGGAAGGCTTCAAACCTAATGAAGAGATTATTAGAAAATAAAGGGGGCTTTCACCCCTCCCGACAGGCAACTTCCTGCTGATTCCTCCAGTCTACAGTTCCTTGGCACCGCTCCCCCTTATTAGCGCTAATCAGAATTGTCAGTTGCATGCAATAATCTTGCAATGCTATTTAGTCAACTGGGAGCTAACGGCATCACGCAGCCAAAATCAATGGTAGTGCCAGAACCAGATGTGTAATTCAATTGGGTACATTCGCTTTCTGTGGGTGTAATGTTTTTTTTTATTCTGAATGCCAAGAGCTCTAATTGCACAACTCAATAGAAATCTGATGGTTTGCATGTGACTGATGATTTTACATAATTCACTCTGCTTCTCCCGGAGCTGGGAGAAAAGGGCCGGAAATCAAGCCGCTGGAAATCTTGTTTCAACTTCACCCACCCTCTTTGTGAGTTTTCACCAGGCACTTCCCACTCACTCACGCTAATGTGAAAACCTACAAAAAGGAAAGCTAAAACTACCAGAATGCTAATTTCAACCCTGTATTGTCAAAACCAGTAGTTATCCTCATGCCACTCCAGAAGATCCCCACCATTAGCTATATATTCCAGGACTTACTGCTCTTTAAAAGTAACTTTCCTATATACCCAGGCTCCATCTTAGATTCCATGCAGCATTTTAACAAGAGGGAGGCTGACATTATACATTCGTTTTTGAACGTTCTAGAACAGTGATGCCGAAACTTTTTTTCCTCAGGTGCCGAAATAGTGTGGGCAATGCGCTATCGTGCATGTGCGAGTGCCCACACCCATAATTCAATGCCTGGGGAGGACAAAAACAGCTTGCCCTCCCCCGGAGGCCTTCTGGAACCGGAAATGGCCTGTTTCCCAACTTCTGGTAGGCCCAGTAAGCTTGTGTTTCGTCCTCCTCAGTGTTGTGGTTAGCTCTGGCCCAGCTCCTGCCCCAACGACTGTGGCTGTGGGGGAGAGATCCACATGCTGCAGGCCTGTTTTGCCCCTGGTGGAATCTGCTGATGAAGGCTCCTCTGACCAAGAAGACATGAGTGACAGGGAGGAGGAGAGTGTGGCAGACAGCTCAGAAGGAGATCAATTATCTAGCTCCTCCTTGGATTCAGAACAAGAGTTAATGATACAGCCACGCATGTGGAGAGCGATGCATAGGCAACAACAACTGAGAGATTATTATCAAAGAAAATGAGGCCACCTGTGGTTGGGTGGGGCTGTGGTAATTAGTGAGGCTGCTATAAATAGCAGCCTGTGGGTTTGGCCATTGTGGAGGATTATCTGATCATTGTGTTTCGTGACTGCTTTACTGACTTTGATCTTTTGTGTGCTGATTTCCCCCCGCTTTGAAACTAAACCAGAGCAAAGTGTGTTTCACTTTGTGAAAGAAGAAGGACTGTGAATTGCCTTACAGCTGCAAGCTAAGTATCACAGAACTGATAAGGGACTTGTACAAATTACCAGTTTGTTTGGAGACCAGTGCTCTTTGCTATACCAAAAGAGGGCTTAGGTTCAGTGAATTTTCATTATAAAGAACATTGTTTTGAATTTTCATACGTGTGTGTGTCTGAAATTTGTATCTGTGAATTTTTGGGAGGAGTCTACCAGAGAGCCCGACAGAACACTCAGGCTCCAAAGGCTTCCTTGGCGCCAAGAGAGGGTAAAAAAGCCCTCCCAATCCCCCAGAGGCTCTGTGGAAGCCAAAAACACCCTCCCAGAGCCTCTGTGCAAGCCAAAAATCAGCTGGCTGGCACACACATGAACGTTGGAGCTGAGCTAAGGCAACGGCTCGCGTGCCAGCAGATATGGCTCCGCGTGTCACCTGTGGCACCCGTGCCATAGGTTCGCCATCACTGTTCTATAATAAGAACAAGAAAATTTCTTATTGCCCCTGGAATGCCTATGGAAATTCTCAATCATCCAGGTCACAGTTGTCCCAAAAGTGCTTTTCAAAAGACAACTGGACAGTCATGTTTTTTTTTCCTTGAAGACATTTTGCTTCTCATCCAAGAAGCTTCTTTTGTTCATACTTAATGGTGGGAAATAAAAGGCTTTATATTCTTTGCAATCATCTGATCGTTGGCTACGGGTTTCTCCCCCTTTGAAAAAGAAGTGCCAACAACCAGAGGACTGCAAGGAATATAACTCCTTCTATTTCCCCAACATTTCATCAGAACTGAAAAAGCTTCTTAGATGAGAAAGTGAGATGTCGTCAAGGAAAAAAAACAAAGAAAGTCGAGTTACCTTTTGAAAAGCACCTTTGGGTGCACCTGAAATGTTTCTTCGAGGCAGTCCTACAAACCAAGTGTATAAGGAGCTGGGGATGTGTTTAGCAACCAGCTCAATTCAGGAACAGCAGAATAGTCAGATGTCTTCCCTATAATTAAAGTATAAAATCTGCTTTCTAGAGTTCCACTCCCACCAACCCAAATCTAACTGAGGACAAGAGAAAAATTGGGGGGAGATGATTTCCCAAAAGGATTCATATATATAAAAGGAGCAACACCAAGATACCATACATCCTAATAATACTGCTATTAGGCTGCGGTCAACACGACAAGTACCTCTTTGTTAATCAACTGAAAAACTCAAGACATCTCTTTCCCTTTACTGTTATTGCTGTTCCTGGCCTAGACAGGTAGATAGTAAGCCATACTCATAGTTGTAAGAAAATGAACAACTGTAATATGATCAGATCTGCTGTGGGTTTTTATTGGGGGTTTTGAATCCTCTCTCACTAAAACCAATTGTGATACTCAATGTTCAGTGTTTTGTTGCCACATTTCAATGGTACAATTTGGAGAGTACCAGTGCAACAAAAACCAACCAATTTTTTAAAAAATGAATGTGTTCTGTAGGCTGGTTACCCTGTTTTAGAAGAGGCACCCCAATGGCTCTTAACTTCCCAACAAACAAGATGCTTTAGCTATGACGTTCCAGAAAAAGAAGTCTGAAAAGAATTTTTAGCATTGATTATTGGAGCGAAGTGCAGATTTTGACTGAAAAGGTCTATAATGTAGGCGGCCACATGGGTTCGTTGCCTGGGTCTGCTGCAGACAGATAACAGGGAGAAGCAGTGGAGCCATTCTCCTTTCAACTAAGTGGGAATCAGTAATAGCACCGTAGTGCTGGCACAGCCACACTATGTCAATCAATCTTTTGTGGGAGGGCTTCCCTAGAGACAAAGCTGGGCTATGGGAGCTTCTGTCTCAAAATGACTTGAAGAGGATGCTGAACGGGGCGAGATCCATTTTAAAATGGCTTGTTCTTAGCCAGATCAGAGTTATATCCAGTGATAAACAAAGGATGCACCAAAGAGAAGTATCAACAGAAGAATCCATCTCCACAGGAATTGGGGAAGCCCAGCTTTAAAAGATAGTGGGATTGCAGCAAGAGTTTCCAAAGAGCCTTTGAAGAAACGTTTTGAACTTGTGTTCAGGATCTTGTTACTTTAGAGCAGTGATGGCGAACTTTTTTTCCCTTGGGTGCCAAAAGAGCACATGCGCATGCAATTGTACATGCGTGAGTGCCCACACCCATACCCACACCCACACCTGCACGAATCCTAGCAACCGGTTAGGTCCCACAGAGTTGGCCTTCTCCGGGTCCCGTTGATGAAACAATGTTGTCTGGCGGGACCCAGGGGAAGAGCCTTCTCTGTGGCGGCCCCGACCCTCTGGAATCAACTCCCTCCGGAGATTAGGATTGCCCCCACCCTCGTTGCCTTTTGCAAACTCCTTAAAACCCACCTCTGCCATCAGGCATGGGGAAATTGATTCCCCTGGGCCGTTCTGTTTTATGTATGGTTTTTGTGAGATGTATGATTGTTTTTTATATTAAGGGTTTTAAATTGTTTTTAACTATTGGATTTGTACTGTTTTGATGTTGTGAACTGCCCGGAGTCTTCAGAGAGGGGCGGCATACAAATCTAATTAATAATAATAATAATAATAATAATAATAATAATAATAATAATACTTCAATGCCTGGGGAGGGCAAAAACAGCTTCCTCCACCCCCACCCCCCTCGGAGGTCCTCTAGTGGCTGGAAATGGCCAGTGTTCCAACTTCTGGTGAGCCCAGTAAGCTCGTGTTTTGTCTCCCCATCCCCCTGGAGGCTGCGTCGAAGCCAAAAACACCCTCCCAGAGCCTCTGTGCAAGCCAAAAATCAGCTGGTTGGCACACATATCCACATTGGAGCTGAGCTAGGGCAATGGCTCGTGTGTCAGCAGATAGGGCTCCGTGTGCCACTTGTGGCACCCGTGCCATAGGTTCATCATAACTGCTTTAGAGGAACAGAGGGACAAGAAGAGCTACAGAAGGCAGCATTGAACCCCTTCTACCTCCTCTCCAATGTAAAATCCCAGGCATTTCTGAGGTGGCCTTTATCAGATATCTTCCCTGGGGCTGTGTATGGCCCCTTTGCCTTTCTATGCGTGCTGCTTACTACATCCTTGTAAAAGGCCCAGCTGAGAGAAAATCCATCCTTGTGGGGAAAACTGAGCAGACACAACCAGTTCCTATTTGCAATCTTTTTAAAAGAAAAAACAACCCACCAGATTTCTGATGTATTATAACCTTTGTAAGGAATATTAAGAGCCCTTTTGTAATACTTTTTTCCCTTCTTCTATTTTTTTACTTCACTTTTTTTCCTTGCACTTTTTCCTTTCTTTTCGCATGCTTTCTTTTCCTTAGTTTATATTTAGTTCTAGCATTTCTAAGAGCCTGGAGAGGGCAAAAAGGACCTTCCACACCTCCACGCCTCCCTCCCTGGAGGTCCTGCAGTGTCCAGGAATGGTCCATTTCTGTTGTGGTTCAGCCTGAGTCAGATGAAAGACCAGCTGCATCTCTGCTGGCTCCATGCCCGGGGGAGGATGAGAGCAGAGAGGAAAGTGACGAGGAAGAAAGGCCTGGGAGCCCTGGGGAGGGGCTCTCTCAAGCCAGTAGCTTGGATTCTCTAGAGTCTCTGGAGTCATTGGATGACGAAGCACAAGCTGTCATTAGTATGCGACAGAAATGCATAGATCAAAGGAGGAATCAATTGAAGAAATATTATCAGCGTTGAATGAGGAACACCAGGGGATTGGGTGTGGTCCTCATTAGCAGGGAAGGGTTTATAAGGCAGGCAAACTCTTTCGGCAGTGTGGAGTGTTATCAGAGTGGAGTTGCTGTTATCTGCATTGTCTCAGCGTTTCTGTTCCTGGCTCGTGGCCCAACAGTCTTGAAGACTCGTGGGAGGTGTATGTCTGTTATCTCAACAGCCTCGTCTTGGCATTAAGGATCCTGTGTTTCTGTATGAACAATTGCCTTCATGTATCTATTTGGAGTTCCAGTGTTTTCCTGATTTGTAAGGATATTTTCTGTTGGCTTCTTTTCTCTTTACCATTATAAAACTGTGTTTGGATTTTACTGGTGGGTCTGGCTTATCTTTTTGGGTTGGTCATAGCTTCCGGAGTGACCCAGACAGAACAATTTCAAGTTGGGAAACGGGCCATTTAGAACTGCAACAATTCTGAAGAACTTTTAGACCAGCTGGCAGAGAGATTTGTGCCTCTATTTATCTCATTTCACACCACAAACACTTCATACCAACGATAGTGGCTGTAATGTTTACAAAAGTACAGGAAGTGTTAAATGCAAACCTGAGTGAGGTGGCTCGGGGCAGTGTTACTGTTGAATGCACACAAATGCTTTCCTATGAATGAAGACACAGAACAGCAGCCCTGTCAATTTTCGTAGCTGCGTGGCTCATGTTGTGGCCCAACCAGAGGACAAGAAACCCAGACAGACAAGTATTAGAACAGGACCTAACTCCATTTCCTACAATCTGTTCTTCATTTGGGTGCATAGCAAAAAAGGGGAAATATCAGGGTGATGACTCAGAAGGGTCTATGTCAGTGGTTCTCAACCTGGGGGTTGGGACACCTTTGGGGGTCAAACGACCATTCCACAGGGGTCACCTTAGACCATGGAAAAAACAAATTTCCCATGGTGTTAGGAACTAAAGCTTCTATTCTGGCACCTTGGAGCATGTTTTTACAATCCAACCAATCAGGAGTTTACAGTGGGGGTGGAGGTGTTCCTTGACCTTCCTGCCAATCAGCTTAAAGCTCTGTTGGGAGAATTGGTGCCAGACTTGTGGTTGGGGGTCACCACAACATGAGGAACTGTGTTAAGGGGTCATGGCATTAGAAAGGTTGAGAATTGTTCTGCTATTACAAATAACTCTTACTAAATGCGGTATTTCATAAACAAAGAAACTCCATCTTTATTTCTCTTCCCTTCCGTATTCAAAATACAGTTCATACTAGCACATTCCTCTCCTCCCGTTATCTTTCTTAATTGCATTCCTCATACATTCCACCCAGCTGTCCTCCATTTCACAAGATTTATGTACTCACAGCATGATTCAAAAACAGCAGAAATGAGTGTAAAATAACACAAAATGCATTTGCTTGCTTGGGAATTGAACGGGAACACCTTTCACTTTAGCCCTACAACATTGAAACTCCACCCTTCTTCCCCACTGACCCCCTGACGTACCAAATACATCACTCCAGTATTTAACCCATTCCTCCCCTTAATATCTTCTTCCAGACACCTGTTCATTACATTTTTGGACCCTTCTGAATTTAGGATTGACCCAGCGAACGTCTGAATCTTCCTCGCTAGATTCTGGACTCATAGCCACATCCTGTGGCTGGCTTCCCACCTGTTCTACCACCTGTAACCCCTGGCCCACCACTAATTCATAAACACTATCTGTATCAGAGTCCTCAATTTCTTCATCATCCTCCAACTGACCAGGAGTATGTTCAACAAGAACCACTAGTCTAGACCAGTGTTTCCCAACCTTGTCAACTTGAAGATATTTGGACTTCAACTCCCAGAATTCCCCAGCCAGCAAGTGCTGGCTGGGGAATTCTGGGAGTTGAAGTCCAAATATCTTCAAGTTGACAAGGTTGGGAAACACTGGTCTAGAGGCTTACATAGATATGCAGGTGACACTCCCACCCAGCATCACAAAAATATCAACTACAGCTACCTCAGATTACCTGTGCCAGAGGATACCTGTATTCTTGAAGACTTGTGGAGATCAACCTTTGTTCTCATCCTGTCTCTTATGACATGTTCATCTTCTGACCTATTGGCTCTGGCCAGTGTCTATGTCACATGTGGCTTAATCATAGTTGACTGAATACCTGGCTTCCCACAACACGATAAGCCACAAAACCATGGCTTATAAACTCCACTGGCTGGATTCGCATAATCTGCTATCCTGAAGTTAAGTAAATCACATTAGTGCTTAGTCAGATGATGTGTGAACCAGGTCTCTGGCTACATATCGTGTTTATATGAAAATAACACCCTGTCTTATATTTCCTGAAATAAGCATTTGACTTTACTGTCATGCACTCAAAAGCCCGACTGGGCTAAATTATCAGGGGATGTCTTATTTTGGGGTTAACAGTATTTTGGGTTCTGCGATTTCAGAGTGAGGCTCCTCTCACTAGCCTTTACTATCAGACTTGGGGGGGGGGGATCAACATATTGCAAAAAAAAAAAAATCAAGCCATGGAATTCTGTGTCTGCAAAGAGCAGATGGCTTTAAAACAGAGAGGTCAGTTTATGGCGCAGAGGGAGATTTCTGACCGCAGGTATAAATGAGAGCAATTACTGAGAACACTGCAGTTGGGAAACCTAACACAAGCTGGCCATCCAGAAAATAAATAAATAATGATGGGTCTCAGTGGCTGAATCACTTAATCGGCAGCCAGCATCTTCCTTGGCAGCGAAAAAGGAGGAAATAGTTTAAAAATCAATAGCAGTGATATTGTTTAATATAAATTACAAGCAAGAATCATGGAGGACCATTGCTAGCATTAGTTAAGGTTGGTCTGGGCATTAATGAAGTGGATAGATGAGTGAGACAGCAGAAGAAGGAAAGAGGTGAGACTGGGGAGAGAATGCCTTGAGATGATGATGCATCATTCCTTAAGAGGTGGCCACGTTTACCCTCCAATTTGCTAGTGACTTTTGACATTATCTTGGCAACTGAACGTGTTTGACCATTTCCAGGATTAAAAAGAAAGAAAGAAATAGAAAAGACCTTTCCGGTCTTCAATCCAAGTACCTGTCCGGATATATATAAACAGAGTAACGCAGGAGGACTAGATAAGATATCAGAATATACTGTGGCAATTTAATGAACCAGATAAATGAATGAAGACACGTTTGTATAAAACAGTACTGTGGTACCTCTACCTAAGAGCGCCTCTACTTACAAACTTTTCTAGATAAGAACTGGGTGTTTAAGATTTTTTTGCCTCTTCTCAAGAACCATTTTCCACTTACAAACCAGAGCTTCCGAAACTGTAACTGGAAAAGGCAGGAAGAAGCCTCCATGGAGCCTCTCTAGGAATCTCCTGGGAGGAAACAAGACTGGAAAAGGCAGGGAAAAGCCTCTGTTGGGCCTCTCTATGAATCTCCTGGGAGGAAACAGGGCCAGAAAAGGTGGGGAGAAGCCTCCATGGGGTCTCTCTAGGAATCTCCTGGGAGGAAACAGGGCCAGAAAAGGCCTCCATGGGGCCTCTCTAGGAATCTCCCGGGAGGAAACAGGGCCTCCACCTTCCCTGTGGTTTCCCAATTGCATGCATTATTTGCTTTTACATTGATTCCTATGGGGAAAATTACTTCTTCTTACAAACCTTTCTACTTAAGAACCTGATCACAGAACGAATTAAGTTCATAAGCAGAGGTACCACTGTAGTTGACTCTTCAGTGAAAAATGTCTTCAGTCTTCTATATACAGGAGTTTTACATCAGCTATATTCAGCTTACTTACAAGTAGATACAAAACCAATCCAGGTTTCTAGTAGATACTAAAACTATCCAGGTTTCTTCGTATCACTATCTCAGTTCTACTCAATATGTTCAAACTGCTCCAGCCACCACCATCAACAGCAAACAACGAAGGACCAAGCCAACAAGACCAACAAAGGAATGGTGAAGTTGATCTGCATATTATAATGCTCTGGCCCAATCACATTGCAGTTCACACACAATGACTCAGCATGAGCATACTTTACATTCTACATTACTTTATATCAGTGTTTCCCAACCTTGGCAACTTGAAGATATCTGGACTTCAAGTTGCCAAGGTTGGGAAACTGCCTCATATGGTACTACAATGAAATATCACTCAGGATTGCTATTCCTAACAGTACCAACCATAGCTTGCTTAGCTTTTCTAGCTCTGACAAAGTTGGAGAGAGTGTCACCATTGCCAAATACATAATGCAGCCCATTTAGAAGATGGAAGACCAGCTGGATATTATAGTGCTCCATTCTGATCTCCTAAGAGGCTATAAGTAGAAGGCATATATTAATAGAAATCAAAGCAGCACTAAATAAACTTGTGTAAAGTCTCCCAAAACATTCCAGTGAATTATACAAAGAGTATCAAGTATTTAATACTCATATTAGCACGGCAGCTAGAATTAGCTTTGCTCCTCCCCAGAAAATGTAATAATTTAAAAAAATATATGAATGTGCCGAGATGGATAGGCTAACAACTGACTTGAGAGGCCAGAAAGATTCAAAATATTTTGAAACCTGGGACAGAGGGTATCGATGGATTGAGCATAAAAAAACAAAAATGAAAAGAAAGAGTTAAAATAGAAGTATGATATATAAATATGCAAATAGAAATGCATAAGTATTTAAGTTACTGTAATAAAGATAAGATTAAGTATAATGTGCTTAAGTGTATGGAAGTGTATGAAATATGATGAAGCTCAAAGGATAAATATGCAACAATGTAACAATGCAGAACTACTCATTGTACTTATTGTATCATTGTTTTTAAGGGAAAAGTGGAAAATTAATTAATTAATTCTATTTTTTTTAAAATATTCCAGCAAACTGTATTTATAGCGCCCCTAAAGGGTAACCTTGTGCCATACATCCCTTGTCCCCCCATAAGGGAAGCAGTTTCCAATTGAGGACTCCCATCCACTCCTTCCTTCCTTCCTTCCTTCCTTCCTTCCTTCCTTCCTTCCTTACTTACTTACTTACTTACTTACTTACTTATTGTTCTGTCAGGCTCTCTGTTAGACTCCTCCCAAAAATTCACAGGTACAAATTTCAGACACACACACGTTTGAAAATTCAAAACAATGTTCTGTATAATGAAAATTCACTTAAACTAAGCCCTCTTTTGGTATAGCAAAGAGCACTCGTCTCCAAACAAACTGGTAATTTGTACAAGTCCCTTATCAGTTCTATGATACTTAGCTTGCAGCTGTGAGGTAATTCACAGTCCTTCTTCTTTCACAAAGTGAAACACACTTTGCCCTGGTTTAGTTTCAAAGCGGAGAAAAATCAGCACACAAAAAGTCAAAGTCAGTAAAGCAGTCACAACGATCAGATAATCCTCCACAATGGCCAAACCCACAGGCTGCTATTTATAGCAGCCTCACTAATTACCACAGCCCCACCCAACCACAGGTGGCCTCATTTTCTTTGATAATAATCTCTCAGTTGTTGTTGCCTATGCATCGCTCTCCACATGTGTGGCTGTATCATTAACTCTTGTTCTGAATCCAAGGAGGAGCTAGATAATTGATCTCCTTCTGAGCTGTCTGCCACACTCTCCTCCTCCCTGTCACTCATGTCTTCTTGGTCAGAGGAGCCTTCATCAGCAGATTCCACCGGGGGCAAAACAGGCCTGTAGCATGTGGATGTCTCCCCCACATCAACAGTCCTTGGGGCAGGAGCTGGGCCAGAGCTAACCACAACACTTACTTACTTACTTACTTACTTACTTACTTACTTACTTACTTACTTACTTACTTACTTACTTACTTACTTACTTACTTACTTACTTACTTATTTATTTATTTGACTTATGCCTTTCCTTGTGCAGGAAATGGAAAATGTTTGTCAGATATGCTGCTTCTTGTTTGCTCTGCATTAGGCAACTGAGCTGCAGCTGCTGAGTGTTCACCGAGGCTGCTAATGTGGTTGGCTTGTTCGTTTAATTGGTTTTATGTCACTAGTGATTTTCAATATAATTGCGGGCCACCACAGGCAGCAATCTCATTTGTGAGGTGTATATTTCTGAAATAAGAAATTAAACTAGAAAGGCCGCAGATTTCTAGACACAGGTTAAGAGAGAAATATCATACCAATACATACCGTACTTGTAAAAAAACAACTCTAGATGTCCAAGCATAGTTGTCCACATTACAGGAACAAGGGGTGGCTTCACATGCCAAGTCATTTTGTGATCTGGTTTGTCTTAGCTATGGCTCCCAGAACTGAACTGCAAAAAGTATGGGCAAACACTAGATGGCAGCAAAGTGAATAAGGGAATTCTTACAACTTTGCTGCCATCTCTTGGTCAGTGGGATTTTTGCAATATGGATCTGAATAGCCATAAATTTAGCACAAGGTGTTTGGATTATCAAACTAAAAATGTGACTTTTGTCAACTGTATTTGTTAAAGTGTGGTTAAATCACATGGCATGCATGTAGAACCTGGCCAATATGGAGATCAGCTATTGGGTCACCTTTTGTCCTGATGTATGTGAGGAGTTAAATGAAAGCTAAATAGTTGCAATCTGGGAGGGAAACCTTCACGCAACTGTTTTTGGAAGTACAGCTCTTATCACCCCAGTTTGGTAGTGTTAATGAGGATTGATGGGATTTGGAATCCAGTAATCTTTAGAGAGGAAGAGTTCTCCCACAGACCATGATTGCAGCATCAAAGCCAGTATGCAAGAGCAACAAAGAAACATCTGGATTAACGCTCATTCCCAGCTTTCTAAATCATGTTTCAGAAAGTGTGAACGTCCAAATAATCTCCTAGTTTATTCCAAGAAAGTTTCAACATTCCTGAAAACGGTTCTGCAGCTCCCTTTGTGACCAACTGAATGCATACTGAATTATGTATTCAGTACTCATCTTTCCTGCAAGCTTACAGCTGATTGCAGACTTAATAGGTTTATAATATGAATGACATGGGGGAAACTGATCCAATTAACAGAGAAAACAAGCATGCTTTTGTTTAGGCTTTGTGAAACCTTAGCATTTCCTTCTGTGCTGCATGCTGCCTCTTGTTTCACACCTCAGTCTCCTTCAATAACAAAGGAACAGGTGCATTCAGACCAGACCAATAGGCTTCTATCAGAAAACAAAAATAACACTGAGATTATTAGCCTTGTTTTCATCATTTTCTGGGCACAGCGCTAAATCCATTTTGGAATCTGCGTCTTTTAACCTGCCTGCTCAGATCGATGGAGAGTCTCCTGCAGCTCCAGGCCCAGAAGCTAATTATGGGACTCAGTTTCAAAGCTCTTTCCGTTGTGTTTTTTTTTTCATCACTTCAGCCAAGATTACCATGTAAAAGTTATCCGAATGTCCAAAACTCTAGGCAACGTTGAAGAAAAAATTTCCCTTGCATTGTAATTAGAACTTTAGCAGAAGCAGTGTATCTCTTTAGTTGAAACAACAATGCTGATTGCCTAGCATCGTTCCTGGCAATTCACATACCTGGCAGAACACTCCCATCTCTCTCACTCACATACCTGACAACAATATTCTAACAATATTCTGTCAAGGAGCTAGTGAATTCAGGGGACAGCTATTTGGGAATGGACATTGATCAAGCAAGCACAGGGGGGGTCTTGGCTGCAAAACACCACCATTCGGAAGGATGGAAAGGTAAGTCAATCTTGAGCCGGTCAGGACTGATCTGCTGGCAGTGGGCAGAGTTAGCCTGCAATTCTGCATTCTGGCCCCTGGGTCACCAATATAATCACACCAAACAACAAGCTTACCAACTGACAAGAGATTTCTTAATCTCTTCAGGTAGTTTCATATTCCAATATAGAGGGGTGGACTAAGATGATGGTTTTTCTTGCAGCTGAGGCCAACATGGTCATAGAAATGCAGTATCCATCAAGTAGACAGGGAGAAGGTGCTTCCCTAACCAAGTGAAGCTGATCAGATCACTGAGCACATCAGCCCCATGCACCACCCTGAAGTGTCCTGAATTGTGTGCATGGAGAAATAGATTGGTATAGATCAAGATGCCCTGCAAATATGTTAGATTAAAATACTTAGAGTCTCTTTCTACTAAAATTAAACCCCAAACATCTGGAACATTTGAGCACTGGATGATTAATAACAACAACAACAACAACAACAACAATAAATATTATGAATTTATAATATTTGATCAATCTTATTACAGATGGTTAGAACTCAAAGCATGTGAACATTTGGTATGGCTTCCTATTCAATATTGGATTTTATAACAAGGATGTAGCTGCAGCATCTCTTGCTGAAAACCATCCAGGTTTTGCTTTGAATCCAGTGAAATCACTTTCTGCGCAACATGTTTTCCTCTCAAATAAACTTGAATAGAAGTTTCTCCTACTCCCTACTTTCCTGCAATTTCTACCCACCAGTTCCAATCTTTCTTTCTAGCATCATAAAGCACATTCATCCTTTAATGTAAAGACATCGGAAGACCTCGCAGGGTGGGAGGGCATAGCAAGCGGAGTTCAGGAGATGCATGCTGGGTACTGATCCTCGGAAGAGAGCTACTTGCAAACCTCTCCCCTAAGAACAAGGCATTATTATTATTATTATTATTATTATTATTATTATTATTATTATGTCAGTACAACACAGCAAATGAGATCACTTTGCTGGATTTCGCATTTCATCACCAGTTGGGCGCTTCCCAAGCACCTAAGACTGCGTGATGTAGCGGCGAATTATGTTTGCCGATCCCAGTAAAGCGGCCTTTTGCAATTGACAGATGGAGATTTTGTCAATTCCGATGGTTTTCAAATGTCTGCTGAGATCCATTGGCACTGCGCCCAGCGTGCCAAGTATCACTGGGACCACTTTCACTGGCTTATGCCAGAGTCGTTGCAGCTCGATTTTTAGATCTTCGTATTTCACTAATTTCTCTAGCTGCTTCTCCTCAGAGTCTGCACTTTGGATTGTCTGTTGATTTTTCAATTTTGGCTTTGACAGCATTTGTTCTAATGGCCTGTTCTTGTGCCGCCAGTATTAGTCCTTCTGTCTCCTTTTTGAGTGTTCCACTTGTAAGCCATGACCAGGTCTTTTCTTTATCCACTTTGCCTTCAATCTTCTCTAAGAACTGTCCATGCAATGCTTTGTTCCGCCAACTGTCCATACGATATTGAGTTACATTTTTTCTGTACTTAGTTTGCTTCACCTTGAGAAGCTTCCTATTGTTGACCTCCATCAACGCTGACTCTTTGCTCCCATTCACATAGTCAGCTAATGCATTATTATTATTATTATTATTATTATTATTATTATTATTATTATTATTATTATTTCTGACAGATCACCCTGGTATATTGAAGGAGCGTCACAGTTCCTTTTTTTGCCTCTAGGCCCAACCCAGGGCCATTTCAAGGCAGTTAGTTTATTTATAGCCAGCAAACTATAACATATATATCACACGTTTTTGCTGAATTTTTAAAATTAAGGGAAACTAGGATAGCACTAGTTCTGGCCTCATCAGCTATCCATCCCAGTAAGGGTATGGCTAGCTGATGAGTCTGCCTTAATTTTTAAAACTCAGCAAAAACATGTGATACATACATATATACATACATACATATGTCATACAAGTATAGAATTATAGTTTGTATTAACATAACAAAGTATAAAGAAGTGATAAAAAGGATAATAGGACAGAAGGACAGGGACGGTAGGCACAATAGTGCACTTATGCACGCCCCTTACAGACCTCTTAGAAAATGTTTATTAAACAAACATTTTGGGGGGAGAGATCTCCTCTCATTTGCACTATTCTGATTTGCCAATTTTCAGGTTGTCCCACTTGCCGTTGTCTCTTGGCAGGCCTTTATCTTTCGCTTCAGCAGACCGACGAGCGGCCTTGGCTGCAGCGCTAGTTGCAGAAGAATAAGCCAGCTGCAAGGCTTCCAGGACCCAAAGGAGCTGCCGGTCCCAAGGCGCTTTCTTTTAATTACTTGACCCAGACTGGCGATTACAGTTCTGTTCTGCAGCAGCTGGAGCTTCAGGGAGGCCTGCCTATTAACTTGACTCGAGATAAGCAATTCAAGGGTGACACTATTGCGTCTCTGTCTCAACCAATGCAGGGCTCTTATAAGCCTAACAAAGAGCACAGCTTCTGGTTACAAGGTAGATAAAAGCAACTCTTTCCACATGGGTCTGGCAAGTAGGCTTGGGTGAAATTGCTTCTCATACTGAATGGGGAGGTCGAAGTTCTAAACCTTAGAAACCCAAGCAAAGTCTGCTCTTGAGATCTAAGACTTAAGACTTGTGTGGATTCAATGTAATCTCTTCTTCCCTTCTTCTTCCTTTGTTATGCAACCCAAAGCTCAGGGCTGCCCAAAGCTACTTTTCCATAACCAGCTTAATTTTTTATACCTGGCATTTCACACACCCAGGCCAAATTCTTACTAGTTGTTGACTTAACCCATATTCTTTGAGAATCTCTCATGGTCAGCAGGCACTACCACTTTCAGCAAAGACTGGAGTTCTACCTTTAATTGAGACCCTAAGCTCTCTCGCCATCCTGCTTCCATGTTTCTCCAAAAACAAGACCCTGTCTTATAGAGCTGGGGTGGTGCAGTGGTTAGAGTACAGCACTGCAGGCTGCTTCAACTAACTGCTAGCTGTAGTTCAGCAGTTCAAATCTCACCACCTGCTCAAGGTTGACTCAGCCTTCCATCCTTCCGAGGGGGGTAAAATGAGGACCCACACAGATTGTTTGGGGGGCAATATGCTGATTCTGTAAACCACTTTGAGGGGGCTGTAAAAGCACTATGAAGAGGTATATACAGTAAGTCTAAATGCTATTGCTATTATATTTTGTTGAACCTGAAATAAGCGCTTGGTCTTATTGCCATGCATTCAAAAGCCCGATTGGGGTTATTATCAGAGGATGTCTTATTTTGTGGGAAACAGGGTAGCTTGAGTTTAATTACATGATTATGAATGAACATATCACACATGCACACAAACTTTAAAAATCAGATTTGATATAAGTTGTAGTCCAAGTATTTAATATACGTCATTCACAAGCATTATCTACTGGAATCCTTGATGCAAAAAAGCTCAAACAAAGGAACACAGCATTTTGTTTTAAACTGGTTATTAAAATCTTGCCATTATAATCAATTAACTTTTGCCACCAATGAAGAAGACTTTAAAAGACTAGACAAATTAATGATCAAGCTAATGCTGGCTAATGCTGATGAGATTGTCTAAATACATAATGGATATCTTTAGACTAGATGCAGCAAAACACAAGAGGAGAGAAATAATTACACTTAATTTCTTCCCTTTCATTCTGGGAGAAGGATGTTAAACTAGATATGTGGGGCCCAACGGATTCTTTGGAAGTTCTTCCATTGATGAATTAACTCATTTCCACTCAACAAAATGTTTTTTTTTCTTTTGCCCTATAATTTAACACTTTACTCCACACCCTTCACATACTCTCATTATAATTTTGAGAACAGAGATGAAAGAAAGAATCTGAAGTCTTTTTTCACGGTACTTGACTTGGCTCAACAGCAATTGCTTTCACTCATCATGATATCCTGACTTGTAATCTAACCAAAAAGGGATAGAATAGCATAACATAAAATGAAACCACAACTCTTAATTATGGTTGAATTAACTCATTTCCACTCAACAAAATGTTTTTTTTCTTTTGCCCTATAATCTAACCAAAAAGGGATAGAATAGCATAACGTAAAATGAAACCACAAACAAAAAAACCTTAATCCCAATTCACCAAGTTTAATCTGAACAAATACAGCAGTTAATTGTTCAGTTAATTTGATGTGTGTATGAATTCCGCCAATAATCACAAATAAAAAATACAATGTAGTCAACCAAAACCTAACCATATGTCAACTTGAAGGCAGGAAGTATTTTGATGGTCAAGGACCATCTTTAATATTTGACGGGGGGGCATAGATTGGTTAACACATAATATTTGTGGACAGAGCTAAACTTGAAAACAGAACTTAGGGCTGTTATAGTGAACCTATGGCACGTGTGCCATAGGTTCGCCATATGTTTGAAGTATGCATAACCCTAAAAGAAATTGTGCTGTTAGTTTACAATAATTATGTTCAAAAGGGCTTTAAAAGTGCCCAGAAGGGACATGTGCAGAAATATGTCAGGAAGCAAAGAACAAATGCAGCATATTGGCACTTCACTGTATACTTTCATGCTGTATATGATTATTATCACTCTATTGACAATAAAGAGGCTCAATAAACTGAAAGGAAGTAATGCATATGTACTACAACTGGAATGGCAAAAGAAAAACCAGTTCACAAAACAACCAAGAACAGTAGTCATTTAATAATAAAAAAAATTGTTTGTTTGTTAAAACATGTCCAAGATAATAGGTATGGTATAAACATAAACAAAAGCAAATATGTATAAGTAAATTTGGACAATAGGACAGTAGGACAGGGATGGTAGGCACAATGGTGCGCTTGTGCACGCCCCTTGCAGACCTCTTAGGAATGGTGGGAGGTTGACTGTAGATAGTCTAAGGTTAAGGTTTTTGGGGTTTGGGGAAGAAACCACAGAGTCAGGTAGTGCATTCCATGCATTGATCACTCTGTTGCTGAAGTCATATTTTCCGCACTCAAGTTTCAAGCAGTTTACATTGAGTTTGAATCTATTTTGTGCATGTGTATTGTTGCAGTTGAAGTTGAAGTATTCAATGACCGGTAAGACATTGTGGTAGATGAATTTATGAACTAAATTTAGATCAGAATGAAGGCGACGTAGCTTTAGGATTTCTAAGCCCAAAATTTCAAGTCTGGCAGAATAAGGTATTCTGTTGCGAGCAGAGGAGTGGAGGACTCTTCTTGTGAAATATTTCTGGACTCTCTCAATTGTATGATAATAACACAGTTATCCAATCATGAAGGGAAGCAGAGATGCCATAAGATTTTAGTTTTCGATGTTGTTTGTTGTTTACTGCTGAATCAAAGGCTTTATAAAAGTCTATGTAAATTGAATCTATTGATTTATCTTGATCGAGTTGTGAAGTCCATGTGTTTTTGCATTATAGGAGTTGCAGGTTAGTGGATAATTCTTTTCTGAAAAAAATTGTTTTGTTGTAGAGTAGATTGTTAGTTTCTAGGTGAAGGGTGATGGATTGTTTTATGATTGATTCCATGACATTGCAGATGACGCAACATAAAGAGATTGGTCTGTAATTTTCAATATTACTTGGATCTCCTTTTTTGAAGATAGGGATGACTGTAGCTAGTGACCATAAGTTGGGTAAGAGGTTAGTCCTGAAGGTTTTTTCAAAAATTATTCCTAATTTGCTTAACTTCCATGTTTACAAACTGTATCTGTAGGGGTAGGAGATGTTATAAAGCAGATTTAGAGGAGCTATGTAGCCAGTACATTTCAACAATTGCCACGGTCTTGTAAAAACATCCTTGAGTCTTATGGCAAGGGGAAGAGGGTGTATTTTGGCCTTTACACATTATCTTCAGCACTTTCACAAAGATCTCCCATAAGATTAATTTCCACACTAATAAGAAAGGAAGGGGGACATGGAACTCAAGAACAAAACTGTGTAAAAAATCATGCTCTTGGCAATGAAGACATAGAAATGGAATTGCAGCAGCACAAACTAATATTACTCAAGCTGGCACATACTGTGCTAGGCTATGGAACAAAAGAACATATGCAGTGTGCAAGCGACCCAGAATTCTGTGCACCTGTGCATGTGTTAGAACTGCCTATAATTGTTAAGACACACATGTAGAGGCTCCAGGCTGTCACTTCTTCTGCCTTTCTGAAATGCAGAATCAATCCACAGTGGCATTACAGTGGAATCTTCTGAGATTTCCCACCCAACTAATTTCACTTCATTGGCTGCCACTTTTGAGTATAGAAAGTTGAAAAGTAGAGTTAATAACAATATGCACTTTTGCATGGATGCAGAACAACACTCTTGCCAATGTTATGGTAAAAAAAGATGCTTGATTGTGCAGAGATGGATAGGTTAACTATGGAACTCAAAGACAGAGAAGAAATGGAATATATGATTTGGAACACATGGTATAAATGACAAGAAAATAGGTCATAAATAAAGGTTATTTAAAAGTTATGTTAAAGGGAAAAGTTATTATATGTACTTGAATAATATTTAGATAATATATAGAATAGTGATGTATATAATTGGAAAGAAAGAAAACTGAAAGAACCATTATGTAATTAGGAGTTATACCGATACTGGAAAGCTGCAAAGAGTGGAAATGTGATGTAAATGTTGAAATATGTCCAATAAAAAATATAACTCTAGAACTACCAAGGAGAAAAATAACCCAATATGCAGTTTGCATGATTTAATGCTAGTGCCAAAAAGAGACTGGAAACAAGTTGCCACAAATCAGATGTCTTAATCCCAAATTTGATCTTGATGTTTAAATTGAGGAGGTGAAAGAAGATGGAAGGGAGGCAAAGGAAAGATGAATATATGGACACGACTATGAGAAAACAAGATAAAATCTGGGTAAGGAAAAAAAATGACCCTGCCCTTATGAAATAAAATACAAAACCCATGAGAAAGGAGACACACGGACAGCCAGAACCAAATTACTGGCTATTAAACCAGTAAAATCCATACCAATACTTTTTGAAGCCCAATAAACCACTTTCACTGGAGGTTTTTTTGTCCATATCTGCACAGGTTGATCTCTTACATAAGGGATCCCCCACCCTGGTCCACGGCATGCCAGAAACCAGGCCGCGCAAACAAGCAAAGCTCCATCTGTGGCGGGATGCAAACCACATCCCTCTGGTCCGTGGAAAAACCTCTCTCCACCGTCCCTGGTGCCCAAATGGTTGGTGAAGCTGTCTTATATTTATTTATTTATTGATTGATTGATTGATTGATTGATTGATTGATTTTGTCTAATACACAATGAGGGTTTTAGTGGGTATACACATAGTAAAATACATGATGAAGGTTATAGAGGAGATACTCATAGTAAAATATATCTAAAAAAGAATAGAAGAGAAGATATAGGAATAAAACATATCAATGAAAGAATAGAAGAAGAGATATAGGAATAGAAGGTATAGGAGATATAGGAGAGCAATAGGACAGGGGACGGAAGGCACTCTAGTGCTCTTGTACTCGCCCCTTACTGACCTATTAGATGAGATGACAGGACAGCAGAAGACAAAAGCTGAGCTCTATCATGAAGTTAAGACTCTTATCTAAGCAGTGCTGCCCCCTTCTCCCATGAGCAACTGAAGGAAGAAAATATCCCTCTTACCTAAAAGGACTGCATTTCTGGTTACTACACAATGTCAACGGTAGGAGGACAGGAATATGTTGTTCCAACATGGAGCTGCCTTTACCATAGCTATTCTCCCAGAATTCCAGGCAGCAGTTCAGCTAGTGTATGTACAGTAAATGACTTTCATCAATTCCAGCTTATTTCTCCTGCCTCCTTTTCCAGGGCCCAGCAGGTGCAAACACAGCTTGCAATAAATTAGAAGGGCTTTCATTAGAGGAAATTAGACTTGAAAGAGGGAGAATTTCTCTACAACTTAGTCCTGAAAAGCAGATGCCATAGGAGTAGGGGTGCAAGGAGGGAAGGCTAGGAGCAACTAGATCAGCTATGGCAAAAAAAATCTTCTGGAAAGACTGAAGAATCATTTCCTGAATGGTAGCCAGGATAGCACCTGCTGCAATAACAGTGATAAAAGATTTTGATTGCATCTTAACACTTAAAATTATGATTAATCCTTCCCCTACCACAGGACTCTTGGGGTTTCTGCTACAGAAAGATGATTAGGTAGTAAAGAGCACAAGAGGACATACCATTTCACCACTATTGGCTGCTCCAACCAATAGAAAAGAAAATTCTTTGCCTTACAACACCATCTCCAAAAGCCTTTTTCACCAGGCTTGGAGGAGGAAGAATATACATGTAACACCAGCTAGATGTATTTTTGGATGAGGGGAAAGAAGCATAGAACATAGAAGCTTTGCTGAGGAATTCTGGCTGAGGAGGTGAAGTCCACAAGTCTTAAAGTAGCCATGGTTGGAGACCCCTGCTCCAGAGAACAGGTCCTCAAATTTGGCCACTTTAAGACTTGTAGACTTCGATTCCCAGTATTCTGCATTCAACTATGCTTGCTGGAGAAATCTGGGAGTTAAAGTCCACAAGTCTTAAAGTTGCCAAGTTTGAAGACCTGTGACTTATAAAATGACTTTCCAAGGAGCCCTGTAGTCCTCTCTCCTAAATTTTACCTCTTATGCTTAATTCTTTTTTTTTTTTAATAAATCTTTTTATTAATTTTCATAAAAGGACGCACAAACTTACAAACATTAAACATATAGTTTGGGGAGGTATCCTCCCCACTTATCTCAAAAGTGTAAATGCAGATATAGAAAAAAGAATACAAAATTGAATACATAGTTGAATACTAATACATAAAAAAATAGCTAATAATAGATAAAAAAACTAGTAACAAGTAATTTAAACTAAGATAAAATCAAACATTCTTCTCATCTTATTACTATTGTATATATAAACTAATTCTAGTACCATTCTTTAAAAAAAAACAAATCTCAACCATTACATATATATTTACTTCTTACATATTTTGACTTTAATTTACTTTAATTTTTTTCTTGTCTATCCATATATAGACTTTGTTCCATGTTTCATAAAATTTTGATTCTTCTTGGTCATTTAATCGTCTTGTCATCATATCCATTTCCGCACAGTCTAATATTTTTATAATAACTTCGTTTTCTTTGGGGATATTTTCCCCTTTCCAATTTTGCGCGTATATAATTCTTGCCGCGGTTAAAATATGTACAATTAAATATAAAAATTCTTGCTTATAAACCTGGTTAGTAATTCCTAACAAACAAAACTCCGGGGTGATTTCTATATTTTGCGTAACTATTTCTTTTATCATTCTCTCTATCATTTTCCAATACATTTTAGCTTTACCACATGTCCACCATTGGTGGTAGTAGGTCCCTATTTCTTTCTTGCATTTCCAACATAACGGGGAGGTCTTGGGAAACATTTTTGCTATTCTGTATGGTGGGAGATGCCATCTATAGAACATTTAATTTGGTTTTCTTTCATAGACACTGATTTTGTCATTTTCCAATTATTTATCCAAACTTTCTCCCATGTGTCTATATCTATATCTTTCCCTATATTCTTACACCAAACTATCATGTTATCTTTTAAAGTTAATTCAATGTTCTTATGGGCAATCAAATACTTGTATATTTTCCCAATTGTTCTATTTTGATTGATGGTAATTAAATTACTCAATAAATTTTTATTTTTATTAAAAATATAAAGCATGGTATCCTTCTGGTATCTAGATCTAATCTGTGCATAATGCCACCAATCAATTATTGTTCCATGTTCTTGTAATTTAATTCTAGATTTTAACTTCATTTGATCATCTAACAAATCTTTATATCTTATTGTTTTTGTATCCTTAATAGAATTTGGATGTATAATTGCTTCTAGGGGGGCCACCCAATCAGGGATAGTTAAAAAATGGTTTTTCCTTATATGTTTCCATACCTCCAGTAGGTATTTTCTTAATGTATGTCTTTTGAAATATGAATGATTTTTATCTTTATGTAGTCCTCTCTCCTAAATTTTACCTCTTATGCTTAATTCAATATTGATCTTCACAAGCATAGTAAGAAATTCATTTTAAATCAGAAGAGTTGGATCTCAATTCCCGTCAGAGCTGAATAGGAGTTGAAACCTGACATATCCTGAGAGAATCACATTAAGAAGGGGTGGTTTCAATATCAATCAGAAAACAAGCAAGGAAATTCTTCAGGACTTTGGATAAGCTGTGCATACATTCTGATCAGAGAAGCAGACCTTTTGATTTAATTAAAAACTATCAAGGGCCAAGATAATCTAGAGCAATGGTTCTCAACCTTTCTAATGCCACAGCCCCCTTACAGTTCCTCATGTTGTGGTGACCCCCAAACCATACGTCTAGCACCAATTCTCCCAAAAGAGCTTTAAGCTGATTGGCAGGAAGGTCAGAGGAACACCCCCCACTGTAAACGCCTGATTGGTCAGATTGTAAAAATATGTTCCAAGGCGCCGGAATAGAAGCTTTAGTTCCTAACACCATGTGTAATTTCTCTTTTTTCATGGCCTTAGGTGACCCCTATGAAACGGCCATTCGACCTCCAAAGGAGTCCCGACCCCCAGGTTGAGAACCAATGCTCTAGGGATTGATTGATCCATAACTAGTGTCCCTAGTGTTGCTCCATACCATATTTTCACCAGACTGGTATTTTAATTGCAACTCTCCTCATCCAATCAAATTTCCTAACTCCTCCTGACTGGAGTTTTGGAGACCACCTAGCTGAAAAAAAGACACTGACTTCATATCTCTATGATGAATAGCAATAGCAGTTAGACTTATATACCACTTCACAGTGCTTTTACAGCCCTCTCTAAGCCGTTTACAGCATCGGCATATTGCCCCCAACCATCTGGGTCCTCATTTTACCCACCTCGGAAGGATGGAAGGCTGAGTCAACCTTGAGCCATTGAAAATCGAACTGTCAAAACAGGCAGCCAGCAGGAAGAAGTAGCTTGCAGTATTGCATTCTAACCACCATGTCACCACAGCTAAAGTCATACAATTACATGCTTGGGGTAGGACAAGCGGAATGGCCAAAAATGCTAACCAAGATGGCAGTGGCTCTACCTCATTACGTTCAGGTGCTAAAAGAATGTGGCAGCTTTTAATTGGAAATCTTTGTTTAAAAGAGTGGCCCAGCCAGTCTTTATTATATCTGAAGGCCTTCAATACTTACAGTGCTTGTGTTCCTAATATATTTTGTGATTAGTATTCAGCAAACGTTCAAGGAATAATAAGATCAAGCGCAGAACCTTAGAAGTGAAGAAAACCCGGAGGTTCAGCAGCTCCAGAGCTGTGCAAATGCAAGAGCAACACAAAAGCAAAGATTCTGCCTCAAAGAATTCCCTGCCTTGACATTCTCACAGATGCAAGCACGCAATCCATTATCTTTAGACATGATAGCCTACAGGTGTCAACATGGTTCTGTGTTTATTAGAAGTGATGCGAGAAGGCATGAAAAGTTCTAACTTCAACAGTATAATTGTACGCTTTGCTGCCTGTGTATTACCATTGTTGTCAGCTATTTTCAAGACTTGGCTTACAACAATTCATTTTAGTAACCATTCAAAGTTACAACAGCACTGAAAAAAAGTGACTTGTGACCAAGGCAGGATCCCAATGGTCACATGATCAAATTCAAATGCTTGACAACTGACTCCTGTTGGATCCTTATTTATGACAGTGGCAGTATCCCGGGATTCAAATCTCCACCACTAAATGCTCTGTCTTACACATTGGTAAAAAGAATCAGAATACTAAATATAAACTTGGAGGAATTGAACTTATTGATAACCCTCAATCTGTCAAAGACCTTGGAGTACTCATATCCAATGACCTAAGTCCTAGAGCCCACTGCAACAACTTTGCCAAAAAGGCTTTAAGAATTGTTAATCTAATCCTTTGCAGCTTCTTCTTTGGTAATTTTGAACTGCTAAGAGCTTACAAAACATTTGTCAGACCAATCCTAGAATACAGCTTACCTGTATGGAACCCACATTGCATATCTGACATCAACACAATTGAGAAAGTCCAGAAATATTTCACAAGAAGAGTCCTTCATTCCTCTTCTCATAACAAAATACCTTACTCCGCCAGACTTTAAATTCTTGGTTTAGACAACTTACAACTCCGTTGTCTCCATTCCAACTTAATTATAGTTCATAAAATCATATACCAAAATGTCCTACCTGTTAACGACTACTTCACCTTCAACCACAACAACACATGAACACGAAATCGATTTAAACTAAATGTCAACCGCTCCAAATTTGACTGCAAAAAATACAACTTCAGCAACAGAGTAATCAACGTCTGGAATGCACTACCTGATTCTGTGGTTTCTACTCCTAACCCCAAAACCTTTAACCTTAGACTATCTACAATTGACCTCTCCCCCTTTCTAAGAGGTCTGTAAGGGGTGTCCATAAGTACATCACTGTGCCTACCGTCCCTGTCCTATTGTCTTCTTTTGTTACTTTTTATCATTACTTATCTAATGTTTAATTTGTACAAATTATCACCCTATAATTGTTTGACAAAATAAATAAAATAAATAAAAATAAAATAAATAAATAAATAAATAAATAAAATGAATTATGTGATCACCTTTTGAGACCTTTTGATAAACAAAGTCAATGGGGAAGCCAGAATCACTTAATGTTAATGTTACTTGTTTAACAACTGCAGTGACTCACTTAATAATTGTGTCAAGAAAGCTGGTGAGACCACATTTGGAATACTGTGTTCAGTTCCGGAGACATCACCTACAAAAAGATATTGACAAAATTGAACGGGTCCAAAGACAGGTTTCAAGAATGGTGGAAGGTCTTAAACGTATCAAGAAAGTCTTAATGAACTCAATCTGTATAGTCTGGAGGACAGAATGGAAAGGAGAGACATGATCAAAACATTTAAATATGTTAAAGGGTTAAATAAGGTCCAGGAGGGAAGTGTTTTAAATAGGAAAGTGAACACAAGAACAAAGGGACACAATCTGAGGTTAGTTGGGGGAAAGATCAAAAGCAACATGAGAAAATAATATTTTACTGAAAGAGTAGTAGATCCTTGGAACAAACTTCCAGCAGATGTGGTTGGTAAATCCACAATAACTGAATTTAAACATGCCTGGGATAAACATATATCCATCCTAAGATAAAATACAGGAAATAGTATAAGGGCAGACTAGATGAACCATGAGGTCTTTTTCTGCCGTCAATCTTCTATGGTTCTGTGTTTGTAAAATAGGGTAAAATTCACTTAACCAATGTCTCACTTAGCAACAGAAATTTTGATGGTAAATTGAGGACTACCTGTACTAAGTGTGGAAAAGCAAGATATAATTCAAAATAATAAAAATGGCATTCAAATATTGAAATGTATCTAGCAATGTATTTCCATGTGTGCAAAATCTGCTCATTCACTATTAACTACATAGAGCCTATGTGATTACAATGTTCTTTTGACTTAAACAATTGTAGCACATACAGTGGTACCTCTACCTAAGAACGCCTCTACTTAAGAACTGGGTGCAGAAAGGCAAAAGGGGGCGCTTTGCCCGGGCCTGATAAACTCGGCTTCAGCCAAACCAAGGAGTCACCACAGTGAGAGAAAGTTTTGTGCATGCTAATACCAGCACTGCTAGGATTTTGTTTACATCTCCATTGGAAATTATAGTCACTTTCATAGAAGAATAGCAAATTAAGTACAGAAGTATATGTCAATACCAAAACTAACTTCATATTTAGAAAACAATCTGAAATAGAATTTAATTCAATGTGAACATTATTTTTCACTATAAAATTGTTAAAATATTCATGAACTGGGAGAAAAAATGGAAACAAGGTCAGCCAATGAATAGGCATAGCAACTGGTTCTGATTATAGCACTAATTATTGGTTTTAATATAGACACTCTAATATTTAACAGCTTTAAACTGACATCAGATATTGTAATATGTATATTTATACCTCATTTTTAATTTTATCATTCATTTTACAATCTTTGTCATTCTTTTTATTTTTATCTCATTTTTTTTTCTTTGATTGCATCTCTAACAATGAAACAACATTTGGCACCATAGGTGAGGGTTGAAAATACTAAAGCAATCTGTTCTGCAGCTTAAAATATCTATTTTTATTGAACTTTTAAAAAAAAACCTCAAAATAAGATCTAGATTTGGGAGATAGCCATCCCTGATTGAAATACAGCCTGGAATAAAAAGGAATACCAAACTATTCGGTGCTCAATATGAGTTTGCTGACTGAATTCTTATATTATTACATTTGGACAGTCAAAATTCCTCACTTCAACTGCTGGGTTACTACCTTAAGATGCTAAAAAAAGATCTTAAAAAGAGGGGAAATCATATCCAGTCCTTACTAGATCCAGTTCTGAATCCCAAGTTTACTCTGATCAGTAACTGAACACGGTGGATGATTACTAATGGCCACTCAATGTATTTAACCCCATGGCCCCAATTAACTCCCCCCAGCAGCAGTGCCTTTTCCTGTAAAAATATAAAAATGTGCTCAACCCAGCCTGAAATGACTTGTTAAGGCACAGCAATTTATCTTTGCTTTAAAAAAAAATCTGTACAATTCTTATTGGACAAAATATTTATTTCTTGGCTCTAATGTGCTCCTGTAAAAATGAGCAATTTTAAAAAGATGTATTAGGCAATTAGCAAGCTCAGAAAGATAATCATTTAATGCCAAAGGCAGAATTGGCTTCATTTTTTTGTTCAAAAGGGGAAAAAAATAAATTGGGGTAATGAATATTAAGCTTTTTAAAGTGGATGAAAACACCTCTTCGGTTTGTCTTAAATCAACCAGCACCCGCTTGGGAAATGCTTTTTAGATCTTTAAAAAATAAAAACATTTCAATTACCTTGGGGAAGCTCCATATTAATTCTATGTGCACAAGCATTATCTCTGATTACTCCCATATGAGCATTAATAATCACAGCTTCTTCTAACTAGATTTTCTTACCTAGAAAGTGAACCCTTTTCTGCCTTTCAAAGGTTGCTAAACCAGAATTCCCAATGGGCTCTACCCACTATTACCAATAGTAAAGGATAATGTGAATTACAGATTAGGAAATAACAGAGTTGGAAGACACCTTAGAGGTCTTCTAGTCCAACCCCCTGCTCAGGCAGGAAACTCTATATCATTTCAGACAAATGGTTGTCCAATCTCTCCTTAAAAACCTCCAGTATTGGAGCATTCACAACTTCTGAGGGCAAGCAGTTCGACTGATTAATTGTTCTGTCAGAAAATCTCTCCTTAGTTGTAGGTTGCTTCTCTCCTTGGTTAGTTTCCATCCATTGCTTCTTGCCTTGCTTTCTTTATGAAGCGCCTTAGATATTGCAACATTACTATCATGTCACTCCTCATCCTTCTTTTCATTAAATTAGGCATAACCAATTCCAACAACTATTCTTTCTTTGTTTTAGTATGGTCTTACCAGAATATTATAAAGTGGTATTGACACTTTACATGATCTTGAGTCTATCCCTCTGTTAATACACTTAGGACTGTGTTGGCTTTTTTGGCAGCTTCAACACACTGGTGGCTCATATTTAAGCAATTGTCCACCAGGATTCCAAGATCCCTCTCACAGTTACTAGTACTATTGAGCCAGGTACCAGCTATACTATACTTACGCATTTGTTTTGCTGGAGAGACGGAGTAACGACACGGACACAAGAGCGGGATTTAAATTGGGTCATTTTATTAACATAAATTTGCATAATTTATTCAATACTTTGCATAAATTAGCATAATCAACTATGACCCGGAACTGGACCTGCAGGGTCAAACAACTACTTCCGGGGCGGAAATGACGTTATGCCAAAAAACATTCCTGGGCAACTCATGGGCGTATCTCGATGCAAGTCCAGGTGAGGGCCAGGCCGTCACCTGCGACCCTGCCATGCTGTGCATGAGGGGGTTCCCACCGGCTAACCGGAATCCGGGAATTAAAGGTGCAGGACCCAAAGACAGGTTCCCCCCAGCTGCTCAGGCAGAAACTCCCTCCATGAGCTTGCGGAGAACCTGTCAATCATCCCCAAAGATGCCCAAGGGAGAACGCGCGGTTGCTAAACCACCCCAGTTTTCCACCCCTAACCTGCCTACCCAAATGACCAAAGGTAAGCCAATTAACCTAATAAATGCAAGCACCCCCTAACCGCACATCCATCACCTCAGTGTGGAATGGGCGAAAAAACAGCTCTGCTAAGAGGCAGAACTGCAAAAAATTCCCATTCGGCCCCCTAAGGGCGACCCCTAAGCACACTGCGAAATAGTGGAGGGCGGGCGGGTGTCTGCTCCGCTCTGCAGTCCGGGCGAAAAGGGAGAGCCCCGGGCCTGCTCGCCCTTATATAGGGCAAGCAGGCCCCGCCCGGACCAATCAGGAGCCTGGCCAATCAGGCCCTGATCTCCCGAGCGAAGTCTCGCATCGCGAGACTTCGCCCGGGATCCAAAATGGCGGCCGCCATGAGGGACCGTGTCTCCCGGTCCCTCCAGCAAAGCCTGCCTGCCGGGTAAGTCCGGCACTGCCCTTTTCTGGTCTAAATGTAGAACCTTACTATTTTTCATCATTGAATTTCATTTTGTTAGACAATGCCCAATGTTCAAGTCTCAATACCTGGAAGGCTAGTCAATCATTATTCCTCCTGTACCAACTACACTTCTAAAGAACTATTCGATATATTTGCTTTACTCTTCCTCCAAAGAGCTTAAACTAACTTAAAGATTTCCCCACCTTTATTTACAGAACTATCCTTTGAGATCTGTTCGATTGGCTCAATGACTCCCAAGGTAACTGGATAAAGACTTTAACCTTAGTTCAAGATTGTATACCTTAAGCAGTTGAAACAATACAGATGGAGAAAAACACATACATTTTATGCATTCTAACCTTCATAACTTGCTGGAGCATTTGCACTGGAGGCGGAATAAGAACTCAGACACCAAGAGCTGGATTAAAAATGGGTCACTTTATTAAAAGTAAATGAACATTAACTGATTATTGACCAATAACTAGGACCTGCAGAGGCCACTAAAAATTTGGGGCGGAAATAATTCACAAATAAACTTCCTGGGCAACTATGGGCGTAGCTCCTTGCTGAACAAGGTAAAGGTACCACGCCTTCACCTGGTTCCTGGCCACGCCTTGGCATGTGGGAGGGCTCACCATGCAATCCCCTTCCGGTTATTGGGATGGGTGAGTCCCATGGGCACTCCCTCTCCAATTGCCCCGGCTGCTTGGTACCTGCAGCTCCTGGCGCGAGATTGCCCATCATCTTCCAAAAGATGCCCTAAAGGAGAAAATGCAGTTGCTACCCCTGCCCATTTCCCCCCCTCACCTGCCAACCCCAGTGACCAAAGGGAAGCCAATTATCAAATTGGGATTAAATATGCCACACACCCTAACCAGTCCATCCTCACTCCCCAGGCGAAAAAACGGTCACCGCTAAAACGCTGAGACCGCAAAAAATTCCTATTCGACCACTTCAAGCCACACTGAAAGACAGGGAGGGCGGGCAGGTGTCCGCCTCTTCTGGAGCTGGGGGGGGGGAGTGAGAGGCTGGATGCCTGGGCACGGCCCTATTTATACGGCATGCCCGGCGCGGCCCCCCTGGCAGGCAAAGGTGATGCACGAAAGCGCGCAGCCTGCACCGCGATCTCACGATATCCAGCGAGATTGCAGCGGTTTGCACGTGCTGGGCCGAGTTCTTCCTGGCCCCAGTGCAATTTAAATCGGCTGCCCGTGCATTTCTGAGAAATTGTCTTTTACATGTTTAAAAGTAAAGGTTTCCCCTGTCCAGTCATGTCTGACTATAGGGGGTAGTGCTCATCTCCATTTCCTAGCTAAGACAGCCAGCACTGTCTGAAGACATGTGTCATTTTACAGGAGATTTCCCATTTGGATGGTCCAAATATGCACACATCCATTGGCGTTATTGTTTGTTTCATGGAGACAACTGAATAGATTTTCTTGGCAACATCAGGGTGATTGTTTACAATATTCAGCACGTTTTTGCTGAAAAAACTCAAGTGGCTTATCAGCGTGATTGGGGTGTAATATATTTAAGTGACATCTTAATTTATTTGGCTTCATGTCATCTGCTGCCAACATTTTTAGATACAATAAACATACAAGTTTTTCCATGTCTCCCACTGCCGTCAGAGGGAAGCCAAGCACTACATATACTTCTTCGGCATATTTCTTCATCTTAGCTTTTGGGAGACTTACGTTTGTCTCATTATCTCCGTCTCTCTCCTCCTTTCTTTTCATCCCTGTTAAATATTTTTCCATGGTGTCTCTTAAGAGTTTGTTATATGCACTTCATATCTCCCGCTGTGTGCTGTGCAAAAAACCCCTACTCCCTGCAGCAAAAAAAGCCCATTCCCCGGGGTCACATGCCCCCCTGGCATTGCTCCGTCCCCCCCAGGGGGGGCCACAACACTAATTGAGAAACACTGGTCTAGCCGAAACCTCAGCCTACATGTGACCCAGATTCAATCCCACTTAGCTTTTCCAAGATCATCTCAGATGTGTTGGGTGTTGCCATCTATTTTCTATTCTTGCACTGCAATTAAATAGGTTTCAGTATAGTTTTCTAAATAAATACATGATTTGTTTTTAATAATCACCCTAACATCATGGGAATTTCAGGAAATGCATAAAAGACTACTATTAAGCCTATGGGAATACAGTGCAGTGGTGAAATCTTTTTAAAAATCACTACCAGTTCTGTGGGCATGGCTTGGTGGGCAGGACAGGGGAAGGATACTGCAAAACCTCCATTCTCTCCCCATCCCTGGGGGATATTGCAAAATCTCCATTCATCCATGTTAAATATTTACATGCCTGTTAAATATTAACACGCCAGGGGGGCCTGTAACCCATGGAAAAATATTTAACAGGGATGAAAAGAAAGGAGGAGAGAGACAGAGATAATGAGACAAACGTAAGTCTCCCAAAAGCTAAGATGAAGAAATATGCCGAAGAAGTATACTGCAAAATCTCCATTTTCACCCCACTCCAGGGGAAGGATACTGCAAAATTCCCATTCCCTCCCCACTTCTAGGGAAAGGATCTCCATTCCCACCCCACTCTGGGGCTAATCAGAGGTAATATTTGCCGGTTCTCCAAACTACTCAAAATGTCTGCTACCAGTTCTCCAGAACTTGTCAGAACCTTCTGGAGTTCACCCCTAGTACAGTAGTACTTTGGTACTCAACTGATCTGAAGCTCATTGAATTTGGTACTCAACACATTTCAACATGAAAATTTTGTCCTGGTACTCATAATTTGTTTGGTACTCAGGGCACAAGTTAGAATTTGTCAGGGTTGGCTACCGTGTGACTCAGTACATTATTCCGTATGGGAAAAATGTGTTTGGTATTCATCATTTTGGGTACCCATCATGCCTCTTAGAACCAATTAAGGATGAGTACTGAGATACAACCATGCAGTAAAGCAAGGAAGACAGCTGTGATATCTAACGACATTGATGGAGAACCCCAATTTTGGCTCTCCAATTCAAAACCTTGCAGATACATAAGTTTAAAAAAAGAAAATCAGCTGCAGAATAGTTAGTACCTCATTATAGATTTTATCCTACTGCTTTCATTTTCACTTTACAGTTCCATGGATGTGTACTAATTAATTTTCCTCATTCGTATTAATTGTCTTTAATAAATCCCTTCAGTACATTATTCCTTATGGAAAAAAATGTGTTTGGTATTCATCATTTTGGGTACCCATCATGCCTCCTAGAACCAATTAAGGATGAGTACTGAGATACAACCATGCAGTAAAGCAAGGAAGACAGTTGTGATATCTAACGACATTGATGGAGAACCCCAATTTTGGCTCTCCAATTCAAAATCTTGCAGATGCAAAAAAATCAGCTGCAGAATAGTTAGTACCTCATTATAGCTTTTATCAAACTGCTTTCATTTTCACTTTACAGTTCCATGGATGTGTACTAATTAATTTTCCTCATTCGTATTAATTGTCTTTAATAAATCCCTTCCGACCCGCACATAGAAAACTAAACAAATACATCAAAAAGGGCGAAGGGGGGGAGGGGGAGAGAGAATGAAAGGAACAAAACAAAGTAATTTCATTAGGAAATATGTAGGAGGTAAAAATTATGTGGGGAGCAGTTTTTCTGTTTTTCTGTTTTCTTAAGAAGTTGCAGTTTCAGTGTTTCAAGTAACAATTGAGGTTAGAATTTCCAGTAAAGGCTTTTGGACTGAAACTCAGTAAATAGATTTCAGTCTACTGCAAAATGCCTCACTGGTTGTATCTCCGAATGTTCCCCTGTAAATGTGTTTCCACTAGTGCAATGAGACTTCCCTTCACACTGTTTCCTCCCCCTGCCCCAGCTGAACATATATCCAAACCTCTGGAGCAGATCTGTGGATGCTTGAGCATGGGAGAGAGAGGGATTTAGTCCCAGTAGCAGAAGGCATTTCACATCAGAAGAGGATACCAATGGGATTCAGAATTAGGAACAAGGGTAACTATCGTGCCTCACAACAGCTTGCGTGTGGAGACTGCCAAGAAATCTATGACCCCATTGGCTCAGGCACATAACATTTTCAGCAGGCCAGTTGATTTTCCCGACATCCAGGGGTGGGTTCCTTCCAGTTCAGACCAGATCGCCTGAACCGTTAGTGGCCCACTGATGAGGTAATTTTGGCATAATGGATTCGGTTCTGTCTGTGACGATCTGTGCTTGCCGCCATCTTTTTTTTTTAATGTTTGGCTGATTTTCCTGTTTGAATGGTTTCTCCTCGTTCTGTGCTTTCACAATTTTAGATAGAGGCTAAACAGAAAGCCCCAATTGCTTATTTAGTGTTGTCTATGTGGAGTGTTGTATTGTTATGTGTGTTCAATTAAAAAATATTAAAAGAAATAAGCCCTCTCGCTCGCCTCCGGGTTAAAACTGAATTTTATTTCTTCACCCGAAGTACAGCTGATCAATTCCTCAGCTGTGTTTCAGGCCGAATCCACTTTCTGAGCATGCGCGGAAGTGAAATTGCCCAAAGGGATGTGCATACGTGAGTGGTGAAGGCACGTGAATCAGTGGTGAAGGCAAGTGGAACCCACCTCTGTCGACATCCCTAGGTTAGTTAGTTAGTTAGTTAGTTAGTTAGTTAGTTAGTTAGTTAGTTAGTTAGTTAGTTAGTTATTCCTTCATTCATTCATTCATTCATTTATTGGATTTGTATGCCGCCCCTCTCTGTAGACTCGGGGTGGCTAACAACAGTAATAAAAAAACATCATATAAATCCAATATTAAAACAACTAAAAAACCCTTATTGTAAAACCAAACATCCCTATAAACATAACATGCATAAATTGTAAAGGCCTAGGGGGAAAGAGTATCTCAATTCCCCCATGCCTGACGGCAGAGGTGGGTTTTAATGAGCTTACAAAAGGCAAGGAGGGTGGGTGCAATTCTAATCTCTGGGGGGAGTTGGTTCCAGAGGGCCGGGGCCACCACAGAGAAGGCTTTTCCCCTGGGCCCCGCCAAACGACATTGTTTTGTTGACGGGACCCGGAGAAGGCCCACTCTGTGGGACCTAACTGGTCGCTGGGATTCATGCGGCAGAAGGCGGTCTCATAGATACCCTGGTCTGGTGCCATGGAGGGCTTTATAGGTGATGACCAACACTTTGAATTGTGCCCGGAAACTGATCGGCAACCAATGCAGACTGCGGAGTGTTGGTGTTACATGGGCATTTTTGGGAAAGCCCATGATAGCTCTCGCAGCTGCATTCTGCAGGTTACCTAAACACATACATATACTGTATACCATTTTTTCATGTAGCAAAGGGTCACAGAATGCTGCTTCTCCAGAGCTACCAAGAAGCCCAAGTACTGGCTTCTAGTTTCCAAACTGACATTGTATCTTACTCTTCCAAAATTCTCTAGGTGCACAAATCTGAATCACCCAATTGCCACCCCAAACTATTAAGATTTTGAGGTGAATAAGCAAGGCTCAAACACTACATAAAGTGAAACACACAAAATTGGTTAGACTGGGAGACTTTACTGTATCCAAACTAAAATGGGCTCCTTCGTGAATCCATGGATTCAGCATGATTTTCTTGGGCATGGAATTAAATACAGTGTCTATATTAGCAATTCCTTGCTCATTCGTGTTCTTAACAGAACAAGAGTTGGAAGGAACCTTGGAGGTCTTCAAGGCCAACACCCCTCCGCACTCAAGCATGAAGCCCTAAACCAGTGATGGCGAACCTTTTTTTCCTCGGGTGCCGAAAGAGCATGCGGGCATGCTATCGCGCATGTGTGAGTACCCTCACCTATAATTCAGTGCCTGGGGAGGGCGAAAACAGCTTCTCCCATCCACTGTAGGCCCTCTGGAGGCCGGAAATGGCCTGTTTCCAAAACTTCTGGTGGGCCCTGTAGGCTCTTGTTTTGCCCTTCCCATGCTCCAAAGCCTTCCCTGGAGCCGTGGTAGGGTAAATGCCTTCCCAAATCCCCCTGTAGGGTCTCTGGAAGCCAAAAACGCCCTCCCAGAGCCTCTGTGCGAGCCAAAAATCAGATAGCCAGCACACACATGCATGTTAGAGCTCAGCCAGGGCAATGGGTTGTGTGCCACCCATGGCACCCGTGCCATAGTTTCGCCATCACTGCCCTAAACCATTTCAGACAAATGGCTGTCCAGTCTCTTCTTAAGAACCTCCAATGTTGGAGCACCCACAACTTCTGAAGGCAAATCATTGCATTGATTAATTGTCCTGTCGGGAAATTTCTCCTTAGTTCTAGACTGCTTCTCTCCGTGATTAATTTCCATCCATTGCTTCTTGTCCTTTCTTCAGATACTTTGGAGAATAGGTCGACTCATCTCTTCTTTGTGGCAGATATTGGAACTATGCCATCATGTCACCTCTTTCTTTTCATTAAACTAGACATACCCAGTTCCTGCAACTGTTGTTTCTGTTAAATTTTAAAAAGCAATCAGTCCTTCTGAAGTTCAAGAATCATGTTTCATATGGTGAAGCATGAAACAAGGTGACTTTCCTCTCCGAAGGGCTTCAATGGTAATGTTCCACCCTGTCCAATTTCTGAAGGCTCCAGAACGAAAAGGAAATTATAGAAACTTGCAGATATACATAACTTACACCATTCACAAAATTCAGTGTTTCCCCACCACACCACACCACACCAAGTTTGCTTTGCCTGGGTGACAACATCTATTATTATTGATGTCATCTTATATTTTTGAAGCAAAAAGCTTGCACAGCTTGAATTATAACCAGCTGGGAGAAGAGTCAAACGCTTAGCTAGGTTGCCTAGATCAGTGTTTCCCAACCTTAGCAACTTGAAGATATTTGGACTTCAACTCCCAGAATTCCCCAGCCAGCGAATGCTGGCTGGGGAATTTTGGGAGTTGAAGTCCAGATATCTTCAAGTTGCCAAGGTTGGGAAACACTGGCCTAGATCACCCCTCAAACCTTCAAAAGATTGACAGACATGGTTACAGCTTAGAAGTGCTAGGGATATTTTATCTACCCCATCCCACTCCACCTCGCATTTTGCAATGTATTGAAATTTTTGCTCATACATTATATTGGAATAAAGCTCCAAAAACATTTTAAATTTTGTGTATAGAATAAGACTATGTTCGATTTAAAGACATCCAAAAAAAATTAAATTAACAAAAATGCTGTATTCACTCTGTAATCAGGGCAATCTAAAAACCTTCATTAAAATCTCCTTCCTATATGTTTTCAGAGCTCTGGAAGGAAGAGATAACAACCAGGGAAAAGCAGAAAAAGACAGAAGGGCAATGGCACCATCTGCTATTTCCCCACTGCAAAATGTCCCTTTGCATTTCTGCTTAGCAGATGCTCAGCACAAACCCAAACCCCAAATCTAGTTCATTTCTAAGCTTTTTTGTCCTGGGGGTTTGGCAACCTCCAGCTCATGCACTAAAATTTTTCTTTGCTTTAAGCCAGCTCAGACCTTTGATAAGAGCTAACCGTCCCATTTTTGTGGTGTGCTGTTTAAGGCTGTGAGGGAAGAATGCAATGAAACAAGAAGGAAAAAGATGTGCCAGAAGGAAGAATAAAGGAAGTGTCAGAGAAAGAATGTTGTTATGTCCTGAGAAACTGGGAAGTTTTCACTCCAGTCCGACCAGGAACTCAAGCAAGTAAATTCTGATTGGCTCCTGAGTTAAAGGGCTCCCTATTTAAACCCTTGCCCATAGCAGGACCTTGCTGATGTTTGCTCACTATGACCAATAAAGAACTAAAGTCACTAAACCGTCTCCTGCCTCTTCATTAGAGGGAATTAACGAATGTGTCTATGTGTGTCTACCTACTTTTAGAGTTTGTCCAATCTACTCTTTGCTTCAGGGCCGTCCACCATCTCCTCAATATGTTGCCCTGCAAGGTGTGCAACTTCTCTTTAAGTGTGTCACTCCTATAACACTGGTCAACACACAAAAAAAGTCATCAGGAAATGTAATATGTCTGTTTTATGGAATTTGATGTGCTGATTCCAAAAATATGCTTAGTTTTGCTCTATCACATAAAGTTTCTGATATAGAAGCATTTTTGTTATTACATTGTTTCTACATTTTCGATGTACAGTGGTACCTCTGCTTAAGAACGCCTCTACTTAAGAACTTTTCTAGATAAGAACCGGGTGTTCAAGATTTTTTTGCCTCTTCTTAAGGACCATTTTCTACTTAAGAACCCGAGCCCGGAAAAATTTCCCAGGAAATTTGAGAGCGGCACGAAAGCCCAGTCAGTTTTCTGCCATTTCCCCTGGGTTTCTCTCTCTGGCGCAATGTATGGGAGGTAGCCTTGCGCCGGGTGTATGGGAGACGCATGCTCCTCCTTGCCACCTCAGAGTCCCTCTATTTTTTTTAAGCCTTAAAGTTTTGGATTTTTTTGATTCCCCTCACCTTACCTTCTTCCTTCAGCTGCAATTGTCTTCCTCCTCTTCTTCCTCCTTCTCCCACCCAAATTCCAAACTTTTATTTCTTTCCTAATGGGTTTGCATGCATTATTTGCTTTTACATTGATTCCTATGGGAAAAATTGCTACTATTTACAAACTTTTCTACTTAAGAACCTGGTCATATAATGAATTAAGTTCTTAAGTAGAGGTACCACCGTATGTGGTAATTACTGTTTTTGCCAGTATATTTCCTGTACCTTATAATAATGATGATGCTCCATGGAAACTATGCCTGCTACAGAAAAACTATATAGTTTTGAAATCAGAACAAAAAATTGATTCAGAAAAGTACAAGGTCAATTGCAATGATTACAAAATATATATTTTTTTGTAGACCCGTGTTGCTATTTTATTAATGTCGCCAGTATATTTTATATGTCTTATAATAATGAAGCTGCTCTGTAGAAACTATACAGAAAGACTATAAACATTTTTGAAATCAAAACAAAAAGTGATTCAGAAAAGTACAAGGTCAACTGCGATGATTACAAAAAACATTTTTGGTAGACCCGTGTTGCTATTTTATTAATGCCGCCAGTATATTTTATATATCTTATAATAATGAAGCTGCTCTGTAGAAACTATGCAGAAAAACTATATACATTTTTGAAATCAGAACAAAAAGTGATTCAGAAAAATACAAGGTCAATTGCAATGATTACAAAAAATATTTTTTGTAGACCTGTGTAATTGTCTATTTACAGTGCACCCACCTCCTACAGTTATAATTCTCTACACCCTCCCCAAGCTGGATTTTAGGAAAGCCACTAAACCAGCAACAGTAAGTGAATAGCAAAAGAAAATGACATCCTTAAGCACCTGCTCACAGGTTTGTCTACATAGGATTTGCAACTAAAATCAGTAGGAGGTTTTCCACTTTTATTAAATCAGCAGGCTACAGTTTCCTTCCAGTCATGCTATGATATTTCCTGTTATGCTACGCAGCATGCTGAAGACCTGTTTGGAGAAAGAAAAGCAGCATCCTAAGTGGAGAACCAAGACGAATTATTTCTGGAATTGTTCATTAGCACAGAGATCTTATCAAAGAGGTGTGTTGCTACCTCATTCATTCAGGATGAACACAGCTAACCTCAACTAAAATATCTAATGCATTATAAAAAGCCAAAACCATCAATGAAAAAGCAGTGCTAAAATAGCAAACAATGAAAGGCTCGGCAAAGGATATACATCTTATCAGGTCTCCAGAAGACAGAAAAATTGTCAGCAGCAAGTCTAGCCTGGAAGCAACAGAGGAGCAGCTATCTGGTATGTATTGACCAGAAAGGTCTCTGAAAGTGTGGGCAGTTTCAGAAAGCCTCTTCTGCAGACCTGAATTCTAGATAGCTTTCAAATCTTATGCAGATTTCCTATGAACAATGTTTTTCAACCTTGGTGACTTAAAGGTACATGGACTTCAACTCCCAGAATTCCCCAGTCAGCAAATCTGGCTGGGGAATTCTGGGAGTTGAAGTCCACCCACACTTTAAAGTCACCAAGGTTGAGAAACATTGTTCTATGCCAGGGGTAGGCAAAGTAGGCTCTTGTGGACTTTAGCTCCCAGAATTCCTGAGCCAATCATGTTAGGTCAGGAATTCTAAGAATTGAAGTCCACATGTCATAGAAGAGCCAACTTTGCCTACCCCTGTTCTTCTATGCAGTGCAATTCGAAATTCTACCATACAGTGAAGGAGAGTTGTTTCCATCAAAAACCAACTAAAATTGCACAAAAGTCACTCAAAAAGGTGTTTGGGTGCTGGATACTTTCCAACAGTCCAAGGTAGTGTGATGAGAAGACCAGAGTTTTGATTCCATTTTTCTGAAGACAAAATCAAAAAATCGATAGACTACTATTGTGACTTCAGTGCTACCAAAATCCCACAGCCTAGTTTATCATTCTAAAATCTGCATATATACTATGAGAAAGGCTACAACATTTTTATCTTTCATGGGATGAATACATTTTTAAATTTCTTGCAATTTGTTATCATTTCTTACAATGATAAGAAATTTTCCTAAACAGGGACAAAGCTAAGTCATTTTGTGAACATGTTCGTATCACCATAAACTGGTTGGAATGAGTAACAACATTCTACTTATGGGTTTAGATGCACCAGATATGATCAGGAAACACAATTCAGCCAGAATATATTAACATTTTTGTGACATTCTCTCTAGAAATTAATCACTTGAACAGCTGGATTAAGACAGATCAACTCATTCATGAAAACAGACAATCGACTTTTAAAAATGACATATGCCTATGTACTCAAACATCCCTAAACTCCATCATCCAGAATATCCTACATATCCATTAGAGAAACAGTTAAAGAATGTCATCAAAGTATTGAAGGTGCACCTCTTAATTTAAGATGTCTCAAATCCGCTTGTTTCAAGATTGCAATGTCCCTTTATTCAGATTTAAATAAGTAATATATTCTTCTAGGCATAACTATTTAGGATGAAAAGTACTCAGGGAAGTGCCGAGGTGGCGCAGCGGGTAGATTGCAGTACTGCAGGACACTAAAGCTGACTGCTAGATCTGCAGGTCAGTGGTTCAAATCTCATCACCGGCTCAAGGTTGACTCAGCCTTCCATCCTTCCGAGGTAGGTAAAATGAGGACCCGGGTTATGGGGGCAATATGCTGGCTCTGTTTTAAAAAGTGCTATTGCTAACATGCTGTTATTATAAACATTTATTATTATTATTATTATTATTATTATTATTATTATTATTATTATTAAGAGGGAGAAAGAGGAAGTAGAAAGGAAGGGGAGAGAGGCAGGAGGGAAGTAGGTAAAAGAGAGAGAGAGGGAGAAAGAAAGCCCTTCATGGCACCGGACCAGACTATCTCAGGGACCGCCTTCTGCTGCACGAATCCCAGCGACCAGTTAGGTCTCACAGAGTGGGCCTTCTCCGGGTCCCGTCAACTAAACAATGTCGCTTGGCGGGACCCAGGGGAAGAGCCTTCTCTGTGGCGGCCCCGGCCCTCTGGAACCAACTCCCCCCAGAGATTAGAATTGTTCCCACCCTCCTTGCCTTTCGCAAGCTTCTTAAAACCCACCTCTGCCACCAGGCATGGGGGAACTGAGATACTCTTTCCCCCTAGGCCTTTACAATTTTATGCATGGTATGTCTGTATGTATGTTTGGTTTTACAATAAGGGTTTTTAACTGTTTTAATATTGGATTGTTATATGCTGTTTTACTACTGTTGTTAGCCGCGCCGAGTCTACGGAGAGGGGCAGCATACAAATCCAATCCAATCCAATCAAATAAATGGGAGAGAGGGAGATAGAGGGAAGGGAGCAATATAAAATATAGAAGGAAAGCAGACAGGAGTTAAAAGTATCAAAGGTGCAAATTTAGGATGTTTGTTTATGACATTTTGAATCCATGTATAAGTATTTATAATGTTTTCATATTATGTTTTGATATAACAATATATAATGTTTTGATATTATGGTACATGTATGGATGCAAAGTTTGTGAAAAAAATAAATTACCTTCTTCTTATCAGGAGGAGCCAGCAGTCAGGATGGGTGTTCTTACCCATCAGAGGTAAGGACCGAATCTCTTATTTAAAACTGGAAGAGAACCTTCCCTTAACAGTATTCAAAACTTCAAATGGGTCTTCAAACTTCAAACCTCCAGCACACTTTCCCCCCTCCCCAAACTCCAATTTTCCTCCCCCCTCCCATCGTTGCTATGGAAGCCGAGGCAAGAAGGTCAAGCAGAAAAGCAGAGGCTGACAATAGAAAAAGAATATTATTACTATTATTATTATTATTATTATTATTATTATTATTATTATTATTATTTGATTAGATTTATTGGATTTATATGCCGCCCCTCTCCATAGACTCGGGGCGGCTCACAACAATGGTAAAAAAACAATACATAGTAACAAATCTAATATTTAGCAATCTAAATTACAGTTTTAGGTTAAAAAATCCAAAAGAAACCCCAATATATAAAAAACAAGCACACAATAGAATCATACACAGGAACTACATGGGCAAGGGGGAGATGTTTCAATTCCCCCATGCCTGATGGCAGAGGTGGGTTTTAAGGAGTTTCCGAAAGGCAAGGAGGGTGGGGGCAATCCCAATCTCTGGGGGGAGGTGGTTCCAGAGGGTCGGAGCCACCACAGAGAAGGCTCTTCCCCTGGGTCCCGCTAGATGACATTGTTTAGTCAACAGGACCCGGAGAAGGCCCACTCTGTTGGACCTAACGCTGGGATTCGTGTGACAGAAGGCGGTTCCGGAGATATTCTGGTCCGATGCCATGTAGGGCTTTATAGGTCATAACCAACACTTTGAATTGTGACCGGAAACTGATCGGCAAGCAGTGCAGACTGTGGACTGTTGGAGTAACATGGGCATACTTAGAGAAGCCCATGATTGCTCTCTAAGTTAATATTATTATTATTATTATTATTATTATTATTATTATTATTATTATTATTATTATTATAGTATCTATCTAGGCCTTATATGCCTAGATTCTATAGATAATTCTTACATTATTATTATTATTATTATTATTTAAAATTGTATGCCGCCCCTCTCCGAGGACTCGGGGCGGCTTACAACAACAATAAAATACAATAAACAATGGTACAAATCTTATATTAGTAAAAGCTAGAATTAAAACCCCTTTAATATTAAAAAAAACGATCAATACTACACAATCATACCATTCTCAAGTGCTATAGTCAGTAGAAGGGGGGAATCAAACTCCCCAGCACACATTCCTAGGAAGAGAAACTGCAATGACCTTTGAGAGAAGCCTAGTACTTTTCAATTTCAGTTCTCGCTGCCTCTTTGCACCAATAACGTTCCCCTTTTCAGGATTTATTCTTGCCTTCCTTGCCTGGCTCTCCAAGTCCAAGTGAATTTGGACTGCAAAGCAAGTATGCCTCCAGGGAGCTGGTCTATGGCCATAATAAATTGAACTGAACTGAACTGGCCCCGAGGCTACTAAAGCCCTAGACACCCAGAGAAAACTAATTACCAGAGCATTTGTTCTAGTGACAACCATTTGGGGAAGAGGTGGGATTTATGCTTTCAGAAATCTAGTTTCCGCCTATAAAATCCCTCTTTCCCAAATCACGCTTCGCATTGACTTTTGCCCACACAATCTTACTCTCTTTTTTTTCCAGTTCCAGTTCTGATGGAGAAAGGAAAAGGCCATAGCTGGCTTTGTGTCCCAATTTTAGCACATTGAGGTATTTATTTGGCTTTCTGTGGCACTGCAATCTGCTAAAGACTCTCTGCGGTTCACGACAACAAAAATACAGTAATAAAACCTCCACGCTTTAATCCTTGGCGCTATTGATTAATTGGATCCAGGCACAAATGATTTACTGAGAGGGCTCTCATCCAGCACCTTGGACAGCAAATGCCAATTAAAGTGGGATAACATTGATAAAATAGAGGAAGGAATGGCCTATCCTGGTAAAGCTTGGCTGAGCGGAATCTGTAGCCTTCAAGATTCCCACTCTACTTCCCTATCATCCATGCTGTGCAAGTTTGATAGAAGCAAATCATAGATTCCCTATACTCATGATGGCGAATCTATGACATGTGTGTCACAGGTGGCACGCAGAGCCTTCTCTGCAGGTACACCAGCTGTCACTCTAGCCCAGCTCCACCACGCATCCACGCACACTTCCTGCTGGCCAGCTAGTCTTTGGCTCGCTGCTGTGCATATGCAGGGGTGGCTCGCATTGCCACACAGCTCCCAGCGACCAATAAGGTCCCACAGGGTTGACCTTCTCCAGGTCCCGTCAGTTGGTGGGGCGGGACCACAGGGGAGGGCCTTCTCTGTGGTGGCTCTGGCTCCCTGGAACCAGCTACCTCCTGAGATCCGCACTGACCCCATCCTACTGGCCTTCTGGAAAGCCGTGAAGACCTGGCTCTGTCGGCTTGCCTGCGGCCGTTGATCAATGTGGTACCATCTAGATCCGGCCACAAAAAGTTATGAATGGGTTTTTTTTATTGTGTTTTATATTGTTTTTAGATGTTGTGAGCCGCCCAGAGTCCAGAAGGAGTTGGGCGGCCTATTAAACAAACATACAAATGAACAAACAAACAAACACATGCATTTTGGGAGTTCATAAGAACATAAGAAGAACTATGCTGAATCAGGGCCAAAGCCCATCGAGTCCAGCATTCTGTGTCACACAGTGGCCCACCAATTGTCCATGGGGATCTTGAGCAGAAAGAGAAGGCAAGACCCTCCCTTTCCCTGGACCCCCAACAAGTGGTACTCAAGGGAATCCTGCTTGCCTCAACCAACAGAAGGTGGTACTTGGACATCCGTTTCAATAACCTCCAATACACTTGGCATCCATGAATCTGTCTAACCCTGAGTTGCATACACATCCTCCCCCACACCCGGTTTTGGGCCTGGAAGGCCTCCTACACCAACCTGGAAGCCAAAAATGGGAGAGTGGGGATGGGGTGCATGCGTGGGGGGGCAAGGCAGATGCATGGGGGGCACTTGCATTGCATCTTGGGGGTTGCATGCTTGCGCTTTGAGCACTGAGCACTGGGGGGCCCTATACCTTATTCAGATTCCACTGATCAGAAAGATACAAAGGGTTTTTTCCCCTCAAGTTGGTCTAGCAAACAAGGAAGTCCAGCCTAGAAACCCTTATAAGGGATCATCAAGTAAACAACTTTTTAATACAGGTACTCCTCGACTTACAACCATTTAGTGATCGCTTGAAATTACGACGGCACTGGGAAAAAGTGAGTTATGACTATATGTCACACTGGGCACTGTTTACCAGGGTGGTGCAGTGGTTAGAGTGCAGCATTGCAGGCTACTTCAGCTAACTGCTAGCTGTAGTTCAGCAGTTCAAATCTCACCGCCGGCTCAAGGTTGACTCAGTCTTCCATCCTTCCAGTTGGGTAAAATGAGGGCCCGGATTGTTGGGGGCAATAGGCTGATTCTATAAACTGCTTAGAGAGGGCTGTAAAAGCACTGTGAAGCAGTATACAAATATAAATGCAACTGCTATTGCAGGAGTCCCATGGTCACATGATCAAACTTCAGACTCTTGACAAGTGGTTCATATTTATGACGGTGGCAGCATCCCTAGGTCACGTGATCCGTTTTTGCAACTTTCTCACAAGCAAAGTCAACGGGGAAGCCAGATCCACTTAACGACCATGTTACTAACTTAACAGCGGCAGTGATTCACTTAACATCTGGGGCAACATAGGTCGTGAAATGGGGCAAAACTCACTCAAATGCTTGTCTCACTTAGCCACAGAATTAATTAATCAATTAATTTATAATGATCCCTCATTTTTCGCTGCGGATGCGTTCCAAGACCACCCGTGAAAAACAAATTTCCGTGAAGTAGAGGAATTTTTTAAAATGTATTTAACAAGTATTTGGACTTTTAAAACCCACCCTTTGCATTAAACAGTCATTCTATAATGTTTCTCAGCTGGAACTACATGTGATATCCTACCAGTTTCTTTAATAGAGTACAGTAGTACTGAAGAAGAATTTTATGAATTTTTAATGGGTTTAAAATTTTCAATGGATTTAATGGATTTAAGCCCCTTTGAAAACCCATGAAGTAGCAAATCCGCAAAAGATGAACTGTGAAGTAACGAGGGATAACTATTAATTTGTTTGTTTTGCTTGTTTGTTTGTTTATTCTATTTTTATGTCGCCCTTCTCCTTAGACTCAGGGCAGCTTACAACATGTTAACAATAGCACTTTTTTAACAGAGCCAGCATATTGCCCCCACAATCTGGGACCTCATTTTACCCACCTCGGAAGGATGGAAGGCTGAGTCCACCTTGAGCTGGTGATGAGATTTGAACCGCTGACCTGCAGTCAGCTTTAGTGGCCTGCAATACTGCACTCTACCTGCTGCGCCACCTCGGCTCCTTTGGGACTCAATTGTGGTCGTAAGTAGAAGGACTTACCTGTACTCCGGCTTGAATTATTGTGAATCCCTCCTTTTGTGCAAAGTTCAGTAGTGTGTGTCTGGGGGGTAATATTTTATCTTGCTTAGCAGACCTTGGCAAATATAAAACTTAATCGTCTGAAATTAGTCACAAAAGAGTATGATTTGCTTAAAAGTGGAAAGGTTTATCATGGCCCACAAAGGGCGACGTTGTTAAAGACGATGGAATTTGCAGAGAGGGCTAAATTAACTTCTTTGACTAGAGAAAAAAAAACAATATATCTATCTCTATGGCTGACTGGAAACCTTTTATAGACTTTTTGTATAAAATGAAACAAAATGCTTTTGTATTTTATGGTTTGATGATTGAGGAGGAAAAACTGGATAATAGAAGAGTGAACATTTTTTGTAATCATAGTAAGAGATAACATTGTAATTCTACTTATATTTGCCACAAAGAAAATCTTTTGTTCTTTCTTTCTACACATTTGCTTCGTTCTTTCTTTTCTGCTTTTGCTCTTTATTAGTTTGTGTTAGTTTTCATGCTCTTTGTAAAACCTTTCATAAAAAAAAATATTGGTACAAAAGAACATAATGGATAATCTCCTTTATTTGAAAATGCCCATTTCACGGGTTCACTGCGGTACATACTTGAATTTTTCTTGGAATACATTTTTTTTACAAATTTTGTTGGCTTGTATATTAGGCATTTTTCCTTCCAAATTAAACTGCTCCTATTACTATCAATTCTCAGCAATGAGAAATAATGTAACCCAGAAAAAGAAACACAAAGAGATAGAAATAAAGTAATCTAAATAGTGTAGTTTACAATAAAATCAGAAAAAGCGAAATAAATTAAAACATGGTTAGGCTGTAAGGAATAAGGTCCATCAGAATAGCTGGCATATATGTTAATTGTTAGATGCTTAAATTCTGATACCAAAAGTAATCTATATATCATAAAGTTGTATGCTTTTGTATGTTATGCTTTTGTTTGTATTTTTTTCTTTTTGTGTGTCTGTCTCTGTTGTTTTAAATGTAAATATTCAATAAAGATATTTTTAAAATAAATAAATAATAAACTGCTCCTAGCAGTTTAGTAACTGATTAATATGGGACTGGATTCCAAGAAACTGCAACAAAATGGATGAGAAATTTACCAGAAGTAAAAAGTTGTCTCAGCAAATCTTCATTTGACACCTGATTACTTTGTTATGTAATCAAGAAAAAGCAATCAAAAGTCTAAGCACCATAATGTGTTCAGAGAGAATGCTACAGCCTCATTCCCAGCCTTATCTTGGCTATCAACCCTTCATGCTCACAGCCTCAATTGTGGCAAATAAGAACACTGGCTAGCATCACAAGGTTTTTATTAGAATTACAACTAAATAATGCAAGTGCGTCACACAATTCAGAGAAGACTTGAAGATCTGGGACTCAAAATATGCTAAAGCCACCCCACCCTGTTGAGGAACTAGAACACAGGTTGTGAAGTGGTAGCAGCATCACCCCAGCCCCTCACTTCTCCCCTAATTTCCAGCATCTCCTCCTATAATCTAGTGGCCTCTTGATGTTTAAGAAGTTCAGCTCCCAAAGTAACATGAGTAACAATCAACTCTTGGACAGGGAGCTTCTAATCAGAAAGACATGGCTGTCTTAACACATGGACCTGATAGGCACTTGCCCTGGGCCAGTGGTGGACGCTCCCAGTTTGGACCGGTTCTCAGAATGGTAGTGATGGCAGTAGGAGGCTCCGCCCACCTGCCGGCGATGCTTCTGCGCATACACAGAAGCATCACAGGGGCACACAAGCGCACACACAAACTGGTGGCAAAATTATTTACAACCTACCACTGGCATGGGTCCCACAAGCATAGAGACCCCATATTAATCTGTGTATGTTAACCTTTCAATTTACTTTATATCATATAAATACAGCAAACTCATATATAGCTTACTGAATATTATTGTGTTTTTTCAACACCAATTTTGTTGGAAATGCCAATAAAATAAATACAGTGGGGGGATAAGTATTTAGTCAGACACCAGTTGTGCAAGTTCTCCCACTTAAAAAGATGAGAGAGGCCTGTAATTGACATCATAAGTACTCCTCAACCATGAGAGACAACATGAGAAAACACATCCAGAAAACCACATTGTCTGATTTTTAACAAATTTATTTGCAAATTATGGTGGAAAATAAGTATTTGATCACTGTATATGCTTAACTTTATTGACCATTTACGTTTTTATTACTGTGAGCAGTTGTCGTAGGGCCCATAACGCTGTTAAGACGGTCTTGAGCACACATTTTCTATACATCTATGCCATCTTCAATGTTTGAGTTCTTCCAGCTAGAGATGTCTATGGAGATTCTCAGTCACCCAGGTCATAGTTCTCCCAATGGTGTTTTTTCAAGAGGCAACTAGACTTTCTTTGTTTTTCCTTGACAACGGTTTACTGCAGAAGAAAGTCCAGTTGCTTCTTGAAAGAACACCTTTGGGGCAACCATGATCTGGATGACTGAGAATATCGATAGATATTTATCTATGCACTTTGGAATGAACGCCCTTCGAATACAGAACTGAAGAACCTTCTTGGATGAGAAGCGAAATGTCTTCAAAAACAAAGAAAATCCAGTTGCCTCTTGAAAAAGTACCTTTGGTTCATGCCGGAGAGCACAATAAAAGTCTGTTTCCCACCCTGCAAGAGCTAACGGTTGTGTCAGAAAAAGCAGGACCTTATAAAGGACAAGAAATACCTGACAAAAGGCATAGAGTGGTCTATTCTATCTGGAGAGAAATTTAATTTTGCCTTCGGTATAGAACCCCCACTTACAAAAGTCACACCTGAGCTTTTCCAAATCTGGTCTACAGAAATAAATTGCAGTTATACAACTCCTGCATCATCTGAGAATTGTCTTTGCAACACATGCGAAAATTGCCAGGCTGGAGAAGGCTACTCCAGGCTAATCTCAACTGTGAGGGGTTTAGTTCAAATTATAACAGAGAAAGAGGCTGGGGGAGGCTACCTTATCCTAATATAGTGCTACCTCTACCTACAAACCCCTCTAATTACGAACTTTTCTAGATAAGAACTGGGTGTTCAAGATGTTTTTGCTTCTTCTCAAGAACCATTTTCCACTTACAAACCTGAGCCTCCGAAACTCTAACCGGAAAAGACAGGGAGAAGCCCCCATGGGGCCTTTCTAGGAATCTCCTGGGAGGAAACAAGGCCGGAGAAGGCGGGGGGAAGCCTACGTGGGGCCTCTCTAGGAATCTCCTGGGAGCAAACAGGGCCAGAAAAGGTGGGGGAAGCCTCCGTGGGGCCTCTCTAGGAATCTCCTGGGAGGAAACAGGGCCGGTAAAGGCAGGGGGAAGCCTCCGTGGGGCCTCTCTAGGAATCTTCTGGGAGGAAACAGAGCCTCCACCCTCCCTGTGGTTTCCCCAATCGCACACATTATTTGCTTTTACATTGATTCCTATGGGGAAAATTGCTTCTTCTTACAAACTTTTCTACTTAAGAACCTGGTCATGGAACAAACTAGATTCATAAGTAGAAGTACCCCTTACAGTACTTGAAACCTGGTGCTTTCTACCTTGTCTTACTGGGGGAGAATGAGGATGGGACAAGATGGCTCAATAGTTAAAGACACTGTGCCTGTAGGCTGGAGAGATGACAGTCTGGGTTTGAGACCTGAGTTCCGTGCAACACCGGGATGAACTCCCATTCCTGCTCCAGCTCCTACCCACCTAGCAATTTGAAAGCATGCAGATGCAAATAGATTAATCGGTACCATTTCAGTGGGAAGGTAACAGCATTCCGTGTACCTTTGGTGTATAGCCATGCTATATGGAAATTATCAGGACAATGCGGGGTCCTTTGGTCAAGAAGCAGAGATGAGCTAGAGTTGAACAATATAGACAGGCAAACTTTTACTTTTTACTGGGAGAGGACTATGTTAGAAAACTCATTAACTTTGACTCACTGCCAAGACCAGGATTATAAGCATGATGATTTATTTATTTATTTTACAGATGCCCAACTCAACCAAGTGGTTCTGGGTGGCTTACAATTCTAAAATCAATCAAATGAGAAAGAAAGAGAGAGAGAGAGAGAGAGAGAGAGAGAAAGAAAGAAAGAAAGAAAGAAGGAAAGAAGTAGGGCATTCACTTATTTTCTCTACTAGTTCGCAAACGTGAGTATGTGTGTGCATATGCCTCAATCCCATGTGCACCTTCTGCATATGCGCTTTGCTCATGTGCACAGCTTGCACCATGCACGCGGTTTCAAAACGTGTCTACATAGGATGGCATAGGGGCGGGGGTGGGGAGGGTAGCAGGTCGCTACTACCAGTTTGCTCGAACAGGTCCGAACCAGCGGAATAACATCTCTGGAAAACAGCCTTTAGTAAGTGGATTTGGAATAATCCCAAAATGTTTTGAAATCTTATATTGTGAATTATTTATTCCAATGCCATTCTTGCTGTAAACTCACGAGAGACAAAAAGCTGTTAAGGTCACGATGACCCCATCAAATTCATGTTCCTAACACAATCATTCTATTAGGTGAAAGAGAGCAGGCAGCGGTGACAGCAGCATCTACAGCAGTGGTTCTCAACCTTTCTAATACCACAACCCCTTAATACAGTTGTTCATGTTGTGGTGACCCCCAACCATAAGTCTAGCACCAATTTTCCCAACTGATTTTTAAGCTGATTGGCAGGAAGGTCAGAGGGACACCTCTACTGTAAATGCCAGATTGGTCGGATTGTAAAAATACGTTCCAAGGCGCCAGAATAGAAGCTTTAATTCCTAACATCGTGGGAAATTTGTCTTTTCCCATGGTCTTAGGCGACCCCTGTGAAATGGTCATTCGACCCCCAAAGAGGTCCCGATTCCCAGGTTGGGCGCCACTGATCTACAGTTCTCACAATCTTTGCCTCTGGAGGGTGCGAACAAAGTTCTAAGAAATAGAAAGGAAGCAGGTGGTACATAATGAGCCATAATGCTGCTTTTATCACTTAACTCCCTTTGCTCTCTCCCTCCCCTAATACTGATAGAAGTCTCGCAACCACACTGTGGCTTGACCAGGCATTGCCAAGCACTGGGGAAATCAGGAGAGTCAGGCAGTTCTAATGAGTATCAAGATTTATTGCAATCTTACAGTAATAACAATCAATAAATAAGCTACAAGAATCTGAACTACTAAGGGTCAAGAGCAATTCGTGGGAGTTTAAAAACAGAAAGAAATTCAAGGTGGGCTGGACTTAGATCTCTTGTAGGTGTGCAGGGATTTGTGACTAATGATGCGTTTGACCCTTCCCTCAGGCTCAGCTGGGTTATCTCCTAAAGGCATTCATTCATTCATTCATTCATTCATTCATTCATTCATTTATTTATCAAATTTGTATGCCGCCCCTCTTATCTGCATAAGGAAAATAATGGAAATCAAGCACAGAGCCATAAAGACACACACACACACACACACACACACACACACAATTGTATTTTACATGATTTATTTCTACCCACAATCAGATCAAATTCTATATGACTGAATGCCCACTAGAAAATCACCGAAGCATTTTTGCATGCTGGTTCCACTGCTGCATTCTCCACATGCATTTCCTTGTCCCAAGAATGAGCAATTAGGAAAGAGTTATAAAATATGTTCCCACAAAACACTGCCAAATTGTTAAATTATATTCAACCACGGTATTGAATCGAGGCATACCTAAAACCGGATTTCAGAGGTGTAGGAGGTTCTCAACTTACGTAAACCAACCAAAGTAAATTCTCTTCTGGGAACAGCTAGCCAACATTTATAAATTGCAAAGAATGTGCAAAACTGAGACACCCCTGGGCTCATATAGTTTATGTACGGTTTGATTGTGTTGCATGGTTTTAATGATGGGTTTTAGATGTATTTTAAATATTGGATTTGTCACATTGTTATAATTGTTGTGAGCCGCTCCGAGTCTTCAGAGAGGGGTGGCATACAAATCTAATAAATTATTATTATTATTATTATTATTATTATTATTATTATTATTATTTATTAATTAATTATTAAAACAGGGTTTTGTTTCCAAAATGGTTGTTATTTTTATTGCTGTGCTTTTTTGTACTGTATTGTTAATTTCATTTTGTAAAACTATCCCAGAGTCATTTTGGAATGAGGTGGCCTATGAATTTAATAAGCAATCAATTGGTGTGGGTCTTACAAAATACTATGGTCTTGCAAAGCTGGATCTCTGTTTACACCTGTTACATGGCTAACTCCTCAAACGGAGGTGGATGAACCATACCAACTACTATCTGGTTATCACCAAATATGTTTCTTCCACCTTTTGGACTAAAAAGAAAATTTTTATAACAACTGAATGAAGCATCCCTCATTATGTGGACTATCCTACCTGATTCACCCACTTCACTTGACAAAACACAGAAAAAGAAAAGGCATTACAGTATATGTATAGTTTAATGACTGCCTGGATTGGTGGAATTGATTTAATATTTAATTGAGCCCAATGATCAGTATCTATCTTGCCACCTACCACCATTACCACTGTCTGGGAATACAATTACTCAAAAGTTCAGTGAAACAGCACGAGAGTGTGAGGAGAGCAGGAGTGCAAAGGTGCTTGTGAGAAGCGTGACATGGATTGAGGATGCAGTGTGGAATGGGGAATTTGCAAAGGGGTGTGCGAGAAGCCAGGATGAACTCACAGGTGCTGAAGGACAGTGCTCAGGTGAGTGAGATTTACCCCAGAGATTTGTGACCTTCCCTGTCAGCTTCCCCAATTACTTCCTGGAGAAACCAACAGGAAAGGCTGTAAAAAACGATCACATATTTGCAGAATACTACAACTGTCTATAATTGCAAACCAATTGCCAAGCACCCAGCCTGCGATCCCACAACCACAGGGTTGTTGCAACAGTTGAAACTCTGAGGCACAGGTGGGTTCTAACTTACCTCGTCATTGGTTCGCTTCGTCCCACACCACGTGGCCGCGCTGCATGGCTGTGCTTCACTTGTACATGCGCAGTGCCAAATCCTCAGCTTCTGAGCATGTGAAGAAGCAAAAATTAGCTTCTGCACATGCAATGAAGCCAAACACAAGATGGCGGTGCCCATGGACTGGCGCTGACAGAATCAGCTCCGTGACATCACCATCTAAAGAACCAGTTAGAACCAATAGGAACTCACCTCTGCTCTGAGGGCTGGTCATAACCACCATTTGTTCAGTGCAGTCATCATTTTGAATGGTTGCTGAACGAATGATTTTAGATCAAGGAGTACTTGCATTTGGTGTCCGGAGGACTCCAGAGGATAAAACAGTTCAACAAAACGCATGTCCAGCAAGAAACACAATAAATAAAATCCTTTCACCTCCGATATTAGCCTATCACAGAATGGGCTGCTATTCCTGGAATCAGAGGGTAATATTCTCCTATGGAACTTCAAAGAAGCTTTTCCCAGTACATGAGGAAAAAGCAACTTCAGGCCTCTAGGTTAGGATCTGTTGGAACACTTAAGTGGGGTCTGTGTAACTTCATGCCCTAGTTTCATTAAACAGATGTAGCCTCTCCCAGAAGATCGACTTTGGGGGGGGGGGGGTAATTAAATTTTTTTAAAGATAAGACAATACAAAATACAAACAAACATTAAAATATATACAGTAGTACCACTACCTACCAACGCCTCTATTTACGAACTTTTCTAGGTAAGTACCGGGTGTTCAAGATTTTTTTTGCCTCTTCTCAAGAACCATTTTCCACTTACAAACTCGAGCCTCCAAAACTGTAACCAGAAAAGGTGGGGAGAAGCCTCTGTGGGGCCTCTCTAGGAATCTCCTGGGAAGAAACACAGCCGGAAAAGGCGGGGAGAAGCCTCCATGGGGCCTCTCTAGGAATCTCCTGGGGGAAAAACAGGGCCTTCACCCTCCCTGTGGTTTCCTCAATCGACACGCATTATTTGCTTTTACATTGATTCCTATGGGAAAAATTGCTACAGCCCCTCGCATATCAGAAGTTGCTTTCTGGAGTTGAATATACTTGTAAATGCTTAAATATGTATAGCCTTTCATAAACATTTATGATATATCTTACCAATGTTTTCTATAATTCTTTATACTTAATATTCTGATATTATTTACTAATTACACATTTATATTATTACTTGTCGGTTACATTATTATTGTTAAATTTTGTATGGTATTCTTTTTTCTAACCATTCATAGACTTTGTCCCATACTTTATAATACTCTGATTCTTCCTGTTCTTTTAACCTTCTCGCCATCATATGCATCTCTGCACATTCAGTAAGTTTTTTTATTACATTGACTTATATCAGTTTTTGCACATACATCTTTATATTGAAGCCGAATACAAAAGCACCTCCATGCAATCTAGAACCCTGGACTATCCAGGTTCCAGGTCACATGAAAGCCCTTACAAGCCATCTAAAGATCATCCTCCTCCTGCAAGATAATGCAAGATTATCCCTGGACATGACTACATCAGGACCAAGGTAGGGCGCAATGAAAAAACTACATATCTTCAGGCAAATATGCCTGGGGTAACTCTAACTGGAATATTTGCACAGAGTTATGAAGAAGAACCGCATCAAAAAAATTCAAGCAAAACAGTATGCCTTCAAAGGCAGGCCCAGGTGCTTTGCACTGCCCATTATAATTTGGTGCATGCTAAAGAAGCTAAACATCCGAAGTCCAACATTTCTGTAATGAAATCCCTCTATGAAATGGAGGAAAGAACCAAAGATCTCGTGTTATGAGTCTCCAGCAAAAGGGAGATTTGGTTAAGAGCAGCTTCTTAGCTCATGTTTTTAATCACTTTGCCAGAGGTATAATCTTAATTGATACCACCTAATCATTCGTATTTAAAAGCCAATTTGAAAAGACATATAAATAGAAAGGCAGGGCATAAAGCCAATACAAATAAGAAACAGCATTGTAAAAATAATCACATAGGCTTCTGATTCAAGGAGAGTGGAAAAGCTTGATGAAGAGGGATAACAGATACCCTGGAATTAATATCAGAATTAATATTGGAACTAAAAGAGGGGAATATGTACCTGTTGGGTGTACTGTACTTGATTTTGCCTTTCATGCTGCTACAAAGATGGCTTATATTTAATGAATCACAATAGCAATGACACAGAAGGAAGCTATTCCCAACATCTCTTTCTCTTCAGCACTAAAGATCTTTCTGTTCTTCTAATTCAAGAGTGTTCAACTTTTTTGCTGCAACTGTTCTTGTTTTCCAATTATCTGCTTAGTCTGGTGCCTGCTGCAAGATAGAATTGGCTAAAGATCTCATAGGGCAGATATTCCACATAGCCCCCATTGTAGCTGAACTTGTAAACGAAGGAAGATGCAGACCAACCGCTCAAATGGATTTCTAGATGATTTTTCTCATGTGCCCCCAGAAAACAATCCACACTTTTGTGCACATCCACTCCTGCTACGTTTCCAGTTGCAAAACCTGAGAGAAACAGCTGTTGAATAGGATTTTGGAGCTTGGATCTGTGATATCCAAAGACAATTATCTGAAAGCTTAGAACTGCGGCGCCTAAAACACGATTTAAGTATTGCCCACAAAATCATATGCTGCAACGTCCTTCCGGTCAACGACTACTTCACCTTCGACCGCAACAACACAAGAGCACGCAACAGATTCAAACTTAATATTAACCGCTCCAAACTTGACTGTAAAAAATATGACTTTAACAATCGAGTTGTTGAAGCGTGGAACTCATTACCAGACTCAATAGTGTCAACTCCCAACCCCCAACATTTCTCCCTTAGACTCTCCATGATTGACCTCTCCAGGTTCCTAAGAGGCCATTAAGGGGCGTACATAAGTGCACTGATGTGCCTAACGTCCCCTGTCCAATTGTCTTTCCTTTTCTCATATAACATATATATTATCTCCCTCTCATCTACTTCTCTTCTTTTTTACTTACTATCCTTATATATATTACTTAATGCCTATTTTCTTCCATATGTATTGTATATTGGACAAAGAATAAATAAATAAATAAATAAATAAATAAACAAACAAACAAACAAACAAACAAACAAACAGCAAGTGTCAAGCAATGAGAAAAAGGAAGCGTGACTTGCCCTTCTTAGTTAGAAGCTTCCAAAGGCATCTGGTGTGCCACTTGTGGAAACCTCTAAGGCAGTGTTTCCCAACCTTGGCAACTTGAAGATATCTGGACTTCAACTCCCAGAATTCCCCAGCCAGCATTTGCTGGCTGGGGAATTCTGGGAGTTGAAGTCCAGATATCTTCAAGTTGCCAAGGTTGGGAAACACTGCTCTAAGGAAACCTCTAGCCTGATCAAGCAAGAACGTATTTCAGCAAAAGAACCTGACAGGACCTTTCTGTTTACTGTATCTAACAACCTTAGCCAAATGATGGCAAATCTTTTTTTCCCTCGGGTACCAAAAGCATATGTGCGCACGTTATCATATGTGCACATGTGCCCACACCCATAATTCAACACTTCCCATGCCCCACTCCCCTGCACATGTGTGCACTCCCCACACTGCTCCGCCCCTGGTGCATGTGCGCACAACCCATCCCCTCCATTTCCTGACTTCCAGTAAGCCCGGCAGGCCCATTTTTCACCCTCCCCAGGCTCCAGATGCTTTCTTGGAGTTCAATGAAAAGAAGGACTAGGGGAGACATGATAGCAGTGTTTCAATATCTCAGGGGTTGCCACAAAGAAGATGGAGTCTGGCTATTCTCCAAATCACATGAGGTTAGAATAAGAAGCAATAGGTGGAAACTAATCAAGGAGAAAAGCAACTTGGAACTAAGGAGAAATTTCCTGACAGTTAGAACAATTAAACAGTGGAACAGCTTGCCACCAGAAATTGTGATGCTCCAACACTGGAAGTTTTTAAGATGTTGGATAACCATTTGTCTGAAGTAGTGTAGGGCTTCCTGCCTAAGCAGGGGGTTTGACCAAGGTCCAAGGTCCCTTCCAACTCTGTTATTCTATTATTTATTAATTAATTAGATTTCTATGCTGCCCTTCTCGAAGCGACTCGGGGCGGCGTACAACACTGTAAATACAAACAATATATGTGAGGAATCTAATTATTTTAAAAGGACAGATACAAAATTAATAAAAAATATAAAACTCCTAATGCAGTCATCCATATTCATCCAATTCAATCATTCATATTGGCCGGGGGACAATCTCATGGCTCACGGTTCCCATGCCCGCCAGCAGAGGTAGGTCTTCAGAGCTTTACGAAAGACCAGGAGGGAGGGGGCGGTACATATCTCCAGAGGGAGTTCATTCCAGAGGGCCGGGGGCCACCACTATTCTATTCTATTCTATTTTATTCTATTCCATTCCATTCCATTCCATGCAAGTTTAGCATGATAGGTAAGTCCAAGCATGTGTGGTTTATTCAGTGACCCATGCTAAGCAAACCATGACTCAGCACAAAAGCATCAGTGCACAATTTCTCTCTACCATGACTTTCACAGAGAGCTATATACAAAAACTGGGTATGCAACTTTTGCTTAACTCGGTTATTGAAATGCCTTTTGGCATTTGTGTGATATATTAAACCCTAAATTGACTAAAAGGGCTGGATTCGCACCACATGCTAAGCCAAATTAAACATGAGGCTAAGCCAATTTAGCATGCCATGCCAGTGCAGCCACTAGACAGTCATCTAAAACGTCAAGTGGATTTTAAGACGACAGCCAAAATGTTTTCATTTGGAAAGCATACGTTTAAAGAAAAGGCATCTGTGGTGCCAGACTGCCAATGATCCATCCATTCATGATACTCAGATTGTCTTCACACACAGAGAACGCACGAGCCAATGATCCCTTTCCCTTTTTTTCCCCACCAGCAGCAGCAACACACAATTTTGCCTCCCATATCCAAGCCAGTCCTGCTACCAATATACCCATATCCTCAAATTACAAACATTCATTTAGTGACCATTACAACGGCATTAAAATGACTTATAACCAGTCCTCACACTTATGACCTTTCCGCACCTCTGAGGTCACATGATCAAAATGTGGGACCTTGACAACTGGCATAGAAACATAGGAACATAGAAGACTGACCGCAGGAAAAGACCTCATGGTCCATCTAGTCTGCCCTTATACTATTTCCTGTATTTTATCTTAGGGTGGATATATGTTTATCCCAGGCATGTTTAAATCCAGTTACCAACCACGTCTGCTGGAAGTTTGTTCCAAGCATCTACTACTCTTTCAGTAAAATAATATTTTCTCATGTTGCTTCTGACTTTGGCTTTGCTTGTCAGACAGTCACAAAAGGAGATCACATGACCTTGGGACACAGCAACGGTCACAAGTATGAGACAGTTGCCAAGCATCCGAATTATGATCACGTGATCACAGGGATGTTAAAAAGGTCCTAAATGTGCAAAATGGTCACAAGTCATTTTTTTCAGTACCACTCGCTGTAACTCTGAATGGTCACTAAACGAACTGTTGTAAGTCAAAGACTATCTGTATTTCCTTACCTGATTCCTCAGTGCCTTCAATAATGGCAGCATTTCTATCGTACTGGAAAAATTCTTTAAAATTCAGCAAATATTCAGAGACACGTCTGCCTTGAAAATAGCCCATGCTGAACTGTACACAGCACAGGGAAATATCAGGAGCTGACCACAAGAAATGTTTTATGATATTTTCACATGATGTCATAAAATGCTTTATGATAACTCTAATAAAATGTTTTATGAAATTTGTCACATTTCAATGCATTGGAGCCACGGGTCTTAAATTCATTGGACCCCTTCTGTAAGTTAGCCTATTTGAGATACCGATAGTTGAAAAACATTTGCTCTATGATTCACTGCTTTGCCCAGTTAAAGGTTAAAGACGTGAGAGAATCTCAGTTAGCACCTAGCCACAACAGAATATATGGTATATCTATAGTTATTTAATGCATCTATAAAGCTATAAAGCACTAAAGGTTTCTTCCAAAAATGTTAATTGTGATCTATTAAAGGTTTACACAGGTGTTCATTTGTTTTTATTTTTTAAGTGCTGTATTGCTCTGCTTTCACAAAAAGGGGAAAATGAAAAACACAAACAACTTTGGGACTTTGGGCAGAAAATAAACAGGAAAAGTGAAAGTACCTCAAAGAGATGAAGGAACTGCCAATATTGCAAAAAAAGGGGGCAGGGGAAGATCAAAGAATGACAGTGAAAAGCCAGGAGCTCTAGGGCAAGAGTGCTGATGAGGGATCATGGGGCCCTGCATACCTTAAGATGAATTTTCAGTTTGACTGAGGACAAAGAACCAGACAACAATGCTGCAGCATGCAAAAGTAGCTTCTCTGCTTTTCTTTTGATGCTTCAAGTTCTGATTTTGATAAATTCACTTTTGAACCTTTATAAAAGGACTCTGAGTTTTATTTGTCTGAATTCTGATTGGCAGCCTTGACACATAAGTAGTCAGGATCAGACTTATATTATTGCTATGTGTATGTACTATTACAATTTGTATGTATCAACATTGCCAGGCATTTTATTTCAGCTTTATATATTTAAGGATGTTCGATTAAGAGCAGAGACCCTGTGGTGCATGAGGTCCTGCATACAAAAGTACCTTCATACCAGAAAAAAGCATGTCAAAAGTAGAGACTTTCTCGCTGAGGGCATAGTTCCCTCTAAGCTGAGCAGTGAGCAATCGCTCACTTAAAAATCATCATCAACTCAGAGTTTTCCAAACCTGCCCAGAAGCCGAGAGGGAAAGAGTGAGAGGGAAGGAGAGAGAGAGGAAGAGAGGAAGAGAAACAGATAGTAAAAAGAGAGGAAGGAAAAGAGAAAGAAAAAGAATGGGAGTAAGGAACAGAGAAAGAAAATCAAAATCTAGTTTGAAACTAGCTCAACTATTTAAGTGGCATTTTGATATTGATAGAGTTGCCCTATTATGAGCTCACTGTTATAGACACACGGTACAGTATTTTATTTTGAAATTCTCTGAGGCAAAACAGGGTGGGTTTTTTGTTTGTTTGTTTGTTTGTTTGTTTATTTATTTATTTATTATTTCTGTGCTGCCCAGTCCCGAAGGGACTGCCGCTCAGACACTATACTTTTCCGCCCACCCCAAAAAAAAATTAGAGGGAACACTGGCTGAGGGTCTAGTTTTCAGCATGCAGAGACATTTATCTCATTTATACATTCATTCGTTGGCATAATCAGAACATCTAGTCACATCATGCTCACCTACCCTGATAAATTCACTTTTGAACCTTTATAAAAGGACTCTGAGTTTTATTTGTCTGAATTCTGACTGGCAGCCTTGACACATAAATAGTCAGGATCGGACTTATTATTTATTTATTTATTTATTTATACATTCATTCATTCATTTGTCCAATACACAAATACATAGGAAGAAAAATAGACATGTAGTAATATATATAAGGGTAAAAGTGAACTTAAAGGAGAGGATATGTGAAAGAAAGAAAATATATATGATAAGTGAGAGAAAGAAAAGACAATTGGACAGGGGACAAAAGGCACACCAGTGCACTTATGTATGCCCCTTACTGGCCTCTTAGGAACCTGGAGAGGTCAATCGTGGAGAGTCTAAGGGAGAAATGTTGGGGGTTATGGGTTGACACAATTGAGTCCGGTAATGAGTTCCACGCTTCGATAACTCGATTGTTGAAATCATATTTTTTACAGTCAAGTTTGGAGCAGTTCGTATTAGGTTTGAATCTGTTTATTACTAACCAAGTTTCTAGTACTCAATAAAGAGTACTTGATCAGGGCCAGAGTAGATAACTTGAAAAACAAACCTAGATGCTGATAATAACACCATCCTTCCTGGAACTCCATTCAAAAAATACTATTTCAGATGCTGGAATTTACAAAGGCTGTAAGGCCACACCTGTGAACATTGTAATATAATTTTTTGAAGAAGCAGGGGAAGCCACACGCAGACGATTTCCCAAACAACCTCCAGTTGTACGTCCCTGTCTTTCTTTTGGCCATCCCTTAAAGATTTAATTTTCAGTTGGACAGCCAGAAATATTAAGCCCTCTCTCCCACAGGCTTATTCCCATACCTCCATTCCTTTGTAGTTGGTGGAAAATTAGTAGGCAGGCAATGCAGAAAAACATAAATATTCTCCTCTCGTTTCAAAAGCGAAGGCATTATCCAAAACCTCACACAACCCGGCAAAGATTAAAAGGGAAGAAATTGTTCTCTTCTTGCTTCCTACTTATGTGAAATGTATTTATCTGTCTATTTATTTCTTAGGGGTGGAGAGATGTAATGTACTGTTTTATGTCAATTTTTGCCTTTGCTTCCATTTGTTTTAATGGTTTAAGTGGCCATGGAACGACCACCAAAACAAAAATTGCTCTCAGGGTTATCCTAAGAAGGAAGCAATCTGTATGTATCAACATGTCAAGCATTTTATTCTAAGAAGGGAGCAATTTGTATGTATCAACATTGCCAGGCATTTTATTTCAGTTTTATATATTTAAGGATGTTTGATTAAGAGCAGAGACCCTGCGGTGCATGAGGTCCTGCATACAAAAGTACCTTCATACCAGAAAAAAGCATGTCAAAGGTAGAGACTTTCTCACTGAGAGTCTAGTTTTCAGCATGCAGGGACATTTATCTCATTTATACATTCATTCGCTGGTGTAATCAGAACATCTAGTCACATCATGCTCACCTACCCTGAAGCTTGCAAGAAGCCACAATCTAGGCATGAACTGCAGAAATCATTTCCATCTAGTCCCTCTCTCAGAATTGGTCCCCATGCCAGAAATACTTCAGGGTAACTTATTTATTTGCCCAAATGCCACTCAAAAGGAGGAGGAGGAGGAGGAGGAGGAGGAGGAGGAGGAGGAGGAGGAGGAGGAGGAGGAGGAGGAGGAGGCTAGCAAAGAACTAGCTCTCCAAAAGAGTCCACCCCAATGCTGTCCTTCAGCAAGGACAGGCGAAGAATACAAACAAGCCATTCCCATCTGCCAGTTAAAAGATGAAGGACAAACATCAGAAACCTAAAGCCAAAACTGGCTGGACAGCTGCAGGAGAAGAGAGGGTGCTGCATATCAAATAGGGAAGCAAAGAGACTCTGGCTTTTAACTCCTGCCATGGTCCATAAACAACTCCCAAGCAGGCTAGAAGACCCTATCTAAGGTCACTTCGTGCATTATAGAGAAATCCAGTTTTGACACGCTGGTTCTACACCTAACAGCGTAAGAACAACAACAGACACAATGATCACATAATTCCTACAGCAACAAAAGTCAGGACTCACACCTGGTGTTTACAATCTTTTGGAGGACGTGGATTTTAAATGCCAAGGCCGATTTGTTTCTGCCCCAGAGCCCTCACTCCAATTTCAGTGTCGATTTCCCCAGCATCCAGGGAAGAGAAGACCAACCCAAGAAAAGATGGCTCACCAATGCTGCCACCCACAGGACATTTGTCACATTAACCAGAAGAAAAGTAACATGGTCCTTACCAAGTTCAAAGGACCCAAACATTAGTGGGTTTTAAAACCCTTTGCCACCAGTTTGCGCGTGCGTGTGATGCTTCTGCACATGTGCAGAAGCGTCCCAGGTGGTTGGGCGGAGCATCCTGGGTGGTTGGGCGGAGCATCCCACAACCATCACTATTGGTTCACAGGACCAGGCGGAATGGGGAGCAACCCACGGCTGGACCCAAAGTAATCTTCCCAGGGGAAAACACAAAGGCATCGATACGAATGATATTAACAGTCATTTTTCTACCCAGAAAACAAACTATGTGGGATTTGTTTATTATATTCTTACTGTCAATTTATCAGACAACCGGTAGGGCGGTAAGGGAAGATTAGGCAGAGAGTGAAATAAAATGCAGACAAAATTGTATATCAAAAATCCTTTGTTTTTCAGTAATCCTTTGTTTTTCAGGGGGATGCGTTCCAAGACCACCCGTGAAAATTGAATTTCCGTGAAGTAGAGGAAAGATAGTTTTTTTATGTATTTAACGAGTATTTGGACTTTTAAAACCCACCCTTTGCATTAAACAGTCATCCTCTAATGTTTCTCATCTGGAACTACATGTGATATCCTACCAGTTTATTTAATAGAGTACAGCAGTACAGTAGAAGAATTTTATAAATTTTTAATGGATTTAAATTTTCAATGGATTTAATGGATTTAACCCCCTCTGAAAACCCGTGAAGTAGCGAATCCACAAAAGATGAATCACGGATTACTGTATTCGTTTTTGTTTAAACCTGCTGCTCTTGGCATAATGATTATCATTCAAGGCATGTAAGCCAGGAAGAAATAAAATTAAATATGAAAAGATTGCCCCCAAAAGTTAAAGATTTCAAATAAATGATAGAGAAATCAAAGGGAGCCCTCAAAAGATACTCAAAGAGATTATCTCTCAGATATGGTGCAATCAATAAATTGTCCCTGTCTTTTCAAGTAACTAATGACTACAGCATGGTGGAAATCCCTAAATTTGTCTGCCTTGCTCATACAAGTGCCATTTATTTATTCACTAACCTTCCAAAAGTCTTATACAATATTTTAAAAATTGAGGCAACATCTGAGGTCCACAGCTGCAAGGCATAAAGATCTCTAAATCCAAAAGTGGCTCAAAAAATTTAAGGCTCATAGATTCTAAACGTCTCTTAAAAGTTGGGTTATGCGTACTACGTTAATAACCTCAGAGAAAGAGAAAGATTTTTGTGGGTAAACACTCATCTCAAGATGTCATAGCCTGGTCACAAGCTGCTGAGAAGTCACCTTGTTCCCTGGGGAAACAGAAGGCTAGTTGGAGACCGGCTTGTAACTTAATTCAGGTGGGTTATTCTCATCAAGAATTACTGCCCTGTAGGACATTAGAATCTAGGCGAACCTATGGCTTGTGTGCCACAGGTGGCACATGGAGACATATCTGAGGGCATACAAGGCGTGGTCCTATGTCAGCTCCAGCACAGGTGTGCACTGGCCAGCTGATTTTAGGCCTTCCGGAGGGTGGAGAGAGGCCGTTTTCACCCTCCCCAAGATTGAGGAAAGCCTCCGGAGCCTGGGGAGGGCGAAAAAAGGCCAATGGGCCTACCAGAGGTTTGTTTTTGAACTTCCAATAAGCCTGTTGGGCCTGTTTTTCACCAATTACAGGTTCCAGAGGGTTTCCTGAAGCCTGGGCAGAGCAAAAAAAGGCCCAATGGGCCTACTGAAACTCTGCAGGCTTCAGTAAGGTCTGCATGCATGCGCTGGTGGATGGCAGTGGGTAAGTCTGCACACATGCGCAGGGGGAGGGTATTGCATTATGGGTGTGGGCACTCACACACGCATTATCGCGTACACACACACCCTTTTGGCACCCGAGCAAAAAAAGGTTTGCCATCACTGATCTAGGCCTTTGGGACTTTCAGTAATCCCAGCATCCAGCATGATGTATTCAAGGCTATAGTCAGGCTTCGCTATAGGCTAAGAAGGTAACAGATCCAAGGGCTTGTAGCCTTCACTGCAACACGGCAATCCTATATTTAAAACAGGTGTGTCTATAGCTGTACTTTGAGGGTAGGCAATTTGCAGCCTCAGAGTAGGATGCAGCCCCCCCAAAAATCCTTTTTTGTAACTCATAGAGCCCCTCCTTACCATGATTGCTAGGAGCTGGTGGCATAATTTCATGGGATACAGATGAAAACTGTAGCCCTCCATCCAAAATACGCATATTTTGGTTAAGAAAAGAAGCAACACCCTAAACTTTTTTTGGGGGGGGGAGAAACCCCAATTGCTATGCACAATATGGCTCCTCTCACATAGTGACCCTCAGCTCTCAATCATGGCACAACAGAGGTGGTGCCATGACCACCAGACATCTCAGCCTTTTTAAACTCCAGAGAAGTAGCTGACATATTCTGTTGTAGCAGTAAAGCACCATAAATTCTATTAAGGGATAAGAAAATCAATTGTGGCATAACCGTTCATAGACCTGAACTCTGTTTTCAGATCGGTGATGTATAAAGCTTGTAGCAGAACTAATAAAAGAAAAAGGCTCCAGTCATTTATAGGCCCCAAATTTTGATCATTTATAGGCCCCAAATTCCAAAAGCAAATCTCAGAAGTGATAATGCTTTATCCACACTCCCCACATACCAGAAAACACTGCTGTTGGTACTTATCACATGTAACGATCTTCCAACCATTTCATTGCTGGGATTTTCCCTTGGCAGAAGGAATTATTGGTGAGTTTCCCTCCCTCTCCCTCTTTCCAACTATAACTCCTGATCAATGGAGCAATCACCAATTATTTTGATTGTTGCAACTGTGAAAATGTATGAACAAAAGGAAGCACCATATTTTTGGAGTATAAGAAGCACTTTAGTTTAGGAGGAGGAAAACAAGGGGGAAAAATTCTGCCTCCCAGCAATTTGCTTCCCAGCAAAGAGTACTGATGATATACACTGTTTGCTGTGTATTTCTGTGCATGTGTGCCTGACCCACAGAAATAACAAAGAATTGGAGAAATGTACATTATGGCAGTATATTAATGCCAGAAAGTTTTATTAAATGTAGCCACCCTAACTTCTCCCAATTATTTAAATAGATCTACTCCAAACATACCAAGTCAAGGTTTAACTCAGCTGCTTTATCTTAATACTAAAACAGGACACTGTTATATTTCAGACTATACTTGTACAGATGTTGTTAAAATTGGTGTGGCTTTCTGGAAGTATAGTTATTCTCTGCTATTTAAAAGAAGATACAATTGCCACTGGGCCTCTTCAGGTCAAGCAATTATTTTAAAAAGCTTCTTCATTTTGGTGTCTAGAACAATAATAAAGCAGTCTTTAAAAAATAAGTCTAATAATGTGAACATTTTATAGGCATTTATAGTTACTGACTTACCTCCTTGCATCCAGTTCAGCAGAAAATAGAAAATCTGCCTCTCCCTTCCAGCAATCTGCATCCTTGCAGCTAGTTTCACTTTCAGTTTAGAACGTGGCCGGCCGGCCTGCAACCTCAAATCAGCGGAGGGTCAGGAAGCTGATAAAGAGTTGCTTGGCTTAACAGGCTCTGTTCTGTTTGCTGCAAGGATGTAAATTGGTGGGAGGCAGAGGCCAAAGGGGTGTGTGGAGGGGCTATTTATACAATTGTATAAGTCACTACTTATAAGTGACTTATACAATTGTTGCAGTATCCCCATGGCCAGGAAATAGGCGTTGATTGCTTACCTGAACGCCTCTTCTCGTACGGTGAGCGGTGACTGCGTACAGCAATCACGTGGGTTGCTCCTGTCCAATCCGATGGGACTGAGCCTAGTATTAAAAAAGCCTGCTGGATCCACCCCTTCCCCAGAATTCGCGAATCCGTAGACTTAGGCTCAGATGTGAAGGCTCAATAATGTTCAACTCTCATGTGTTAGAAGAAAGGTAGGTTATAGAAGTCATAGAAGACACATACAAGGGAGGGAAGTGACTGCTGTACCCGCTCACCGTACGAGAAGAGGCGTTCAGGTAAGCAATCAACGCCTATTCTCCGTACTGAAGGAGCGGGTCCAGCAGTCACGTGGGACATACCCAATAGATTAGTCCCTAGGGTGGGATTAGATTGCTATCGTGAGAGATAACGGATTGGAGTACCCTTCTGCCAAAGGCAGCGTCCGCTGAAGCGTAAGAATCGATCTTGTAGTGCCTTATGAAGGAATTTGGTGAGGCCCAAGTGGCTGCTTTGCAGACTTCCTCCAATGGGGCTTGAGTCGCCCAAGCGGCAGATGTGACAGCACTTCTGGTGGAGTGCGCTGTAATATTCTTTGGAATGGAGAGGGAGGCTGTCTCATAGGCCTTAGAGATGGTCCCTCTGATCCAACGGCCTATTACTGTAGAAGATACTTTGGAACCCATGGATCTGGGATGATAGGCCACGAAGAGTGCTTCGGACCTCCTAATGGGTCCTGTGCGTTGAATATAAATCTTCAGCGCTCTAGTAAGGTCCAGAGTGTGCCATCTAATTGCCAGGGGATGCTCCCGTTGGAGACAGAAAGAAGGTAATACAATATCCTGGGATCTGTGAAACATGGAACTGACCTTTGGTAGAAAGGTGGGATCCAGTCGCAGAACCACCTTGTCCTGATGGAACTGGCAGAGGTCCTGCCTGATTGAGAGGGCTGCCAACTCAGATATGCGTCGGGCGGATGTAATCGCCACCAGGAATGCTACCTTAAATGATAGGTACCTGAGGGACGCTGATTTCAGGGGTTCATAGGGTGCCTGAGTAAGGGAATGAAGAACCCGTGGCAAGTCCCAGGAAGGATATCTGTGGATCTTAGAAGGCCTGAGATTGCCAATTCCTTTGAGAAATTCTTGGATTTCCGGGAAGGAACGGAGAGGCTGCCTGCGAGGCCCTGCCAAGACAGAAGAGATGGCTGCCAGGTGGCGACGGATGGTGCTGGTGGAAAGGCCTTGGTGGAAACCTTTCATGAGGAAGGAAATTATCCTATGAATGGGAAGACACAGGGGAGATAAGCCTTCCTGCGAGCACCACTGATGGAATTTGGACCAAGTGTGGTCGTATATCCGATTGGTAGACCCCCTTCTAGCCTTCAGGATGATTTCCACTGTGTCCGGGTCATACCCTCGCAGGTCTAGGTCTCTCCTGATAATAGCCAGGCGGTGAGGTGGAACCACTCCGGGTCTGGATGAAAAGAGGCTCCCTGCCGCAACATATCCTCTGAAACGGGGAGTCGCCAGGGGTCCTGGACGGACAGATGTTGGAGGTCCGCGAATCAGGGCCTGCGAGGCCAGTGAGGGGCGATCAGGATTACTCGAGCCCTCTCTAGGATGATCTTGTGGATCACGTCTGGTAGAATTGGAATTGGAGGGAAGGCATACAGTAGACCTGGAGGCCAAGGAATCCTGAGAGCATTGATTGCCTCTGCTCCCTGGGATGGAAATCTGGAGATGAAGCGAGGGAGCTGGGCATTGGCTGCGGTCGCAAACAAGTCTATTACTGGTTGACCGAACCTGAGGCAGACCTGGTGGAACAATGCCTGATGGAGGTTCCACTCTCCTGGATCTATAGTCGCTCGTGAGAGCCAGTCCGCTTGGACGTTGAGGCTCCCCGAGATGTGATCTGCTAGTAGTGACTGGAGGTGTCTCTCCGCCCAAAGGCCTAATTTTTGGGCCTCCCTCATGAGGACCTTGGATCTGGTGCCTCCCTGTCTGCAAATGTGGCTTTTTGTGGCTATGTTGTCCGTAAGGATCAGAACATGCTGGTTGATGATGTGAGGTTTGAACTGTTTGAGGGCCAGAGAAACAGCTCTCAATTCTAGCCAATTGATGGGCCTGGAGGCTGCCTCCGGAGACTATGTGCCCTGGGCTATTAGGCCCTGGGCATGGGCCCCCCAGCCCGATAGGCTGGCATCTGTGGTTACAACAAACTGGTCTGGGCACCTGAATGGAGATCCCTTGTCCAGGGCTGGAGAAGTCCACCACTTGAGGGATCTGCGAACTGCCGGTGTAATGGCGATGCGACGAGTCGAGTTGCTATGCCCCGATCTCTGGAATGGTAACAGAAGCCACTGTAGTTCCCTGGCGTGAAGACGAGCCCAGGGGATAATGCCAATGCATGACACCATCTTTCCCAGCAGGGAGGATAGGGTGACTATGGAGGCTGATTGTTGAGATAGAATATGTGAAATAAGATCCAATATGCTGAGTTTTCTCTCAGAAGAGAGGAAAACCTGGGATATCTCTGAATTAATAATGGTTTCCAGATGTAGAATGGAAGTAGATGGCCTAAGGTGGCTCTTACTGAAATTTATGGAAAACCCATGGTTCTGTAGGACCGACATGGTGGAGGAGAGATCTGCAGCCACTCCATCTTTAGAATTTCCATGAATTAGAATGTCATCTAAATAACATAAAATATGAATGGGCGTGGCCCGGATATGTGCCGCCAGGGATCCCAAGAGTTGGTAAAGACTCTGGGGGCCGAGGAAAGCCCAAATGGCATAGCCCTATACTGAAAATGTTTGCCCTGGAAGGCAAAACATAGAAATTTCCTGTGGCATTTTGCAATGGGAATATGGAGGTAGGCTTCCGTAAGGTCCAGCGAGACCATAAAATCCCCAGGATGAAGGGCGGCTAAGATGGAAGATAAGGAATGCATTTTAAATTCCCTGTATTTAATGAATTGGTTCAAATTCTTTAGGTCTAAGATGGCTCTCCAGCCTCCAGAGGTCTTAGGGACCATAAAGAGGATGGAGTAGAAGCCCAAGCCTCTCTGGAGAGAGGGGACCGGTTGGATAGCTTTAATAGCCAACAAGTGAGAAATAGCTTCCTCCATTCGGATACAAGATGGAGAAGAGCTGGGAGAAGGACAAGAAATAAAACGTTTAGGGGGGAAAGAAATAAACTCTAAACGGAGACCCCTTTCTACAGTGTCAATGACCCAGGGGTCCTTACAGGAATGGCGCCAACTGGTGGAGAACCAGGCTAGGCAACCGCCTATGGGAAAGGCAGAAAACTCACCATCTGGGTTTTTTGGAAGCTCTGGTCGAGGAGGCTCCTCTCTGGTAGCGGGAACCTCTGCCCCTGGAGTTTCTAGATTGGGATCGAAAACGAGGGGAATACTGACCTGGATTCCTTTGAAAGGCGAACCCTTGATCCTGTTGACGACTTGGGCGCCGAAAGGGCTGCGGTTTAGCGGCCTTCTTGGTGGTAGGCCCCAAGACCTTTTTCTTATCCGTGGTCTCTGTAAGGAGAGGGTCTAGAAGGTCTCCGAAGAGGAGATCACGTTTCAGAGGACCCATGGCTAACTGCCACTTCTGTCTTACTCCCGCCTGCCAAGGACGGAGCCATAGCAGTCTTCTGGCCGTTGTAGAGGCCGCTACTGACCTGGCTGCAAATCTGGAAGATTGAAGAGTAGCATCCGCTACATATTGGGCAGCTGCGAAGATTTTGTTGAAATCTTGTTGGCCTCGTAGGTCATCTGGAGGCAGATGTTGTTGGAGCTGACGAAGCCACAAGAGCATAGCTCTGGAGAAGAAGGATGCTGCTGCAGCACTTTTAATGGCCCATGAATCTGCGAAGAAACCTCTCTTGAGCATTTGCTCAAGATGCTTGTCTTCTGGACAGAGGACCTCCTCTGCTTCGCCAGGCATGGCAGCAGCAGAGTGGAGTGTCTTCACCGGTTCATCTGGCCTGGGACAGGTTAGGAGCTCCTCATAAGAAGGAGAGAGCTTGTAAAGCTTCCTATCCTTGGAAGTGGGATTAAGGCTAGCGGTTGGATGGTCCCATTGTTTAAGCAAGGCGTCTTTGAACAATTTGGGCATAGGAATTACCTCATTATCTTCCTGTTCTTCCATGAAATAAGGTAGATTTTCGTTCGGAGGGTCTGTGGAAGGAGTAGCCTGCTTTTCTTGCCCGGCTAGCCCCATGGACACTCTTGCCTTGAGAAGGAGAGATTTGAAGAGTTGAGATGGAAAAATGGCAGCTGGGGCTGGAATCTTGATTTGAGATTCCTCGTCTTCCGACAGACGCTGAAAAGGGTCATCATCCTCTTCTACATCCACGTCCTCATTCTCTTCCTGAGAAGAATCTGAGTCCTCAATGACTGGGGCTCTATAGGAAGAAGGAGAGCTCACGGGACGGGAGGAGCGTGGAGGGGGATGAGACAGAGAAGGCACATTGATGGCTGAGAGTTTAGCATCAATGGTTTTAGTCAAAACAGACAAGATAGACTGAAACTCCGGAGGTAAGGAAGAAATATCAGCCGGAAAATTAGAAGTATCCCTGAAGGCCTGAGAAGGATCTGGCTGGGAGGAATCTTCAGTAATATCTGGCTCCTCTGGACCTAAGCCCCATAGGTTAGGTTGGGGTGGATTTAGGTTTGGCTCATCCAGAGATAGCACAGGAACCCCAGAGAGAGGCAGGTTAGAGGCCTCTGGGGGGGTTGGATTTATGTGCACTTGGGCCTGCACCTTTAAACATTTGGCTGACTTATCATGTATTTTTTGTAGGGCTAGGTCCCTTCTCTTCTCAGCCCTAGTGGACTTGGCCAAGGAATGGGCTCCTGAAGAAGAGGAGGAAGAGGCCTGGGGGATATTAGTAGCTTCATTGCCAGAAGGCCTAACCTCTCTGGGACCTTTGGTAGTGCCTCTCTTGGGAAAAGAAGCCATAGTCTGAACAAATTACAGAAGACAAGGCTTGAGCCAAAGGTAAATACCGGGGGGAGAAGATTTAATGAGCTTTCCCAAGAGGAGAGGTGACCCTGCTCCTAGGCCCAGGAGCGACTGCGACTTAGGGGCAATCTGGGCAGAACCAGAGTTCGTGTCCCTAAATGCAGCGTGGCAGGCCTCGCTAAACTTAACTTAAGTAAACCAAGGCACGCTGGTTGGAGGCCACACTGGTGGAGAATGGACCTGAGGAAACTCACAGCTACTCCAGGGTCAGGCGGTGGACTGGAAGGCGCTAAACGGATGACCAAGAAGGGCAAACCAAAAGTGCGAAGTTACTGGGCACGAGGGCCTTCACGCCAAAAAAACCACTCCGTTTGCAATCGGAGGGAACTAAGTCCAGGAGACAAACAAGTCCCACACCGCAGGAGGTAAATAGCCCTTAATCTTTCAATAATAGTGATAGCTAGGCCGGCAGGACCTCCAGGCCGAGAGGAATAAAGAGAAATTCCAGTCCGGCCGCAGCTGCAGCACGGAGGGAAAAAAAGCCGCGAATGGCTGCGCTGCCAAAACTTCTCCCCCAACTCTAAGCCCGGTACGGCTGAGTTCTTTCCACTGCCGGCAAGCTTTAGTAATAAAATAATCTTACTGTTATTGAAGAGAAATGATCGAAGGGAAGGTGTTTTGAGAGGAACGAGCGTTCACGAGACCCGCTGGATGCGGGGACTGAGCGAATTCTGGGGAAGGGGCGGATCCAGCAGGCTTTTTTAATACTAGGCTCAGTCCCATCGGATTGGACAGGAGCAACCCACGTGACTGCTGGACCCGCTCCTTCAGTACGGAGAATCAAATTTCAGGCACTTCACAACTGGCATATGTTTGTGAAAGTTGCAGCATCCCAAGGCCACACATTTTCCATTTATGACCTTCCAAGCTGGCTTCCAACTAGCAAAATCAATGGTGAAGCCAGATTAATGACTGCATGAGTAACAACCAGAGTGATTCACTCAACAATTCTGCCTCCCAAAAAAGGCCATAAAATTGACCGCAACTCACTCAACAGCTGCCTTGCTTAGTTCCAATCTCAACTGTGGTTGTAAGTCGAGGATCGCCTATAAAAGGTCTGATTTGGACTTCAGTAATTTGAAAAACATCCTGACTTGACTCAGTCTGCTTTGGAAAATAGTTCAATTCAAACCCAAATCAGAATCTGATCCTGAACAAAATGAACATTTATGTCTCTTCAATGTTAATCACTAGCCAATAAAAACATGGCAATGACCAAGTTTTATTTCGACCAAAACTGGATACAGTTTGCAGACACAGTTCTCCAGTTACACTCAACCAAGTGCAGGCAATTTGTATGCAAACCTTTTAGAGGTGCTCCTAAATATTCTGTGAAATATCAGGGTATGACTCATGCAATTCCATACAGATTGTACCTGTGGCCCCATGAAATTAACCTGCAAAATGTCAGCCAGAGAGACACAAGGTGGGGAAATTATTGTGAATGAAACACGGTGTCGAAGTATCTCCTCTGTTTCATTTTCTACTCAGCTGACAGAGTCATCTGAATTTAAAGCACTTCAACCCTGGATAAGGTCATGGATCACAATCCAAGAAGGAAATTTGTGCAAACTCAAATTATTCTACTTTAAATGTATTATGCAGAGATCCAGCTCTCTGGATAAGGTTCTAATGTAGAAGAGGGTGAAAGGAAAGAGGAGAATAATGCAGAAAAGAGAATGAACTCTATTCTGCCAACAATGGATGTGCCATCAGAAGACATAAAAGCCCATGTTAGGGACAGATCTTTATGGAAAGAAGGTAATCTAAATGGTTGACAGAAGTTGAAAATGGCTTGATGGCACATAACATTGGGGAACAACAATTTTGTTGTCTTAAATCTGTGACTTGTTTTCAACTAACTTTTGGCCTCTGGATCCAAAAATAACCACAGTTTTTGTCTATCACGTCAACTTTTTAAGCTACTCAAAAGTCATACAAATTGTGCATATAAAGGAAAGGAAAGGAAAAACTTACCAAATATACTGTTTACAAAGAATAATTTTATTCATACAAAGGCTATAATAGCTACTGCAAGTTAAATTGTGTTCATATAAATAGTTGTTTTTTTAATCGAATGGTAATCATACATACTAAGGTTAAAATTTTTGCTTATACCTTTTTCTGGAGTGTTTAATCTGTGGACATTCTCGCCTGATGCTCCAACAATAGTCAGCTATCATGTGTACATCTCATCTACCTTAATACCGTGCCTCCATGTCCTTCAAATCTTGGTGGGATCACTCACCCTGTTCATCACTGACTGCAACCAAGGTTCTCGGGAAGTTAGCAAGATAGCTATGTAAAAAATGCAATTAGTTACAGCATGCCTAACTAACTATAAAAAAGCTCAAAAATCAAACTCAACAGAAATTGTGTTACAAATTGTTCCCCAGTGTAATCAATCCATCCCTTTCTTGGAAGTGGTTTTGTTTTGTTTTGTTTTTGTTTTTGTTTTGTTTTGTTTTGTAAGAACTGGTCACTAGCTTCCTTGAGTAATTTGGTTGAACAGAAAGATGAGACAGAAATGTTTTTTAAAAGGAATACCCTTCTTCTTCAATTCATTGGGTTCTTTATTCTATGACCCTGCTACTTACACATACAGAAAGTGTTAAATTAATACTCGATGTAATCATAAACCTGCCTTGACTGTAAAGCCTTCAGGAGCATACATCCTTTTAAAATCCAAATATCACACTTAATCCAAAAAAGCAAGCAAACTAGGGCACACCGCTAAAAAAAAGGCAGTGAAAAGTCCCAAAGCCTTTGGTGGTATGTTCTTTCTAGGCTCCTTTTCTCAAGTCAAGTCCAAAAGGACAATTTTGAGTAAAGCTCAAAGCCCTAACCCTAACCTTAACTCCTTTAGTTGTCGGTCACAAGACTCACACTTCTTTCACGATGCTATAACTATTGACTCGCCTGCAGAAAATTGGATGAAATAGGCTTTTCTGGGCAGAATTTCTGTATATCTGTGGATAGTCAAATTATTCCCAAAGTGTCCTGAGGACTTAGAAATGGCTCGAGGCCATTTGGAAGACAGTCTCTTAATTCTGAACTCGATCAGATGCAGTTCTGAATTCGATCAATGAACTCGATCAGATGCAGTTCAGGAAGGATTCATCCAAATTCTGCTATGGGTTTTGTACGGCTAATTACAATAGATGAGCAATGGTCCATCAATCCAAATTGCTTAGCACAAGCTGGAGCAACAACCACAGAATTTTTCCTTCTTTCTCCCGAAAATTAGATTGGCTAAAAGGTTCATTAAAAAACCCAAGATCCTATGTCTGAATTATGTGTCCTGTCATCCTCCACCCTACCCCCGCCTTTGAAAAAAGGCTTTTATTCTGCACCTGATCCCACTTGGCCAACTTCTAGTAAAAACACAAAAAGGCAGTTTTGCAAGCCTGAAGCCTGTCCATTTGTATCCCAAAGGTACAACTGCATCAAAACAACACTCATCCAAAGCACGCACGCACACACACACACAAAAGGGAGATAAAAAATTTTTTTCTTCCTGCGGCTGGTTGGCAGCCCTGACTAAATTTTTAAACACCTGATAAACTATTACGCTGCTGCTATGAACACACAAAACTATTGGAATATCCCCTTATCTTTCTCTTGCAAGTTTGCAGTCACTGTCTCCCACGGCTTATTTTGAAGCCAGCCCACTGGCTGCATCGTTAATATTGAGGGATTAGATATTTATTTGCAATGTTGACCAACCTAGGGGCAAGCCATGAATTGCTATTACTATCAAGGACAAATCTCACAGGCCTGCCAAGTTCTCCCCGAAAGGTTTGACAAATAGCAGTTGACAAATAGTTTACTGGGCCAAGAAACCTACAGGCAATCATCATTTAACCATCACTCAATCAGTGACTGTTCAAAGCTACATCCGTGCTGAACAAGTGGTCCCTAGGACCAGTTCTCTGAGTTCCAACTTTCCCAGCTGTCCTACAGTTCTACAGTTACGATCTGGTCACTGGGCAATTAGCTCACCCTTACAATGTTCGCAGTGTCCTACAGGCACATCTGCCTGCAATTTGGCAGATCGATTCTCACCAGGCTCAAGGTTGACTCAGCTTTCCATCTTTCCAAGGTTGATAAAATGAAGATCCACATCATTGGGGGACAATAGGCTGACTCTGTAAACTGCTTAGAGAGGGCTGTAAAGCACTCTGAAGCGGTACATAAGTCTAAGTGCTATTGCTATTGCTATTACCATTTTCAACCTTCTCTATCGGTTTTCCTAAGCAGGGGTGGGGAATGATGGCTCTTTTATGACTTGTGGACCTGAGGCTCAGGAATTCTGGGAGTTGAAGTCCATATGTCATAAAGGGGCCATTGTTGGCCACCTCTGTTCTAAAGCAAAGTCAATGGAAAAGCCAGAAGGTATTATTGCAAATTGGTCCTAGTGGGGGTAAGTCACTTATACTCTTCCACATTTAGTAGCTGCTACCAGCCAGCTGCCTACTGTGCTCACATTATGCCAACCACACATCCTCCACCATCTCTGGCAGCAGCCACTTATTTGACTACCACATTTCTTGTGAGTCACCTGTGACTTGTTTTGCAATATACAATCCCCACTTAACAAAAGCAATGGGGAGTGCCATCTCTAAGCAATGCAGTCATGTAACATCACACTATATCAGTGATTTTCAACCTTTTTTGAGCCGCGGCACATTTTTTACATTTACAAAATCCTGGGGCACACCACCAACCAAAATGACACAAATCTAATAAATAAATAAATAAATACATACATACATACATACACACATACACACATACATACATACATACATAAATAACCCCCTCATATATATAATCCCATGTAACATCCCCTTATAAATACAGTCAATCATCAATCATCCCTCCTGAAATTTATACCACTGTCTCATTTATGGGTACTTCTCCTGTCTTTCCCCCTTTTCTCTCTCATGTTTCTCATTTCTCTCTCTTCCTCCCTTTTTCCCTCATTCCTTCTCCCTTTCACTTCTCCTCTTTTTCCATCCCTGTCTCTCTCCCCCCCCTTATGTGTGTGTATGTATACACACTCCAACCATTTCCAAAACCAGGTGAGGGCTGGGGTTTAATTCTCTTTTATTCTTTTCAAAACCAGGTGAGGGCTGGGGTTTAATTCTGTTTTATTCTTTTCAAAAACAGGTGAGGGCTGGGGTTTTTTTCTTATTATTTGGGTGCTTTTTACCATATGCTTCAAGAATCACCTCTCTCTCTCTCTTGTTTCTCTCTCTCATTCTCTGCCTCAATCATTTTCTCATTTCTCCTCCCCTTTTTGTTCTCATTTCTCTCTCTCTCTCCTTTCCTCTTCCTGTCTCTCTTGCTTTCTTTTTTTTTCTCTCTCTCTCTTGCTTTCTTTCAGTATCTCTTGCTATCTCTCTTTTTCTCTCTTGCTTTTCTTCTCTCGTGCTTTTTCTTGTTCTTTCTCTCTCTCTGTTGCTCTCTCTCATTCTCTTATTTTCTCTCTCTCTCTCTTTTCTTTCTCTCTCTCTTAGTCTCTCTCTCTCTTGTTCTCTCTTATTTTCTTTCTCTCTCTTTCATGCTTTCTCTCTCTTGTTCTTTCTCACTCTCTCTCTCTCTCTGTTGCTCTCTCTCGTTCTCTCTCTTCCTTTCTTCTCTGTGGAGGCCAGCGAAGGTTTCCCTTAGTTTGAATGTTCCGAGCAAGCAGCCCCTTTACTGACAGTCCGGGACGGGACTGTGAGAGGGGTGGGCGTTCCCACAGCGCTTGGAGCGGCTAGCGGCCGGATCGCCAGCGCCGCTGCAGCCACCACTGTGGAAGAAGCCGCACCCAAAAAAATCCGGAGAGAAGGAAGGATCGGGCGGGCGGGGACAGCCACAAGTGGAAGCCTCAGCCCTGGAGCCCCCTCACGTCCATGGCTTCTCGTCGATGTCTCTGCCTGCCCGATCCGCTGGAGTGCTAATAGCAGCGGCGGGCAGGAGCCCCCCCCCCCCCCCGCTATTCCCACCGCTGCCACCGCTATTAGCACTCCCGCGGATCGGGCAGGCAGAGGCATCGACGAGAAGCCATGGGCGCGAGGGGGCTCCAGGGCTGAGGCTTCCACTTGCAGGAGCCCCCCCCGCTATTCCCGCCGCCGCCGCTATTAGCACTCCCGATGCCACAAGTGAAAGCCTCAGCCGCTGCTATTGCCACCGTGGGGAGGCAGGGGAAGCCGCGGCTCCCTTTACTCCTACTGCCGCACCTCCCTGCCCCTGCCTCCCCACGGTGCCTCCAGCCAAATGCGCCCCTGGCTTCTCCGCCCTGCCCCATTGCCCGCCCACTCTCCTCCGCCGCCACCTCCTGCCTTGGGGCGAGCAATCCGGGAGTCCGGGACTGTGTGGCTTTGCGCCATGAAGAGAAAACGGCAGCAGGGAAAAGTCGGCCGTTTTCTCTTCATGGCGCAAAGCCACACAGTCCCAGACTCCCGGATTGCTCGCCCCAAGGCAGGAGGCGGCGGCGGAGGAGAGTGGGCGGGCAATGGGGCAGGGCGGAGAAGCCAGGGGCGCATTTGGTCGGAGGCACCGTGGGGAGGCAGGGGCAGGGAGGTGCGGCAGTAGGAGTAAAGGGAGCCGCGGCTGCCCTTGCCTCCCCACGGTGCCTCCGGCCAAACGCGCCCCTGGCTTCTCCCCCCTGCCCCATTGCCCGCCCGATCCGCCCACTCTCCTCTGCCGCCTCTCGCCGCGGCACACCTGACGGTGTGTCGCGGCACACCAGTGTGCCGCGGCACACCGGTTGGGAAACGCTGCACTATATGACCACTATATGGAAATTCTTGGCCCAATTACTATAGTTAATTGAGAATTATTTGTGTAAAATTTCACAAATTCTATCAACTTCAAACTCTTGGCTCGGACTAAGCTAAAAACAAGCATACACACACACACACACACACCACTAGCAACTGATGTTTTGTTATGTTAATCAAACCTGGTTCCACTCAATGCTGCTGAGAGGCCAACATGCATTGAACCACAAATGTTTCCAGCATAATAAATCTTTTGCTCTTTAAAAATCCAGGAAGATTGCATTATTGCCAATTACCGCAAGTAAGAATGGCTTATGTGCTTATCTTGGACTCGACAGGGTATTGTAGAGAAATGACACATATAAATCTTTTTGAATCTCATGGCCTCTTTTGCCCTACAGTTTATTTATCTTTTCCCATAACTCAGATCACTCTCTGTGCTAACTGAGGATAATATTTTTCTCATCAGAAAGAGTGGATTCCTGTCCCCAAAAGCTTCTGCTACAATGAATCTGTTAACATTTTCAGGGACACAACATTCTCAGTGCCACCTTAAGTGATCCATCTCTTCCCCATGATGGAATCTGTTAGTTACTCTTCTTCATGAGATTCTCAGGTTAGTAGCATTATCTCTTTGCAGTTATCAAAGGACAAGCCATTAGGCACATCCAAATTACATTAAGAACTGTCCATGGTACTGATCTAGCTTACTTATCTGAATTTGAACTACAGTGGTACCTCTACTTAAGAACTTAATTCGTTCCATGACCAGGTTCTTAAGTGGAAAAATTTGTAAGTAGAAGCAATTTTCCCCATAGGCGTCAATGTAAAAGCAAATAATGCATGCAAAACCATTAGGAAAAAAATAAAAGCTCGGAATTTGGGTGGGAGGAGAAGGAGGAAGAAGAGCAGGACGACAGTCACTTCCCAGAGCGAAGGGAATATTTCTTTTCTCTGGGCTCTGGCAGAGGTTTATTCCCTCTCCAAGCACCCAGAGAAAGGAAAATGCTTTGTCCACCCTGGACTCCCAAAGCTTCCTTAAGCGCCACTGAAAGGCTCCTCTGGCAGCCCAGAAAAGCCCGAGATGGCTGGGATTAAAGGGGGAAGGGCAGGAAACTGGCTAGGCCTTCGTGCCACTTTCAAATTTCCTGTAAAATTCTTCCGGGCTCGGGTTCTTATCAAGAAAAGTTCTTAAGTAGAGGCATTCTTAATTAGAGGTACCACTGTACTACAAAAAGTCCTCAACCTACATCTATAATTGACCCCAAAGCTAAATAGTTGTTAAGGGAGTTGCATCCCACTACAGGAGTCCTGGTGGAGCAGTGGCACAGAATGTAGTAGAAATCGTTCCTGATGGAACTCAAAGTTGACTGAGCCTTCCATCCTTCCAGGGTTGGTAAAAACGAGGACCTGGATCATTGGAAGCAATATGTGACATTGGAAACCACTCAGAGTGTGCTATAAAGCAGGGGTCCCTAACCGTTGGCACCAGTCTTCAGCATGTTAGCACCCAGGTCATGCAAACAAGTGAAGCCCCATCTACAGGATGCATCATGCAAAACCATGCCTCCTTCCATCTTTCCATCAAAACCTTTCTCTGTGGAACCAGTCCCTGATTGGTTGGGGGCCACTGCTATAAAGCAGTATGGAGGGATATATAACTCTAACGCTTATTGCTGTTGCTATTTTATGACTTTTTTGCCTTAGCTGCTAAATGAATCACTGCAATTAAGTGAATCATGCAGTTTTTAAGCACATCTGGCTTCCCCTGTTGACTTTGCTTGTTGGAATGTCAATCACATGACCAGAGAGCAGTGCAAGTGTCATAAATATACGCATGTTGCCAAGCAAATTTTGATCATGTGACCACAGGGATACTGCAATTGTCATAAATGTGAAAACTGATCATAAAATAGGTTTTTTTTCCCAGTGTCATTGTAACTTTGAACTGTCACTAAATTAATGTTTATAATGGTTGAGGACTACCTGTACAGTTCTCTGAAGCCAACCACCTGACAGGGCTTTGCTGAAAATGGGTCTACTATTTCATTTGTCAGGTGGGGTGAGTTCACTAAGTCTCTACACATCAAACTGACCCTTCTACAACAGGAATAGACTTTTCCTATATAGTACTGTGGAAAATGGGCATCAGCTTCAGAGATCAAAACTGAGCAAAATGGATTCATACCGTTATTTTCCAAACTCACAAGACCAACTCACAGAAAACATATTTATTAGCACATGCAAGCTGAAAATGGTCAAAATGGGAATGAAAATTCCAATTCAGCTGAATTGTTTCCATTGGGGGAAAATGTGTAGGATATATTTTGTAAAACCTGATATTTGGCACTGAAAAACATGTCAAGTTTCCTGTTATGATTTCAAACTCTGAAATTTCTGTGTAACAAATAGGTTCACTATGTATTAGCCTGATTTCATCAACAGTAACATACAATGCATCTCTGAAGGATACTGCAAACTAAATTTCAAATGTGTTCTTCAAACACATCCCCACGCACCATATCAGCTGATTATACCTAGCCAGTATAATTTGATTTCTGCTAAACTCATTGCTGCCTGAAAAACCTAATTACTAAAACAGAACCTTGCTGCCTCAAACTATCTGTGTCAGGGAATGTGCAAAGAGATTTCAAAAAACCAATCCAATTGTGCATATAGTTACAACCAATTCAAACAGGCCTTTGAATGCATAAAATTGTACATGGATGGATCTGTTATTTCACATAAATTGAAGAAAATGCATAACTCCATCACCCACTGAGGAGATGATGAATCAATTCAGCACAGCTATGCTATTCTACCTTCTTGGGATTGGGATTGAAACAATGGCATCTTGGCTCTGCAAAAGAGATGCTGTGACTTGATTGAAACCCAGGGTTCGTTTGGTCAAACAGCTGTCAAACCTATTTCTGGATAACAAATCTTAAAGCTAACTCCCAGTGGCCTCAAACAAGAGTCTTCAAGCCAGCTCAGCACCACCTCGTCCTGTAACTACTGACAGGATCAAGTCTCTCCAGCTTGGATAAAATAGAGTAAAATACTGAACATCCCTCCAAGTACCAGCAAAACAGTCTTAACCAGTCCAAAGCCTTCCAGAGGCACTGCCATAATGGAACCTCTGCTCCCAAATCAACTGGAGGCTGGAAGATTGGAGAAAATTGCGAAGCTTATTTATTTACAAGATTCAAACCTTTATTGTCAGAGTACATGTGTACAATGAGAGTGGCTGAGCCTCCCTTCGTGCACCTCCTCCCCAAACACAACTCACAGTGAAAGACAGAAAATCCCTAGCCCAGTGAATCCCACTAACAAACACCCAGTCCTATTGCACCATGTGAACATACTGCAAGTCAATCATACTAGGTTGTTGTAAGGTTATTTTTCATTCAGGAGTCTGACAGCCCATGGATAAAAACTGTACTTCAGCCTGTTAGTGCTGCTGCCTATGCTTCTATATCTTCTTCTGGATAGTAGGAGAATAAGGTGAGTTGTCCCTGAGGATTTTCCTCACTCCTCTAATTGCAGTGATCCCTAGCGATGTCATCTAGTGGATTCAGGGGACAGCACACAATGTTTTGTGCTGTACTCACCACCCTCTGTAATGTCATTCTATCTGCAGCTGTCAAGTCAACATACCACACTGCAATGCAATGAGCAAGGATGGTTTCTATTGTGGTCCAGTCAAAGGAAGTCATCAGTTGTTGTTCCACTTTGTTTTTTCACAAGACCCTGAGGAAGTGGAGTCTCTGTTGGGCCTTTCTGGCTACCTGGGTCGTGTTGATTTTCCATGTGAGATCTTCACTGAGATAAACTCCTGGGAATTTAAAGGAGGAAATTCTGTACACATACACACACACACATCACTTTAAAGTGGGGCAGGTTCCTCTCTCTTCTTCCAGAAGTCTAACACCATCTCCTTTGTCTTGCTGATGTTCAGATGCAGATGGTTTTCTAAGTACCAGGTGGATAGTTTTTGAACCTCCCCACTTATTTATCAAATGTATATGCCACTCATCTCATAGTGTGAGGTGACCATGTAGCAATTGACCATGAGCCAGGCATAGCTCTCAAGTAGATCCAGATACAAATCCTCATTCAGTCCTCAAGGGCAAAGGAGAGATTGTGAGCTAGTCTCTCGTTCTTTGCCTACACTGCCTACAGCGCAGTCAAGAAAATAAATACCATCGGTGCTTCCTGGAAAAGAAGGTGAGGAAGATCATTTGTATTCATTGACTTCTGAGGATTTCAGTCAAGATCCGGGAAGTTCGTTCTTTCTTTCTTTCTTTCTTTCTTTCTTTCTCTCTTTCTTTCTTATTTATTTATTTATTATTATTAATAATAATAATAATATAATAGTATTTTCACTCAGTTCTCACATGCAAGAAACTGTGAAATAGGTGTGGCACTTGCTCCCATAGGGTTTCTCCTATTTGGTCCAGAAGACAAACACTGAAAGGAGAGGGTTTATGTAGGAAGGCCTCATAATGTAGGAAGACCTCATTAGCATTATGTATGCCATTTAGCACTGACAACAAATAGAACATTGGATTGGTTCTCTTCTAGAGTTCCAGAGTCTTCAGTTTTCTTAACATTCACGCACAACAATCCAGAATCCTAAATGGTTACCAGACTGGGCAGGACTATCGGCACAGTTCTATCCCTATCAATCATGCAATTGTCAAGAGGAATAACTGAAATTGGGCAGCCAGGCAAGGAATACTGTATCTCCCAACACAGATCTTAAAATGTACTAACTGCCAAGCTAATACACAAGCTGTTTGGAATTAATGAGAAAGCAAGACAGAAAAAAGATTCAATCGCAAACAGTTTAAAGAAATAAATACATGCACCATACAGCCATTAGATTACATAAACGAAACAGCAATGGAAGATGTCAGCAGAAACATAGGTCAGGTTCAATTATTCAGATTGTGCTGTAGCCTAGGAAAATGGAAAACGGCTTAATTTGCCTCCTCAGTTTTAAAGATAGGAAAAACCCAATTAGAGTGATATTTTCTCAAGTGTAGTTCGATCCTCTAAAATGAAGAACCTATTCCCCAAATCCAGCAGGTAGATTATATTCTCCCAGTACAATCAGTTTATATTACTTTAGACAGAGTTCTACAGAGTTTGAGAGACGCTCAGTGATTTCATGTAAAATATGGAAATCATCTGCCATTACCTACTTCCATATTTTTTTTCCAATTTCCAATCTAGCCTACTATTCTGGAATTGCCTGATGATCTCTCTCAACCAAGTGTTGAGAAAGATGTCAGGCATTGTTTACCTTTTAAAGATGGGCCATGGTTTGCTAGGTGCTGGCACCTGCTATAACTTTCCAATATAATGATTGACATTGAAAGAAAATGGTAGCCTTATAAACCCGATGAGCTGTGGTAGCATAGAGACTGGAATGCAGTACTGCAGATTACTTCTACTGACTGCTGGCTATCTGCAGTTTGGGCAGCTCGAATCTTACCAGGTTCAAGGTTGATTCACCCTTCCAAGGTCAGTAAAATTAAGGATCCAGACTGTTTGACTCTGGAAACTACTTATAAAACACTGGGAAGTGGTATATAAGTTTAAGTGCAACTGCTATTTCCTTATGTGTGGTTTCTTTCTTTCGTTCTTTCTTTCTTTCTTTCTTTCCTTTCTATTTATTTATTTCTCTGCTGCCCTTCTCCTGAGACTCTCCTGAGACTGAAACAGGTATTTTAACATCTAATGCTGCTAAAATCCTCGTACATATTTGGACAAGGAACTCAGCTTGTTCTCCAACCCCCCCCCCAAACTGTCTGATATTTCTGGAGTAATTTCCATCATCCTCCCTTCAAGGATAGGGTGGGGATGATGGGAGTAATTCAACCCATCTGAACTAAACAATATCTAGAATATCTGTGAAACCATCACTATCCAACCATACAGAATGGAAGCTGTTGTGATTCCGTCCGAGGCCCCTCAGGGAACGGCTGATCTTCTGTCGGTTTCCTGCTCAGAGGGGGAGGATGAGGAACAGGAGGTGCAGGCAGACGAGGAGGAGGAATCTCAGGCTGAGGAAGAGGGGGAACAGCCAGAGGCCCCCGAGAGGGAGCTCTCCCCAGCAAGCAGCCTGGATTCCTTAGAGGAAAATGCACAAGCAATAATCGATCTGGGACAGAGAAGAGCAACACAAAGAAGGGACCAATTAGCTAGGTACTTTCAGCACTAAAGAGGCAACAGCTGGGTTTGGGTGTGGTGCTCTCTGGAAAGGCTAAAAGGCAGACCCACCCTTCCTGGCTTGTGGAGTATTATCTTTGGGAGTCCTGGGACCTGGCTGTGCTCTTTGGCGTCTTGGAATTCTGGCTTGTGACTTTGAATACTGAAACCTTGGGGGGGAAAGGTGGGGGGTCTTATTCTCTACAGTGGTGGGTGTGCCAGCAAGAAGGCTGCTGTATTGTCTGGACATCAGGACTCTGCTGTAAAGTCTCATAACCTGCCTGTGGGGAAGAACAGGTTTTTCTCTGTGTTTATTTTTCAAGCTATAAAGTACTTTTGCTTTTACCAGCGTGTCTGGCTGTTTTTTCCAGTTGGTGTTGAGGTCTGGGGGCACCCAGACAGAACAGGAAGCTAGAGAAAAGGGATGAAAAATGCTAAGTCAGTGCCACACTCTCCTATAGCCAACCCATACAAGGCCAATATAAGAAAAACAGAACACCAAAATGGAGACTGACATGTTATGATATTTTAGGGCTAGATATCTGCTGCCATCTAGTGGTGATACAGTTTTTTTCAAGCCACATCTCGTAGCCCTAGAATAACCCCCAGCTTCAGTCTCCTTTGAGAAAGATATAGGTATAAATACAAATACTTTCATTTCTACTTGGAACTTTCGGCTCGAGATGGGGAAAAATGAAACTTTAATTGTGGATTTTACCAATTAGAAAAACTTCTTGTTATAGAAATGGCTGGCTTAAACTATTAAAAGTAAAAAGTTGAAGTCTGATGTTAATGCCCTGATGTTAATACTTTGCCAAAGAGAGTTGGAAGTCAACGCCTTTCCTTTCTTTGACCCCTTTTCTTCCCCTCACTTTTCCTTCCCTATTTTTCCTATGATTTACTTTTATATTTTCTTTAAATACTGTATTATAAACTAATACAAATTTATCTATATACACACATACGAAAGACACAGGCATAGATGTGCACACATCGAGTATCTTGGCAGCATCCCTATACTACTCCACATCAGATACAACATCATAAGCACACACAAAACAGGTATTAAACTTCTTGGTTTACAGGGTTGAAAAATAGAGTAGAAAGGTAAGATCAAGTATATGCAAGAAACATGGTAAGAAGTCCAGTCTTGAAGCAACAGACATATCCTAACAAGGAATGCTAAAAAGACTTCCTTGTGCAAACTTTACAAAAATATCTACCAATCAAAAGCTAAAACACAATGGAAGGGTGGTGGAGATGGATTCTTCACTCATGTTCTCCTCTGCAGAATGTCTTTCATGGCTACAAATGGAATGGAAAGTCTTCTTAGGATACAAGCCGCCTAAGGCACATCCATAGCTGCCAGTCACCTTTCCATCAAATATGTGACATTTAAACAGTCCAAGCCCCACTCAAGCAAAAGCTCTCTGAACCTTAAGCTGCTGCAGCTTCAGCATGATTTGCCTTCGACATTGGTTGTCTTCTTCCAAGACAAATGGCCCAGAACTGACATGCACAATGGAACCTGAGTTCCTTGTAAGATTTCTGACTTCAGTCATTGATACCTTGAGACTGTCTGTTCCAAACAGAACCTCCCCCATAGACTATGCCTGAGCGAAAATAGGATGGTGCAAATCCATAAAGGGGATTGGAACTCACAAACAAACCTTTTAAGTAGTAGCACCCTCACTCTGGAATACTCTGCTCTCACGACTACAATGGTCCCTTTCATACTAATATATATTTATACACACACACATACACACACAAATATGTATGTATGTATGTATGTATGTATGTATGTATGTATGTATGTATGTATGTATATGTATCAATGTTTTTGCTGAATTTTTAAAATTAAGGGAGACTAGGATAGCACTATTTCGGCCTTGTTCGACCATATACATACATGGCCAGATCCTGTGGCCTAGAGGTTAATTCTCTGCCGTACAAGGCAGAAACTGCAGGAACAAATCCCAGTAAGGGTATGGCTAGCTGATGAGGCCAGAACAAGGGCGAAATAGTACTATCCTAGTCTCCCTTAATTTAAAAAAAAAATCAGCAAAACCATGTGATACATATACAATATATGTGTGTGTGTGTGTGTGTGTGCATGCGTGTCACATGTTTTTGCTGAATTTGAAAATTAAGGGAGACTAGAATAGATTATATATATATGTATATATTTCAGAGACCCTTCCAAGCAGAAGATGCATCAGGACTAGTAATAACCATTCACATCAGGAGATGATGCATTACATTAATGTTTTGCTTGTGTTATATTTATTTATGGTTTTTATTTTAGGAAACCAGTTTAATGATGTAAAGTAAGCCACCTAGAATCAAACAGATAAATAAACTCTTTGGCAAAATCACTCTGCCTGGTCTGAAACAGATCAGGGAACAAGACCGGTAGGAAATAATTCAATTCAATTCAATGTATTAGACTTGTATGCTGCCCTTCTCCAAAGACTCGGGGCGGCTAAATAAATACATATTGAATGGACAACCAGGAATGATTAGGAAATCCTCAAAGTATTTTTTTCCAACACAAAAATATATTCCTTTCATCATTTTTCAGAGCAATCAAGCACTGCTAAAAACTTTAGCAAAACAATACCAAAGCCCTGAACAAAAGTGAAATTTCAGCCCACATATTCCAGTTTCCAAAACAACAAGATTTCTAGCTACCATAAAGGAGGAAATATGAAGCTCCCAACAGTCTCAGTACTGCCTATCCACGATGGGTGCTGGAAGCTATAATGAAGTTATACCCAGCAGTGGGCTGCTGCCCGGACAGGGGGAACGGACACAGCGGGGTAGTGAAAATGGAACTCCACCCCAGAGCACCCAATTTGCACTGAAAGAAGTTGCAAGAAAATGCAGAGCATCCTGCATAAGCCACACCCACAGTGTGGTAGTAAACATTTTGGTAGCCCTTCACTGGTTATACCTATAGGAATCCACCAGTTATTGTTATTGTAAGCTGCCCTGAGTCCTTTGGGATTGGGCGGCGTAGAAGTCGAATTAGATAGATAGATAGATAGATAGATAGATAGATAGATAGATAGATAGATAGATAGATAGATAGATAGATAGATAGATAGATAGACAGACAGACAGACAGACAGACAGACAGACAGACAGACAGACAGACAGACAGACAGACAGACAGACAGACAGACAGACACGATAGACAAATAGATAAACAGGCAGGCAGGCAGGCAGACAGACAGACACGGTTTGACAGATAGATAGACAGATAGACAGATAGACAGATAGACAGATAGACAGATAGACAGATAGACAGATAGACAGATAGACAGATAGACAGATAGACAGATAGACAGATAGACAGACAGACAGACAGACAGATTCACGTGTGTGCTTTGGGCACCCGATCTGGAAAAGGTTAGACATCACTGCCTTATAAGGAGTCACATTTTGAGGCACAGACTGCAACATTTCCTTCTTCAAGCCCTCTTTCCAAGTTTATTCAACCAAGAGATGGCTTGATGAAAAGGTACTGATTATTTTACAGCCGAAGGACGGGGATTAAGGGGAAGATATGGTAATGAGTATGGAATTCCTTTTCCGTGGAGTTAAAATTAGAGGAAACTAATGGGGAAAACCCCATAAATGACAACTGGCTGAGTTCCAGTATAACTAGAATGCAGGCAATGTATTTCAGCATTCTATAAGGTTTGTCTTCTGCATGACTCCATCATACGCAGATTAATGTTATGTGGAGGCCAACCATAAGTATCCTACATCCACCAGTGGCAAGTTAAAGCTACATGTATAGAAGTTAACCACTCAAGGCATATGTATATGTATCTCTGTGTATACATATACATATACATATACATACACATACACATACACATACACATACACATACACATACACATAAAGATACAAAGAAGAAAATCATATGGAAAATTTGCCCTGATGTGCTTTTGCTATGGTTTGTATTACATTTAAATCAGGTTGCAAAATCAGGAGACATGGTTTGTTGATAAGTTTATCTATAGAATAAGCCAGCAGAAAAGGCCATTGAAAATTGTTTAAAACATTGGAGCAGCTTCCCTACAGGAAAAAGCACAAATGTTGAGAGATTCTAAATGTCAAGGGGATAGATTACAGAAAATAAGGCAAACCTGTATAAAATACACAATAACAATAAAGTGTGTATTGATTTTCCTACACTTGTCAAATGCTGTATTTGAATAAGCATTGCGACTAACAGGACAGCTAACTCAGAAATGGAGAAAATACGATCTGGCACAATGCATGAAATATCTGTGAGAAATAGAACCACAAGATGTGAATATATAAAATTGAATAGCCAAGGGGAAGGTAGGAGGATAATTCTGGGGGTAAAGTAAATAACACAGTTCCCTTGATTTTGTTCTAATCAGATTCAAAACCAGCATAATGTAATTAAAATAATTTTTCCATAAGTCTCCTGTACAAAAACTCCTGTACCACACAAACATGCCGAAATATTTATCAACACAAAAACCTGACTGTAACAATCAGTTCTAATGTAATGCTAATATTTTTAATTATAATATAAATATTTTCTTTCATGGAAGTCATGCAATTTCTTCCCAAAAAAAAGCAAACATGGGAAGAAATAAATCAAGATTATTTCACAAAACATAGTATCCATTCACACATTTCACCACAGCACATACACATTTGCCTAAACAGTAGATATTTTTCAAGGTCCACATTAAATCCCAGTTCCTTGACTTGCATGCCAGTGTGATATCTGAATGTGTCATCTCCACAATTTGCTGTTTCAAATGGTTCCTCGGAAAAACAGAGGTAGAGAAAAGCACCTGTGAGCTTTTTCATTCTCAGTTTCCCTGGTTATAATCGAGGAACAGGTGCAATCTAGTATACGGTGGTTGCCTGAAGGACTAACAGTGACAAGAGGACAGGGGACATGATGAGATCACAAGGCCATTCCCAATCTAACATCCACAAACTCCTGATGACTGCTTGGAATAGTCCCTGCAATCTTGATGACTGAAAGAGGGTAACTGGACAATGTCACCCTGGCAATTTTGTGTCTAAGGCAAAGACTAGAACTCACAGTCTCCTGGTTTTCTAGCCTGGCACCTTAACCACTGTACAAAACTGGTTCTCTATAGTTAATATACTTAGATACATATCCTGAGAATGCAATGAAAGTTTTAGCGCTGAGCCTCCAAAAGTAATGACCAGATAGTGTTTAACAGCTTCAGTTTGTAAGGATGGGAAGAGGGCATTCAGTCCAATGATTCTCAAGATGATCTTGAACAAAACGTTCATCGATTGTGCAGATCACAACATCTAGGGGACAGTGTCACTAATGCCATATCTATTCCAGATGTAGATTACAGCCGGTGGCATCTAAAACATCTGGAGGCCATTAGATTCTTGACCTCTGATTTTCTCTGCTTAACTACTGTGTAATCCTCTAGAATTTCAGAAACAGGATCCTACCCCAACATCTGCTGCTAGTTCCTTTTAACTAGACATGCCAAGGATTCGTCCCAAGAGCTCCTACAGTTCCATCCTGACCTTATGAGGTATCTCTCAATTCTGTAACCCATTACTATCCCACACTGCCTCCCTTCAGTAATTCATGGATGGGAGTGAGGGAGAATTCCAAGTCAGGAAAAAACAAGGTTTACGGCTAGTCCTACTCCAGCCATTCCACAGCCTTGCTCTTCTCTTTTTAAGTATTCAAATACTTAGGTTAATTAAATTTGCCAGCTATTGACAAAACATCACATTTGTCCCATTCAGTCCTTTGAAAATGTTAGCTATTCACACCTAGGTGTTAATCTGTGCTTTGGTTATTTTAAATATCTGCCACTCAACCTGACAGCGGATGCCTTCTTTTCCTGTGGAAGTCCTTTATAAATTGCCCTGTTGAGCTAGAACCAGATTCCTAAAGAGCTAGGATACAAACCAAGCTGGAGAAAGGACTACATGGATGGTTCAACCAATCCAACTGCAAGCACAAACTACTTTTCATTGTAACTCAACTGTCATGTCTGGATTTCCAAAAGGGCTCTGTGTGATTTAAATGATGTTTCTTCCCATTTCTTTTCAAGTTCCATCTTCACAACAACCCCAGTAGGTAGCTTTGGCTGAGAGATGCCGAACAGCTCAAGGTCACCTAGTGAACTCTGCAGATTAGACCAGCATCTCTGCAGGTTTGCATACAACAGGTAAGATCATGGAAACTAAAGGGGGGGGGGGTTTGTAAGGGAAAAGGCCACCTTCAAGTCACTGTACCGCTTCACAGTGCCACAATTTCAGCTATGTGTTCCCAGCAAGCGGCAGGACATTAACGAATTCCAACCAGGGATATATCACAGCTATCTATATGCACCATGCTAAAGCCCCATGTGACTTGGCCATTATGAACAACGATGAACCAAGCTGAGAACGATGGGATTTGTTATCCAAAATCCCCAAACAATGTTGGATCATGGAAAAGAGAGTTCAATTCCAACTAGTTCATATTCTTAACACAGTTCTACCGTACACCCACCCATTCTTTTCTTCTTTTCTTTTTTCTTCTTCTTCCCTTTTTTCTTTCTTTTCTTCATAAGTTTGTATGTCCATTGATTGTTTTGTCTTTATATCTTGGCTTATCGTCCAAACCCACGATTATTGTTTATGTAATTTGCCATGTTTTAACTGTCAACTGTCGTTATATGTTTTTTTTATGTATTTATTGTATATTTGTAAATAAAAACTTATTAAAATAATAAAAGAAAATAAAAAAGAAAAGAGAGTTCAGAAGCAAAAGTTACAGTGATTTGGGATCCAGAAACAGCAGATTACAGCACATCCCACAAGTTTCACTGGTATAAATTAAGTCCTGAATCAATCAAAAGGGACGCCTTCTGTATGAAAAACCAGGTTGCTTCTGGCCATATAGCTCTTTGTGATCTGGGGGGAAATGATGCATAGACTCAGAACTGTTCCACTGAGCTGAACAGGGACTGCTTCCCAGGCAAATGATAAAGGATTCTTATCTTGAATGGATTGGTAAAGGTCACCTCCAAACTACACAACGCTTTGGGTTATCTCTAGATATTAGGAACAATAATAACACTAGCACTGAAAACCCGCTAAGCAGACAGTAGGCTAGCTAAGCCATCTATAACGCAAGGAAGATTTCGGGCAATAACTCTCTGATCTCTATGTCTATGGAGATTCTCAGTCGTCCAGGCCATGGTCGTCCCAAAGGTGCTTTCTTGTTTTTCTTTGAAGATGATTCGCTTTTCATCCAAGATCTATCTGATCTGTAGTTCAGTTTCCTCCTCTGTTATGCCACACCGGGTATGCAAATTGAAGTCTATGCTTGGAACTTTTCAGAGATAGCGGAAACCGCTCTTCTAATATGAACGCTGTGGACTTTTTAGCTCAGTAAGCTAAGCACAACCTTTGCCTCAGGCCATAAAATACTTTTCAGTCTTCAATTAATCATAACAACAACAAAAAGACAGGTGAGAAGTAATGAGCTGAAGGCAGAGACAAAAAGAGAGATTTTCTGTGTTCAACTGTGTATACTTTCAACATAGGTATACACTACATATGTGTACACCTTTGGGGTGGGTGGATTTCCATTATTCCTTCTCACGCCACCCTAAACGACAAGAATTAGTGGCAGGCAAGTTTTTGTTTTGAACGCCCACCAAGTTTTCAATCCTCGGATATAAAAATGACCCCAAGCATCTTTTTAAACGCACACTCATCCCATCAGCATGACGCCTTGTTTCATGCTAACCAGCCTCTCTTCCTCCACCCCCTTCAACACACACAACTGAGAGCAAGCTGGCAACAGCAGGAGTATGGGGAGGGGAGGAAAGTCCCACACCAAAGCAGCTTGAGGCTATTCAGCCAGTTCTATTAATTGCTGCGGCAGGGGGAAAAAAATTAAAAGCCTCCCAGCGGTGAAGCCTGGCAATTCCCAATGCCAGCATCTTCGACAAAATTGAACATGATCAACTCACTCGGATGCACGGAAGCTTAACTGAACCTCAAAGAAGGGAGTCGGGTTTGACAGGACATCAAGGAACCACCAGAAGACCCCCCTTTTTATGTCGGGCACGTTGCAAACCAAGCACCCTTTCCATTGCCATAACTACACAACAAACACATGCATATGCTTGTAGCAAACCCTTGCTCGCAGATCATAGCCACCCCGAGAATACGGAGAGGGGCAGCATACAAATCTAATAAATTATTATTATTATTATTATAGCTGCCAGGCTAAGTCCGACTGCTTGGATTTAATTTATTTATTTGATTTATAAGCCAGTCCAACTCCTTCTGGACTCTGGGCGGCGCACAACATTTCAAAACAATATTATAACAATGTTTTTAAAAACCCCACAATTAAAGCATTCCTATCCACGGTTGGAGCTGGATGGTATAAAGCAGTGTTTCCCAACCGTGGCAACTTGAAGAGATCTGGACTTCAACTCCCAGAATTCCCCAGCCAGCATTCGCTGGCTGTGGAATTCTGGGAGTTGAAGTCCAAGTTGCCAAGGTTGGGAAACACTGGGATAGAGCTCATCGACTAGAAACTGCAAAAGTATCCAAGGCTACCGAACATGGGAAAGCGATTGGACAAGAGGTAAGGGGGGGGGGAACCTAACAGAAGAGAAAAGACAGAGAAAAGATGGAGAGATTTGAACCCAGGGCCCCAAATAGGGGTTACTCACAGCGCTCGGAGCTTGACCCACATCTTCTTACTGGGGGCGGACTTGAGCTCCAGGGGAGATGGACAGTCATCAGGGGACTCCAGCAGTTCAAGGTGCGGGGATTCCATATCAGGATCTTTATAAAAAGTCAGAGTGGCAAAAGGATGGAGGAAAGCAGAGTTAGGGAGGAAAGAGAAAAAAGGATGATTTCCTCCCTTCCCCAAATGGATTCCACTCGCGCCTTCCCATGGTCAACCTTCGGAGCCCCACTACCAACGGTAGAGTTTTTGCCTCACAATCATGGTGAGTTCGATCCTAGGCGTAAGGGTCTCCCACTCAGGCAGGGGGTTGGACTAGATGACCTGCAAGGTCCCTTCCAACTCGTTAATAGATTATCAAGAGTTGGAAGGGACCTAGCAGGTCATCTAGTTGTTGTTAACTCCCCGCTCCGAGTCTGCAGAGAGGGGCGGCATACAAATCTAATAAATTATTATTATTATTATTATTATTATTATTATTATTATTATTATTATTATTATTATTATTATTATTCCCGCTTCCTCGACCCTCCCGGACAAAACAAGCGCCCTCTCTCCTTCCACGACCTCCCCCCCTCGCCCCCGCCTCTTTAATTCCCACCCACCCCTCCGCGTTGCCCGCTCCTTGGCCGGGTTACCGGCTGTTTTCTCGGCGCTCATCTCTTGCTCTCGGTCGCTCGGGTGCCGGCGCGGGTGTAAAAGGCGCGAGGGGCGGTATCGGGCCGAGCGTGCCGCCTTGAATCATCCTCCCTCAGCCGGGTGACTGGCAGCCGATTTCCCCCCGCCCCGCCGCCGCCGCGCCAGTCGGAGCGCTCCCCCATCATGGCCTCCCTTCAAATGAGAGGGGCGGCTTTGGAAGAGACCCCCCCGCCCACACTACCACCCCCACACCTTCCTTCTCTCTCCCCTCAGGCTTCCCTCTCCTTCCGCAGCACCCACGCGTGGATCCGCAGGGAAAGGGGGGGGGGGTTCGGAATAATAATAACAATGATAAACCCACGGCCACCGTTGCTCATAGTCGCCGGAGACGCGCCGTAGAAGATCCGCCTCTCCGAATCTTTCTCCTCAAGGCGAGGACGGCCAGAAGCGTCCCGGGCTTGGAATTTGGAAGCTAAAATGGCCCCGCGCAGGGTCCCCCACCCCCTCCCTCCACTTGCCGCAGCCCCGCGCCCAGATCCACACATTCCCCCGGCCTTTGCAGCCTGTCTCGCTTTTTACCCGGATCGGCTCGCCCTTTCTGCCGCGGGAGACCCCGGTGCGCCGTCCCGACCCGGAGCGATCCTGTCAGAGGCGGCAGCGGCGGCGGCGCGGCGGTGGCTCCTGCGGCCGATTCCTCCGAGCGCATCCGGATACCCTGAAAGCTCGATGGGCTGGCGAGCGCAACTTTTCGGCGAGGCAACAACGGCGGCGGCAGCGGCGGCGGCTGGTTCCTGTTGCGGCAGGTGCGCGACGCGGCGGTGCCTACTGCGCCGCTACATTTAGAGGGGAGGGGATGGCCGAAGAAAAGGGGGAGGGCGGCAGTGGCGAGGAACCGAAGCACCACCCCGGTTGCTGGTTGGTCCGGTTTTCGTGGCCAGCGCGCTTCACGCCGCGCGAGCCGGGTTTGGTTTTCCAGGCCCGTTGCGACACAGACTCTGAGCACGTGCAGAGGAGCCCCCCAAAGAAAGACTTTCCTAGGATCGCTCAGGATTAGGCAGAAGAAATTTTATGCGCTCTGTTTCTTCTCGTCCCGAAGAAAGAGAGCGCGTCAATTCTGGAGAAATTCAGCGAACATCCGTGGAGAAGTAGTTAACGTTGATAGTTATTGGATCTGATTTGGTACTTCTTCTCCATCACTCTGAATGACAGCCTTTTAACCAAAAGGGGTTTGCTGTTTTATCAATCCTGAATCTCTTAAGCATTTAGCTTTTATGGATTCAGGTTTAGTAGGTAGGTAGGCAGACAGACAGACAAACGAATAGAAGTAGGTAGGTAGGTAGGCAGACAGACAGACAGACTAGGTCGGTAGGTAGACAGAAATGGAGGGGGGAGAGAGAGATAGGTTAGGTTAGGTTAGGTTTATTGGATTTATATGCCGCCCCTCTCCGCAAACTCGGGGCGGCTCACAACATGTAGGTAGGTAGACAGATAGAGATGGAGGGAGAGAGAGATAGGTTGTTAGGTAGGTGGTAGGTAGGTAGGTAGGTAGATGGAGGGAGGGAGAGAGGTAGATGGATGGGTGGACAGATGGATTCATGTAGGTAGGTAGAGATGGATGGATGGATAGATAGATAGATAAATAGGTAGGTAGATGGATAGATAGATAGATAGATAGATAGATAGATAGATAGATAGATAGATAGATAGACAGACAGACAGACAGACAGACAGACAGACAGACAGACAGACAGACAGACAGACAGACAGGTTGTTAGGTAGGTGGTAGGTAGGTAGATGGAGGGAGGGAGGTAGATGGATGGACAGATGGATGGATGTAGGTAGGTAGAGATGGATGGATAGATAGATAAATAGGTAGGTAGATTGATGGATAGATAGATAGATAGATAGATAGATAGATAGATAGATAGATAGATAGATAGATAGATAGATAGATAGATAGATAGATAGATAGATAGATAGAGTCTGTGTGCGCGCGCGTGTATGTGTTTCCCCCAGGTTCAAATCCCGGTAAAGGTATGGCTAGCTGATGAGTGCAAAATAAGCTTGAAATAGATCTAGACTAGTCTCCCTTCCTTTTCATTGTCAGCAAAAAATACGTTATATACATACATACTGTACATCACTTCTAATCCTGTGAAGGAGAAAAACTCTCCACTTTTTTTAGTCTTGGCAAGTGGCAGCACAGGGCCAACCCAATTGGAATTAGATTGACTGTTGTGTGTGTATGGCTCTTTTTAGGATATTATTTTATTGTTATTATATTACTGAATTTATCATGTATTTTATTGTATTTTAGTATTGTTGTATTTATCCCACCTTGCTAGCTGCTCTGAGTCCGCTTTGGAGTGAGCGGCATATAAATAAAGTAAAATAAAATAAATAAATAAAATTGTTCTTGTAAACAAACAAATACAAAACCCCAGTCTCTGGATTATTTAGTTATGGAATGGGAGACCACCAGGAAATGCCCAAACTGGCCTGTGGATGGGATCAGGAAGTCAGGAACAATCAACCCTTTGAAAGAAGGCAACGAGAAACTGCTTCTGTTGGCAAGTATAATGACACTAAGCCGTACAGCAGAAGTCAAACTCAACAGTCTCATACTAGAGACTGCCATCTGTAGCTTCCACCAAATCTTTTTAACTTGAGCTATTTTTAAGCCCCAGCTGAGCTCCAGATGGTAAGGGGGGGGATCACTAAGCATCTGCAAAGAGCCTGTCATTGTTGCCATCAGTTTGGTTAAAACACATGTCCAGAGGTGAGGATTATTTGCTTTAAGAGCTAAGCGCATCCCCTTAGCTTTCCTCGGACTCCTTGTCTGCACAGGGATGTGTCCATGCCATCACCAACCTTTACAAAAGAAGCTGTATTTTATGTACAGTATCTTTCTCATATTTGGAATGTTTAGGCATTTATTTTATTTATTTATTCAATTTTTATGCCGCCCTTCTCCTTAGACTCGGAGCGGCTTACAACATGTTAGCAATAGCGCTTTTTAACAGAGTCAGCATATTGCTCCCACTGACCTACAGACCTACAGTCAGCTTCAGTGGCCTGCAGTACAGTAGCATCCTGCAAATAATTGTGCTTCCTGTGACACCCAATGGAAGCCAAAGTTGGACTTTGAAGAAGCAGGATAGGAAGAATATTGATGCTTTGGAACTTTCATGTTGGAGAAGACTGGTAGCTTTTTTTTTAAATTTTATTTTATTTTATTAGATTATAGAATAAAAACCAAAAATGCAAAAAGGAAATAGTAGGACACAGTGGAGAGGAGGAGAAGGGGAAAGAAAAGGGAGAGAAAGGAGAAAAAAGAAGTAGCATTGACTTCTGACTCCTTCTGTTGCGGTAGAATAAAGCATTAACATTGAATCTCCGTTTTTTTACTTTTCCATAATGATATAAACTAGTCATTTGCATAACAACAAATCCAACTGATCAGTAATACCCAAAATCAAAGTTTCATTTTTCCCCACCTCAAGAACAAAGTCCAGAAGCAGTTTCCAAGTAGCAACAAAAGTACTTTAATAATAATAATAATAATTATTATTATTATTATTATTATTTATTAGATTTGTATGCCGCCCCTCTTTGAAGACTTTTCTTTAATTTAAAAAGGGCAATTTAACCATCTCTGCCAACTCCATCAGCTTCTGTAGCCATTCATTCATGGTGGGAATCGATATGTCCATCCATTTTTGTGCATACGGTAGTTTTGCTACCATCAATATTTATAATTTGTATTCTGCAACCCAACAAGACCGACACAGACTTCAGAGGATAATCAGAACTGCAGAAAAAACAATTGCAGCCAACCTGCCTTCCATCGAGGACCTGTATACTGCACGAGTCAAAAAGAGGGCGGTGAAAATATTTACTGACCCCTCGCATCCTGGACACAAACTGCTTCAACTCCTACCCTCAAATTGTCGCTACAGAGCACTGCACACCAAGACAACTAGACACAAGAACATTTTTCCCCGAATGCCATCACTCTACTAAACAAATAATTCCCTCAACACTGTCAACTTTTTACTAAGTCTGCACTTCTATTTCTACTAGTTTTTTCTCATCATTCCTATCACCCTTTTCCTCCCACTGAGGACTGTACGACTGTAATTTGTTGCTTGTATCCTAAGATTTTTATTAATTTTGATTGTTTCTTCATTGCTTATTTGACCCCTATGACAATCATTAAGTGTTGTACCACATGATACAACACTTGATACCACATTCTTGACAATTCTATATTTTCTTTTATGTACACTGAAAGCATATGCAGCAAGACAAATTCCTTGTGTGTCCAATCACACTTGGCCAATAAAGAATTAATGTGTTCCCTCGATTTTCGCGGGTTCGAACTTCGCGAATAGCCTATAACACGGTTTTTCAAAAAATATTAATTAAAAAATACTTTGCGGGTTTTTTTCCTATACCACGGTTTTTCCCATCTGATGATGTCATACTTTATCGCCAGACTAATAATTTTTGCAAATAAATAACCAAAAAAATAATTATTGTTAATAAATAATTATGTTTATAAATATCAGGATCACTAAGTGTCTTATTCAATGGTGAGTACCAGTAATAATGGTGAGTAAATGGTTGTTAAGGGAATGGGAAATGGTAATTTAGGGGTTTAAAGTGTTAAGGGATGGCTTGTGATACTGTCCACAGCCAAAAATGGTGTATTTATTTCCGCATCTCTACTTCGCGGAAATTCGACCTTCGTGGGCCGTCTCGGAACGCATCCCCCGTGAAAATCGAGGGAACACTGTATATTCTAGTCTATTTCTATTCTATTCTATTCCATTAGAACAACATTCTAATTTTTCTCCCAAGTCTTTTTCCATGAAACCCAAAAGACTCTGATGGATAAGCCAAGAAAATCAACAAAAGGCTCATTGAAGAAATCAACGTAGAGTTCTCACAAAGGATCAGGCTCCAATTATCCTACTTTAGATACACTAAATGTAGACCCAGGCCTCAGGAAAAGGCCCTAATGCTGGGAAATTGGAAGGAAAGAGAAGAGGATGACTATCATCAAGGTGAATAGAGTCAGCACAGTGATGAAAAATTGAACATCCTGAAATACAGGTAATTCCTGGTTACCAGCGTTCCTTTAGCGAACTTTTGAAGTTACGTGATCAATGCCCTCTAGTGGTTATGAACATGTCGTCTTTGTGTACCACCTCAGTTGTTCACCTGTACGAGCAACCGCAGAGGTTCTGCCACATTTGCTCTGCACGTTTTTGGCATTTTGCCAGCCAAAACAGCTCCTCACCCAGCACTTTGCAGGCCAAAATGGAGATTTGTAGATATGTTCAAGGTATAAGATTCACTTTCGCAAATCCTCAGGTTATGAATGGAATGGGCAAAGTCCACTACTTTCATAACTCGAGAGCCATCTGTACCAGATTAGGAACAATCATAGCTGGCTTCGATGAAAAATGTTACGTTGGGCAAAATGCAGATCAGTTGATATTACAGGTTTCAGGGTAATAATAATAATAATAATAATAATAATAATAATAATAATAATAATAATAATAATAATATTTTATTGGATTTGTATGCCGCCCCTCTCCGCAGACTCGGGGCGGCTAACAACAATAATAAACACAACATGTACAATCCAATAATAAAAACAACTAAAAACCCCTATTATAAAACCAAACATACACACAAACATACCATGAATAACTTGTAATGGCCTAGGGGGAAGAGCTATCTCAACTCCCCCATGCCTGGCGGTCTAAATGAGTCTTGAGTAGTTTACAAAAGACAGGGAGGGTGGGGGCAGTTCTAATCTCCGGGGGGAGTTGGTTCCAGAGGGCCGGGGCCGCCACAGAGAAGGCTCTTCCCCTGGTGCCCACCAAACGACATTGTTTAGTCGACGGGACCCAGAAAAGGCCAACTCTGTGGGACCTTATCGGTCGCTGGGATTCGTGCGGTAGCAGGCGGTTCCAGAGGTAATCTGGTCCATTGCCATGTAGTGCTTTAAAGGTCATAACCAACACTTTGAATTGTGACCGGAAACTGATGGGCAGCCAATGCAAGCCACGGAGTGTTGAAGAAACGTGGGCGAATCTTGGAAGCCCCACAATGGCTTTCGCGGCTGCGTTCTGCACGATCTGAAGTTTCCGAACACTTTTCAGAGGTAGCCCCATGTAGAGAGCGTTGCAGTAATCAAACCTCGAGGTGATGAGGGCATGAGTGACTGTGAGCAATGACTCCCCGTCCAAATAGGGCCACAACTGGTGCACCAGGCGATACCTGTTACAAGATCCTCAGATTGATCCAAGGCTAGTTTTTATCTTATCTTGAACTTTCACTCTGAGCATTAGACTAGTGACGCAAAATTCAGAGGCCTGTGACTCACTAGTATCCACACAGAATTTAGAAACCTGTGACTCAACAATATCCACACAGAATTGGGGGAAGATGTCAAACACTAGACACTGTGAATTCCCTTGTGAATTACAGGAATTTCTTCCTTGTTTAAAACTCTAAGCCAGGGATGGTGAACCTATGGCACGGGTGCCACAGGTGGCACACAGAGCCATATCTATTGGCACGCGAACTGTTGTCTTAGCTCAGTTCCAACGTGCATCTGTGTGCTGGCCAGCTGATTTTTGGCTCGCACAGAGGCTCTGGGAGGGCGTTTTTAGCATCCAGGGAGCCTCCAGGGGAGATGGGGGAGGGTGTTTTTATCCTCCCTTGGCTCCAGGAAAGCCTTTAGAGCCTGGAGAGGGAGAAACACAAGCCTAGTGAGCCCACCGGAAGTTGGGAAACAGGCCATTTCTGGCTTCCAGAGGGCCTCCTGGGGATGGCGGAAGCTGTTTTCACCCTCCCCGGGCATTGAATTATGGGTGCGGGTACTTACACATGCGTGATAGCATGTGCCCATGCTCTTTTGGCACCCGAGGGAAAAAAGATTTGCCACCACTGCTCTAAGCGTCTCTCTGCAATAATTCCTGGCTCTGCTCACACTATGATGAAGACAGCTTTTAAGCAGGACTTGACAAAGACCTTTCCTTCTCACCATGACCCGATCAGCCCTGGTGCTATGTTGCTGCCTGTTCTGTTTCCTACCATTATGATTAATGGCCACCGATGGAACAATTCTCTTGTCCTTGCTCCTTTCCCAGAATATATAGATGTAAAATAGGTAGAGTAGAACGAGGCTAGACACAGAAAAATCATTACTATCTCAGCCTTTAAAAAGCAACTCAATACGTTTTTAAACAATATTGCTGAAATTTATTTTACAGTACAATATAGAAGCACTAGAAGTACCACAAGAATCCTTTCAAAATCCCAAATCAGAGGGTTTATTAAAAAAAATCAAAACTTTTCTTTCCTTTATCTTTTCTTCCCCTGTAGAGCTGGATGTCTAAGAACAATATCTGTTGTCAGATAAACCATATAGCATCACTTTCCAGACTATATCCTTCCAGGGTCATTTCAATATGAGATGGGTGGCAAATACATGTAATAAATAAATAAAATTAAAAAATAAATATCACTTAGTGGGGAGGGAGAAGCCTATTTGGGGCCCTTGCCACACAATGGCCCTTGGGCTCTGCCTTTCAGAAACTAGGTGAACCCGGAATAAACACATCTTATTAAATAAACAATTAAACATACTTAATATGACAACTTCTTATACCTCCACACATTATAATTATTTCTCTAATTAAAAATTAGCATCAGTGGCAATTTTGGGAAGTTCTAGGCTCCACATGCAAGCTTAGGAATATGGGGTCATCATAAAATTGAAAGTAAATCGGGGAAAGATTTTATATAGTAATGTGATTAATAATCATATACACATGAATGGACCTAAAGAAAGCAGAATCTGAAAAGAAAGAGAGATAAAGAAGGAAGGAAGAAAGGAAAGAGAGAGAGAGAAAGAAGGAAGGAGGAAGGAAGGAAGGAAGGAAGGAAGGAAGGAAGGAAGGAAGGAAGGAAGGAAGGAAGGAAGGAAGGAAGGAAGGAAAAAGATTAAAAGCATTGCTGGTAAAATGTCAGTTTCCGCAAAGAGTCTAAAAATGAGATTGTAGTTGCAGCCGAACCTGGTCCATGGTTCTGCTGCAATTGCCATCTCCTTTCTAGACACTTGATAGAAATTCAAAGTAGAACCATCCTTGATTAATCTTGCAGAAAAGCTTTGCTTCCAACTGCTCAACATTTTTATGACAATCTTTCAAGCTCCACAAACTTTATTATGAAACCAGCAACCAGACCCTTCAAATGTCTTAGCCTTTGGAAATGTGTTACGTTTAGGCTTCAGACTTTGCCTTTAAAAAATGGTTGTTATTTTTTGTTGCTGTCATCGTCACCGCCACCATTGACCTCCTCATCTAATGTGCAGGAATGAATGATCAACAGACAATAGAACCGCAGATTATTTCTCCTCCTTGAAATCACAGTTTTGTCAGTTGTATCTGAGGCTGGGCTTTTATGTAACTTGTTTATGTAACACGTGGGTGGGTGGCTTGTTTCCATACTGTATCTCGCAATTGCACTTCAGCAAGAGAGCAGCCTGTTCCATGCCTGTTTCTATCTCAGAGCTGTGTCAGGAATTAAGTTTTAAAAAGAGGGGGGGACTAAATATTCAAGGGCCTGACCCTCATGTGCTACACATATTAAAGGAGAAGATGGTAAGATCACAATAAGATTTCCAAAGGCACAACAAGGGGGGTAGAGGACTATCCATTTGCACCTTCAGATCCTTTTCTCATCTTTAAATTACTGGTAGGCAGGTAAGCTGAAAGGGATCATTTTCTCAGGGCTATTTCCACCAGCCTTTACGCAGGCACTCTCTCTATAAGGTGATACACGGCCATTATATGTCATGTAATATATGTCGGGTAAATTAAATGCCTGCTGATTTTTTTTGGCAAACTGTATAGAGTGGTACCTCATCATAGGAACTTAATTGGTTCCAGGAGGAGGTTCGTAAGGTGAAAAGTTCGTAAGATGAAACAATGTTTCCCATAGGAATCAATGTAAAAGCAAATAATGCGTGCAAATCCTTCAGGAAAATCCCAAACTTTAGAAGGGAGGCGAACAGAGGGCAGGGAGGAGCAGCTAAAGGGGGTGGGTGGAAGAAGCAAGGCTAGGCTAAAGGGTGAGTGGGCAGGAAGAAAGGCAAGGGGGGCGCCCCTCCCTTTTCTTTCTTCAAAAGACACCGTTTCAGTGCCTTTGCAAGCACGTTGTTCTCTGCAAAATCTTTCCTCCAAGCTGCCCCTCCCTTTTCTTTCTTAAAAAGACACCCTTTCAGTGCCTTTGCAAGCACATTGTTCTCTGCAAAATCTTTCCTCCAAGCTGCCCCTCCCTTTTCTTTCTTAAAAAGACACCCTTTCAGTGCCTTTGCAAGCACATTGTTCTCTGCAAAATCTTTCCTCCCCCAAGCTGCCCCTCCCTTTTCTTTCTTAAAAAGACACCCTTTCAGTGCCTTTGCAAGCACGTTGTTCTCTGCAAAATCTTTCCTCCCCCAAGCTGCCCCTCCCTTTTCTTTCTTAAAAAGACACGCTTTCAGTGCCTTTGCAAGCACGTTGTTCTCTGCAAAATCTTTCCTCCAAGCTGCCCCTCCCTTTTCTTTCTTAAAAAGACACCCTTTCAGTGCCTTTGCAAGCACGTTGTTCTCTGCAAAATCTTTCCTCCCCCAAGCTGCCCCTCCCTTTTCTTTCTTAAAAAGACACCCTTTCAGTGCCTTTGCAAGCACGTTGTTCTCTGCAAAATCTTTCCTACTCCAAGCTGCCCCTCCCTTTTCTTTCTTCAAAAAAGGTAGGGGAAGAAACCCCTTCATCCCAGCAGCAGCTGCTTGGGTTCGTACGGTGAAAATAGTTTGGAAGAAGAGGCAAAAAAATCTTGAACACTGGGTTCGTATCTTGAAAAGTTTGTTAGAAGAGGCGTTCGTAAGATGAGGTACCACTCTGTGTGTGTGTGTGTGTGTGTGTGTGTGTGTGTGTGTGTATATATATATATATATATATATATATAAATAAAAAGAGAAATTTGCTTGATCTTCCTCTTATGCTAGCGAGTTAACAATTTCCTATATTGTGGAAGAAGCAACACTATGCCATTGGGAAAAGTCAATTGGAGTACAGTGATCCCTCGATTTTCGCGGCTTCAAACTTCGCGAAATGCTATACCACAGTTTTTCAAAAAATATTAATTAAAAAATACTCCACGGTTTTTTTGCTATACCACGGTTTTTCCCACCCGATGACGTCATACGTCATCACCAAGAGTCACTTCTCTGTCTCTTTCTCTTTCTTTCCTGTCATTCTCTGCTTCAATCATTTCTCATTTCTCTTTTTTTCTCCCCTTTTTTCTATCATTTCTCTCTCTCTTCCTTCCACTCTTCTCTTTCTCTCTTTCTTCCTCTCTCTCACTCTCTTCCTTCCTTTCTCATATTTCTTTCTCTCTCTCTTTCTCTATCTTGCTTCTTCCTCTCTCACACTCTCTTCCTCCCTCTCTCATCTCTTTCTTTCTTTCCTTCTCTCTCTTTCTCTATCTCTCCCCCTCTTGCTCTCGAGCGGTGAGCGAGCGGCCGGGCGAATGGCGGGCGGGCGGGCGGGCGAACGGGCGAGCGGGCCGAGCGAACGGCAGGTGGCCGGGCAAACAGCGGGCGGGCGAGCGGCGAACGGGCGGGCAAACGGCGGGCGGGTGCTGGGGGGCGGGGGCAGCCGACATTCAAAGCAATCTTTGTCGGCTTCCGCACTTTCGTCACTCCCTGCCCTAATTTCAAGGCCGGCTCCTTGTGCTGCCTTGAAAAAGGGTGCGTGGGGGTAGTTTTTGGCTGTCCATAGCCAAAAATGGTGTTTTTACTTCCGTGCCGCTATATCGTGGAAAATCGATTTTCGCGGGAGGTCTTGGAACGTAACCCCCGCGAAAATCGAGGGATCACTGTAATGTTTCTCCATAATTGAATCATGTTTCTCCAATCATTTGCCAATGTGTTCAACTAATTCTCAGAATTCTTAACTCATTGTTCTATTTTGGCTCAGTTAAAGCAACAGCAATAGTGTTGGGTCCAGAGGACAGTTAGGCCTTGTACCCGCCCCATATTCCTTGGGCGGGAAAATACTACAAGGTGATTGGTTAGCTGAGCCTGGCAGCTAGGGGTATATATAGCTGCCAGGCACGGCCATGTTTGTTGTCTTGTTTCGTTCCTTAAACCGTTACATTCTGCTCTGAAATAAATAGAACCGTTACTTACACTAAGTCTGAAGTCCTTCAGTCCTGCAAGGATCTAACATCTGGTGACGAGGAAACGTCACCATGAGAGATAAGGTAACCAGGGACTCCCCTCAGCCACCGCTGCTGCCTCGGGTTTTCCCCTCAGCGACCGTCACCGCCACCGAGTTTTTTTCTATTGCTGGCGGCCCAAGGGACACCCCCAACACCGCCGTTGAGCCTCTCAATTTCGTGGTGCTGCTGCCGCTTCACAGTGCTTTACAGCCCTCTCTAAGTGGTTTACAGCGAGTAAGCATATTGCCTCCCCCCCCCAACTATCTGGGTCCTCACTTTACCGACCTTGGAAGGATGGAAGGCTGAGTCAATCTTGAGCCTACTGAGATTCGATCTGCCAAACGTAAATGTTCCTGACCAAGTGGCTATGAAAATTTTCAGTCATCCAGATATTTTTTTCCTTTAAAAAAATCAATCCAGTTGCCTTTTCATTTTTTTTTTTTAAAAAAAATCACATTTGATGTGTTCCTAGCCAAGGTGATTGAGAAGCTGGTGGCCTCAGAGCTTCACATTCCTTTGGATGAAGCTGCTTATCTAAGATTATTTCGATTGGGTTTGGGCTGAAAACATGGTACTAACACTGTTTTAAATGCTTTAGTCACTTCTGTGAAATACCTGCACAGAAATTAGAAGATATTTCATATAATGATGATAGTCAGTTGCGCCAGAACCAACCCTGGTGGTTCTGCTCATCAATAAACGGACCCTCTTTTCAATCAGCCTCCATTCTGTCCATCATTAAACTATCTTCCCAAACAGCCTCCATGTTTCCAGTGGCTTTCTCCCAGCTCGGAACTGAACCAGATGGATATTTTGTCCCACAATATGAATGCTCAGCCAAATGTGTAGATTCCAGTGTATCATGGTTTTCTAATGGTTTGTCTGCTTTCTGCTGAGTCTTGAACAAACTGGCTTGTAGCAGTTCCAAACTTTCTTGTTGGGCTTTGACCAAAAGGAAATGACAAGGAAGTAGGTACCATAATCTATGAAATGTAGGCCAATGGTTTCTGATGTTGCACAGAGTTCTGGCTTATCCTCACTTCTAATTCAACAGCTTGATAAAACTATTAGAGATTGCCACATGTTAGATCACCATTTCTCCTTTCTATCCAATTCTAATAAACCAATTACTGTATCATATTTCAACTGCCTCATTTTACCAACGGGCTGAATTTTTTTTAAAAAAAAATCAGCTGAAATTAAATCTGGAAGCAATAGAGGGTTTGTTGGTAAAGAGCAATTGGATTCAAGGGTTTGAGGCAAGACCTGTTTTAGATAGTGTTGCTTGCACGCATACAGGTGTGATCCTTGAGTGCTCCTTTGTCCTCTGCTGTCTTTGGATTTGTAAGCTGGGAAAAACCATCACCAATCTCAGATATTCTGATGCTGGAAGAGAGGAAGGCTTAATGAAGGTTAAAAGGGAGCAAGAGAATGCAACACACAATGTATGGCTAGATATTAAACAACTAAGGGTACATCTAGATTACATCAACAGGCAATGCTATCACAATAGATAGTTACTTGGGTATGTGCGGACAGGTTGCTCCTAATAAATAACTGGATTTCTTTTGAAACTTGGCTTGGGACTCACGTTTTAATTAGGGCATCTGTCAGAACCCTGACCAAGGCATAACATGTTTGATTGTTGATCAAATTTTGATTTTACTTATTTTAATTTTATATTCTAGATCTTATGCTTTTGCTTTAAACTTTGCAAGTCATCTTGAATGCTAATTTGTGCTAAACAGCAGGCTACATACCCAATAAGTAACTGTGGGTGGAGACAGCACTGGGTTAGGGAAAACAAAGTTCAGATGAGGAAATTCTGAGTTACATCCATGCATCCTTGATCTATTAATATTTGGATTGCTACAGGGGACTGGGAGGCTTCTGACACTGTCAGCTGGTTAAATCATCACCTTCTGAATAGTAAGGCAAATAATGGTATGGACCTCCTAGCATGGATTGGTCTGATTAGAGCAGTGTTTCCCAACCTTGGCGACTTGAAGATATCTGGACTTCAACTCCCACAATTCCCCAGCCAGCGAATGCTGGCTGGGGAATTCTGGGAGTTGAAGTCCAGATATCTTCAAGTCGCCAAGGTTGGGAAACACTGGACTGGAGAAAGCAGCAAGGGCAGCAGAGGAATAGAACTCAGTCAAATTGCCAATGTAAAGGTTATCTGCTGCCTGGAGAATACAACATAAATGATTTGATTTGAGCAAGCAGTTGCTAAAAATCCAGAGACACAAGAAGAAAATAGAATCAGAGGTGCCCATAACACCAGGTGTTGATTAAAGGTCGCAGTCTGGCTAGGGAAGCCATGGGGTCATTATTGCCAGAAGAGATGGACAAGAGGTCAACAGGAGATTCTGAAGAAAACACAATCCCATCTTTTTTTTCCCTTTAGCAAACAACCTGATTGTCCCCCTTTTTTTTTCTAGAGATGCCGACCCTTCTAGAGACACGGCTACTACACTGTCAGGCAGTGGAGATGCTGCCTGTAACATAGGCTCAAATGTCTGAACCATTCCTCTATCGAAATTGAGGATAATTGGATGCTTAAAAGCGGTGGTGTTAAAAAAGAAAATAGAGATCCCTTATGTGGTTAGCTCCAACAATTTTCAGTTAAAAAGCAGGTCAGATGGCCTTTTATGTAACTCGCCCTTTCTACTTATTGAAGCTGGCAAGAGACTCCAGCTATCCCCCCTGTTGCTATGAGCAGGAGGTGAGCAGGAGGAATTGGGAGGGTGGGAGAAGAAGCATCTTCTCAGCAGCATTTGAAAATCTGGACGCTACCTGGACGTGCCCTCTGTCTTAGCATCTGAGCAAAAGCAAAGCTTTTAACTTTCCTTCTCTTGAACCTGTTTTGTTTTTCTCTCCCATTTTTTTCTCCTTTGTCACTGCTTCTGCATCATGTTCTGAAGACTGACCAGAACCTGACAGCTCCATTCTACAGAAAGCTTTGCATGCTGATTCTTCCCAATCAAGCAGCCTTTATTACAATCACAAGAGCAAGTTGAAACCTGCTCGGCTGGCAATTCTCCCAACATTTTTCCTGCTTTTCTTACTGGCATTTAAGAATAAAATTAAGAATGCTGGCGATGATAATGAGGAGCTGTCCAAAGCGTTAAGAGTTGCTGAGAGATTTCAAAGGCACGGGAAGAAAATAATATTTAATTTCACTGCTTTGTTGATATTCCCAGGAGAGAAAGAGCAAAGAAAAATGCTATTTACCTTCCCAATTTAGAAGATGCAGTCTATTCAATTCTCCCCACTCTCCATGCTACTTTTAACTGTTGGAAGAAATTTCCCTGGCAGTCACTGAGGCTGAGAAGACATAGACAAGGAACCAGCTGCCAGAAAAGGGATCCTTTAATTTGGGAAGGCAAGAAAAGTAGTGATACAGCTCCAGGATACCTGGCTTGCAAGTAAAGTTGGGAGTGTGACTTTGAGACTTTTATTCTTAATTCCCCTTTGAAGCTCCTGCAGCTTGATGGGTTTATTTGGGTGCCCTAAGTTAAAGTGATTGCCCTGGATCCTGTCTTCTTGCCTTAATGGGTTAATCCTGTTCCTTGAACTTTGTCTTTCCTGTCCTGGGGGTCAGCTAAACAGTGTTGGCTGATGGACCCACAGGGAAGGGTCTGCTCTGTGGCCGCTCTGTCTCTTTGGAACCAGCTTCCATGGCTTATCTGGCAGGCCTGAGGTCGTTGATCAGACGGCATCCCAACAAGATCCAACCATATGCATGGTTTTTTTAGTTGTTTTGGTTTTTTATCATGGGTTTTTATTTGTTTTATATTGTTTTCTGTTCTGCCGGCTTCTAGTACAAGCCTCCAATGAAAAAGAAATTGGTTGAAAACAGACACACGCAGTAGAAGTCCAGTAAATGTTTTTTGTCTGAACAAAAGAGAAGCAAAACTCCCTTTTAGAATTCAAAGGGATTTCTTGTATAAACAAGGCAGTAATGGATTACAGTCCGATAACAAGGCAAGCAATAAATCAGCAATAAACCAGTACTGTGAAGTTCGGCACAAATACCGTTTGTTCCAGACGTGGAAAAAACTTACAAGGATTTCTTTTCTCAAGCTCTGTGACTCCCAACGATTACGATCAGATAATTTCCACACTGCTAAGCTCGCACGCTGCCAATTTAACAGCTGCTATAATTACGTGAGCCCCACCCAACTACAGGTGGATTCTCTATTGCCTGTAATATTTCTTCAGTTCTCTCCTATGCATAACTCTACGCATGCGTGGGGCTAGCAATTCATCATCCGAATCTACCGAAGATAATGGAGATTGGCATCCTGGGCTGTCTGCCAAGCCCCCCTCTTCCAAGTCACCCCCACCTTCTTCTTCCAAGGAAACTTCACTACCTGACTCTGTGGGCAATAAAACAGGCCTATGATATGTTGATGTTTCCGCTGCATCCACCTCCACATTCCTTGGGGCAGGAGCTGGGCCAGAGCTAACCACAACAGTTTTGCATGAGGTTTTATATTGTATTTTACGTCTATTGGCTGTGAACTGCCCAAATCTGGGTGGCATATTAGAATAAATAAGTAAGTAAGTAAGTAAAAGTAAGTAAATGGATGGATGGATGGATGGGTAGATAGGTAGATAAGTGGATAGATAGATAGATAGATAGATAGATAGATAGATAGATAGATAGATAGATAGATAGATAGATAGATAGATGGATGGATAGATAGATAATTCTGCCATATTTTTCGCTCCATAAGACACAGTTTTTTTCCTCCCAAAGTAGGATGAAAAATCAGCCCCGTCTTATGGAGCGAAGATGCAGGCAGGGAAGGGGGGAGGCGCTGGAGCAGAGGGGGGACTAGCAGGGAGATAGGGAGCGCGCGCAACCGCCCGTGCGCCCCCGACATTTCCAGCACCCCCCCAACCCCCAACCTGGGTTCGGGGGGTGCTGGGAAGCCCCCCAGGCCGGCTGCGATCTTTTAAAACAGCCGCGCCGCTTCCCAGCTGACTCCTGAAGCGCAGAAGTTCGCCTTTGGCTTTTGGCTTCAGGAGTCAGCTGGGAAGCGGCGCGGCTGTTTTAAAAGATTGTAGCCGGCCTGGGGGGCTTCCCAGCACCCCCCCGAACCCCCAACTCAGAACCGCATTCAGATGATTCCCCCCCCTGTCCCCGTCCCCGCGCCTACCGCGCACCGCTTGCCTTCCCGGGCAGCCCGACACGCCGGATCGCTCGCTCCCTCGCGCGTCCCGCCCGCCGCCAAGCCCCGCCCGCTGCCAGGCTTCTTCCATCCACATTGCACGCATTAATCGCTTTTCCATTGTTTCCTATGGGAAACAATGTTTCGACATACGAGCTTTTCGACTCACGAGCCTCCTTCCGGCACCAATTAATCTCGTAAGTTATTCTGTTATTGTAATAAATATTTTAGCCCAATTTTTGGCTCAAAATATTTTTTTTCTATTTTCCTCCTCTAAAATCTAGGTGTGTCTTATCAGAAGGTGCGTCTTATAGAGCGAAAAATACAGTATTTTTAGCCTGATTCCCCTTATTTTAATAGCTCTACTTAAGTGCTCCTTTCAACTGGTGCTTTTGCCTGGGGTTTTCTTAAAGGGGGAAGGGCTGACTTGAGTTTCTTTGCACTGTTTTCTGAGGTTTCTGGTACTTTGAGGTCCTTGGCACTGTCCCCGTGGGGTATACTTCCCGCATAACCAAGCTTAAAATTAACAGATTTTCTCTTTCTTTCTCCTGCATGTTAGTAGTCTAGCAGCTTTCTGAGATACTATCGATTAAATTCACATTCTTCTCTCCCTGCCCCCATCTCCTTTTATTTATTTTGTAAATTCACAAGACAAATCAAATCAACCTTATGCAAACAGCATTCATTCAATCCATTGTTATATATTAACTAAAAGTGAGAGAGTTCTCCCACCCGTGCTTTTGAGATTTCCTCTCTCTCCTCTCCAAAATAAAAATCTGTTCAGTGGAGGAAAGAGAAACACTGGTCCAAAGACACACTTCACTTAAGAAAAAAATCCTGGAGAGATCACAATAGCCTCAGTTTGAAATAGCCCAGGGCTTTAAGAACTCAATTGCTGTCACACAAAGAGCCGGCAGCAGGTGTGGGCTGCAGTTAAATGCCCACTGAGTACATCACTTCATACAGAAGCTCTGCTCAGTCACAAAACTTAAATTACATTTGCTGAAGAATCTGATCCCAGGTCAGATCTTCAGCTTGAGAAGAAGGAATGAACCTCAAATGCTCTGGCAATTTGTCAGGGAGAATTCTAAATTTCTTATATGTTGCCCAGCCTTCTGTTCTGATTTTAGTGTAGGAATACCATGGATTTTGAAAAGTGAGTTAAGTTCATTATGTTCCTAATAAATATTTGTTTTTTAAAAATATATATTTGGCTTTTTAGAAATAAAAACAAAACACAATGACAACAAAAAACAAAAAAGAATGTGCCGCAGAAACATTAAGCATGAAAACATATTTAAAGTTACATTTCTGTTTCTTAAGTTTCTGCTTTTTTTGTTTGATTTACATTTATCCAATTTCTCTCTTTCCATCAATCCAATTATAAAATTTATCCCACACAGTGTAATATTCTTCTTCCTGACTATTCTGTAACTCTAGAGTAAGTTTGCTCCATTTTGCGCATTCTAATATTTTCCTAATAACCAGATCCTTGGTTGGTACATTTTCCTTTTTTCAATTTTGTGCAAAAACCAGGTAAGCCACAGTTAATACATGTATTATCAAATAATAATTAGCCTTTTCATGTTGTCCTCTGATTATTGCTAATAAAAATATCTCAGGTTTTAATTCTAATTCAAAGTTTAATATCTCTTTTACCATATTTTGAATCATAATCCAACATTTTCTTGTTTCTGAACATAACCACCACATGTGGTAGTAAGTACCATGCATTGACTTACATTTCCAACAGTCACTTTTCAAGTTTGGGCAAATTTTCATTAGCCTTGTCAGGGCAAAATGCCACCAAAGAAATAGTTTTTTTGCGATGCTGCGATTTCATTGAGGCTCCCCTCGCTGGGAAACAAACTTTTCACCTTAAGAACCTCAACCCGGAACCACCTCCGGACTTCCGTTGCCAGCGAAGCGCTTGTTTTTGCGATGCTGGGATTCCCCTGCAGCATTGCAAAAACACAGAAGTCCGGAGGTGGGGTTTCCCATGGAGGGGAGCCTCAGGGGAATCCCAGCAGTGCAAAAATGGGTGCTTTGCTGGCAACAGAAGTCCGGAGGCGGGGCATCCCAGCGGCGGCGGTGGGTTTGTAAGGTGAAAATAGTTTGTAAGAAGAGGCAAAAAAATCTTAAACCCCGGGTTTGTATCTCGAAAAGTTTGTATGATGAGTTGTTTGTAAGACGAGGTGTTCATGCCACTATACAAGAATCTACGTCCAAGTGAGGGTATGGCTAGCTGATGAGGCCAAAATAAGGCTGAAATAGATCTATCCTAGTCTCCCTTAATTTTCAAATTCAGCAAAAACGTGTGACATATACAGAATATAGCTGGTTGGCTATAAATAAATTAACTGCCTTGGAAAGGGCCCTGGGTTGGGCTGAGAGGCAAAAAAGGAGCTCTGATGTTCCTTCAATATATCAGGGCAATTTGACACAAAAAAACATGTAACCCTTCCCTTGTACAGAGCTGAAGGGATTGGATACTGTAACCTAGAGGTTAATTCTCTGCCTTACAAGGCAAAGGTTGCAGGTTCAAGTCCCAGTGAGGGTATGGCTAGCTGATGAGGCCAAAATAAGGCCGACATAGATCTATCCTAGTCTCTCCTAATTTTCAAATTTTTCATATGCAGCAAAAACATGTGACATATATATGTTTTTGGTGAATATATATTAGACTTGTATGCCACCCTTCTCCGAAGACTCAGGGAGACTCACAAGACACGATATAAAATGATGCATATAAACAAATCTAATTAATTAAAAGCTACAAGCTAAAAACCCCAATATATTAAAATCAGTCCTATTGTCACTGAATTTCAACTCCTAACAGTTCAGGCCAGAATGATTTAGAGACTGAGTGTATAGTGGAGTTATAGTTTAGGACATGGGTTGTCCAAGTGGCAATGGCTAGCCAAGTTAAGAAGAAGTCTTCTACACTACCTGTTTGTTTCCTGGTCTTTGTGTCTAAATATGAAAAGTAAAAATTGCCAAATGCTGTTCCATCCCATTCAAATATTGCCCTTTGATGAAACGATTTCTTTCTGATTCTCTACAATGTTGCGTCACATATTTAAACATTGTTTCTTCAGCTTTTCAGTGAATAATTTAAGATCCTATTAGAAACATGGCTTCTTCTTTTTTTAAAAAAAATCCTCAAAACTCAATCAACTTGACTATTTAGGTTTCTCCTGGGGGGGTGCGTTCCCTGCAAATAATAAAATCCAAGCATATATTAATTCTATGTTTACATGTTTTGGAGTTATGGGATTTATAGATCTACATTGTATAAAATGCAACAAAACATATTCACATTCTGTTTGTTATGAATATTCCAGCAGATAAAGAAGACAAAGTAGATGTGTGAACATACAAGTTCACAATGAAATGTTCCAAGGACAGCTTTTTTTCAAGAAAATTTATCTTGCTCCACGTTGACCCTGCATTGAGCACTATCAAAGAATTTCAGAAGGGCAAATCTAAGTCAATTCTCAAAATCTTTGATATTTTAATTACTTTAGACCCAAATTCAATATGTAAGTGAAAGAACATCCCTTGAGAGGAATGGACTCCAGAAACAAAGGCAGCCATAAAAGCTCCAATTGACAGTTGTCAGTACAATTGTATGGATAAACAAGGCTTGGGAGATGTGTGGGAAGAGAGAACAATCAATACTAACTTAACTGACATGTTGCTACTTGAGAAATAGCAGGGAAGAGCTGCAAACTGGACTGTCAGCTGTGTGATTTAAAGAGTCTCTGACAAGGAAATTAATTGCACCATAGCAACACTAGCATAACTAATACTGTTTTTCTATTTGGCTAACAGAAAAGAAAGGTGTGAAACAAAAGAGGAAAAGAAGAGCCCATGGTTTCATACAGAGCTGTAAATTAGAAACATGAAATAATTGAACACTGGAAACCCAGGCTTGCCATAGGTTGTATTGTGATAGGTCTTTATGGTTTCTGCAAGTCCAAAACGCAATGCCAGAATCAAACCAGAGGTCATACTGCTGGCAACAGTTGACTTGATGGTGTGAGTGTCTCATCCCTATTATGAGCTTCCCTTTAAAAAGAAACTGCATAACCATTGAAGGAGAATACCTTTAGTAGTGAATTCTTCCATTGGGATTCCAGATTCCTTCCAATCTGTAAAACCCAGCCCCCTTTTCCAAGATGCGAACTGCTAAAGAGTGTTTTCCTGATGCAGCAGTATTACCTGTTTTAGGTATGGGTCTATCTTCTTCCTGGTTTTTGTGTGTGCAAATACCTACGTTATTGATAGTATAGAAACATAGAAGATTTGACGGACAAAAAAGACCTCATGGTCCATCTAGTCTGCCCTTATACTATTTCCTGTATTTTATCTTAGGATGGATATATGTTTATCCCAGGCATGTTTAAATTCAGTTACTGTGGATTTACCAACCACGTCTGCTGTATAGTATTGTTTTACATCGCGGGGGAAAATCAGATAGCCTCACCAGTGACACGGTACTTAAGTAGATTCCTAGCTTAGATTACTACTAGAGTTGGAAGGGACTTTGTAGGTCATCTAATCCAACCCCTCATTCAAGCAGGAGTCCCATACGCCATTTCAGACAAATGGCCATACAATCTCCTCTTGAAGGTCTTGAGTATTGGAGCTTTCACAACCTCTGCAGGCAAGCTGCTCCACTGATTGAACGCTCTCACTGTCAGAAAGTTCCTCCTTGTTTCCAAGTTGAATCTCTCCTTGGTCAGCTTCCATCCTTGTCTGGCTTTCTGGTGCTTTGGAAAACAGTCTTGACACCCCTCCTCTCTGTGGCAGCCCCTCAAGTATTGGAACATTGCTATCATGTCTCCCCTGGTCTTTCTCTTTTCAGGCTGGCCATGCCCAGTTCCTGCAACCGTTCTTCGTATGTTGTAGTCTCTAATCCCCTAATCATCCTGGTTGCTCTTCTCTACACTTTCTCTAGAGCAGTGATGGTGAACCTATAGCACACGAAGCCATATTTGCTGGCACGTGAACCGCTGCCCTAGCTCAGCATGTATGTGTCGACCAGCTGATTGTTGGCTTGCACAGAGGCTCTGGGAGGGCATTTTTGGCTTCCAGAGAGCCTCCAGGGGGATGGGGAGGACGTTTTTACCCTTCCCTGGTTCCAGGGAAGCCTTTGGAGCCTGGGGAGGGTGAAACACGAGCCTACTGGGCCCACCAGAAGTTGAGGAACAGTCCATTTCTGGCTTCTAAAGGGCCTCCGGTGGGATGGGGGAAGCTGCTTTCGCCCTCCCCAGGCATTGAACCATGGGTATGGGCACTCAAGCATATGTGATAATGTGCATGCCCGCTCTTTTGTCACCCAAGGAAAAAAGGTTTGCCATCACTGCTCTGGTGTTTCCAGATCCAAGGAGCAGGTTAGTCAGCAAACAAAAATCTGAATTTAAACTCCCTGGAAAAGGAGAAGAGACAATGCAGCTACAAGGTTTATTCTTTTGACAAGCAAAGATAGCAATGGCAGTAGCGCTTAAACTTATATACTGCTTCACAATGCTTTACAGCCCTCTCCAAGAGGTTTACAGAGTTATTGCTATTGCCCCCAACAATCTGAGTCCTCATTTTACCAACCTGAAAAGAATGGAAGTGTGAGTCAACCTTGAGCCTGGTGAGATTCAAACTGACAAACTGCTGGCAGAAAAAGCCAGCAGTACTGCACTCTAACCACTGTACCACCACGGCTCATAAGAGAACAAGAGAATGAATTTTCCAGACATTTATCAAATATATTTCAACACACTTTCTACATAGGATCTGTAATACCTTTTTCTCCTATAGGGATGGGAGATTAAAATTCTCTCTTACTGCAGGGATACATCTGCGATCCCCTCTTCAGAATCCTTCTCAACATCCCTTTTTTTTTTTTTAAGGAAAAAGCAATGGAACTCCTATTCTGCAGTTTGCTCTTGGAGAGCTCTTTTGGCAAATTGGAATATCGTTTCCATTGGCCATGTTGCCTACAACTGACCAAAGTTAATATCCAAATAATTTCAAGAGCACAATGACAGTTTTGCATGTATCAGGAATGTTTAAGGAGTGCAAAATATGAAAAGGAAGAGGGATATTTCTACTATGCATGGTGGATTTGTGAAAAAAAAAATTTTTTTAAAGGTGCAAATTCATATGTTACAAAAGATAAATGTCTATGGCAGTGGTTCTCAACCTTTCTAATGCCATAACCCCTTAATACAGTTCCTCATGTTGTGGTGACCCGCAACCATAAGTCTAGTGCCTATTCCAACAGAGCTTTAAGCTGATTGGCAGGAAGGTCAAAGGGACACCCCCAGTGTAAACACCTGATTGGTCGGATTGTAAAAATATGTTCCAAGGCGCCAGAATAGAAGCTTTAGTTCCTATCACCATGGGAAATTTGTCTTTTCCCATCGGTCTTAGGTAAGCCCTGTGAAATAGTCATTCAACCCCCAAAGGGGTCCTGACCCCAAGGTTGAGAACCACTGGTCTATGGAGATTCTCAGTCATCCAGATCCTGGTTGTCCCAAAGGTGTTTTTTCAAGAGGCAACTGGAATTTCTTGTTTTTCCTTGAAGACATTTCGCTTCTTGGATGAGAAGTGAAACATAGTCAAAGAAAAATGTCTTCAAAGGAAAACAAAGTCCAGTTCCCTCTTGAAAAAGCATCTTTGGGATACCAAAGAAACTGCAGATTAATACAATGATAAAAACAGAACTATTTTTATTGGGTTTGATGGACAGTGAAATTGAAAAGAAATGTGGGTAATTAATATTGTACGTAATAACTGCAGCAAGATTATTTTATGTTGAAAAATGGAAGAATAATGAAGTACCTGCAGTAATAGACTGTATGATAAAATTAATGAAACTTGTGGAAATGGCAAGGCTGACCAATTTGGTCAGAGAAAAAAAAATGACAAAATCTTTTTAGAAGACTGGAAGACTTTTATGGACTTTTTGTTAAAAGAAGAGAAGACTTGAGTTGATTTATGGATTTGGCATTTTATATGGGTCAAAGAGGAAAAGAAAAGATGGAAATTACTCAATAAAAAGGAAATACATCATTTTATATTTTCTTTTCTTTTTCTTATTGGTATTGGTTTCTCTTTCATAATCTTCATTTAATTTTGTGTACTTTTATTGTATTGATAAATTCTAATTTTTTAAAAAATTAAAACGCATTCAAAAAGTCTAGAACTGTCAGCTCTTTTGAAATGGAAGCAAAAGAAAATTACTAGAACTTTTTCTTGATAAAGGGTATAATAGCAGATTCTTACACTTCTGAGAGTTTCCTTCCCACTTTTACATGCAACAGAATCAAGGATGGCCACTATTGAGTTTCTTCCTCACATCTCTGGTCTTTCAGGAATAAACTTATGTTTCCATAACTGTTGATGCATATTTTATCCAAAGCAATCACCATGTTCCTCTATAGTCCCAGTGTGCTCCTCATAAAAGGAGCCATATCCTTTTTCAGGCTTCTCTCGTTCCTGAAAAAATATATGGCTTTAATAGTTGTGCTAATGAGTTGGCTTCTTAAAGCAGAGGTGTTTTTCCCCCCCTTCAGAATTATGTGCAGCATGTGTGTCAAAATTTGCAAGTAATGGGCAGTGCATCACCATCCAAACTCTACCTCATTTTTAAGCATATTTACAAAAGGAACAATTCTTGGATCAAATTCTTGTGCTACATCTTGCAGACTTTGGCTATGTGCCCCTTATGCAGAAGCCACCAAGGAGATGAGTATTTTTACAACAGAGAGTTCAAAGTCTGAAACAATTTTTCCAAACCATTTCTGAACCAGGCATTCCCAACCAAAAGATTCCAGGAACAGAACAGAATAACAGAGTTGGAGGAGTCCTCCACCCCCCACCCCCCCACAGACCCACACACACTGAAGCAGGAGAGCCTATTTCAGGGGTGTCAAACACGATTTCATTGAGGGATGCATCAGGGTTCTGTAGTGGCCTGAGAGGTCTGCCAGTGAAAACCGGCTCTCAAACTCTGTTTTTGGCTACAATGGCCTCCTGCAACCATCTGCCAGCAAAAATGGAGCTCTGAAGGGCCTCTGCAATCTCCCAAGCTCTGTTTTCACTGGTGGAGGCAGCATGGGCTGCTCCTTTGCTGAACCAAGGAGGGCTGTAGGGGCTGGATGCTGCCCATTGGCCTTGAGTTTGACACACCTGCCTTATACCATATCAGACAAGTTGCTGTCCAGGCTATTCTTAAAGACTCCAGTGATGAAGCATCAACAACGTCTGAATGCAAGCCATTCCACTAGTTCAGTGATGGTGAACCTTTTTTTCCTAGGGTGCCAAAAGAGTGTGCGCGTGCACTATCACGCATGCATGAGTGCTCACATCCATAATGCAATGCACAGGGAGGGAAAAAACACCCCACGAAGGCCCTGCTGAAGCTGGAAACTGCCTGTTTCCCAACCTTTGGTGGGCCCAGTACGCTCAAGTTTTACCATCCCCAGGCTCTAAAGGCTACCCTGGAACCAGGGGAGGGTAAAAATGCCCTCCCCCATCCCTACGGAGGCTCCATGGAAACCAAAAATGCCCCCCTCCCCAGAGCCTCTGTGCAAGCCAAAAATCAGCTGGCCAGCACACACATGCATGTTGGAGCTGAGCTAGGACAATGACTCATGTGCCAGCAGATATGGCTCCGCATGCCACCTGTGACACCCGTGCCCTAGGTTCACCTTCATTGCACTAGTTCATTGTTCTCACTACAGATAGTAGTGACGGTTCAAAGTACAAAGGCACTGAAAAAGTGACTTAGGACCATTTTGTATACTTATGACCTTGCAACATCCCTATGGCCATGTGATTTATATTTGGATACTTGACAATTGATTCATATTCATGACAGTTGCAGTATAATGGGGCCATGTGACTGTCTTTTGTGACCTTCTGACAAGTCAATGGAAAAGCCAGATTCGGATAATAACCGTGTTACTAATTTAATAACTGCAGTGATTCACTTAACAAATGTAGCAAGGAAAGTCATAAATTGGGACAAAACTCATTTAACAAATTTCTCACTTATCAACATAAATTCTAAGTTCAGTCGTGATTATAAGTTGAAGACTACCTGTATTAGGAATTTATTCCCTTGTTTCTTGGTTGTTTCTCACCAGTGGTGGGATTCAGCTTTTTTGGGCCGGTTAAGGCAGACCGGTAGTTAAATTGCTGGCTGGCCACACCCCTCCCTGCCCCGCCCCACATGCTCCATGTTTTTTTTTTTAATAAGTTTTTTTATTAAATTTTATCACAACAAACAAACAAAAAACTTAAAGAAAAAGTGCCCAACACCAATAACCCCTCCACCATTTAGGGGGTTCAGTTATTTACAATAATTTTCAATTTCTTCCTTGGCTCCGGTTTACATTTCTTTACATACAAAGAGTGATTGGAGTTTATTTTTCACATTGTCGTCATATATTCTACGTAAAATATAATTTTCACCTTATTCCATCGTGCCATCAACTTCTCCAATTTATTTTCATCACAGTTAATTAATCTTGATTCCGTAATTTCAAAGTGAATGTGGTCCACCATGTACCGGTACCAATTTTGGATTGTCCATTTATTGCTGTCCTTCCACCCTAATACCACTACTGCTTGTGCACTTTCCAAGGCTGCTGTTTTGATTTCTCTAAATTCTCGTGATTCCCCATATTTAACTAGTTGCTAATTCTTTTGGGATTATCCAATTAATGTTTAGCATATTGTTAATTTCATTCTGTACTTCCTTCCAAAATTTTTGAACTTCAGCACATTCCCAGAGCATATGCATAAAAACTCCTTTTATTTGGCAGCCATGCCAACAGTTTCCTTTTCCTTTCCTCTGGAAGTGTGCTAGTTTTACTGGCGTGAAGTACCATTTGTGTAAAATTTTCCTTCTCATTTCTCTAATTCTTGTGTTCTTTATCTTATATATATTTTCTGCTACTTCTTCCATCTCGTTTTCATTGATCTGTAATTCGTTTTGCCAGTATCTTGTTAGGCCTTTAATCACTTCCTCTTCCACTTGTAATAACATACTATAAATCTTACTAGCCTGTCCTTTTGAATCATTACTCTTTTCTTTCAGTATTTTCTCTAGACAGTTTTCTTCTCTTAAAAAGGCCTCTTTAATCTCCGTTTTATTCAAATATTTGCATATTGCATTAATCTGCAACCATTTTTGTTGGCCCAACCACCATTCGAGGCGAGTTCTGTTAACTCTTCCATCTGTTTCATATAATTGTTCTATTCTCATTATGCCTTTATCTAACTCTGTCTAGATTAACGTCATTATTTATGTTCAAAACATGCAACGTTGATAATTTTGAGTTCCTATTTGCTAATTTCCCTTGCCATTTTGACCAAATATCTACAGCTGCTTTCAAAGGATCGGCTAATCTATTGATTTCTATTGTACTCAATCTTTTAAATAAAATCTCTTTGTTTTTAACATTATTCCTGGAGGCGTCTGTAATATGGTAAATGATTTAGCTTTACTAGATAAATGGTCAAAGCAATGGAAACTGCAGTTTAATGTTTCCAAATGTAAAATAATGCACTTGGGGAAAAGGAATCCTCAATCTGAGTATTGTATTGGCAGTTCTGTGTTAGCAAATACTTCAAAAGAAAAGGAATTAGGGGTAGTGATTTCTGACAGTCTCAAAATGGGTGAACAGTGCAGTCAGGCGGTAGGGAAAGCAAGTAGGATGCTTGGCTGCATAGCTAGAGGTATAACAAGCAGGAAGAGGGAGATTATGATCCCGCTATATAGAATGCTGGTGAGACCACATTTGGAATACTGTGTTCAGTTCTGGAGACCTCACCTACAAAAAGATATTGACAAAATTGAACGGGTCCAAAGACGGGCTACAAGAATGGTGGAAGGCCTTAAGCATAAAACATATCAGGAAAGACTTAATGAACTCAATCTGTATAGTCTGGAGGACAGAAGGAAAAGGGGGGACATGATCGAAACATTTAAATATATTAAAGGGTTAAATAGGGTCCAGGAGGAAAGTGTTTTTAATAGGAAAGTATACACAAGAACAAGGGGACACAATCTGAAGTTAGTTGGGGGAAAGATCAAGAGCAACATGAGAAAATATTATTTTACTGAAAGAGTAGTAGATCCTTGGAACAAACTTCCAGCAGACGTGGTAGATAAATCCACAGTAACTGAATTTAAACATGCCTGGGATAAACATATATCCATCCTAAGATAAAATACAGAAAATAGTATAAGGGCAGACTCGATGGGCCATGAGGTCTTTTTCTGCCGTCAGACTTCTATGTTTCTATGTTTCTAACATTGTTAATCTCCTTTTCAAGTTTCACCCACTTCTTTTCTGTCAGTAATTGTAATTCCATTAATCTTTCTATTTGAAATGCCTTTCTGTATAATTCTAAATTTGGGTACCCCCATCCTCCATCTTTTTCTCTGGCAATCAGCCATCGTTTCCTTATTCTAGGTTTTTTATTTCCTTCAATCCAATAGTTCATTTTAATGTCCCATTCCCTTAGTTTTACTCCTGGGAAGGTACCTGGTAAAACTTGGAATAAATACATCATTTTCGGAATAATCATCATTTTAAGAGCTCTTATTTTGGCCATTTTTCTCAAACTTTTTATCTTTCCACTTTTTAATTTGCTTTTGCATTTTTTTCCATATTAAATTATAATTTGCCTCAGCAATTTTGTTTGGGTTTTTAAATAACCAAATTCCTAAATATTTCATTTTTTTACATCCTAATTTCAATCCTGAGTTTTTTCGTATCTCAGTTTGCTCTTTGGGACCTGTATTCAAACAGAATATTTCTGATTTCTCAATATTAATTGAGAGACCTGATTGGTCTTTAAATTCCTGAAGTACCACCATTAATTTCCGCATCATTTCAATGGGGGTTTCAGACAGTATTATGGCATCGTCTGCAAAGAGATTTAATTTCAATTCAAGTTTCCCAATTCGGTAACCCTTCCAATCCTTATCATCTCTAATTTTATTTGTTAGAACCTCAATTGCCATTGCAAACAAGATGGGGGAAAGTGGACACCCCTGCTTAGTTCCATTTTGGATATTAATTTTCTCTGTTTCCATTTACCCTAATACTGTATAGGCCATATTATCCTTATAAATTTCTTTTATAATTTGACAGAAATTTTCTCCCATGTTTAATTCCTTACAAAGTTGAAACAGGTAATTATAATTAACCACATGCCCCATGTTGACTCTCCGCACGCAACCCATTTTCACTTCCAGGAGACTGCAGGGAGGCCTACTAGGCCCAAACTGAGGCATGGGCAGTGATGGCCTGCTACTGCAATGGTAAAGTGCTACGCTCCGGTAGCAATTTTCAGGATGCATGTGCAGCTGCACGCGTGTGCCCCCATGCGAGATTTGGCTTCTGTGTATGCGCAGCAAGCGAAATCTCATGTGAAGATGCTCAGACGAGCAAGATTTCAGCTATTTTTGCCAATTTTTTGCTTCTGCACATGCACGGCAGCAAAAATATTGGCGAAAATCAGTGAAATCTCACTTGGGCAAGCAGATTTTGCTTATTTTGCTCAAAAGAAGAAAAAGCTGAGGTGGCGCAGCAGGTAGAGTGCAGTACTGCAGGCCACTAAAGCTGACGGCAGGTCAGTGGTTCAAATCTCACCACCGGCTCAAGGTTGACTCAGCCTTCCATCCTTCCGAGGAGGACCCGGATTGTGGGGGCAATAGGCTGGCTCTGTTAAAAAGTGCTATTGCTAACATGTTGTAAGCTGCCCTGAGTCTAAGGAGAAGGGCAGCATTACAAATCAATCAAATGAATGAATGAATGAATGAATGAATGAATGAATGAATGAATGAATGAATGAATGAATTGTGGCACGAGACTGCATTATAGCATGTGATGGGAATCTGTGCGCCTCCAGATTTGACTTGGAAATACAGTACCCAATAACTCTGCCAAGCATGGTGAATAGGAAGAAAAGCTGGGGACTATAGTTCAGCATTTACTAGGGATCCACAGCTTCCTCACAGTTGCAGAGTCTCGGTTTGTCTTTTATGTATGCATTATTACAGGATATGTCCATCAACCAGAATTTAGTGCATCGTTTGTTTCATTAACCCAACTGAAATAAGATGTTGCAAGCAAACTCCAGACAAACTGAATAATTTGCTCCCTAACTCCTATTCCTTCTGTACAATTCGACACTGGGAATTTATTTTTTTCTTTCAGTCTGCAAGAAAAGCATTATCACTGAGAATTTCACCTGGAGACCTTCAGGAGTTGGACGTCATATAAATTAGATTTTTTTTTAAAAAAAAAAGAATTCATAAATTTGTATAGTCATGTTTACCTCCAATGCTGTGTAAGATTGAAATCTTGCTTTTTTGAAGATTCAAAAATCTTTTTTGAAGATTTTGAACGATGAAGATGTCATGGCTTTCAGGTCCTGGTGCATCCATCCAATTATAGTATCACACTGTGAACAATAAAGACACCAAAAAAAGATACAGCTAACACTACAGGGACCCACTTTTAGCTAAATATAGGAAGCCCAGGATAAGTATCCAGAACTGCTAAAAAAAGTGTGTTCAAGTCATAACCCCATCAGGTCGTGTTCAACGTTTCTAATGAGAATTGTTCTGTCACTCAATAAGCAATGCTTGGGCCAGGATGAAGCAAAACGCAAAACTTTGTTTTTGACATAAATAATTGTAAATCGATCACAATGTCTGATTTTTAAACATGGCCCTAAGCCTAAACCAATCAAATGAGAATAATCCAAAGATCATCTGGCTCTAGAACAAATTCTTGGCTCAATATAGATTGATGGATTGGCAAGGAGTGAGAAAATCTGTACATATACTATATGCCTTTGTTTATTAAGTGAAGAAATAAAACCAGCTATTTATTTATTTAATCAGGAGAGAAATGTGGCATGTCCTTCCATTTTCAGAAATACAGTACAGTTATGTATATCCAGTCCTCCTTAGTGAAGGTTATTTTAAACTGAACCTTCCCAAGGCTTGCTGGGGAGAAAAAATAAACTGGTAATTGTTCCTCACCCTGTTTTGTTTTGTTTTGTCTTGTTTAAACATAAAAACATAGAAGATTGACGGCAGAAAAAGACCTCGTGGTCCATCTAGTCTGCCCTTATATTATTTCCTGCATTTTATCTTAGTATGGATATATGTTTATCCCAGGCATGTTTCAATTCAGTTACTATGGATTTACCAACCACGTCTGCTGGAAGTTTGTTCCAAGCATCTACTACTCTGTCAGTAAAATAATATTTTCTCACGTTGCTTCTGAACTTTCCCCTAACTAACCTCAGATTGTGCCCCCTTGTTCTTGTGTTATCCTTTCCTCCTGAGCCTTATTTAACCCTTTAACATGTTTAAATGTTTCGATCATGTCCCCCCTTTCCCTTCTGTCCTCTAGACCAGTGTTTTTCAATCGGTGTGCCGCGGCACACTGGTGTGCCGCGAGACATGATCAGGTGTGCCGTGAAGCTCAGCTTCTGAGACCAGAAGCTGAGCTTTATTCTTCGCGCCCAGCTGGAGCTTCCCAGTGGAGGCGGCAACAAGTGTCCTTTCAGGCCCGGCGGGAGGGCAATGGCAGCAGGAACGGGAGGCTGCCGGCTGCAGCGGCCCCGGGCAGTTGCTGGGGGATGGCAGCGGCGAGCAAGAACTCCAGGGCAGAGCCACCGGCAGCACCCCGCCCAGCTGGAGCTTTCCTGGTGGGGGTGGCAACAATTGTCCTTTGGGGCCCGGCGGGAGGGCAATGGCAGCGGAAACAGGAGGCTGCCGGCTGCAGCGGCCCCGGGCACCGTTCCCTGTAGGCTGCACATGCCTGCACCAGCGCACCCCAAAATGCCCCCCATGCACCCTTTTCCAGGGGCGCGCAGGGAACCGCGGCCACCCACCCGCCTGCCCGATTTCCCTCCGCGCGGCTGGGGACGCGGATCCACCGCCCTCGCCAGCCCGATCTCCCTCCACCCGGCTGGGTAGGTGGATTCGCCGCCCCCACCTGCCCGATTTCCCTCCAGTGGCTGGGGATGTGGATCCACCGCCTTCGCCAGCCTGATTTCCCTCCGCCCGGCTGGGGAGGTGGATTCGCCGCCCCAATTTCCCTCCGGTGGCTGGGGACGCAGATCCACCGCCTTCGCCAACCCAATTTTCCTCCGCCCGGCTGGGGAGGTGGATTCACTGCCCCCGCCAGCCCGATTTCCCTCCAATGGCTGGGGACGCAGATCTACCGCCCTCGCCAGCCTGATCTCCCTCCGTGTGGGGGGGGGGGCGACAAACCGACGACCGGGGGCTGTCCGTCCGTGTTGGGTGGTGCAGGGCAGGCACAGGCAGCCCCAGGGGAGAACAAGGGAGAGAGAGAAAGGAAAGAGAGAGAAAGGGAGGGAGAGAAAATTGAATGAAGGAGGGAGAGAAAGAAAGAGTAAGAGGTAGAAAGGATAGAGAAAAAGGAAGAGAAAGGGAGGGGGAGAAAGGAAAGAGGGAGGAAGGGGGGAGAGAAAGAAGATATGAAGGAGGGAGAAAAAGAAAGAGAGATAGAAAGGAAAGAGGGAGAGAAAGGAATGAGAGAGAAAGGGAGGGAGAGAAAGGGAATGAAAGAGGGAGAATGGGTGAGAGATAGAAAGGATAGACAGAAAGGGAGAGAAAGGAAAGAGAGAAAGGGAGGGAGAGGAAGGAAAGAGAGATGAGAGAGGAAGGAGGAGACAGAAAGAGAGGGAGGAAGGAAGAGAGAAAGAAAGAGGGATGGAGAGAGAAAGGAAGGAAGAGAGAGAAAGAGGGAGGGAGAGAGAAATAGAGCGAAAGGGAGGAAGAGAGATTTTTTTGTCCAAACTTTTTTTAGCCCCCCCCCCCAATGTTCCCCAGGATTTTGAAAATATGAAAAATGTGCCGCGGCTCCAAAAAGGTTGGGAAACACTGCTCTAGACCAGTGTTTTTCAACCAGTGTGCCGGGGCACACTAGTGTGCCGCGAGACATGGTCAGGTGTGCCGCGAAGCTCAGAGAGAAAGAAAGCAAGAGAGAGAGAAAGCAAGAGAGAAAGAAAGCAAGAGAGAGAGAAAGCAAGAGAGAAAGAAAGAAAGGGAGAGAGAGAAAGAAAGCAAGAGAGAGAGAAAACAAGAGAAAGAAAGAGAGAGAGAAAGAGAGAGAGAGCAAGAGAGAGAAAGAAAGCAAGAGAGAGAGAGAAAGAGAGGGAGGGAAGGAGAGAGAGAGAAAGACAGAGGGAGGTAGGGAGGGAGAGAGAAAGAGAGCAAAAAAGAGAGGAAGGAAGGAAGAGAAAGAAAGAGGGATGGAGAGAGAGAGAAAGAGGAAGGAAGGGAGAGAAAGAAAGAGGGAGGCAGAAAGAAATAGAGTGAAGGGGAGGAAGAGAGAGAGAGAGAATTTTTTTGTCCAAACTTTTTTAACGCCCCCCCCCCAACTCAATGTGCCCCAGGGTTTCGTAAATGTAAATAATGTGCCACAGCTCAAAAAAGGTTGAAAATCACTGCTCTAGACTATACAGATTGAGTTCATTAAGTCTTTCCTTTCCTTTTGTTTTTTTAAGTGAAATTCTTCAGCCAAACCCACAAATCTCTTAGCCGATGAAAAAAACAAAAGAGAAATGGGTATCTTGTATTAGCAGAACTGGAAATAATCTGTTCCACACAGTACAAAGTATTAGTAGAAACCAGACCAGGAAGAAAAATACAGAGACTGGACTCTGGAAGAGAGAATGTAAGATAGAAAATCAGGAACTTGCTTGTCTATTTATGAATCTGTCCTGGCTAATGGTGAAAATATAAAACAACCAGGGGAAATTAAAAGAGAGAGAGAGAGAAGCCTCTTGGAAAGGCAGGCACCACTGAATTGTTGCCTAAGGCACAGATTCTAATTTTGCAATATATCCTGGTAAAATGTAAATATAGGGCTTGCAGAACTCCTTTGCTTTCAAGAGATGCATGAGGCAGCAATTTAACCTATAGCATTTCCCCACTTGTGCTGCTGCTCTGTGCCAGAAGCTTACAGATTTCAGTAAGCTGGGTAGCTCTTAAAAGGCTGGAGGAGAGTAGGGCTCTTTTTGTCCATCCATGCATGTTTTTCCCCATTGGTGGAATGTTGTTTTCAATCAAGGGGAAAGTCAGCTAGACTTTTCATTTCTAAATGAAAGACCCAGTGAAATGACTGGACTGGACCCAGTGTATCACTAACAAGGTAAGGGCCAACCTGGAGCCTTAGGTTGCAAAACATTGAAACCCATTTAACAATATAATGTGTGCATATAGAGAATGGAATGGAATGGAATGGAATAATAGAATAGAATAGAAAACAGGATGTCCAGAGGGAAAGCATTTTGAAATTCCCTGACATTTCCCTGTAACTTGCCATCTAGTTAAGGCACGGTCGTAGATGACATCATTAGATTAGATTAGATTAGATTTATTGGATTTATATGCCGCCCCTCTCCGCAAACTCGGGGCGGCTCACAACAACAATAAAACAGTACATAATAACAAATCCAATGCCCACCAATCTAATTACAGTTTAAAATTAATAAATTTATAAAACAATCCCAATGTATATAAAAACAGACACACAGTCAATCAATCAATGGCAAAACAACATGGGCAAGGGGGAGATGTTTAGTTCCCCCATGCCTGACGGCAGAGGTGGGTCTTAAGGAGTTTACGAAAGGCAGGGAGGGTGGGGGCAATCCTAATCTCAGGGGGGAGCTGGTTCCAGAGGGTCGGGGCCCCCACAGAGAAGGCTCTTCCCCTGGGTCCCGCCAGACGGCATTGTTTGGTCGACGGGACCCGGAGAAGGCCGACTCTGTGGGACCTAACCGGTCGCTGGGATTCGTGCGGCAGGAGGCGGTCCCGAAGATATTCTGGTCCGGTGCCATGTAGGGCTTTATAGGTCATAACCAACACTTTGAATTGTGACCGGAAACTGATCGGCAACCAATGCAGACTGCGGAGTGTTGGAGTGATATGGGCATACTTAGAGACGCCCATAATTGCTCTCGCAGCTGCATTCTGCACGATCTGAAGTTTCCGAACACTTTTCAAAGGTAGCCCCATGTAGAGAGCGTTACAGTAGTCGAGCCTCGAGGTGATGAGGGCATGAGTGACTGTGAGCAATGACTCCCGGTCCAAATAGGGCCGCAACTGTCGCACCAGGCGAACCTGGGCAAACGCCCCCCTCGCCACAGCTGAAAGATGTTTCTCTAATGAGAGCTGTGGATTGAGGAGGACGCCCAAGTTGCGGACCCTCTCTGAGAGGGTCAATAATTCCCCCCCCAGGGTAATGGACGGACAGATAGAATTGTCCTTGGGAGGCAAAACCCACAGCCACTCCGTCTTGTCTGGGTTGAGTTTGAGTTTGTTGACACCCATCCAGGCCCCAACAGCCTCCAGGCACCGGCACATCACTTCCACTGCTTCGTTGACTGGACATGGGGTGGAGATGTACAACTGGGTATCATCAGCGTATTGATGATACCTCACCCCATGCCCTTGGATGATCTCACCCAGCGGTTTCATGTAGATATTAAATAGCAGGGGGGAGAGGATCGACCCCTGAGGCACCCCACAAGGGAGAAACCTAGAGGTCGACCTCTGACCCCCCACTAACACCGACTGCGACCGACCAGAGAGGTAGGAGGAGAACCACTGAAGGACAGTGCCTCCCACTCCCAACCCCTCCAGCCGGCGCAGAAGGATACCATGGTCGATGGTATCGAAAGCCGCTGAGAGGTCAAGGAGCACCAGGACAGAGGACAAGCCCCTGTCCCGGGCCCACCAGAGATCATCCATCAACGCGACCAAAGCAGTTTCCGTGCTGTAGCCGGGCCTGAATCCAGACTGCTGGGGACCTATCAAACAGTTAAGCCATGGAGAAATATCAGTAGCTGAGGAAGCAAGTTATTGCCACAGTTATGCTCATTTTTACTTGACTCTGCCAGGCAGCGCGATCTAATTTTTTAATATATGATTTTCCCTGACTTTTAAACATTTTAATACAGTTTGTTTTCCCCCCTGATTTATTCCATTTTTTTCATGAATTCCCTGATAATTCCCTGATATTTCCTGAACCACCGATTTCCCTGATAATTCCCTGATTTCCCTTTTTTCCAGGTTTGCTAGACACCCTGAGAATGGAAGAGAATAGAATTTTACTGGCCAAATGTGATTGGACACACAAAAAATTTGTCTTGGTGCACATGCTCTCAGTGTACATAAAAGAAAAGATAAATTTGTCAAGAATCATAAGGTAAAACATGATAGTCAATTTTGTCTTTTTTAAAGCCTATCATCTCTTATTGGAGTGTAGGAAGTTGGCATGCACCCCTCTCCTAGAAAAATGAAATATCTTAGGAAATATTGAAAAGGAAGAATATGTTTCCCTGGATGAGAAAAAAAAATGTTTTAAAGACAAAGCAGCTTCCTTCAGTTCCCTATCTGTCCCCACCACCACCACTTCAGCTCTAGGGTGATGGGATTGAGACCTTCACCCTTAGGACATGGTAGGATTAGCCCTCTACCCATCTCACCACATGACACCTGGGAAGATTGCATCAGCCAGCAAGGCTCCAGGAAACTTGGACTCAGGACAGCCTACAAAATTGCCCCTGCCCATGGGATTTTGATAGCCAATCAGAGTGCATTTCTTATACAGGGCCAGGAAACTCTGAGGTGGGGCCCAACAGGATATAAAAACCCCAGGGACTCTCTGCAACTCCCTTCTCTCCTACAACATCCTCGAGGTGTGTGATTTCCCCCTTCCCCCCCACCTCAAACCATGTGGTCCTGCTGTCCACCATTAAATCATCTTTCCAAGCAGTCACCATACTTCCAGGGTCTTTGTTCACCACTTGGAACCGAACACAGAAGGATATTCCTTACAACAGGAGAATGCCACTTTCTTGGCGCAACAAAACAACTACATTTCTGAAAGTTACAGATTTCAAATGAGCTGTAGACACCCCCACCTCACCCCCATTTTTCCTTCTTTACAGATATCTTATTCAATCCATTTGGGTCACAAGGCCTTGGAGTGCTTGCACAATACTCCAAGGAGATGCCTAGCACAAACCCAATTATAACTTGCATGCTTACAAGCCTACAAAGCATGGATGCTGATCACTGTGTCCCCCTCTTTATTCCTATAGAAATGTTTTGATAATGTGGAAAGATATTTGCAGCATTGACTGCAAATAAAAGAAAGCAGAGTCCTTGGCTGGCTTTGTTCACAAGGATTCAAGCTGTCAGCAAGCACAGAGGGAGGACATCCTCCGTGAGTTTGTTTCATCTTTTTAATACTTCAAGCCATTAAAAAAAAAGAGGTATTGGGGAGGCTGATGAAGAGATTTGGCCAAACAGGAAGGTGACTGAATATTTAGCAAAGATATAAAATCTATTTCTCCAGCATTCCTCAAAGGAAAACAGGACTGTATATAATTACGGAGAGGGGCGGCATACAAATCCAATAAATAAAATAAATAAATAAATAAAATAAAATAAAATAATTAATATCTATTTTCATTCCAAGAATCACTAAATAATCTTCCCTAACCGTGTATGAGTCTACTCTTCATATACACAGTATATCCTTGGGAAAGATGGAATTTTGATTTCTATCATGGTTATTTTGTACGATGATTGCTAGAAATTAAGAATTGAAAATGTCCTTACGTTAAAAGAGCTCCTTGAACTTGTTACATACAAAACTGCTGCATTGCAACCCAAAAGCCCATTGAGGAACATTAACTAACTAGATCGGTGGCTATTATGGATGGCAGGGGAAATGGTCTACCTTTTAAAGCTATTTGCCTGTCATTTGTATTCATGGACATACTGAGTCAAAAGCCTTCTGTCTGCCACACACATATTTAATTTCCGGATGTCCAAACAGGAGGCCTGAATCCTAACAGCTTGCCCTAACAACTTCCTTTTCTGTGCATCATTGTATTCCTTAGTGGTCTGCTTTTGTGGCCTTCTGGCAATTCACACTTTACTAGCAGAGGGGAATTGTCCATATTTTAAAACCAATAGAAATTCTAATGTAATAAGTACTGCATTATATATTATCACATTTCTCTTCCACCTTTCAGCCATCACAGATAATAAAGCAGCACAGAAAATTCCTTCCTTCCATTAAGATTGTATTCAGTTTTAAGACCTGACAGGGGGGCAGGGGGGGAATAAAAAAAATAAAAACATGAAGTTTCTATATTTAGCTTTTATGTGTTAACTAATTTTCCCATTAATGATAAAGAGAAATTGAATTAGAGCAGGTTTACTTAAAGCAGAAAGTGTTATGTTTGTACTTTTAAATAAAGGTGACCGCTGATTGGCTTAAAATGCGGCCAAGGGAAACCTTGGCGCAAAAGTTTTAAAAAGAGGAGCTCACGGCTTTTTTCCCTGCGCTAGCAAGGTATATAAGGTGCGGCTTTAGCCGGTAGCTCGCAATCACTTCCTACCTGCGAGCTGGTCACTTCAACTGTTCCTGATTGCCAATAAAGAGCTGTTAACCTTCCTCGGCCTCCAGCTTCTGATTTAACAGAAAGTTTCTTGCTATGATTGGAATTGTCCATCAGGAGACAAACACATAAACTCAGAGTCACACTGAAACACATACCGGTACCCTCAATTATTTGGTCTAGTTAAAAAAAAATCTAGGCTCACACGGGTGCTTATATATTTTTTCCTCTGAGAAACTAACAGAAAGGGATTTACCCTGGGGAAATAGATTGGCAATAACTTCTTTTGTCGCCAGTGAAATAAACCCAGAGGCAGGGTTAGGAGAGAACGGTACCTTTATTCAGCTCAGAAAAGGTAAGTGACTTTCAGCTAGTACCGTCTGCGCTACCTGGGAGAAACCGCTCCTTTTATACATTTGCGGTTCCCGCCAAAGCAAGAGCAGCCGCGTCTGAGCCAATCAGGAGCGACTTCCTGATTCTAGCTCAGACAGCGCTTTAACAAGGAACAAACTATTTACAGAGATACAAGGTAGCCATTACAGGATACAACAGTTATAAACAAATGTGGAGCTCAATTTCCAGGATGGCATTATTTTCCTCATGACTACAATCAATGCCCATATATTAATACACTGTATACATATAGACAAAGAGAGAGGAACACACACTCACTGCAAAACCAATAGATTACAATGAAAAATTACTGTGCTGACAGTCCAATTAAGTTTCAAAAGGAATTTAGGTCAAGAAAAACACAACCCACCATATTATTGGTGGGTGGCGGGAGGAGGCAGAGTACTGGCCTTGGGTTGTAGACTAAAAAATTAACAAAGAATAACCACCTCAAGGCAGCTGTATATCATTTCTGCTCTAAACCTGGTGCCATTTGTTCATGTTGCCACCATACAGTTTTCCACATTTTCTTCAAACTTATTTTAACAAGAGCACAAGTTCCCTTAAACTGGAATTTAAATAAAAATCTTAAAGATCGAAAGCTCTGGTCACAAACTGCCAATATAACATGATGCTTGGTTCAGAGACAAATAGAGAAAAGTTAAAGAGCAAAGAAAGGGAGAGATTAATGAAGCCTGGAAATACATTTAAAATGGCTCCTTAAATCTAGTCCTGAATGTTTGAATCATTGAGAGATTGGGCCACAATCCAATAAAGGCTTACATTTTCCTGATTTCAACCTAGAATTAGGGACATGTTACTAGCGGCTAGTTTCTGGCCCGTTTTCTATCTGCTGTCTCCCGAAGAAACACCCCAATTCTCTGTTTATTGATGTTTATTTCTGTGAATCAAGGAAAGGTTGCATTAGAGTTGACTCCTGAGAAAACCTTATTCCTTTCTTCTTCTCTGCATTATAACTTGGTTGCTTAATACGCGCTATATAAAAAGAAGTCTGACAATTAATTTAACTTCCTCACAACAAAGCATAATGTCAGGGGGAAAAAATGAAATTGTGTAGGACACAAGCTTTCCTATTCATCCTCCCACCCCACAAAAAGCCATTCCTCATTATAGTAGAGTTCCTCCAGTGTCTCTGTGACTTACTTATTGCTCAGTTTTGTGGGGGTAGAATAATATTTTGGAGAATGTGTGTTGTGTCATCACTGATGGAGGGGAGAGAGATCTGCAAGACTCTACTTAGAAACAATAAATCTGTGGCTAATTTTTATTTCCTTGGTTCTCAACTCCCCAACCATAGTTTATAGGTTTGGGTGTTGTGCAGAATGAACCAATTGCTATCTTATTCAAAAATGTAGTTAAGCCACTGATGACTTGGCTCTGTGTGCAAAACCCAGAGATACAGTAGGAACATCTAGGAATCAATTCATGCTATATTGAGCCAGATCATTCATCCATCCATCCATCCATCCATCCATCCACTCACTCACTCACTCACTCACTCACTCACTCACTCACTCACTCATTCATTCTCTGTCTGTCTGTCTGTCTGTCTGTCTGTCTGTCTGTCTGTCTGTCTGTCTGTCTGTCTGTCTGTCTGTCTTTCTAGCTATCTAGCTATCTAGCTATCTAGCTATCTAGCTAGCTAGCTAGCTGTCTATCTATTGGATTTGTATGCCGCCCCTCTCCAAGGACTCGGGACGGCTCACACCATATCAAAACAAACAATATACTGCACATATCTAAAAATCCAATTACTATAGCTAAAAAACTTTAAAAACTCTAATAACATTTAAAACCATTCATTCCCATTCACACAGCAAGACATACTACACTTGTTGGTCAGCGGGCTAATGGCCCCAAGCCTGGCGGCACAGATAGGTCTTTAAACATTTATGGAAGGCGAGGAGGGTGGGGGTAGTGTGAGTCTCTAGGAGCTTATTCCAGAGGGCCGGGGCCACCACAGAGAAGGCTCTTCCCCTAGGTCCCGCCAAACAACATTGTCTAGTTGTGCATTCACTAAAGATGCAAAACCTATCAAACCTTCCAAAAACCATCACTAAGGGTATCAAAAGGGGTAAAGCCATGAAATAGTGAGGGAAGCAACTACATTGATATTTAAAATCTTTTTTCCTTTGGCTCTGTCTGGGTTTCTTTGGCCTTGGCTTCAACTTAATTTTCAGAGTGCAGCACTTGGCATGCTATAAAACAAAAGGCCATTGTTGACCCTCAAAGATGTGGGCATTGTTGATCAATGGTCCACCTTTAGAAGACGAATTGCTTCCCTGACATAGATAAATATTAGGTTGATGCCACTGTGCTTTGGGTGAAAGGAAAGAAATTGCATGCAAAACATCCAGCATTAATGAAGGCAAGTACATTGCTCACTCTGATGCCGGCCTTCATTCAAAGTGGCTCCAGATCTGTTTGTTCCAGGTAGACACTAACAAGGTGCCTCCTCATTTCCCCCAGCAGGAAAGCAGGAGGAGTGTGGCTGTTTTCCTTCCAGTTGTCTATTGCGAAAGTCTTCTTTGTTGAGTAAATTCTGGGAGGAAAAGGGATGCAAAGTTAATCTAGATAATGACTGTGCTGCTGTACCAGCAGCAGGGTGCATTAGAAGCTTATTATTGCTTAATGCTATGATTGATGAGTATGAAAATAGAGCATTGTATGAATCTAGAATAATAAAGAGTTCCTTCGGTAGTAATTCCTAAGAGGGCATAGCTGTAGGAATGGCTGGGTTAACAAGCTAACAAAGATGGTTGAAGAAGGGAGGGGAAATGACATAATATGTATGGGGAAATCAGCAAAGATTATAGAAACATAGAAACATAGAAGACTGACGGCAGAAAAAGACCCCATGGTCCATCTAGTCTGCCCTTTTACTATTTCCTGTATTTTATCTTACAATGGATATATGTTTATCCCAGGCATGTTTAAATTCGGTTACTGTGGATTTACCAACCACGTCTGCTGGAAGTTTGTTCCAAGGATCTACTACTCCATTGTGCCAAACCATAATTTGCTAACCATGGTTTGATGGAAAAGCCACACCTGGTGAATTCCATAAAACCAGCTTAGATGAAAAACAGGATTTTCAAACCACAATGGCAGGGTTTGTACAACCTGCTAAATCAAAATAATGAGGCTACACAGGGCAGTGTGTAGTTTTGTGAAAGAAGGTCAAAAATCAGGTTTAAAATGCAATCCTGAGAAACAGAATTTGCCTGTTCTTGAATCATCCTCAATATTCAAAATCACTTTAAAAAAAATAAAATAAAACCAACTAATCCATTTCCAAAATGCCTATTATTACTGCCCTTGCTGTTATTTACTAAATTTAATATAGCTACTCACTGCAGTAGACTCTGGGTGGCTTAGAAAATATACAACTACTGAACACTGCTTGTTCAGATGACCTGGTCTTTTAAAATGGATAAAAACAGCTTGATTTCATTGAGGGCCGCATCAGGATTGTATTTGACTTGGAGGGGGCGTGGTCAGAGTGGGTGTGGCCAGCTTGATGTCACTTGTGTCAATGACCTGTGTTCTGTGCACGGCCCTTGGAATGAACCCCAACTCAGAAATCATTTATTTTATGATAAAATCCAACTCTATTTGAACACACACACACACACAATGAAACATAGGTTTTTAAAATGGCACAGAAGGAGTTATCTTTCTCTTTTGAGCTAACTGTAATCTATGTCTGGGAAAAGTGCCAAAAACTCCGTCTTATCTACATTCCTTAGATAAAGTCCATTCATTACTTAAACATATGCTTTTCCTCACCGAAAGCTTCCCAGCACAACATCCAACAGAGAATGACTTTTATTGAAGCCAGAAATCATGGATTTTAAGCCTTGTTCAATCACACCTCCTAGCCTCACATCTCTTCCATTGAACAATGTTTATTCTCCACACTCTATTTCCCACAATCCTTTTCCTTTTCCTGCCTGGAAGTGACATTACACTTCAAGGAGGCTAAGGCTGTAAGCTAATACCTCTCACTCTGTAACTCCTCTCACCTTCTGAGCAATCGTCTATAGCGAGGGTCAATCCAATGACTTTCCACTCTCATGTCTTCTTCACCCTCTGACTGGGACCACTCCCCCATTGTCACATGAGCCCTCTGTAATGGTTCCTCAGGCTGACTCAAGTCATTGGCTGCCTCATTCTCGCTCTCTGCTTTATCTGGCAAGCCCCCTGGTCCAGGGTATCCAGAGGGACCTGGCTCATCCTCCTCAGAATCTGACATGACCTGAGGTGGACAAGGAGCACTCATAATAGCCTGCGGCAACCCGAGTGCTCTGTCAGAAAAAGCAGTTTCCCAAACTCTGTTTTGAGCATCCTGCAACACTCTGCCAGCAAAAATGGACCTTGGCAGGGCTGCACATTTTAGCTGGCAAAGGCCCCACTCTGGAATCTCCATGGTAAAATGGGAATATGAGTTTGGTCTTTCTACTTCCTAATAAACTCCCTAAACACTTCAGCATATTGGCTTGATTTCACAGATGGGTTGCTGGATTTTTCATTTATTTATTTTGATTTAAAATAACAGTGGAAGAGGGATGTTAAATCAAAGCAGTAAGGTACAGAGGAAAATTGGGACATAACCCTTCCCACTTGGTTTATCCATTTGAACCCCAAACCTGTGCTCCGATTAAAAATGCAGGTAGAGATAGTTCTTGAGTTATGGCCACAACTGAGCCCAAACTTCATGTTGCTAAGCGAAACGTATGTTGTGAGTTTCACTGCATTTTACAACTTTTCTTGCCCCAATTGTTAAGTGAATCAGTTGTTAGATTAGTAATCTGGTTGTTAATTGATTCTGGCTTCCCCTTTGACTTTGCTTGTGCAAAGATCACAAAAGGGGATCACATGACCTTGGGACACCGCAAGGGTCATAAATATGAATCAGTTGCCAAGTGTCTGAATTTTGATCATGTGGCCATGGAGATGCTGCAGCCGTTGTAGGTCTGAAAAAATGGTCACTTTTTTCAGTGGCATTGTAACGTTGAATGGTCACTAAATGAACTGTTGTAAGTTGAGGGCTGCCTATATTGTACTTTCCTCCATGGGATAATCCAGTGATGGTAAACCTATGGCACATGCGCCATAGGCGACACGCAGAGCCATATCTGAGGGCACACGAGACGTTGTCAGCTATGTCAGCTCAGGCATGTATGTGCATGCTGGCCAGCTAATTTTCAGCTGTTTTCACTCTCTCCAGGCTTCAGAAAAGCCTCCTAAATCCTGGGGACGGCAAAAAATGGCCCAACAGACTTCCTGGAAGTTTGTTCCTGAACTTCCAGTTGGGCCATTTTTTACTCTCCTGAGGTTTCAGGAGGCTTTCTTGAACCCTGGGGACAGTGAAAAATGGCCCAACGGACCTCTTGGAAGTTTGTTCCTGAACTTCTGGTTGGGCCATTTTTTACTCTCCTGAGGTTTCAGGAGGATTTCTTGAACCCTGGGGACAGTAAAAACTGGCCCAACGGGCCTACTGGAAGTCTGGAGGCTTCAGTGAGGCCTGAGCGCATGCGCAGGGGGGCAGTGTGGGGGTTGCATGCATGCATTGGGGAAGGGCTTTACATTATGGGTGTGGACATGCACGCTCACAGCATCGCTCGTACACGCACCCTTTTGGCATCCAAGCCAAAAAAAGGTTTGTCATCACTGGAATAATCAGTAGCCTGCTGGGTTTGGGGAATGCAAATATCTCTTTTAACGTCACTATTTCCAGAAAGTAAAAGAGTGGAAGAATAACTGAACACTCCATCTCCCATTTATTTCCCTAATCTATTTGCTCCTTCCTGCCAGCCACAGTTCCTAAGTGAAAATTAAAGGGGGGGAAATCTAATTACGGACTTCCCATGTAATCAGCAGCTTGGCTCAAGCAGGATCAACCATTAAGCTGCAATCCAGGTTGAAATTTCATTTCTGCCATGTGTTTAGTATCCTTTGACAAGCTGCCACCTTTTAGTATGCCATCTGCAAAATGGGTGCAGTAAAACCCATTTCAACTAACTTTACTGCAAGGCCTCTAAATACTTCAAACTACTGTATCCTCAGTCCTATTCCAGGTTTGTTTTGTTTTTTAAGGTATGCACACAAGCAGGATTTCAACATGAATATGTCTGTTCTTCCATACTTTTCTAGATATGAGGAGGGGACTCGCAGCCATTTTGACTGTGAAACTGTAACTTAGCCTTCTGCCTGGTGCCCCTGTCTTCTTCTTCTTCTTCTTCTTCTTCTTCTTCTTCTTCTTCTTATTATTATTATTATTATTATTATTATTATTATTATATCAATACAACACAGCAAACGAGATCACTATGCTGGATTTCGTATTTCATCACCAGTCGGGCGCTTCCCAAGCACCTAGGACTGCATGATGTAGCGGCAAATTATGTTTGCCGATCCCAGTAAAGCGGCCTTTTGCAATTGACAGATGGAGATGTTGTCAATTCCGATGGTTTTCAAATGTCCGCTGAGATCCTTTGGTACTGCGCCCAGCGTGCCAAGTACCACTGGGACCACTTTCACTGGCTTATGCCAGAATCGTTGCAGCTCGATTTTTAGATCTTCGTATTTCACTAATTTCTCTAGCTGCTTCTCCTCAATTTTGCTGTCTCCTGGGATTGCAATGTCGATGATCCATACTTTCTTTTCCTCCACGATCACAATGTCTGGTGTGTTATGCTTCAGAATTCGGTCAGTCTGAAGTCGGAAGTCCCACAGTAGTTTTGCTTGCTCATTTTTGACCACTTTTTTGGGCTTATGATCCCACCAGTTCTTTGCCACTGGTAAATGGTAGTTCCGGCACAAGTTCCAGTGGATCATCTGTGCCACAGCATCATGTCTATGCTTGTAGTCAGTCTGTGTGATCTTTTTGCAGAATCATTCCCTCCAGCCTCAAAGCCAAAGTAATAGAAAGGATATCTGTTCTAGCTGAGGGAACCGACCTTCCTTATGAAGGACTTAATTTCTAATACTAACCCAGACATACACAAAATACATCTCCCAACTTAAAATGCACAGGAGTCTCGCGGTAAAGAAAGGAGGCACACTGCACATGGTCAGAGGCAAATTGCTTTTCAAGTCTACAGGCTCTTTTAAAAAAAGAAAAGGAATGTTCTAAGCATAAAACTCTTAATAGAATTGATAGCAGCGCCTTCAGGAAAGACCCAGAATAGAGTAAAAAAATTTAAACAAAATAACTCTTCGTTGTTCACCCCAGTCCCCATAACATCTATGCCTTGCCTTAGCTGCACTTGGGACCACGTACTCATATCCCTGGGCACCAATATAATCTTGTTATTTTACACTGTGTGTACTTTCTTTTAAGGCAATTACAAGAAAAGCCGCTTTTCTGCTATCTAAGGAGAAAAAAAGAGAAAAATGTTATGGTGGACGTCAGGTGAACAGATTTTTTTTTTTTGATAGCCAAACCTGGCCTATTAGCCATTTCTTAAAGAAGCAAGCTTTTGGGGCAGCCATTTTGTGAAAACAACCAAAATTTCAAATTTGTCCCCTGGCCTAAAAAAACTGCTCAGCATTATCTTATGGACCTGGAACACACTGAGCCATCACATCATTTGCATGATTGTAGCTTAATGCAGTGTGTGGGCCCAACCACCGATGTGATCTCATCCTTTCATAATTTGTTCAACAAACCACGAATAAGCTAGAGATTCACACAGTGCATAGATCCCGATTATTTATTTATTCATTCATTCATTCATTCATTCATTCATTCATTCATTCATTCATTTGTCCAATACACAAATACATAGGAAGAAAATAAACATGAAGTAATATATATAAGGATAAAAGTGAAAATAGAAGAGAAGATATATGAAAGGAAGAAAATATATATGAGATATGAGATAAAGGAAAGACAATTGGACAGGGGACGAAAGGCACACTAGTGCACTTATGTACGCCCCTTACTGGCCTCTTAGGAACCTGGAGAGGTCAATCGTGGAGAGTCTAAGGGAGAAATGTTGGGGGTTAGGGGTTGACACTATTGATTATAGAATGTTCTCTTCAACACACTTTTTGTAAACAGCAAACAAACCTCACAGCAGACTTCCCACCTTAAGTTTCTTCCTTGCTTAATCCTGTATTCCTTTGGCCCTGCAATTGTTTCAGCACTTCATAATTTTTTAGCCTTTTTGTACTCACATCCCTATTTTTCAAGCTACATTTTTTCTTTCACCAATGGTTTTTCTTTCAAACATCGGTTTAGCCTCTTGCCTTCTTGTCCTGTAGCTCTACAGCCTTCTGAGCCTTCTCAGCGCCAACTTGTCCCCTCTTTCCTATCAAAATTCAAGGGCTTTTCCAACTTTCAGCTATTTTGTTTTTTGTTCTAGCTGAAATTGTTTCTCTATTGTCTCAATAAATGGGCCCCGCTTGTTGTGCAACCAACAATGATTCTGAAATCGGAGATTCTTCACTCTTGTCATGAGGACAAAACACCCACAAGGATTCCAGTAGGGAGGCGATGAATCAGAAGACCCACCATTGGCTGGAATTCTCTCAGCAATGCCCATGTTTGACTTTTAAATAACACAGGAGAGAAGAAGGTGGACAGGAGAGAAGGAAGGGCATCCGTTGCTAAGTGCCTGGTAAGAGGCACATGTGTGTAGAGGGACAGCTTGTTGTTAGGACACCTGCTATCCCCATGTGTTGTGATGGACCCCCTACTAGATTCTTGTCCATGACAGACAGCCCATTAAGAAGCAGGATTACCAATGGATGTTTTGTTCTCAGAGGCAGAGTTTTCTTCTTTCCAGGAAGTACGAGCCATTCTTGACTATAGAACATTGTAAAAGAGGGAGGTGGGCAGAGAGAAAGATATAGAGACGAGAGACAGAGAGAATTATATTCACTGAGCGGATGTAAACCATCTACTACTGTTTCTTGTAATCATGAAAAACCTAGCCTGCTGTTTCTTTCTAACACTGAGATATCTACATACTGTATTTCCAAGGAATAGCAAATCTTTTAAGGGATATGTGCATTTGTGTGTGTGTGTTTATGTGTGTCCAGTAACAAAACTACAAAATAAAAAATTCAGTTCCTAAACAGTAGAAACCAATAAACACATTCTGAATTGCTCCATCGTGGGTTTTTTAAAAATCCAGACTACATTTGTTTTCCTTTTCCTCCTAGACACATCCATGCAATATATTAAGTCACAGAATAGAATGGAATGGAATGGAATAGAGTAGAGTAGAGTAGAGTAGAGTTCTTTATTGGCCAAGTGTGATAGGAAACACAAGGAATTTGTCTTTGGTGCCTATGCTCTCAGTGTACATAAAAGAAAAGTTTGTCAAAAATCATAAGGCACAACACTTAATGATAGTGTTTTACCACTACAGGTAGTCCTCGACTTAGAACAGTTTGTTTTTTTGTTTTTTCCATTTTTTTAATTTTTAAAAATATTTTACTTACAAATATACAATGAATACATATAATTGCGACTGACAATAAAAACATTCCGAGTTTCAGAAGATAATAATCATGTCAGATTATAGTCTAAACCAGCGTTTCCCAACTGGTGTGCCGCGGCACACTAGTGTGCCGCGAAACACAGGCAGGTGTGCCGCCAAGCTCCCCGCCCGATCTGCCCCCTCTCCTCCGCCCCCTGCCTTGGGGCGCGACTTCTCTCGCGGCGGCGGCGGCTGCAGCTTCAGCTCCTCGGGACGAAAGCGCTCCCAGCCCTCTCTCGCAGCCCCCTGGCTAGGAGCGCTTTCGCTGCGAGAGAGGGCTTTCTCCATCCGTTTCGGGAATGCACGCCCCGCCCATCTCTCTCACGCGCCGCTCCCCTTTTCTCTCAGCCCTCCCTGGCTTTGCTTCTCAATCCCTCCCTCCTTCCATCTTTCCTTCCCCTCAGCCGTTCTGTCTAGGGGTCTCCCGCTCTTCCCTTCCCCGCCTCCCAGGCTTTGCCTTTGCCACTCCCACCCTTTTTTGGTTAACAAGGAGTCCTTTGCCGCATCCCACAGTTCGCACTCGGCTCGAGGCCGCTTTCCCTGGCTGCGCTCGGAACCGACAGGGCGCTGCTCTTTCTCTCTCTCACTCTCTCCCGTGAGGCGGGGGAAGGGGGGGAAAAAAGCAAAAAAAACCCTTCTTGCAGCGTGCCCGCGCTCGTCCCTTCAGCAGCGAGGGAGGGAAGTCAGAGGGCGAGGGAGCGAGCGAGCGCTCTTGTCCTCGGTGCCCTCTGCAGCCTGCCTTCCTTCTTCTTTGCCGCCGCTGAGGGACGGAGAGAAAGATAGAAAGGAAAGAGGGAGGGAGAGATAGAAAGAAAGAAAGGAAAGAGATAGAAAGGAAAGAGGGAGGGAGAGATAGAAAGAAAAGAGATAGAAAGGAAAGAGGGAGGGAGGAAAGAGGGAGGGAGAGATAGAAAGGAAAGAGGGAGGGAGAGATAGAAAGGAAAGAGGGAGGGAAACAGAGAGAAAGAGAGACATAGCAAGAGAGAGAGAAAAAAGAAAGAAAGAGATAGCAAGAGAGAGAGAAAGAGATAGCAAGAGAGACAGAGAGACAAAGAGATAGCAAGAGAGACAGAGAGAGAGAGAGAGAAAGAGAGAGAGAGAGAGAGACATAGCAAGAGAGACAGAGAGACAAAGAGATAGCAAGAGAGACAGAGAGAGAGAGAGAGAAAGAGAGAGAGAGAGAGAGACATAGCAAGAGAGACAGAAAGAGAGCGAAAGAGAGAATGAAAGAGAGATAGCAAGAGAGGCAGAGAGAGAGCAAGGGAGAAAGAAAGACATAGAGGGAGGGAAGGAGGGAGAGAGAAAGAGAGCAAAAAAGAGAGGAAGAAAGAAAGAAAGAAAGAGGGATAGAGAGAGAAAGAAGGGAAGGAAGGAAGAGAGAGAGAGAAAGAGGGAGGGAGAAATAGAGTGAAATGGAGGAAGAGATTTTTTTTTTGTCCAAACTTTTCTTTAGCCCCCCCGCGCCGCTCCCCCCCATTTCCCCGTTCAGTGTTCCCCAGGATTTTGAAAATATGAATAATGTGCTGCGGCTCAAAAAAGGTTGGGAAACACTGGTCTAAACAATATACTTTGACAATATACTAATACAAATAAACAAAAAAGTCTATGAACATACAAACATACAAAAGAAAGAAAAAAAGAAAGGGAAAGAAAAGAGTAAAAGGAAGAAAGGAGTGGGCGGGTGTACGTTAGATCTGTATTGAGATTATGAACTAGATATATTTTCTGCAGCTCATTTCCTTATATCTAATATTTGTAATTATAGATAAGTAAAAGAAAGCGTTGAATAAATCAAGATAAAGAGGTTTTAAGAAAGCCAGTCCAATTTTTAAAGTACAGTACATATCAATGTCTCTTGCATCTATTGAAAAAGAAGGAAAGGTTTAATACCAGATTTGTGTCTGTTTGAATATATACAGTTCTTGTCATTTGTTAGGCAACAGTTTGTTTGTTTTGAGACCTTTCAAAGTTAAAGCAACACTGCAAAAAAGGGGCTTGTGACGGTTTTTCACACTCCACCGAATGCCCCACATCCATGAGATTTAACTTCAGATGCTTGACAACTGGTTCGTATTTATGATGGTTGCAGTGTCCCATTTGATCCCCTATTGGGGATCTTCTGACAAGCGAAGTCGATGAGGAAGCCAGATTCACTTGGCAACTGTGTTACTCGCTTAAAGACTACAGTGATTCACTTAACAAATGTGGCAAGAAAAGTCATAAAGGGGGGGGGGGCGCAAGACTCATTTAAAAAATTTCTAATTTAGCAACATACATTTTAGGCTCGTGTTCATAGGTTGTGGGCTTACCTGTATTTTTTGAGGGGTGTTGATTTTTGTTTCTGTGTTTTGTTTTTTACTTCACAACCTACAACTGTCGTGGCCTTGCCTCCAGGTTCTTACCAGACCTGACCTTGCTTAATTCTTTTAGATCCGCCAAGGTTCCTAAGTGCTGCCACCTAGCTGGGCTAAGCTGCAACACATTGAGTACTTTATAAAGCTTGGGTCCCCAACCCTTGGGCCATGGACTTGCACCAGTCCATGTTCTGTTAGGAACCAAGCCACACATCTGGTGGTGAGCAGTGGGTAAGCAAGCAAAACTTCATCTATATTTGCAGTCACTTCCCCACTGCTTGTTGCTTAGATCTTTACAATTTATATTAATATTGATTGTTTCCTGATTGCTTATTTGTACCCTATGAGAATCATTGTGTTGTACCTCAAAATTCTTGAAGAACATATATTTTCTTTTATGTACTCTTGAGAGCATATGCACCAAGACAAATTCCTTGTGTGTCCAATCACACCTGGCCAATAAAACATTCTATTCTATTCTATTATTTCCTTCTTTTTTTGCTGGCGCTGCTTTGAATCCCAGCGGGGGGACCCTCAGGGGAATCCCAGCGCTTTGGCTGACAACGGAAGTCTGTAGGCGGGGATTCCCAGCGGCGCAAGGCAAAAGGGGTGACTTTTGGGATAGGGTTGCATGCATTATTTGCTTTTACATTGATTCCTATGGGGAAAATTGCTTCGTCTTACAAACTTTTCATCTTACGAACATGGTCACGGAACAAATTAAGTTTGTAAGATGAGGTATCACTGTATATGTCTTTCCTTTCCTGAAGGAAGAAGGGTTAACGTTCTGTCACAATGGCCGAACTATAGTAAGTATCCAGAATACCTAAAACTATACAATTCTTTCTCCATGACTTTCTGGAGCCCAGATTAATGCCCAGATCTTTGTTTCTTCCTGTCTCTTTGTCATCCCTCCAAAGAGCAACTGCGCTGTTCTGTTGAATCCTACCTTTTCCCTACAGGTATCTTGGGAATGGGATACAGTCTTCTTGGACTTTGTAAGTGACCTACTATGTGAACGGGTCCAAAGATGGGCTACAAGAATGGTGGAAGGTCTTAAGCATAAAACGTATCAGGAAAGACTTAATGAACTCAATCTGTATAGTCTGGAGGACAAAAGGAAAAGGGGGGACATGATCGAAACATTTAAATATATTAAAGGGTTAAATAAGGTCCAAGAGGGAAGTGTTTTTAATAGGAAAGTGAACACAAGAACAAGGGGACACAATCTGAAGTTAGTTGGGGGAAAGATCAAAAGCAACATGAGAAAATATTATTTTACTGAAAGAGTAGTAGATCCTTGGAACAAACTTCCAGCAGACGTGGTAGATAAATCCACAGTAACTGAATTTAAACATGCCTGGGATAAACATATATCCATCCTAAGATAAAATACAGAAAATAGTATAAGGACCATGAGGTCTTTTTCTGCCGTCAGACTTCTATGTTTCTATGTTTCTATGTGTCAGGACCCTGAAGCATTTTGGTAATAATCAATTGTTTTATTAAGAGATCCCATCTCATTTGTTATCATGGCCCTAAATCATCTTGCCTGCTGATTCAACACATTTTCTGGGCCCATGCTTTGCTCAGTCCCTTGATTTCTGTCAGAGGCCCCACAAAATTCACAGTCATTTTTGGAAAGCTCTATTCATAATTGAGGAGCTTGTTTGGTGTAGTGGTTAAAGCACCAGGATAGAAACTGGGAAACCAGGAGTTCTAATCCTGCCTTGGGCATGAAGCCATCTGGATGGCCTTGGGCCAGTGACCCAATTTTTGCTACAGGTTCTGTGGGCGTGGCTTGGTGGATGTGGCATGGCTCAGTGGGCATGGCTTGGTAGGTGTAGCTTGGTGGGCGTGGCAAGGGAAGGATACTGTAAAATCCCCATTTCCTCCCGATCCTCTGGGACTCGGGAGGCAGAGAATAGATAGATGGAGGCAGGGCAGAGTCAGAGGTGATAGTTAGTGATTTTCCGAACTACTCAAAATTTCTGCTACTGGTTCTCCAGAATTGATCAGAACCTGCTGAAACCCACTTCTGCCTTGGGCCAGTCACTTTCCCTCAGCTGTAGGAAGGAAGCAATAGAAAACTATTTCTGAAAATTCTTACCAAGAAAATTATGGGTGCTTGTCCATGCTATCTCCGATAATAAGACACAATTGAATGGAAGGGGAAAAAATTCAACTATTCAGATTCAAAATTTGGACGCATGAACTCAGAACATTGGGGTCCAAATCATCACCATCCTATAAAAGGGAAAATCTTCATTATAGTAGTAAGAGATCCAGTAGCAAATTCCACCGAAACTGTGCAAACTCAGAGTTACATTGAACACTTTACATTTAAATACAAGTGATTAAATTTTAGTTCTGCTTTTTCATTGTCCTCCCATACCCTTTAATTAAAAGGCTTGGCAGTACAAATTGGAGCCAATAACCAATTCCCAGCCTCTTCTGCTTCAGACTTTTATTACAGATAGCCTGGCTGATACATTATGGTCCTTTGTCCCTCATCTACAGTTACATGAAGAAATGGAGGGAACAAACAACACTTTATAGCAATACTGTCATGGTTATGTAAACTATAAACAAAACAATTGGCCTGACATTTCATCCTGTTGCTGTGTTCCAATAACAAACTTCAAGGCTCCATCCCCATTTTAGGTCATTACCCATGCCTGCTGCCAAACCCATCCCCATTGCTCCAGAATATGTTTCCATTTCGCACAAAGTCTGCAGGGTATGGCAACTGAAGAGGTGCCAACACTATAAGTAGTACAGTGATCCCTCGATTTTCACGGGGGTAGCGTTCCTAGACTGCCCGTGAAAGTTGAATTTCCGCGAAGTAGAGATACGGAAGTAAAAACACCATTTTTGGCTATGGACAGCCAAAAGCTACCCCCCCCCCCGCGCACCCTTTTCCAAGGCCGCACAAGGAGCCAGGCTTGAAGTTGGGGGCAGGGAGCAACGAAAGTGCGGAGGCCGCAAAGATTGTTTTGAATGTCTGCCGCCCCCACCCCCCCAGCGCCTCCGGCCCCCTCGCCACTACCCCCCCCTATCCACCCTTCTCACCGGCTTTCTTGGGGCACGGGTCCTCCTGCAGCAGCGCTGGCGGCTCCAGCTTCTCGTCCTCCTCAACCGGCCACTAGCCGCTCTGAGTGCTTTGAGAATGCCTGCCCCGCCCCTCTCGCAGTCCCTTACCTGAGAGCGCTTTCATCCCAGCTGTCAGCGAGGGGGCTGCAGGAGAGGCGGGGCAGGTGTTCTCACACAGAGAGAGCAACATACAGAGCAAGATAGAAAGGAGAGAGGGAGAGAGGGAGAAAGAGAGAGAGAGAGCAAGGGGGGAGAGTGGAAGGTAGAGAGAGAGAAATGATAGAAAAAAGGAGAGAAAAGAGAAATGAGAAAATGATTGAAGCAGAGAATGACAGGAAAGAGAGAGAAAGAAAGAGAGAAGTGACTCTTGGTGATGACGTATGACATCATTGGGTGGGAAAACCGTGGTATAGAAAAAAACCCGTGGAGTATTTTTTAATTAATATTTTTTGAAAAACCGTGGTATAGCCGTTTCGCAAAGTTTGAACCCGCGAAAATCGAGGGATCAATGTATACCAATTTTCTCAACTGAAACAGTAACGACAGGACACTGTTTTTATAAAGTTCTCTGTGTCATTTTGTTCCTGTATGCTTTTTTTTCCCTGGTCTGGACTTTTCAATGCTTCTAGGCCATTTTAAATTGCTACCCTTTAGACGTAATAAAAATAATAATTCAACTTCAGCTTTGGTTCCTCAAAAACCGGAAAGTGGCATTTAAAACCCTTTTCCTGAATTAGGTTGGGAAAGCTTCTCTGCTGCTGTTGTAAATACGATGAATTAAACATAGAGAAATAATTATTTGGATGACTTGCTTGGATGGACCTGTATAAACACTCTCCTTGTAGGCCTGGAGATACAGAATATATAATGGAGGTGGGGAGAAGCAAAACCAAACGGGTCCACTGTGTTATGCAAGGCACATGAGAATAAACAACTGCCTATTTCTGATTCTAAGATTATAACAGGAAAGGTCTGGATTCTTTGCCTGGCTCCCTTTTTCCACTTGCACCAAATACCAGTAACTCCTTTTTCCTATTGTGTCCCCATGGTGTTATTGCCATCTTGTGCCCAACCCATCTGATGCCATTTAAAATCACCCATAAAGGCAATTTGTAATTAAAAGTTGTGCTTTCTCCCTCAAACAGCCAGCAGTTTTACTGTGAGTACCATTAAATAAGTTTTCCTGACCACTTTGTCAGTGGCAGTGTTGTGTGAGTCTTGGAAATGAAAACAGCTTCCAGGGCTCTTCTGCTTTAAGACTGGGAGGTTCTCTTTTTTAAAACTGGAATCTTCCTCTGCATATAATCAGATACAGTAATACCTCGTCTTACGAACCTAATTGGTTCCCGGGGGAGGTTCGTAAGATGAAAAGTTCGTAAGACGAAACATTGTTTCCCATAGGAAACAATGTAAAATCAATTAATCCGTGCAACGGAAAAACCCCCGCAAAAAAACGCCACCACCCAGCTGTCACCTTTTGAAACAGCCGGGGGTGCTTCCCAGCGTCCTCCTGAACCCGAACGCCAAACCCGAACTTCCGGGTTCGGCGTTCGGGAGGCCGCCAAGAATTCCCCCAGCTGTTTTAAAAGGTGACAGCCGGGTGGCGGGGCTTCCCAGCAACCTCCCGAACCCAAACTTTTGCCGAACTTCCAGGTTCGGCATTCGGGAGGCCGCTTGGAAGCCCCGCCACCCGGCTGTCACCTTTTAAAACAGCCGGGGGGCTTCCCAGCAGCCTCCCGAACGCCGAACCCGGAAGTTTGGGTTTGGCGTTTGGGTTCAGGAGGATGCTGGGAAGCCCCCTGGTTGTTTCAAAAAGTGACAGCCGGGCGGCGGGGCTTCTCGGCAGCGGCGACGGCGGGTTCGTAAGAAGAAAAAAGTTCGTAAGAAGAGGCAAAAAAATTTTGAACCCCGGGTTCGTATCTTGGGTTGTTCGTAAGATGAGGGGTTTGTATCATGAGGTATCACTGTATATAATTTTTATTGGGATCAATGCAGGAATGAAAATGTACTTACCTTCCCTAGTAGCTCGGGAATGTGCACACACAGCACACATGCCACTGTCTATGCATATGCAAAACCTCCTGTGTATGCATAGATGGTTAGAACCAGGCCACAATGGCAGCCGGGCAAATGAGGATGGGGCTCAAGCAACCACCACTAGTGGCTTACCAAGGCACCCGACACCGACGCTACTCCCTTGTGTGAGCTGGTGAGTGGGCTACATTACACCTCTGGATTAATGACCATTCATTCTAATAAATAGAAACACATATTACTGTAGAAAGTGAGCACGTACCTCTCTTAGAAGAATGAAATATTTTGGGAAATGTTAAAATAAGGCAGAATATTATACTGTATTTCTCCAAAGGGAGAAATGGAGAAACATTTTTTTAGAGGCAGCAAGCAGCCCCCACTTTCCTTAATATCCCACAGCAGATATTAGCACTTAAGAAACAAAGAGATAATTGAAAAAGGAAGATGTGTATCTAAGCAGCCCTATTCATAAACAAAGCAAATACTGTAGGCAGAAATCCATACAAGACAGGATATTTTGAAACTCCTGCAACAAAATCTGAAGAAAGGCAGAAGGTTAGAATTAGAAGCATCCTCCTTACTCAAGATCCAAAACAGAATGAAAGCTATTACTCAACACCTTTTCAGAACACACGTGCCTTCCTTGTACCATCCCAGAACAATCCAAAGTTTACCTGAAAGCTCAGATAAGCAATAAGCCAAAGACTGACAAGATTAGCTCAAACAAACACCTAGGATTTCCTCTTTTGTCCATAGAGACAGCTATGACCCCTACATGATCCCATAGGAATCTGACTACAACTAATAGAATACATGTTCTTACACAGGAACAGGAAGCTCAAGTGCAAAGCCCAAAGAAGGTATTATACCACTCTCACTCTCCCACTCTCAACTCCATTTTGTCAGCTGCCCAGAACCACCATCCCATGTGGTTCTGCTTCATCAATAAACCATCTTTCCAATCAACCTCCATGTTTCCAGTGTCTTTCTTTCAACCAAACAGATATTTCTTCCCGCACCACATCAGCTTTGCAATAAACACAATTTGGCATATACACTGCTCAAAAAAATAAAAGGAACGCTTAAACAACACAATATAACTGGAAGTAAATCAAACTTCTGTGAAATCCAACTGTCCACTTAGGAAGCAACACTGATGGACAATCAGTTTCACATGCTGTTGTGCTCATTCAACTGTGTACAGAATATTTCATACATTTAGAATATTTCATACATTTAGGTCTGGGATGTGTTATTTGAGTGTTGCCTTTATTTTTTTTGAGCAGTATATTATACCAGAGAAAGTCTCTTGAGCAGACTCCTTGCTTGGAGGTCTGGCAGGTAAAGAGCTTCCTCTACCTCTCCTCATCATTTTCAGAGACCTGGCCAAATAAAAGAAGTTAAATAGGCATGCTATTTGTGGACAGTCCAGCTAAATAGAGAAGGATCTACCTTAACTGTCTCGGGCAGGGCTTCCCTTATTACTGGGAATTTTCCATTTGATGGACAAGGCAACCGCTGCACCTTCCATATAGTTAGGTCCAATAAAAATGAAATAACATTTATTTATTTATTTATTTATTTATTTATATTTATTTATTTATTTATTTATTTGGTTAGTTGGTTAGTTGGTTAGTTGGTTAGTTGGTTACTTGGTTAGTTGGTTACTTGGTTACTTGGTTAGTTGGTTAGTCCAATACATAATACACATTGAAGAGAATAGATATGTAGTAATATAACTAAAGAAACGAATAGAAGAAAAGATATAAAAGTATAGGTGAACATATTTGAAAGGAAGAAAAGATAAATGAGATAAGGAGAGACAATTGGACAGGGACGGAAGGCACACTGGTGCACTTATGCACGCCCCTTATATCACCTTGTGAAGAAAAAACAGGGACAGATTTTATTTTGAGAGAAGCTCTTGAGAAAGCCTGCTGAACTTTTCCTCAGGATTTGATGACAAACAACCATCTGTTTAGTTATGAAGGCTACGAACCTTCTTACTCACAACTTGTATACATACAGTAGGAATGTGTTTTATAATCCAGCAGCAGCACTAATGACCTCCTCCTTAGCCGACTGTACTCTGGGCAATGACAAGAAACTTGATTCATGTATGATAATTATTCAGAAACTCTTAAACATGTAAATAGGAGTTATTTCCCAGGAGGAACAATATTTGGGCAAGACATAAGTAGAAATAAAAAGAGATGTGGTGGCTTAGCGGTTAAGGTGCTGAGCATGTCGATCAGAGAGGTCGGCAGTTTGGCGGTTCAAATCCCTAGTGCTGCATAACGGAGTGAGCTCCCGTTACTTGTCCCAGCTTCTGCCAACCTAGCACTTCGAAAGCATGTAAAAAATGCAAGCTGAAAAATAGGGAACCACCTTTGGTGGGAAGAAACAGTGTTTCATGCGCCTTTGGCATTCAGTCATGCCAGTCACATGGCCACAATGACGTCTTCGGACAGCGCTGGCTCTTCGGCTTTGAAACGGAGATGAGCACCACCCCCTAGAGTCAGGAATGGCTAGCACAGTGGTGGCGAACCTTTTTTGGTTCACGTTCCAAAAGAGTGTGTGTGCGTCTGCTAGGACACGTGCATATACCCACACCCATTCCCTGTGGCACGTGGGCCATAGGTTTGTCATCACTGGACTAGCACATATGTGCAAGGGGAATCTTTACCTTTAAGTAGGAATATACAGTGCATGCCTGAATTTTAGGCATCATTAATTAACTGTCAGCATTTGGATCCTACTGATGCTGAAAAAAATGGGGAAATGGTTTTAAATGGTTTCAAACCAAATGTTGATGTTAAAAGTTAATTAACCTAAGAGTAAATGTCCTTACTGGGGGGGGAAATTATCTACCAGTTTTGATTTGTTGCAATAAGATCACTTGAATTAAAAGTAGAGGGAAAGAGATGCTTTACCTCATCAAACTATTTTGAAAGTGAATAAGGGAAAGAGATTGGAATAAAATGATCATATAGCAAGCCGCTCAGTCCTGAGAATTTCTTTAGTATTCTGAGCCCATGTCAATACCGATTGGGACTGCCTGGGAAAAAGCCAATTTAGAATGTGAAAGTGGTACCTCTACATAAGAACACCTCTACTTAAGAACTTTTCTGGATAAGAACTGGGTGTTCAAGATTTTTTGCCTCTTCTTAAGAACCATTTTCTACTTAAGAACCCAAGCCCGGAAAAATTTATCAGGAAATTTGAGAGCGGCACGAAGGCCCGGGCAGTTTCCTGCCAATTCTCCCTTTGATCCCGGCCATCTCAGGCTTTTCTGGGCTGCGGAGGAGCCTTTCGATGCACTTAAGGAGGCTTTGGCAGTCCAGAGCGAACGAAGCATTTTTCCTTTCTCTGGGCACTTGGAGAGGGAATAAACCTTTGCCAGCGCCCAGAAAAAAGAAACGCTCTCTTCGCTCTGGGCAGCCCAGAGCGAATGGAGCATTTTCCTTTCTCTGGGCACTTGGAGAGGAATAAACCTTTGCCAGCACCCAGAGAAAAGAAACACTCCCTTCGCTCTGGGCAGCCCAGAGCGAATGGAGCATTTTCCTTTCTCTGGGCACTAGGAGAGGGAATAAACCACTTTGCTGTGGTGACTCCCTCACACTGCCTCCTATACACCTGGTGCGAGGTTGCCTCCCAGAGCATCTGGGTGCAGAAAGGCAAAAAGGGGCTCTTCGCCGTGGCCAAATCAACTCAGCTTCAGCCAAACTGAGGAGTCACCACAGTGAAGGAAAGGCGCTGGCTACAAAGTGAGCGAGCGACAGGAGAGGGGAGCCCTTCAGCATGGGAAGGAAGAGGAAGCAGGTAGCAGCAGCAGCCGCAACCTTTCGGTCAAAGGAGCGGGAGGTTCCCTCCTGCCCGCCTGGGTTTCTCTCTCTGGCGCGGTGTATGGGAGGCACATGCTCCTCCTCGCCGCTTCATAGTCTCTCTCTTTTTTTAAGCCTTAAAGTTTTGGATTTTTTTTAATCCCCTGCCTTCACCTTCTTCCTTTGGCAGCGACTGTCCTCCCACTCTTCTTCCTCCTCCTCCTCCCACCCAAATTCCGAGTTTTTATTTCTTTCCTAATTAGTTTGCATGAATTATTTGCTTTTACATTGATTCCTATGGGAAAAATTACTTCTACTTACAAACTTTTCTGCTTAAGAACCTGGTCACGGAACAAATTAAGTTCTTAAGTAGAGGTACCACTGTAATGCTTAAAAATGTACATTCGTGCTTATGATGAGATATTATGATTAAATAGAGCTGAGAAAATTGTGTCAAAATTGTGAAATTTTGATACAAAATTATGATGCAATTAAAAAGAGCAAACGAAATAAATCTCCATTTGACATTGTTGAGATTCCTGTTTTATAAAATTGCTCTAATATGCATCTCCTCGGCTGCAAAGACCTGCGTTCCCTTTCTGTGTGTCTCCTTACCTGTTACCCTAAAACCATATGTTTGAAATGTGATGCGGATAAGAACAAAACAACATTACATGCAACAAATATCACTTTTCTCCTGATCCCATCATCACTTTTTCTGACTAGGAAAATGGCCAAGTATGGCTACATCAATTGAGAAAAGCTTGCCCTTTTCTGCCTAGTGCAATGATATCGTTAATATTTCTGGTGGGTTTTTCCCCTTTTTTTTCTCTTTCTCTTCTCTCTCTCTCCTTTCCCACATTGTGCCCAAGAGAAACCAGGAGTTTTATAATGAGCTTTCTTAGTGTCAATTAATAGTCCCAAACTGGTAGCCATATGAATTTTCATTAACTTCTGGGTTTTTCTTGGCTGAATAATTCATACTTATAATATTGATCTTTCAATGATTCCACTTCCTCTTTCAATCTTACTGAAAGGGGAAGTGGCCCAGGGCCCAGATCAGAAGTGGGTTTATCTTAACTTCTCTACTGGTTCACATTGCGTCAGAAACAAACTTCCTGTTGGGCCATAGGGCCATTTTTCACCCACCCCAGGCTTCAGAATTTCTGGTTGGGCTATTGGGCTGTTTTTCACCCTCCTCAGGCTTTAGGAAAGCCTCAGGAACCCGTGGATGGCGAAAAATGGACACAACAACTTCCAGTTGGTCCATTGGGTCATTTTTCACCTTCCGCAGGCTTTGGGATGCTTTCCTGAAGCCTAGGCAAGGTGAAAAATGACTCAACAGGAATTTTGTTTCTGAATTTCTGGTTGGGCCACCCGTTGGGTCTGTTTCTCACCATCCATGGGTTCCTGAGGCTTTCCTTTGGAGGAAAGGCAAAAACGACCTCCTCTCCACATCCTCTGGAAGGCCCCAAATTAACTGGAATATATCTTTCACCTCCCACAGGCTCCGGAAGCTTCAGTGAGCCCTGTGCACATGCACGCAGGGGAGAGGCAGCATAGGGAGTGTTGTGTGCACATGCGCAGCAGAGGGCATTGAATTATAGGTGTGGGCACGCATGCGTGCACCTATAAAGCCCTATATGCCTAAGGACCAAATTACCTACGGGACCATCTCCATCCTCATGTATCCCAGCGACCGGTCAGAGCCCACAGAGTCAGCCTTCTCCATGTCCCATCAGCCAAGCAATGCCGGCTGGCAGGTCCTAGGACAATGATGGCGAAGCTTTTTTTCCTCGGGTGCCAAAAGAGCATGCACACACACTATCACGCCTGCACGAGTGTTCACACCCATAATTCAATGACTGGGAGGGTGAAAACATCTTCCCCCACCCTTTCAGAGGCCCTTCTGGTGGGCACAGTTGGCTCGTGTTTACGCTCCCTAGGCTCCAAAGGCTTCCCCGGAGCTGGGAGAGGGTAAAAATGCCCTCTTTCATCCCTCTGGAGGGTCTCGGGAAGCCAAAAGCGACCTCCCAGAGCCTCTGTGTGAGGCAAAAATCAGCTAGCCGGCCCACACATGCACGTTGGAGCTGAACTAGGGCAACAGCTCCTATGCCAGCAGAAATGGCTCTGCGTGCCACCTGTGGCACTTGTGCCATAGGTTCGCCATCAGTCTCCTAGGGGAAGGGCCTTCTCTGTGGCAGTTCCAACCCTCTGGAATCAACTCTCCCCTGGATATTCACATTGCCCCCACTCTCCTGGCCTTCTGGAAGGCTTTAAAAAATTACCTTTGCTGGCAGGCTTGGGGCCATTGAGCTCCCATAACTTGCTCCGGTCATTAGTATGATTGTGGTATGAATGAGTGTGGTTGCATGGCTTTATAACACCGGTTTCTTAGATCACTTTTAATATTGGGCTTTTGAATTGTTTTGTATTTCCTTTTATATGTTGTAAACCACCCTCAGTCTTCAGAGAAGGGTGTCATATAAAATGAATGAACAAATGAATGAATGAATGAACAAACAAGCAAAGAAATGAACAAACACACAAACACACAAACACACAAACACACAAACACAAAGAAACAAACAAACAAACAAATATTGTGCGCATGCACCCCCTTTTGGCACCTAAGCAAAAATAAGTTAGCCCTCACTGATCTAGGCAAGCTATGTGTGACAGTTCTAAGGCCACTATATGAATGTATGAATAATATAAATTAATAAATGAAGGAGAGAGGGTGTTACGCTGGGCCCTTAGCAATTAGCCCCCAGTGAGTTTGGAATAAATTTCAAACACAAACGCAGTCACAGAGAAAATGACAGCAAGTTTATCAAACAATCTTGAGTTAAATTATTCTCACCCGAGACAGTCCTTGAATGCAGCAGCAGCATGCCAAAACCAAAAGAGCAAATAAGACAGCTGTAAATCTCCACAGCTACCCACACCAACAATCTTCAAGAGTTTGTTAACTATGAACTGTCCAAAGTTCAGTAGAAGTCCTAGAATAGTACAAGCTGTAGCTATGTTCGTTCAGGAGACTCTTTCTCAAACGGATAAACGTCCACAGCCCATGTTTCCCAGCATCCGCTTTTATCACCAACTCATTAGCATAATTACCCCTTTGAGCAAATGTACTCCCTTATCTTCTTAAACGCCTGCGCAGGTGTTCCCTTCAAGTCACAAGCCTGCGCACACGGGCATCCACAAGTGGATCCTCCTCCGATTCTGATGACTCACTAATTGAAGCACTGACTGGTGGGCTGGCTGCACCCATCTCCCTATCTGTTTCCTCTTCCCCACTGTCTGTCCCTCAGAGCCAACTTCACTGCCGGATTCTGTTGGCAATAAAACAGGTCTCTGATAAACCGAGGATTCCCATAAATCAACATCAAAATCCCCCACTGCAGGAGCTGGCCCAGAGCCAACCACAACAGAGGGTTTTTAAGAAGATTTGTTATTTAAAAGCAGTAACATGGGGACTATGACAGCACTGACAGCATAAGGTCTAGAGGCAAATCTACATAGACATTATAACCCATTAGTGCGCTGATTGCTTTACACGCAGAACACAGGATGCATATACTCTAATCCATCTTCTTGACACTATTTTTCTTCAAATAGCAATTTCCCATAACTTTTCAACAAGGAGCCATGTCTTTTGGCACTGCTAGGTCCCATATATTTCCAAATTTTGTTTTACGGAGCGAGCTAGAACGAAGGTACAGACTACTTCTGCAAGGTAACAAAAATGGAACAGAAGAAGGATAAAATCCCTTTGTAAAACAGAACTATGCAAATACATTGGACTTCCATGGAAAGCCTGCTATGGATTGTGAAAAGCTAATATCTTTGGAGGCCATCTGTTTGGGAAACTCAATGTAAGAAGACCCTGTATCTTTAAAAAAAAAAAAAAAAGCTTATGCTATCATCAAAATGTTCTGAGAACGCGGTCTTCCCCACTTAATAATTATAACAACAACAGAGTTGGAAGGTGTTGTGATTCCGTCTGAGGCTCCTCAGGGAACGGCTGAATCTCTGCCGGCTCCCTGCTCAGAGGGGGAGGAGGAGGAACAGGAGGAGGAGGAGGAGGCCCAGGCAGAAGGGGAGGAGGAATATCAGGCCGAGGGAGAGGGAGAACAGCCAGAATCCCCCGGGGTGGAGCTCTCCCCAGCAAGCAGCCTGGAGTCCTTAGATGAAAATGCTCAAGCCATCATCGATCACAGGCAGAGAAGAGCAGCACAACGAAGGGGACAATTAGCCAGGTACTTCCAGTCCTAAATAGGTAACAGCTGGGTTTGGGTGTGGTTCTCCCCAGAAAGGCTGAAAAGGCAGACCCACCCTTCCTGTATTGTGGAGTAGTATCTTTGGGAGTCCTGGGACCTGGCTGTGATCTTTGGCGTCTCTGATTCTGACTTGTGGCCTTGAAGGCTGAAACCTTGGGGGAAAAGGCGTGGGGGCTTATTCTCTACAGTGGTGTGTGTGCCAGCAAGAAGTCTGCTGTATTGTCTGGCCGTCAGGACTTTGCTGTGAAGCCTCATAGCCTGCCTGTTGGGAAGAACAGGTTTTTCTCTGTGTTTATTTTTCAAACTATAAAGTGCTTTTGCTTTTACCAGCGTGTCTGACTGCTTTTTCCAGTTGGTGTTGAAGTCTGGGGGCACCCAGACAGAACAGAAGGGACCTTGGAGGTCTTCTAGTCTGCTTAGGCAGGAAACCCTACACTACTTCAGACAGATGGTTATCCAACATCTGCTTAAAAACCTCCAGTGTTGGGGCATTCACAACTTCTGGAGGCAAGCTGTTCCACTGATTAACTGTTCTGACTGTCAGGAAATTCCTCCTTAGTTCTAAGTTACTTCTCTCCTTGTTTAGTTTCCACCCATTGCTTCTTGTTCTATCATCAGGTGCTTTGGAGAATAGGTTGACTCTTTCTTCTTTGTGGCAACCCCTGAGATACTACAACACTGCTCTCATGTCCCCCCCTGGTCCTTCTTTTCATTAAACTAGCCATGCCCAGTTCCTGCAACCATTCTTCATATGTTTTAGCCTCCAGTCCCCTAATTATCTTTGTCTCTTTTCTCTGCACTTTTTCTAGAGTCTCAATATCCTCTTTGCATTGTGGCGACCAAACTGAATGTAGTATTCCAAGTGTGCCTTGTAAAGTGGTATTAACACTTCACATGATCTTGATTCTATCCCTCTGTTAATGCAGATTAGAACTGTTGTGTTGGCTTTTTTAGCAGCTGCTGCACACTGCTGGCTCATATTTAAATGCTTGTCCACTAGGACTCCATCACTCCGTGGCCTGCATTGGCTGCTGATCAGTTTCCAGTCACAATTCAAAGTGTTGGTAATGACCTTTAAAGCCCTACATGGCATTGGACCAGAATACCTCCGGAACCGCCTTCTACCGCACGAATCCCAGCGGCCGATAAGGTCCCACAGAGTTGGCCTTCTCCGGGTCCTGTCGACCAAACAATGTCATTAGGTGGGTCCCACGGGAAGAGCCTTCTCTGTGGCGGCCCTGGCCCTCTGGAATCAACTCCCCCCAGAGATTAGAATGGCCCCCACCCTCCTGGTCTTCTGCAAATTACTTAAGACCCACCTATATCGCCAGGCATGGGGGAACTAAGACATATCCCCCAGGCTTATTATATTTCACGTTTGGTGTGTATGTGCTGTGTGGTTTTTAATTGTTGGGATTTTTATATATTTTATTATTAGATTTGTCCCATTGTTATACTGTTTTTAATTGCTGTTGTGAGCCGCCCCGAGTCTTCAGAGAGGGGCGGCATACAAATCTAATAAATAATAATAATAATAAAGATCCCTCTCACAGTTACTACTGTTGAGCAATGTACCTGTGCATCTTGTTTTTCTTGCCTAAATGTAGAACCTTACTTTTTTTCACCATTGAATTTTCAACTCCCCCCCGGAGATCAGAACTGCCCCTACTCTTCCTGCCTTCCGTAAACTCCTTAAAACCCACCTTTGCCATCAGGCATGGGGGAACTGAAACATCTTCCCCTGGGCATGTTTAATTTATATATGGTATGCTTGTGTGTATGTCTGTTAGTATATGGGGTCTTTTTTAAATCTTTAATATTTTAAATTGTCAGATTATTTATGATTTGTTTCCACGTGTTGTGAGCCGCCCCGAGTCTTCGGAGAGGGGCGGCATACAAATCTAAGTAATAAATAAAAATAAATAAATTTTGTTAGATAGCGCTCATGGTTCAAGTTTGTCAAGATCCTTCAGTATTTTGCACCTATCTTCTGGAGTGTTGGCTATTCCTGCCAGTTTGGTGTCAAACTGAACTATGTGATACCATATTGTTATTGTTTTCCCATTCCGGTTGGCCACTGATTTCCCCAAAAATAAATCATAATCCCATCCCCCTTTCCCCCTGTTTTATTCCTTTTTCTATAAATTAATAAAGTATATTTTTTTAAAAAAGACATGCAGCCCCCTATTCCTCCCTGCACTACCCAGTAATAGAGTGAACGTTGAATTAGCTGCTCCAGTTCCCATTGCACACAAAGCAAACGCTTGCTAAAGGCCACATCAGCAAGGACAATTCTTCACGAGGAGAACCAGAGCATGGAAGATACAAATTGTTGCACAGATGATACACTATCTGCAATGACTCATTCAGGATTCAAGGGGAAAGCAAGGTCATCGTCTCAATGGCACAATCTGTGATTTACAGGGTCCTTGGGCAAGAGACATCCACGTAGACCTGGCACCGGGACAGGATGTGTTGTCTTTTTCGTAGCTTGGGAATACTCTTCAGAGAAGAAAGGCAGGCACTTGTGGATGATAAATCAGTCCTCCTTTGTCTGCTGCTCTTCCGGCCTCAGCCTCTGATTGAAGCTGAGTGTCGGTATCAGCTACATCTTCAAAGAGGCTAAAAATGGCATAAAGCAGTTCAAGCTTTGTAAATGAAAAGAGCCCCCTTTAAAAAAAATATATCATTCAACAGTTCCAACTGATACAAGGCAGAACAAACTAACTGAAATGAATTGAGCTAACTCATAGATAAACTAAGATCACACAATTAGGCTGCAAACTTTTTTCTTTTCATAGAAATATAGAAGATTGACGGCAGAAAAAGACCTCATGGTCCATCTAGTCTGCCCTTATACAAATGGCATACAAATTAAATAAATAAATAAATAAATGAATGAATGAATGAATGAATGAATGAATGAGTAAGTAAGTAAGTAAGTAAGTAAGTAAGTAAGTAAGTAAGTAAGTAAGTAAGTAAGTAAGTAAGTAAGTAAGTAAGTAAATAAATAAATAAATAAATAAATAAATAAATAAATAAATAAATAAATAAATAAATAATATTTCCTGTATTTTATCTTAGGATGTACATTTATCCCGGGCATGTTTAAATTCAGTTACTGTGGATTTACCAACCACGTCTGTTTGTTCCAAGCATCCACTACTCTTTTCAGTAAAATAATATTTTCTCATGTTACTTCTAATCTTTCCCCCAACTAACTTCAGATTGTGTCCCCTTGTTCTTGTGTTCACTTTCCTATTAAAACCACTTCCCTCCTGAACCTTATTTAATCCTTTAGCATATTTAAATGTTTCGATCATGTGCCCCCCTTTCCCTTCTGTCCTCCAGACTATACAGATTGAGTTTATTCTTTCCTGATAAGTTTTATGCTTAAGATCTTCCATCAATTTTGTAGCCCATCATTGGACCCATTCAATTTTATCAATATCTTTTTGTAGGTGAGGTCTCCAGAACTGGGCACAGTATTCCAAATGTGGTCTCACCAGCGCTCTATATAGCTGGATCACAATCTCCCTCTTGCTGCTTGTTATACCTCTAGCTATGCAGCCAAGCATTCTACTTGCTTTCCCTACTGCCTGTCCGCACTGTTCACCCATTTTGAGACTGTCAGAAATCATTACCCCTATCGAGTCCCCCATTGTCTCAAAACTAGGGCTTCATCAGGTGACAGGCGGAGCCAGAAAACATCTGCAAGGAGAGGTCAGAAAAGCCAAGACAGCGTTTGTTCTAGTTGGGGCATCATGGGCACCCCTACCTGAGGCAGGGGAGTCTATCTATAGTAACTCATGGATTTATCAGCTACCAGTAGATCATTACTGTAATAAACACTACACAGGGCTGGCCTTAGCTTCTCAGAAATTACCACTGGTCCAAGGCATGGTTTTTTGCTCTAATCATTGGGATTATATAACATCAACTTTGTAGATCCTGCATTGGTTGTCTTGGTTTCTGGGTAGAGTTTGAAGTACTGGTTTTACCTTCTAAAGCTCTTTATGGTGTACCAATCACAACTTCTGGAGGCAAGCTGTTCCACTGACTAACTGTTTTGACTGTCAGGAAATTCCTCCTTAGTTCTAAGTTACTTCTCTCCTTGTTTAGTTTCCACCCATTGCTTCTTGTTCAACCTTCAGGTGCTTTGGATAATAGGTTGACTCCTTCTTCTTCTTTGTGGCAATCCCTGAGATATTGGAACACTGCTCTCATGTCCCCCCTGGTCCTTATTTTCATTAAACTAGCCATGTCCAGTTCATGCAACCATTCTTCATATGTTTTACCACTGGTCCAAGGCATGGTTTTTTGCTCTCATCATTGGGATTATATAACATCAACTTTGTAGATCCTGCATTGGTTGCCTCTTGGTTTCTGGGTAGAGTTTGAAGTACTGGTTTTACCTTTTAAAGCTCTTTATGATGTACCAATCAGGGATGAAATTCAGCAGGTTCTGACAGATTCTGGAGAACTGACAGCAGAAAGTTTGAGTAGTTTGGAGAATACTATCTGTTGCTGGCCCCAGAATGGGGTGGGAATAGATATTTTGCAAGATCCTTCCCCCAGGAGTCAGGAGGGAATGGGGATTTTACAGTATTTTCCCCCCTGCTGTGCCCATCAAGCCACCCTCACAGAATTGGTAGGCAAAATTTTTGAATTTCACCGCTGGTACCTGTTCTGCTGGCGTGTTTCAACCGCCCGTAATTACAGGGTAATTAGTCCAGGAAGACACACACCACACGATAAAAGGAAAACCCAAAAGTTTTTATAAACAGAAAAACAGAAACAGCTCCCTTTTTAAATGTCAATGGGATTTTCTGGTACACACAAGGCACAGGTTAAATGCAATCCAATTGCTCACCCAATAACTGGGAAATTGAGTCCAATTCTAAAGTCCAGAGAGTCCACACACAATCTTGAACAGCACAAAAACCATGATCTTGACGAAACAATGAATCAGATAAACTGCCATGAGGCTAAAATACCAAGCTGCACTTTTATCTGTAGCACTAATTACAGCAGCCCCGCCCAACCACAGGTGGCCTCATTTTCTCTTGTAATAATCCTTCAGTTGTTGTCTCCTAGGCATCACTCTACGCATGCGTGGATGTGTCATTAATTCTTGTTCAGAATCCAGGGATGATACAGATGATTGATCTCCTCCTGGGCTGTCTGCCAAACTCCCCTCTTCCCTGTCACTCACGCTTCCTTGGTCAGAGGAGGCTTCATCGGCAGATTCCATTGGGAGCAAAACAGGCCTGTGGCATGTGGATGTTTCCCCCACATCCACCTGCACATTCCTTAGGGCAGGAGCTGGGCCAGAGCTAACCGCAACAGTACCAATGTACCATTCCTGACCAGTTTGATCACAGACTGCTACTGATACACAAAATTTGGGAGGTCATCATTGGTGGGCTGCTGCCTTGATGGGGGGGGGGAACGCAGTGGGGTAGCAAAAATGAAGCTCCACCCCAGAGCACCCAATTTGCACTGAAAGATGTTAAAAGAAAATGCAAGGCATCCAGCATAAGCCACACCCACAATGTGGTAGTAAAAATTTTGGTATCCCTTCCCTGGATGTCATGGAGTAGAAACAAGGAAGCTCTTCTTCTCTGTGGAAGTGCTGCCACTTTAGTGTTTGGGGAGGAAAATAGGGAAAAGAATCTGCTTACCAGGTATTCATCTGGCTAGCGTCTAGTCTGGTCAGCTTCAGCACATTATTTTATCCCCTGGTTAGGGCTTTAAAAAACTTTATTCAGAGAGAGTAACAATGAAAAAGCTTGCAAGCTGGTAAGAGCTGGGAAAATTGTTCGAACCTGTTAGGGCTGGAAAGAAACATTCATAGCAAATAGAGAATGGGAAAAAAATTAGAAAGACAGGGTTTGGAAAACATTCTCCGTAGACAGTAACAATGAAAGAGCTTGCAAGTCGGTCAGAGCTGGGAACATCGTTAGCACCTGGTTAGGGATGGAAAGAAACTTATTTGGAGCAAGTTAGAGCAATGAAAAAGTCCTACAAAGACTTAGGGCTTGGGAAACATTATTCGCAGAGAGAAAAATAAAAAACCCTGCAATGTAAGAGCTAGGAAGATTGCTAGTAGCTAGTTAGGGCTGGGGGGAGGGGGGGAAGGCTACATTCTGAGTATAAGATGCACCCAAATTATCAGCCTCTAATAGTGCAGAGTCTAAGCTCAGGTGCTTGTCAGTGCAGTCTAACTATATTTACTAACTCTATTGTGAAGAAGGCCCTTATGGCACAAATGCTGTTGTAGGTTAAGCATCAACCAGGGTGAATTCCCAATGCTCCTGCTCCCATGGTGGCTGTTGTCCTTTTGTGAATGTGAAGCGTTTTAACAGCAAGGCTTAATCAATGAACCAAGATTCCCGCTGACTTTCTTTAATGAGTTACAGGTACAGTACAGAACAGAATCTGGAGAATTGAAATAGGAAGCTTCCAGTCCTCCATTAGTAGCAGGGTGATTAAGGGAGGGTCTTCGAACCTGAGCTGGGGTAGCGCAGTGGTTAGCGTGCAGTGCTGCAGGCTACTTCAACTAACTGCTAGCTGTATTTCCAACAGTTCAAATCTCACCACCGGCTCAAGGTTAACTCAGCCTTCCATCTTTCCGAGGTGGGTAAAATGAGGACCCAGATTGTTGGGGCCAATTGGCTGATTCTGTAAACCACTTAGAGAGGGATGTAAAAGCACTATGAAGTGGCATATAACTCTAAATGCTATTATTATTGCTATTTGAAGTTTTGGGATCTTTTTCTCCCAGGCTGTTTCCATAATGGGCTAAAAATCTATTTCTGGAAACTGATTCTTTAATACGCCAGGAATGATATCTCCTTTCTGCTGATTGTGTCTAGAGATTTCTTCTCTCAGCCTCAGGACAATCTTTCACACCGATTAGGTCACCGGTGTGAAAAGCCATTATTATAAAAAACTCAGAGAACATATTTTTATTGGATGCTATGTAATATACATTTTAACTTCCCTGTGTTAGATCTATGACTGTATTTTAATTATATGCACCAAGACAAATTCCTTGTGTGTCCAATCACACTCGGCCAATAAAAATTCTATTCTATTCTATTCTATTTTATTCTATTCCATTCTATATTTTTTAAAAACCTCAAACATATCTATCAATCAGTTACTCCAAACTCTGGATGGATTTTTTTTACCGGTACTAAAAATGCAGGAGGTTTTACAGATGAGTTAGGAAGCAGCTCATAACGCCTCTGAAAATCTTATTCTCCCCTGCAAAGACGTATCTGATCTGATGCCTCTGTGTTGCTTTTTCCCAGTCTTAAAACTTTGCTGGGGATTAGAAAACCAAAAAGACCCATTGGAAGGAAGAATCAACTAGCAAGGGGAAAGATAAATCGCCTCCCACCCACTGATTCTGACCTGAAAAATGCTATTTTGAATCATTTGCTTACTGTTGATCTAGTTCTGGTATTAAGAGATTAGCTGCAACAGGTTTTAGAATTATCAACAGATGAAGATCAAGGAAAATTTAAGAGTTGGAAGAAGGAAGAAATCCTGCCTAGCCTTCTTAGCCACTTCAATCCCTGCAGGTAGCATCTTCCTTAGTATTGGAAAGAAGATTGCATGTTTATTTGATGCCAATTATTATCTGTTTGGTTTGGTCCATCAGCTGCTCAAGTGAAATGAATAGTCTTGACTCCAGGGAGAATTTGGAAGGCAGCTTGAGCAAGATACTTCTAACAAGTTCTGCTTCCAGGGTGGGCCCACCTTCTCTTTCTCACAACTTCTTTGAGCCCCAGTCAGCAGCAGCTGTCCAAAAGGCAGCAATGTGTAAAGAATGGATCTTTTTTCTATTCTTCTCAGTGTTCCCTCCTCTCCCAAAAAGTGTGGATAAGTACAGTGGTACTTCTACTTAAGAACTTAATTCGTTTCATGGCCAGGTTCTTAAGTAGAAAAGTTTGTAAGTAGAAGCAATTTTTCCCATAGGAATCAATGTAAAAGCAAATAATGTGTGCAAAACCATTAGGAAAGAAATAAAAGCTCGGAATTTGGGTGGGAGGAGGAGGAGGAAGAAGAAGAGGAGGAGGAGAGTCACTGCCCAGAATGAAGGGAGCGTTTCTTTTCTCTGGGCGCTGGCAGAAGTTTATTCTCTCTCCAAGTGCCCAGAGAAAGGAAAATGCTTCGTTCGCTCTGGACTGCCAAAGCCTCCTTAAGCACCACTGAAAGGTGCTTTCCTCTGGCAGCCCAGAAAAGCCCAAGATGGCCAGGATTAAAGGGGGAATGGCAGGAAACTGGCCGGTTCTCGTGCCGCTCTCAAATTTCCTGGGAAATTTTTCTGGGCTCAGGTTCTTAAATAGAAAATGGTTCTTAAGAAGAGGCAAAAAAATCTTGAACACCCGGTTCTTATCAAGAAAATTTCTTAAGTAGAGGCGTTCTTAAGTAGAGGTACCACTGTAGTAGAGAATAAGGGTAGAAATAAGGGTAGAAATATGGCAAATGCACAGCAATGCCAACCCCAGTGATGTATTTCTTGGAATAGGTCACAAATTGGGATGGGGGAGTAGGGATCTTAGAAATATCTCGGTCAAACTACAATTCCCTTTATCAAACTGCGGCAATGTCAAGACACCTAATCCTCTTTAAAATGCAAAGGGCAGGCTTTTTTTTAAAGTCACAAAGCCCTTGGCCTTAGGCTAAATGTTCAAAGCTGAAACTGGAAAGTAAAAAAAGGGGGTGGGTGAAGAAGTGGAGTGAAAGTTATCCAGTCTTGTCTATGTGTTAGCTTTTTTCTTATTTCCATTCTCAAGGCTGAATGTTAGAAGAGACACATAATTTTGTAGACAGAGCAACAATTTATTTAAACTGCAGCCTGTCCCCATTTCCATCACCCTGACAGAAATGGATGCCTGAGGATGGACTTGAGACAGAAGTGGGATAAATTTCAGCCTCTCCCTACAGTTCATCTACATGGGGCTACCTTTGAAAAGTGTTCGGAAACTTCAGATCGTGCAGAATGCAGCTGCGAGAGCAATTATGGGCTTCTCCAAGTATGCCCATATCACTCCAACACTCCGCAGTCTGCATTGGCTGCCGATCAGTTTCCGGTCACAATTCAAAGTGTTGGTTATGACCTATAAAGCCCTTCATAGCACCGGACCAGAATATCTTCGGGACCGCCTCCTGCCGCACGAATCCCAGCGACCGGTTAGGTCCCACAGAGTTGGCCTTCTCCGGGTCCCGTTGACTAAACAATGTCGTCTGGCGGGACTCAGGGGAAGAGCCTTCTCTGTGGGGGCCCCGACCCTCTGGAACCAGTTCCCCCCTGAGATTAGGATTGCCCCCACCCTCCCTGCCTTTTGTAAACTCCTTAAGACCCACCTTTGCCGTCAGGCATGGGGGAACTAAAACACCTCCCCCTTGCCCATGTTGTTTTGTTGATTGACTGACTGTGTGCCTGTTTTTTATATATACTGTTTTTATGAGATTATTAATTTAAATTGTAACTGGATGGGTGGGCATTGGATTTGGTATTGTGTACTGTACTGTTTTTTATTATTGTTGTGAGCCGCCCCGAGTTTGCGGAGAGGGGCGGCATATAAATCCAATAAACCTAACCTAACCTAACCTATTTAAACCTGAGCGAAGCCCCCAATGGTGCTTTCTTTGGTTTTGGCTCAGGAGCTTCTGGGAACCCACCCATGAGGGTTTATAAATGCGAACCTATGGCTCAAAGGGACATGCAATTCTACCAGTGCTGTGGTTAAACAAAGCAGGGCTTAAGGTAGGCTTGTGAACCTGGTCACTGCAATAGATTCAACCAATATAGTTATGTAAGCCATGTATTAACAGGGGAAAAAGATTTAGAGTGTAACCCTAGACCAGGCGAACCTTTTTTTTCCTCGGGTGCCAAAAAAGCGTGGGTGTGCACTATTGCACATGCGTGAGTGCCCACACCCATAATTCAATGCCTGGGGTGAGCACATTGAAGCTGAACTAGGGCACTGGTTCACATGCCAGCAGATATGGCTCTGTGGGTCACCTGTGGCACCCATGCCATAGGTTTGCCATCAATGCCCTAGATCCTCTGAAAAAATCAGCTTGCTCTTTGTGTGAATAGAATAGAATAGAATTCTTTATTGGCCAAGTATGATTGGACACACAAGGAATTTGTCTTGGTGCATGTTGTGATTCCGTCTGAGGCCCCTCAGGGAACGGCTGATCCTCTGCCGGCTTCCTGATCAGACGGGGAGGATGAGGAACAGGAGGTTCAGGCAGACGGGGAGGAGGAATCTCAGGCTGAGGGAGAGGGAGGACAGCCAGAGTCCCCCGAGAGGGAGCTCTCCCCAGCAAGCAGCCTGGATTCCTTAGATGAAAATGCACAAGCAATAATCGATCTCCGGCAGAGAAGAGCAACACAACGAAGGGGACAATTAGCCAGGTACTTTCAGCACTAAAGAGGCAACAGCTGGGTTTGGGTGTGGTGCTCTCTGGAAAGGCTGAAAAGGCAGACCCACCCTTCCTGGCTTGTGGAGTATTATCTTTGGGAGTCTTGGGACCTGGCTGTGATCTTTGGCGTCTTGGAATTCTGGTTTGTGACTTTGAATACTGAAACCTTGGGGGGAAAAGGTGTGGGTCTTATTCTCTACAGTGGTGGGTGTGCCAGCAAGAAGTCTGCTGTATTGTCTGGCCATCAGGACTCTGCTGTGAAGTCTCATAGCCTGCCTGTTGGGAAGAACAGGTTTTTCTCTGTGTTTATTTTTCAAACTATAAAGTACTTTTGCTTTTACCAGCGTGTCTGGCTGCTTTTTCCAGTTGGTGTTGAAGTCTGGGGGCACCCAGACAGAACAGTGCATATGCTTTCAGTGTCCATAAAAGAAAAGATAAATTTATCAAGAATCATAAGGTACAACACCTTAATGATAGTCAATTTTGCCCATCTGTCAATTTTATCTATCTGTCAATACAGTCATAAGTGGGAGGAGAGGGGTAATAGGAACGATGAGAAGACTAATAGTAATAGTAATGCAGCCTTGGTGAATAGTTTGACAGCGTTGAGGGAATTATTTGTTTAGCAGAATGATGGCATTCTGGGGAAAAACTGTTTTTGTGTCTAGTTGTCTTGTTGTGTAGTGCTCTATGGCATTGCTTTGAGGCTAGGAGTTGAAACAGTTTACATCCAAGATGTGAGATGTCTGTAAATATTTTCACAGCCCTTGTTTAGACTTGTGCAGTATACAGGTCCTCAATGGAAGGCAGGTTGGCAGTAATTGTTTTTTCTGCAGTTCTGATTATCCTCCAAAGTCTGTGTCTGTCTTATGTGTTTAGAATTACATTCTTATACATACTTTATATGTGGCTGTTCTTTGGGGAAGCCAGCACTGTGTCACTCCAGTTTCCAAATAAGCTTTTGTTAAAGCCAAGCAGTTTAGAAACCAATTGCTTTGGCTTTGGCAATTGGCATGTGTGATATGCCAGCTGTAGACCATTCCATTGTGTACTCCAAATGTTTTGTGTATTCCACTCCAGTCTGAGCACATGGGTTCTAAGTCTGTTTTCATTCTCTCCTCTGATCAGGCATCCTTTTGACAGGTGACCAATCCAATGGGCTTGGGATCCACAGGTGAATTGTCCTTACATCTGGGATTTTCAGAGATCCCCTCCTGACCACAAGCATTGCCCTTTCTGAAAAGCTTCTGAAAGGCCAGAGGACCTTAAAACATCCCATTGATGCATGACTTAAAGACTGTGTAGCATTCTCATGTAATGTGCATAAAGAATTTGTTATTGTGTACTGTTTTTTTTATTATTGTTGTGAGCCGCCCCGAGTTTTCGGAGAAGGGCGGCATATAAATCCAATAAATCTAATCTAATCTAATCTAAAGGCTTTGAGGCCAGAGATAAATCTGGTTCATTAGGTGAACCTTATGTATCAAGACCAGGCAAGCAATTTTAGGTCATAACCCGCATTTTATCCTAGATGACCAGAAGATGAGAGGTAATGCAGTTTTGTGGTTGAAAGATAGCACTGTAGAAATCTGTCTCAGTTTTTGGCTATAGCCCATACTTTAGGCCAGTGGTTCTCAACTTGGGGGGTTGGGACTCCTTTGGGGGTTGAACAACTGTTTCACAGGGGTCACTTAAGACCATGAGAAAAGACAAATTCCCCATGGTGTTAGGAACTAAAGGTTCTATTCTGGCGCCTTGGAACAATTTTTACAATCTGACCAATCAGGTGTTTATAGTGGGGGTGTCCCTCTGCCCTTACTGCCAATCAGCTTAAAGCTTTGTTGGAAGAATTGGCACTAGACTTATGGTTTGGGGAGGTCACTACAACATGAGGAACAGTATTAAGGAGTCACAGCATGAGAAAGGTTGAGAACCACTGCTTTAGGCAAAAAAGTGCTAAAACCACCAAGCCATATTTCAAGAGTATAATAGGAATAATAGTAATAATGCAGTAGTGGGTTCCACTTAACTTTGCTAGCGGTTCGGGAACGAAAGCTCGCAGGCACATGCTTTGTGCGCACACAATGCTTCTGCACATGCGCAGAAGCTTCTGCTCATGTGCAGAGCATTTTTTATGACATTTGGGTGATTGGGCAGAGTCTCCTGCCACCACCGCTACTGTTTCGCCAAACTGTTGAGCAATGCTAGCAGTACTTGTCTACTCAGAAATTTGCAATATAAACATTGCTGTTATGTGACCAATGATGGCCTGTCACAAAACCTAGAAATTATTTACCAGCTATTAGGCAGGGCAATTGATTGTCCTTTATATTTAGCACATAATTTAGTAATAACATTTAGACTTATAGACCGCTTCCTAGTACTTTTACAGCCCTCTCTAAGCGGTTTTTCAGAATCAGCATATTGTCCCACACAATCTGGGTCCTCATTTTACCCACCTCGGAAGGACGGAAGGCTGAGTCAACCTTGGGCCAGTGGTGAGATTTGAACTGCTGAACTACAGCTAGCAGTTAGTTGAAGTAGCCTGCAATGCTGCACTCTATCCACTGCGCTTTAAGTCTTTCCCTTTTTATTGCCAACCTCCTAAAATGTGTGTTGCTCAGATGGGTCCGCACTCACCAAATTGCTGATATTAACCTGTTCCATCCTGGAAACTATATTTCAGTAAAGGCAATCCTTGACTTGCAACAGTTCATTTAGTGACTGTTCAAAGTTACAATGGCACTGATAAAATTTTATTTACGGTCAAAGACCATCAATATAATATTAGTAATAATTAAAAGGAAAAAGAACAGGAAACAGAACTTTTGACTGAGCAACCAAGATTGACCCATTGGGACTATACAAGAGATGTACATATCTCTCTATGAAGGCACACATTTGCGACGAATCCCCGCTGCTGCTGCACAGAATCTGGCCACCTGTGCCGTAATCCTGGCCTGCTCATCCCCAAGCAACCACCGGAGATAGGCAACATCCAAGCGGCCAGGATATCCCTCAATAAGTGGTAGAATATGCTTTCTCCTAATGTCAGTGTAAAAGGAGAATCTCAGGAGCATGTGTCCCTCAGTCTCCATCTCTCCTGAGCCACAAGGGCAAAATCTTTCAGTGGCTGGAGTTCCCTTGTACTTGCCATACAAAATGGCGGATGGAAGCGCACGGCACCGTACAAGAGCAAATGCCTTTCGATGGCTTGCTGACTCTAGCTGTCCCAGGTATCTTGCAGGAGCCACAGCATATCTAGAGGCATCTGGGGCCAGAAACAGCGGAGCTCTACCCAAGTCCTCCTGCCTCTCAATGTCCTCCACCCTTTGTCGCAAGGTCTGTCCTGCTAGATCATAGTTCATCCCAAGTATTAAATCTGGGGAGAAGCCTAATTTGTGAAGATTGAACTCAATGGCACTGAAAATGTGACTTGTGGCTGTTTTTCACAGTTGTGACATTTGCAGCTTCCCACGATCATGTGGTCAAAATTTAAGGTTCTTGGCAACTGGTTCATATTTATGACCCTTCCTGTGTCCCCCAAAGGTCATGTGATCCCTCTTTGTGACCCTTTTGTAAGCATAGTCAATGGGGAAGCCAGGTTCACGTAATAGCTGGGCTACTAACTTATCAACCGTAGAGATTCACTTAATAACTGTCGCAAGAAAAGATGTAAAATGGGGCAAAACTCACTTAATGAACGTCTCGCATGCCAAAGATTTTGGGCTCAATTGTGATCATAACAGTATTGATTTACTGATTGGACTCGTACATCGGCATAATCAAGCAGCAGTTAACGACATAATCCACAATGTAATTAAAAGCCCCTTGATAAATTTAAATTAAGCTTACCCATAAAACAGTATCAAAACAAGAGTGCTGCATTTTGCAATGCGCCACAACTACCATGGACCTCCAAGCCAAAAGTCTTAATTAATTCCCCGAAAACTCTCCAAAGCAATCCTGATTTTGGAAGCTTGGAGAAAGCAAATGATGTGGGAGCCAGCCTAATTTCAGAGAGAGGCTACCCCATAAAGCCAGCATCCTCAAAGAGAAATACCACCTGTGAGCCTCAGCCTTCCCATATGGTGTAATTCATCATTGAGGGGACTGTAATTCTTGCCCATTTTAAAACCTCACTCTCTCTCCTTCTCTCTCTCTCCTTCCCTCCCTCCCTCCATCCCTTCTTCCCTCATTATAACATAGAATGCCAAAGACGAGGTTGATATATATATCTACTTATTCAAATTGCAAATAACCCCCTCTGTGCTCAGATGCTTGGTGATAAACAAATATAGACTGAGTAATTAAACTCATCTATCGTTCCTGGCACTCAGCTGCCTGTGTCTGGATTCAACAGTGCTTTGCATTCAACGAGTGAAGGGGGATGGAGCACCATCAACTCAACAATTTTACTTTTATAGGCAGCGAGTTCATTCCTCTGCGAAAAGTGGCTCAAAGGTCCTCAATGAAAATAGGTAAGCACTCATCCTTCTCCCTTCAGATTTCAGAGAATAATCAGAACTGCAGGAAAAACAATTTATTTATTTATTTATTTATCAGATTTGTATGCCGCCCCTCTCCGCAGACTCGGGGCGGCTCACAGCAACAATAATACAATGTAACAAATCTAATATTTAATTAATTTATAAAAACCCAATTTAGAAACCAATCATATATACTAGCATACCATACATAAATTTTATAAGCCTAGGGGGAGGGAAAATGTCAATTCCCCCATGCCTGACAACAGAGGTGGGTTTTAAGGAGCTTACAAAAGGCTAGGAGGGTGAGGGCAACTCTGATATCTGGGGGGAGTTGGTTCCAAAGGGTCGGGGCCGCCACAGAGAAGGCTCTTCCCCTGGGTCCCGCCAAACGACATTGTTTAGTTGACGGGACCCGGAGAAGGCCAACTCTGTGGGACCTAACTGGTCGCTGGGATTCGTGTGGCAGAAGGCTGTCCCAGAGATATTCTGCCAACCTGCCTTCCATTGAGGACCTGTATACTGCACGAGTCAAAAAGAGGGCGGGGAAAATATTTACTGACCCCTCACATCCTGGACACAAAGTGTTTCAACTCCTACCCTCAAACGTCGCTACAGAGCACTGCACACCAAGACAACTAGACACAAGAACAGGTTTTTTCCCCGAATGCCATCACTCTACTAAACAAATAATTCCCTCAACACTGTCAGACTTTTTACTAAATCTTCACTTCCATTTCTACTAGTTTTTCTCATCATTCCTATCATCCTTTTCCTCCCACTTAGGACTGTATGACTGTAACTTGTTGCTTGTATCCTAAGATTTTTATTAATATTGATTGTTTCTTCATTGCTTATTTGACCCCTATGACAATCACTAAGTGTTGTACCACATGATTCTTGACAAATGTATATTTTATTTTATGTACGCTGAGAGCATATGCACCAAGACAAATTCCTTGTGTGTCCAATCACACTTGGCCAATAAAAATTCTATTCTTCTATTCTATTCTTCGGTTCATGGAAAGACATGGCTGGACGGTTCGTAAGCAGGGGAGTCAGAAAATCACTTTCCCTCTTCACTCAGCTCAATCAAACCCAGGTTATAAAATAAGGTTGGGAGTGGAATAAGCATTGGACCCTTATTTTTAGTTGCTGAGGCCAAAAACGGGGACAGTTTTCTATGATGACATGCCGAGAGCCTATGAAGCAGGCATGACATGATCTCAAGAGATTTTGCAGCTTCATGGATGGGGCTATATGCATTCCTCTTTTGTCTACAGAGACAGCTCAAATGGCAGTTATGTCCTACTGGTCCTGAGAAAATCTAGTTCATCCCATTGAAAATGATTAAGGAGGGCAGGGTCAGATGCCTTTCATTAGTCAAATATGATCCCTAAGGAGCTGAGAAGGGACAAGCGCAATTTGATATCCCGAAGGATGCTCTCCATTATGAAAGGCCTCTCTGTATCTAACAGTAGGGCTGACCCTGGAATTAAACCAGATCACCCTAAATATAAGCATTCCTATCTATTTTTATGAGGTTTCTTTTTCAATAAAGATTCAAGTTTCCTGTGAATTGAGCTTGACTCTTTTGTTTTGTTTTACAACTATACAGAGCTGATATTATATTGGCCTTCCCCATATTAATTAGTATATATTAATTCGTATCAGGAAAGACTTAATGAACTCAATCTGTATAGTCTGGAGGACAGAAGGAAAAGGGGGGACATGATTGAAACATTTAAATATGTTAAAGGGTTGAATAAGGTTCAGGAGGGAAGTGTTTTTAATAGGAAAGTGAACACAAGAACAAGGGGACACAATCTGAAGTTAGTTGGGGGAAAGATCAGAAGCAACGTGAGAAGATATTATTTCACTGAAAGAATAGTAGATCCTTGGAACAAACATGCCTGGGATAAACATATATCCATTGTAAGATAGAATACAGGAAATAGTATAGGGGCAGACTAGATGGACCATGAGGTCTTTTTCTGCCGTCAGTCTTCTATGTTTCTATGTTTCTAATTTAAAGTTTGGGGTTGCCCATCCGAATACTAATAAGGCCTAACTCTACTCAGCTTCCCTGTTGAGACAAAACTCAGTCAGATGGTGCTGCCTGAATGTTCCTGCTTGGTTCTAGAGTGCATTATTTAATAATGGGAGCCGAGGTGGCGCAGTGGGTAGAGTGCAGTACTGCAGGCCACTAAAACTGACTGCTAGATCTGCAGGACAGCAGTTCAAATCTCATCCCCGGCTCAAGGTTGACTCAACTTTCCGAGGTGGGTAAAATGAGGACCCGGATTGTGGGGGTAATATAATGGCTCTGTTAAAAAGTGCTATTGCTAACATGTTGTAAGCCGAATAAATAATCAAATAAATAATTTAAATCGAATAAATAATTTAAAAAATCAAATAAATAAACAGTAATATTTCTAGATCAGTAAAAAAAAGGCCTACATTTCTTTATCATTAAATAATTTCTACAACCGGTTCACCTGGGATCAAAGAAAGTACTTCCAAATTTTAGAATATGCTGTCTGGGCTAACATAAGATAAATGCATTTTTAGAAGAAGAAAAAATAGCCACTTTCAGAGATACAAGAGCTGACCCTGTATTTTGTGCTGAACGAAACAGGGCGTTAAGTGTCAAGATAGTCACAACCACACAGTAAAATATCAAAGCCCCACTCTTTTTAAACATGCTTTGAACTCTATTATTGCATGAATACAGTCACACACCGACACCCGTGTGTCTGCCTGCTTAGGGACATGACAATTGTTATGCCCTGCAAGCAGCTCGGATCCCATTTGAGAAGAGATCGACTTGGTGATGTGCCAGCGAACTGTGCAGCTGGCAGCCGAGTCAGACAGTGAGTAGGCTGGCAAGGACTCCGTGCCAGAGGCAGAGGTTCAGCCAGGCCCTTCGGAGCCTCCAGCACCTCATAGCAGTGATGAGGAAGGCTTCTCCTCTTCTTAATGCATGAGCACGGGTACCTGCCAAAAGGCAGGAGTAGTTACTCCAGATGAGGTCTCCTCGGGAGTAAGACTGGGAGCTAATTGTCCACTCCCCTAGTCTACTTAAGGAAAGCTGGGGCATCTCTGCAGGAAACAACATCTGAAATTCATGTGTGCCTGTCAAGTGTGGACTCATGTCTGGAAAATTTCTGCTCTGCTTATCTGCTTCAGTTTGTTATTTGAAGACAACTCCTGGGCATTTTGCCAAACTTTGTGAGCTATCAAAGACTAATTGCTATTCTGTGATTTAAGACCTTCTGAACTTATGCCAACTGCTAATGACAATTACCGGTAATTAACAGTTGGGCTTTTGCAAGAAAATAGTGCCTTTAAGTTCGTGTGTGTGTGTGTGTGTGTGTGTGTGTGTGTGTGTGTGACTTCTTCGAAAACAGTTATTAGTAGAAAGTTATTGATTAAAAATAAGTTTGAACAAACTGTTTTTTGCTATATGTTCTTGGCTGGGCAGAACAACAATGTTGCATCAAACACTCAATTCCAGAAGACCAAACTTGTTAGGAACATTGTCATCATAATTATTCTTTCTCAGACCAAAAGTTATACAATAGCTAGGGGTCATTATGGGAAAGAGGCATAAATGTGGGTTTGGGGAGGGAGGAGCAGGAAAAATTAATGCTAACATGATTAGATAAACAATTGAAGGAATTGTTTAAAGAACTGAAAAAATAGTCTCAAGAAGACCAAGGCAGTCAAATGAAGTCCTCATATAAAATCTGACCATTGTCCCAGACCGTAGGACACCGATTCATGGTATTGTATTGCAGGAAGACAAAATTTCCTAGCAGTAAGAATAGTTTGACGGATGGAACCAATTATTGAGGAATAAGGTTAGTTCTCCTTCAGCGAATTCATTTCTGGAGAGGATGGAAAGCCACTTGTCAGAGATTCTTTCATTTGGATTCCTACACAAAGGATTGGGCTCAAACTTTCCAGCTGTACAATATTAGAAAGTCCAAGCACGAAGCTTTTAACTTTATACTGTACTTCCATTTCAGCCTATTTCAATACTACTCTGCTTTAACACATCTGAAGGCTACGTGCTGTCTTGCTTGCCATGGTTCAAAAACAAAAATGAAGTGAAATGTGAATGTTTACAAGAAAAGCAAAGTCTTGTCTACTACATGCATTTTTCTTGCACTCCTCAGCATTCATGGCAGGTAGTGTAGGTTGTCTTAAAAAAATTTACCCTCGGCAGAAGGTGCTTCTTTTCTACGTTGCTCCAAACCTCTACTCTCTTAACATCCATCTGCCTGTCCTGTTCTCTATCCCTTAGGTAGGATTGCCAGAGTCCACAACCAGAAGTATAATAACATGTTAGTGTTTCAGAAGCAGAGATCAATGAAATGGAGAAATATGTGAGACAACCTCAGAAAGGAACGACAAGGGTACTGTGCACCTGATGTTTGGTGAATGAGCCATTTTCCACAGAAAGACAGAGTTGTCAATTCTGAGGTGAACCTGGCGGAAGCCATCTTGCTTCCTCATAGTTACCACAAAGCCTGAGAGGGAGAAGGGAGGGGGGAGTAGATTGATAGATTGATTGATTGATTAGTTTCATTTATATGCTGCCCAACTCCCAAAGAACTCTGGATGGCTCACAACAAAGAGAAACAACATCTAAAAAGGAATAATTTAAAAGACAATTTAAAACCCATTAATAAAACCATGCCTACCTTTTGTGGCTGGATCTAGACTATTGCCTGGCTAACCACCAAAACAAAAAGTTTTCCTGTGGGAACCAAGTTCTTCATAACAGGTGGTTGTTGAAGGTGGAAAGAAGGGACCAAATAGCCTGCCAGCTATGTTTATTGGACAATGTGACATCTGAGATGGGGATTTTCACTCTTCTAATTAGGTGAAATCGCAGGAACTATTAGAGTTGCTTTTCACCGGGTGCGCCATTAAGACATATTCAGTGTGCATGTTGTTTGAGGAATCTACCTGCCTCAGAGTTCTGCTTTCAATGAGGGCGTTACTCAGAATGCTGACAACAGGCCTTGATGGAGTGCTGTCATAATGCTAGGCTCAGCCATCATAATAAAGCCTACTGTCATTGCTTTGGTGACATATTCGAGGATGGGATCTGTCCCATCTCCTAATAGCTAAGGTTGTTATGGGCACACTTTTCCCACTGTCCATGCTAGAAATTGTCTGATATGATTATTTCAGCACCTGGTTCCCATAGAGATATCTGCATTCATATTGCCTGCCCAGTGCTTATAACATCTGATGAGAGAGCTTGGTAATAGTGGGCTCAGCTTTCTTCTGAATGAGCAACAATCCTGTGCAGCGTTTGTTTTAAATAAGGAAATAGAGCTGGGGTTGCCAGGTACGTGATGCTGTTTCTATCTTCATTTGGTGGCTAACAGGTTTTTCATTGCTTCCCTTGATGCAGTTTCCCATAATAGTGTTTTTACTGCTTCCGCTACTCTTATTTCTGACTCAAGAGCGAGTTCCACATCGGTGGTCCTGATTATAGTTCCCTGGCCAATTTCATGGAGTTGCACTCTTCTCCAATGCTCACTTCAGTTGCCCTGGGTGGGGGTGGGCAGAACTGCCTATTCCCGTGATGGCAAACCTATGGCACACATGTCAAAGGTGGCACACAGGGCCCTCTCTGTTGGCATGTGACCCATCGCCCCAGGTTTAATCTCTGTGGCATTTCTTTCGTGAGCTTCTGTTTTCCTGCAAATGACAAAACAGAAGTGTTTGTGTATGCACACACATTTCAGTTTGCGTATGCGTGCATGCACAGTTTGGGGACCCGGTATCTGAAAGGTTTGCCATTACTGGCCTACTCCATTCCAGTTTTGATGGCCCTCAGTGCCATATAATGCCTGTGATTATATGCAGGATAATCATGATAATGGCTATCTCCAGACTATGTCTTGGTTCTGCCAGCCCCAAGGATAGGAGTCCTTGGGTGCTTACTGCCAGCACTGGCATTCCTTTGCACCGTTATTACAGGATGGAGAATGTTTTCTATTGATTTCTCTCTTTCTCCTCCCAGCATCCAGAAATAGACACATAGATAAGTCCAGGAGGTATTGTGTCTGATAGGAGCATTGAAAGAGCATCCGCTCATTATATTACTCTTTAGCATTTACCATCTCTTGGTTGAACAACCTGATAGGTGATTGTACTGTATGTCTAAAAACCTGCCTGGGATCATCTAATCCTACCCCACTCAGAATTAGTTGGGAGGAATTTAAAATAGAGAAATCCTTCAACTGGTTTCTTTAACCTGGGCAGTAGTCAGTCAGTAAGGACAGCACCTGTTCTGCCCCAGCACCGAGCCCCAAATAATTACGCACACATAAACATTCAAACATAGTCTGTTTTAGTTCTTAGCAAAATCTCATAACATTAAAAGTGTACATAGCACAAGATAGGCAGAAGTTATTCTGTTCAAAAAAACCTAGCTGTTAATTCACTATCCCAACCGCTGGCAGAAGTCCAAAAGATAATTGGCAAGTCTTACTGTATTTGGCACAAGTCCCCAAACTAGAAAATGCAAGCCACAAGATCCGTGCTGGAATGCAGTGTGGAAACGCAGAAGTCAAGATTCAGAAACCACAATGCAAGAAACAAGATCGGGGCTGGAATGCAAACTATGGAAGCCAAGATTCAGGAATGATGATGCCAGTTGGAAACACAGGAGTGACAATGCAAGATTCAAGAGTGACACTAGGAATAAATATGATGAGATTGAGTACAGACTGAAAATACTGTATAAATAGATTAGGGATGATTACACTGGGTATACAATGATGATTACATTGGGTTTGCAGTGATGATTACGCTGGGTTTGCAGCAAAAGATTATTAGTATACAGCATTATAATGTAACAGTGTGAAAATAGATTGAAGAAAGGATAAATAGGGAACTATTATGCTAAAGATCTTTTTAAATAAAATAATATATAAATAATATATTGATATTACTTTTTTATTATAGATTAAATGATACAGCTGCAAGTTGATTATGCTATGAATATGTAATAATATAAATTTAAGTTGATTGATGTTTAATGAACAGTTATGGCTTGGCCTTCACTCTCTGGTAATGAAGATTAGGAAGATACTCTGCAAGACTTAGTTGATATGAATGGTTGAAAAATGCTTAGGGACAAGTAATTTGGTTTTTTCTTTCCTTCTTTTATGTTAATTTTTTTCTTGTTAAAAAGGGCAATTAATCTAAGATAAGGATTTAGAGATGTACAAGAAACAAATAAGGATATATGAAAATTGAAAATGAGCATTGTTAAAAGTCTCTTTGGCTCAAATGTACTAGAAAAGTGGTTGATGAGATGTATTAGCTAATTGCATTGCAAATTTCAGTAAGGATATTGGAAAATTTTATATTTGATTTTTCAGGTGACAAAAGAAAAGAAGGCAGCATTTGAGAGAAGATAAATACCAAGCATAAATGGATAATTATTGTATTGTAATACAGATGGAAGGTATATGATACTGCACAGGTTTTTTGAGTGGAGAAAAAAATAAATAAAACCTAACCCTCCCCCCACCTCCCAAAAAAAGATTAAAGAGTGACATTGTTTCCTGTGACTAGGCTCAGGGTGGTTAGGACTTAAATAGTCTAAGGGTGTGGCCAAGTAGCCTACAGCTCTACTCTCAAGGAGACCTCCTCCCGAGTAAACCTTCTTGCCTCTTGGCAGCCCTGCCTGCTCTTGTATTTATGAAAGGAGTAGCCCCTCCTTTCCCATCACTACCAAGAAGTGCTTGAGGTTCCAAAGGCCCTGGCTGCACAGGCTGCTAAGTGGACCACAACAGTACCATTCTCTGGCTGCCTGCACATGGCTCAATTGGGACCCTCCAAGGAGCAGTTCCCTTTATGCCAGCATATGTTTCTAACAGTCACAGTATTTCAATATGCTATCTGAAAAGGCACAGACTGGTTGAAGGAGACTCTTGGCCATTTCATTAAAAACTTTGGAATTTACAATAGGATGAAGAAAGGATACAATAGCCCCACTCTCTTCTTAATTTGGGCTTTTTCTAGGGCAGAGAATGTTATGCTACTGACTATAGGGATTTAGTTTAGCCATCTCATTACCTTTGGCTGTGGCAGGTAATCGCATAGGATCAAAACGTGCAGAGGGTGTTTCATCCCTTCCAAAATACAAACCGAAAGAAAAGGCTTTGAGCAAATGCTTCCATTCTTAAATGTATAGAAAACTGCCTTATCTTAAGGCAGAACCCTTCTAAATTTGTTCTGTACAGATCACACTAACAAGCAAACACTTTCCAAGATTAAGGCAGGAGCCTTTCTTAGGCCTTCTTGGAGAACTCAGGTATTCTACTCTGCCGTTGCTTCTGTTACAGCACCACCAGCATCTATTAAAGGAATCTTCAGTGGATGCTTTTACATCAAGGGGAGAAACTCACAGGCCTCCTGTGGTCCCTAGAGCCACCTTTTTACCTGTCACTGAAATCTGACATCAACAAAGTTTATTTACAATCAACAATAGGTAACCAGATGGTTTTTAAGGGTTTTAAAATTTACGTGAAAGAATTTCTGATTATTAGACAGCAGGTTTGAGGTTTTCATGTGCCCTGATCCCTTGTGGATATAATCTGAACCCTCTTTTATAAGTGCGTTTGACACACTATACAGAGGGAGTGTATAGATAGCATCTTATAAGTTTATTGTTTGTATCCTGTGATTTATGTCAATTGCTTTTATTGGTATCCTATTATGACTATGTTGATTGCTTTTATTTAGTATCTGATGACTATCACTGAGTTGCATCTTGTGATTTATGATAATTGTATTCTATGATGATGATTATCACATGTTGATTGCATGTACACTGAGAGCCTATTCACTGGAGACAAACTCCTTGTGTGTCCCAATCACACTTGGACAATAAAGAATTCTATAGTGCAAAAGGTGGTGAAAAGGAGTCAGTAAGTTCCAGTGAGAAAGTATTATTTATTTATTTATTTATTTTATTTATTTATTTAGTCCAGTACACAATGAGGGTTTTAGTGGGTATATATATATATGTATGTATGTATGTATGTATGTATGTATGTATGTATGTATGTATACACACATAGAAAAATACATGATGAAGGTTATAGAGGAGATACTCATAGTAAAATATATCTAAGAAAGAATAGAAAAGAAGATATAGTAATAGAACATATCAATGAAAGAATAGAAGAAGAGATATACGAATAGAAGAAAGGTATAGGAGATATAGGAGAGCAATAGGACAGGGGACGGAAGGCACTCTAGTGCACTTGTACTCGCCCCTTACTGACCTCTTAGGAATCTGGATAGGTCAACTGTAGATAATCTAAAGGTAAAGTGTTGGGAGTTTGGGGATGACACTATGGAGTCCGGTAATGAGTTCCACGCTTTGACAACTCGGTTACTGAAGTCATTTTTTTTACAGTCAAGTTTGGAGCGCTTAATATTAAGTTTAAATCTGTTGTGTGCTCTTGTGTTGTTGTGGTTGAAGGTGAAGTAAATATTAGGTTGCTCCTTTAAAGCACATGGCTTTTATTTAGCATGATGGTGCATGGCTCTCAAGGTTACTTGCAATCTATAGATGCACCTTTAAGCCGAGTTAAGATTCTCAAGTTAGACTGATCTCCTGTTCTGATCCATATGCCCAGGAGGGTTCTGCTGTCATTTCTGTGTATGTCAGCTCTGTTCCTGGATGTTCACCCCCCCTCCCCGAAATTAGTCAACCTTAAGTAGATAAGTTTACAATTCATGTATAATGGCTTGTCTTGACTGCTCTGAATTATTGGAATATGGCTGCTAACACCTAGAAGAGCAACTCCATTTTGACCTGGATGGGATTAGATTGGAACTTGGAAGAGAAGGCATACAAGTTTCTCTAGGCCTCTTTTCTCTTCTAATCAACATGAGAAAATATTATTTTACTGAAAGAGTAGTAGATCCTTGGAACAAACTTCCAGCAGACGTAGATAAATCCACAGTAACTGAATTTAAACATGCCTGGGATAAACATATATCCATCCTAAGATAAAATACAGAAAATAGTATAAGGGCAGACTAGATGGACCATGAGGTCTTTTTCTGCCGTCAGACTTCTATGTTTCTATGTTTCTATCTATCAAGGATTCTTGAAAAAAAAACTATTCTGTGTCTGATGGTTTTTACCTCATATTTTCAGGCTTGTCTATTTCTAATTGTTCTTCTATGAATTCAGAGTTTTAAAGGACATGGAAGTTTATGTTCTGTTTTCCTTCAATTGCCAGAAAGATGCTTTACAAATGGAACATTAGAGAGATATTCATATACTGCACCCAAATACAGTACATAGCTGAATATTCTCTGTTTATTCTTTGACCAAATCAGGTAGTTGAGAGCCAAATTAAATTGGAAAGAGGGCCAGGATTAGTACCTGAGGTAATATTCCAGTTAGAGAAGAGTAGAATGTAATTAGTATAAACCAGGGGTAGGCAAAGTTGGCTCTTCTGTGACATGTGGACTTCAACTCCCAGAATTCCTAAGCTAGCATGATTGGCTCAGGAATTCTGGGAGTTGAAGTCCAGAAGTCATAGAAGAGCCAACTTTGCCTATCCCTGGTATAAACTAAAAGGAATCCTGAGTCATGGTGGATCAGCAGAATGTGCTATGACCGGATTGGTTAAGAACTGTATATACTGTAATGCACCTTTGCATAGGTGTGGTTAGTCTGTGGTTGGTCTATGATTCTGGTTAATGGTGGTGTGTCGTCTAGTAAGATAGTGTTGATGTTATGTAAATAGAATATAGAGAGTATAGTTTTGCTACAAAGAAGAAGTAAACATCTTCTCAAGAATTCCTGCTGTATTGTCTTCCTTCTGAAACGTCACCAGTTCCTAATATTGTAACTGATTCTGGGTGGGCAGCTTCTAAATGCAACTCTGACATCACCTCTATTCATTCTGATGCTGAATAGATTCACTTTCCTGATAGGACCAAAAGGAAAAGGCCAAGATGATGGGTGGCACTGCCAGGATTTGTAGCAGACAGTAGGTGCTCCAAGTACACAAGAACCAGAGACATATTTGTCATACCGCCGGCTCTCGTGTGCAACTGCCAGGAGACCATGCAGTTGTTGGTTTAAAAAAAAATATGTCTAAACATGCCAAAAATTATCACAAAATATTTGGCAAAGTAAGATGTAAAACGTCATTCCATAAAAAAAGGCTTTGCTTTTCTCTGATAGACTGTCCATTTAAGAGTTCATTTTCAAGTACCTGAGTACTGAAAAGGAAATAAAATGTTCCTCTATATAAAATTATCTTCTTTCTTTTTCTCAAGTTTCCCTATCTACTCTAAAAGCACCAACATCTTAGACCATCTTCCTAGGGGAGGTATTGGTTATTGTTATCTCTGTTTTCCCCAAGCAAAACTATATCCTTTGTCAGACAGGCAGACCAGGTGCAAAATTTAGGCTTTTCAGAGTTTCTGGTTAAGTTTTATTTTTGAACAACTATGCCAGTTTCATGAGGAACAGGCTCTCTCTTAGAAGTTCTGAGGAGTCCTCAGCTTTTGAACAGGGTAGTTATGGAGAGGAGTAGCAGCAAGAGGCAGTGTAAAATGTAGATGGAGTCACAATGAAAACGTAATTAAATTCTATGTAAATAATGCATAATGCATACCAGATATTTGATAATTGCCCCTCCTGCCGAATTAAAAATGACAGCCTGAAATTACAACTTTGAACAATGATTTATAATTGAATGAAACAAATTTTAACAAGTGAATTTCATTTCCAATCTGTTATTTTTTAAATAATATATTGCAGAATTTTCACAAAGTAAGATCAATTATCTTTATACATAGCGACTGCTGCAAGGAGAGACTATGCTGCCTATTAGATGGTAGACACAGTTTCTTCTGTAGAAGAATAGCTAATTAAATGCTGGGAATACATCTCGATGCTCAACATTTGACATTTCAGGAATAAATGAGACAGAATTTAAGTCCATTTGGAAATCATTTTTGAATTGTCACGCTATGTAAGGGCATGTATTACATCCAATATTTGGGTTTCTTTTTAGATAAAATATTCAATTGCTCAGTTAGAAATTACTGCGATTCTTAATCTCATTTTATGACATATACTATGGTTATTATATTATATTACATGGGGCTACCTTTGAAGAATGTTCGGAAACTTCAGATCGTGCAGAATGCAGCTGCAAGAGCTATCATGGGCTTCCCTAGGTATGCCCATGTTACACCAACACTCTGCAGTCTGCATTGGTTGCCGATCAGTTTCCGGTCACAATTCAAAGTGTTGGTTATTACCTATAAAGCCCTTCATGGCATCGGATCAGAATATCTCTGGGACTGCCTTCTGCCGCACGAATCCCAGCGACCAGTTAGGTCCCACAGAGTTGGCCTCCTCCAGGTCCCGTTAACTAAACAATGTCATTTGGCGGGACCAAGGGGAAGAGCCTTCTGTGTGGCGGCTCCGACCCTCTGGAACCAGCTCCCTCCAGAAATTAGAATTGTCCCCACGCTCCTTCCCTTTCGTAAACTCTGCCGTCAGGCATGTGGGAATTGAGACATCTTTCCCAGGCCTATACAGTTTATGCCTGGTATGTTTGTGTGTATGTTTTTGCTTTTTAATTAGGGTTTTTTAGTGACTTTTAAATTATTAGATTTATTGTATATTGTTTTATTGTTGTTGTGAGCCATCCCAAGTCTACAGGGAGGGGCGGCATACAAATATAATTAATAATAATAATAATTATTATTATTATTGCTGTACATATATACTTAGATTTAAATAATGATTTTAGTATTTAAAATTATATAGTATATTTTATTATTTAAAACTAATCAATGAAATATTGAAAAAATTAACCAGATTCTATGGGTGGTCAATTCCTTGTTTATCCATTTTGAAGTTTATTTTTTCTTTTAGCCATTTCATCTGCGTGTTTGTGGTTTTTCTTCTTCTTTCAAATGTATCACCATCATCATTTTAAAATCAAGTAACAACTTTGGAAAGGCACTAGAGCATTAGACACTTAAAGGAGGATGCTTCTTTTAGACACTTAAAGGAGGATGATAGATTTCTTTTTTAAAGTCAATTTTTTAAAATTTAGATATAGGTATCTTGAATACAGTGTATTGTCCAGGCATACCATTTTGCAAAAGGAAAAAATAAAAAATAACCATATTTATAATTATTAGCTTATTTATAATCCTCTTGATTATATTAGCATACTTATAGTTATAAACATTAATATTTTACTTCAATATAATAATGTTCTTTCTTCATCTAATTTTTACCTCTTATCTTTAACCATTGATAAAAACCATTTCACGTTAAATAATACTCTATCTCCTTTATCTTTTATTTTCAATGTCAATCTATCCATCTCTGCACAATTCAATATTTTCCAAATTATATTTTCATCTGATAGGATGTTCTCATTTTTCCAATATTGTGCAAATACAACTCTCACTCTTGTCAATACCTGTAACATTAAATATATAATCCCTTTATCATAGCTTTCTCGTATTATAGTATACCTAACAAGAATATTTCTGGTTTTAAATCTATATGCTGTTCCAACTGTGTATGTATTTTAGTCCAATATTTTCTTGCTTTCATACATGTCCACCACATAGGATAAATAAGTACCTGAGTCTAATTGATTTTCAAACATTTGGCAGACATGTTAAACATTTTTGCTAACGTTGCTAGTGGCATATGCCGCCTATAAAACATTTTATAAAGATTTTCCTTTATAAAGATTTTCCAGTAGCCATTGTCAATTTATAATTCTAGTAGCCATTGTCAGTTTATAATTCCTATCCCAAATTTTTTGCCACATATTTTCATACTTAGAGCAATGATGACCAAGCTTTTAGACTCAGCATGTCCAAAATTTGGTAAATGTCTAACTTGAAACTATTGGTGTGTCTCACACTCATTCACACAAAAAACAATAGAGAAACAATTCTCTATCGCTCCCCCATCCTGAACAGGGGCACTCAGTGGTAGAGTCAAGACTGGGCTTGGAGAAGACAACTGGGCCTTGATTTTAGCCCAGCGCCACCGCTGTCACTCAAAAGGTTTGCCTCAAGCCATTTTGCAAGGTATATTCATTCATTCATTCATTCATTCATTCATTCATTCATTCATTCATTCAATTTTTATGCTGCCCTTCTCCTTTGGGCGGCTTACAACAGGTTAGCAATAGCACTTTTTAACAAAACCAGCATATTGCCCCCACAATCTGGGTCCTCATTTTACCCACCTCGGAAGGATGGAAGGCTGAGTCAACCTTGAGCCAGTGATGAGATCTGAACCGTTGACCTATAGATCTACAGTCAGCTTCAGTGGCCTGCAGTACAGCACTCTACCTGCTGCTCCACCCCAGCTCTTTTTACACAATTGGCATGCAGTTAGCGGTCCCCAGGATCTGCCGTACGCTGCTTACCTTCAGGCGATGTTCTCTTCCCGTGGACAGGCCCTGTGGCCTACTGGAGGCTGCTCTGGGTCACTTGAAACTTTCATTCTTAAAGTTGCAAGCTCCAAAAAAAAAAATCACATAAAAGCACATCTCATGCTTTGTGTGATTTTGGGAGGTTGCTACGGATGCACAAAGACATGGCCTCCTCATGTGATGTCTGGAGGGTCCAGAGGCTGTGAAAAGAGCACATTCCATTCTTGTGTGGCCTCCATTATCTTCAAAATAAGACAAGAATAGGGCACACTTTTGATAATAGTTGCTGTTTCATTGGAAAAACATGCATACTGAGCAGTGAAGGGCTACCAAAAATTTTACTACCACACTGTGGGCGTGGCTTATGAAGGATGCCCTGCATTTTCTTTTAACATCTTTCAGTGCAAATTGGGTGCTCTGGGGTGGAGCTCCATTTTCGCTACCCCACTTCGTTCCCTCCCATCCGGGCAGCAGCCCACCCCTGATACCGAGGCATGGGCCTAAGGAGACAGATTCGACCTTCAACCAGGTGTTGGTAAAGGTTGGCATGTCATTATTTATTTATTTATTTTGTCCAATACACAATAATACACAATGAAGGTTATAGAGAAGAAATATGAGATATAGGAGAGACTGTAGGACAGGGGATGGAAGGCACTCTAGTGCGCTTATGTACGCCCCTTACTGACCTCTTAGGAATCTGGAGAGGTCAACCGTGGATAGTCTAAGGGTAAAATGTTGGGGGTTAGGGGATGATACTACAGAGTCCAGTAATGAGTTCCCCGCTTCAAAAACCCGATTACTAAGGTCATATTTTTTACAGTCAAGTTTGGAGCGGGTAATATTAAGCTTGAATCTGTTGTGTGCTCTTGTGTTGTTGTGGTTGAAGCTGAAGTAGTCTTTGACAGGCAGGACATTGCAACATATGATCTTGTGGGCAATGCTTAGATCATGTTTGAGGCGTCGTAGCTCTAAGCTTTCAAGACCCAGGATTGTAAGTCTAGTTTCGTAGGGTATTCTGTTTTAAGTGGAGGAGTGAAGGGCTCTTTTTGTGAAGTATCTTTGAACATTTTCAAGGGTGTTAATGTCTGAGATGCGATATGAGTTCCAAACAGATGAGCTGTATTCAAGGATGGGTCTGGCGAAAGTTTTGTAAGCTCTGGTAAGTAGTGTGAGATTTCCAGAGCAGAAGCTATGAAGGATTAGATTAACAACTCTTGAGGCCTTCTTGGCGATGTTGTTGCAGTGGGCTTTGACACTTAGATCTTTAGTTATTAGTACTCCGAGGTCCTTGACTGAGTGGAGATTATCTGTGATAATTTGTTTATTAAGTTTGTGTTGTGGTTAGCTCTGGCCCAGCTCCTGCCCCAAGGATTGTGGATGTGGGGGACACATCCACATGCTGCAGGCCTGTTTTGCCCCCGGTGGAATCTGCTGATGAAGGCTCCTCTGATCAAGAAGACATGAGTGACAGGGAGGAGAGTGTGGCAGACAGCTCAGAAGGAGAGCAATTATCTAGTTCCTCCTTGGATTCAGAACAAGAGTTAATGATACAGCCACCCATGCGGAGAGCGATGCATAGGCAACAACAACTGAGAGATTATTATCAAAGAAAATGAGGCCACCTGTGGTTGGGTGGGGCTGTGGTAATTAGTGAGGCTGCTATAAATAGCAGCCTGTGGGTTTGGCCATTGTGGAGAATTATCTGATTGTGGTGTTTCCTGCCTGCTTTGCTGACTTTGACCTTTTGTGTGCTGATTTTTTTCCCCGCTTTGAAAATAAACCAGAGCAAAGTGTGTTTCACTTTGTGAAAAAAGGACTGTGAATTGCCTCACAGCTGCAAGCTAAGTATCACAGAACTGATAAGGGACTTGTACAAATTACCAGTTTGTTTGGAGACGAGTGCTCTTTGCTATACAAAAAGAGGGCTTAGTTTAAGTGACTTTTCATTATAAAGAACATCGTTTTGAATTTTCAAACGTGTGTGTGTCTGAAATTTGTACCTGTGAATTTTCGGGAGGAGTCTACCAGAGAGCCCGACAGAACAAGTTTGTATTTGAAGTTCTGATTCTTTTTGCCGATGTGTCATCCCAAATGTCATGGCGTGTCACCATCATAGATGCACCACCACTGACTTAAAGTCTGCCCTTCTCTTTCTTGCCCTTCTAAAATGCAGGTTTATACACTGTGGGAACTTACAAACCAAGGAGCAATGATGCCCCATTTCCATGGGGATGGGGAATCAGGGTGGGGATAGAAAGGAAGGTGACTATGCAGTGGGACATATAAAAAAGGTTAAAATTATACATAAGACAGGTAGAATATTTCCCTCCCTGCCTTCCTCCCCTGACATCAATGCAAAATTGTCATGGGAGCCTGAGGCTCATTCTGACTCACCTTTCTAATATAAAACTTTGTTCTTGAGTACACTTGAACAAAGCTAACATAAACAGAGAGCTTCTGCCGTATGCAGGAAGAAAGAGCTTGGAAAAAGGCAATTCCCCGCAGGCAGAAAAATTAAACATCCTTTTACTCCCTGCTTCTCTGCTCTCAATGTGTGACTTTCTGAAGTTGTGTTTCTCAGAAGCAGATTCTGCCAGGGATTCCCAGAACTGTTCACTGGAAGAACACAATAAAGGCTTAAGCAATAGAGGACAACAATATACCTGTTACTGAAATAATTGTTTAAAAATAGGTTCCAATGGGATTTATTGATTGAAAAGTTTCATTTCTGTGAAGAAGAGAACCATGAACTGCAAAATGAGAGGGAAGAGATGGCAATTGGTATGTTTGTAAGTGCTGCAAACATCAGATGTTGCTTATTTAGATATCTCTTTTGTGTGTTTTTGTTGTTCTTCACTTTTTCTTTTGCTGTTTCAATTTTTTATATTTTTTGTGTTTCTGTAATTTTAAAAATCTTCATATATATTTTTTAACAAGAATTATTTATGTACAATGTATCTATATACTATCAAAACTCTTGGGTCTTTTATTGGAAAGTATAGGGCAACAATTATTGAACCAAGGTAACTCAAATAGGCTAATTTACAGAAGAATGCTAGGCCTCCTGTGGGAATGAAATTGAGGAAATTGTGGTCACTTCAATGTCATCATGCCTTCCAATCACATTTCTTAAAAACGTATTTTAGGTTTTGGCACAAAGGAAGATGGGAAGGCTATATCCCCACTCATTGTTTCCTGGATCCAATCAGCTGGTGGCAAGGCCCAACAGGCAAGCAGGGATTGGCTGCTTTGGACAAGCCAAGTTAATGGGGTAGCCAGCAGGAAATAGTAAGTCATTCCCACTGCATTTTTTGTCCATTGTTGCCCTCCACTCAGCAAAGTCTCTTACTAAAATTAGACCAGTTGTTAGTTGAAGGGTCATTTCTAATGCTGTCTACCAGCTTCCCACAAGCAAAGTCAATTGGGAAACCAGAAAGAAGATGGAATTCGCTCATGCTGCCATTGTTGCGTCCAAATGGCTGGCAGCAAGACCCAATGGGTAAACAGTGATTGGCTGCTTTGGAACAGAGGCTGAAATATGAATTCTCTTAGGGGTGGTGGGCATGGACGGAAGGATGAGGGTTCAACAGAGATGCCTCTGAGGTGGGGGTTGTTCTTTTGTTCCCCGGAGAGAAGCATCCTTTGGGGTCATGCTGGAATGGATAGAGAGGGTGCAGTTTTCTTCATCATCCATAGTTCCCTGTCTCCACCACTCCTTTCAGCAAGTGGCAGGACGTTCCACAGGCCAGCCAAGGAGGAGGAGGAGTGATTTATTACACTCCCTGCCAGCTTTCAACAAGTCAGTGGGGAAGCTAGCATGAAACCGGAAGTTGCTTAACCTCCCATTCTCTTTTCTCTAACTGTGGTCAACCTGTTTCTCAGTTTAGATAAGAATTTCTAAAAGGTTGGCATGTGTGTATGTGTGCGTGCGCGCATGCATGCAATCTAATGAATTTTCAGGTTATACAAAACAAATATTTCTTCCTCCTCAGAATCATGTGAGGCACGTTGTGTGCTTTCTTGGATGTTATTAGGCCAGGAGAAGAAAGAGATGAAGAAATTTGAGGATAGATTCAAGTTTATTATTATCCAAAGATATCAAGCATGACTAAAGGATCATCAAAGAGGACTAAAGGATCATCCTTCTGTCAAGGCTTTTAGATTAGTTTTGTGTGATCCAGCTATGATGGTTTCTTAAGGAAACCATGGCTTAGCAAGTGTAAACCTAACTTATTATTCTTTATCATTAGTTCAGTTTTAATGCTTTGGGCTATAGCTTCCATCTCAAGCAGTGCATCAATTGCTATTCGGACTGGGAAAGATATAAGGGGTCGATAATATAAGGAATGTCTTCCCTATTCCTTGTTGACAATTCCCATGATTGTTTTCAAATGAAAAACAAAATCAAAAAGAACAAAAAGAACAATCATTGTTCTTCATTATTAAATTTTCTGACACATACTTGGAATATAAGATTGTTGCCTGTTTCTTTTCTAGGAGTGATTGCTCTAATCATTCATTTATAACTTTATTTGCAGAATGTTTTTTTTAAACAAAAGTTGGTGCCAACCCTAAGGAGCTTGCAATCTAATTGGTAGATTGAAAAATATTTTTTTCTACAGGTGACTGAAATGAACATTTTGGAGTTCATTTTGGGCCTGTTCAGTCCAAGCAGATGTTTTAAAAGGCCACAAAGTGGTAAAATGTCGTACATTGTATCAATAAGTACCCAGAAAACCATCCAATGGTTATACAATTTAGACTAGTAACAATACTGGCCAAAAGAAAGGCCATCAAATGTTAGCTAAGCACTCAAGAAGCTAGGACTGATTCTCTTTAGACAATAAGTTGAAGGGTCAAAGAGACAGCTTGGCCAAAGCATCCACTATCCTTCCTATCCACTCCTGCCAAATATTCTGCATTTATGATCTAGCAATCCAGGTGGATGGCCAGAAAGCAAGGCTTTTCAATGTGCAGAGAGACGACTCAAAATTGAGTTTCGGGAGATTTCACGGTAGGCATTTCGCAGCAGCACATAAGGGAAGCAGGTCTCCAGCATGTCAATGGTCAAGAAGGATGACTCTTCCACAAGCTGAAAGAGATACATAAAATGAGAAATAAGTCAGATAAATAATTTACAGGGTTACCTAAGGCTGCCACCTGGCCAATAGGTTAGAATCAAACACCCTGCCTCATAAAATATCCAGATTCTATTCTGGACTCTGGAAAGAGCCAGGCTATCCTTTGTAAACAAAACATATATAATAATAATAATAATAATAATAATAATAATAATAATAATAATAATAATTTATTGGATTTGTATGCCGCCCCTCTCCGTAGACTCGGGGCGGCTAACAACAATGATAAAAACAGCATATGACAATCCAATAATAAAATAGCTAAAAACCCTTATTTATAAAAACCAAACATACATATATCACGCTCACATTCAGAGTTTGGTTCACAAAGAAGGCAAATGGATTTGCTTTATAAGCGGTGAAGGCGTGGCACTCTTAAAATACTGTTTCAGAACTGCAAAATCAGTTGGGACCACAGACACCATACAAAATCCATCTCAAACAACTGCAACCATTTGCCAATTCTACAGTCTTGGCGGATTGTGAAATTTATGCCCGATTCCTTGTTTCTATGACAATTCAACAGCTTTAAGGGCTGGGTTTTTTTTTTAAAAAAAAAATTTGATCTTTTTTCTGAAATTATCTAGGGAAGCTCTTTGTCCGTTGATTTTAGCTAGATGTAATATAATCTGCAGGATTCTTTCTCCACCATGGAGACATCAGAAAGTAGAATACTGCTGACCATCCAGCACATCTGATGAAAGATCAGCAGGAGTTACCGTAGCAATGGGGCCCTGGCAAAGGTGATGCTGATGAAGCAGCTACACCTCTTCTCCAATTGGGATAATGAGTGAATGTCAGGCTGGGCTAACTCATTCGCACACTCCAGGGAGAAATATTTGCATTTAAATTGCTTTGCTGCAAAAGCTATGTGGCCAGTGAAGAATATCAAATCCCACCCAGGAAGCCAGGGCCCCACCTGGCTGAGCCATCTCCTCCCATCAGCGAGAAAATCAATAACTATCTCCTGCTGCCAAGGGAGACCCTAATGGAGATGCATCACCTGAGCTGCTACAAGGACCACTCTGTTGCCTTTTCCAACCAGGGTAGCTCTTTCTATCCACCCAAGATGTCCAGCCCAGTAATAGTAAGGAGGAGTGATAATGGCTATCTTTATCATTCTCATTCTTTGCTACTGCCTATCCTGGAGATGGAGATGTTAGTATAACCACACACACAAAAAGACAAAAAATTGCTAAGTATTGACCACTTTCTGTCATTCTAAATGAAAAGATCTGACATCTAACAACTATTTCCTCGTATTGTAAGTCATGTAGCTTGGCTTATTTGCTGCAGATTTTGTGCTACTTTATGACAATGGTAAATGTTTTTTTAAAAATGGGGCAGCAGTTTGTGGTGCAAGAGTTTTCGTTACAGATTGTCTGTTGATTTACAACTGGTCGATCAGCAACCTTTCAAACTTATGAGAACCCCCCCTCCCTCCAAAGGTTCCAATGACCAATTGTGAAATTCTAACAAATGGGGGGGGGGGGGGGCTTTGGTCCCATGATCACATTTTTGGCATTTAGCAACCACCCTGAATTTATGGCCAACTGGTGCACCAGTTGCGGCCCTACTTGGACAGGGAGTCACTGCTCACAGTCGCTCATGCCCTCATCACCTCGAGGTTTGATTACTGCAACACTCTCTACATGGGGCTACCTTTGAAAAGTGTTCGGAAACTTCAGATCGTGCAGAATGTGCCCCCGAGAGCTATCGTGGGGCTTCCCAGATTCGCCCATGTTTCTACAACACTCCGCGGCCTGCACTGGCTGCCGATCAGTTTCCGGTCACAATTCAAAGTGTTGGTAATGACCTTTAAAGCCCTACATGGCATTGGACCAGAATACCTCCGGAACCGCCTTCTACCGCACGAATCCCAGAGGCCAATAAGGTCCCACAGAGTTGGCCTTCTCCAGGTCCTGTCGACCAAGCAATGTCGTTTGGCGGGCCTCAGGGGAAGAGCCTTCTCTGTGGCAGCCCCGGCCCTCTGGAATCAACTCCCCCCGGAGATTAGAACGGCCCCCACCCTCCTTGTCTTTCGCAAATTACTCAAGACCACCTATATCGCCAGGCATGGGGGAACTGAGACACCTCCCCCAGGCTTTTATATTTTATGTTTGGTATGTACCGTATTTTTCGCTCCATAAGACGCAGTTTTTTTCCTCCCAAAGTAGGATGAAAAATCAGCCACGTCTTATGGAGTGAAGATGCAGGCAGGGAGGGGGGGGGGAGGCGCTGGAGCAGAGGGGGGGGTGGCGATATACTCATCTGGAGACCGCCGCCTCTGTCGCCGCCTCTCCTCTTTCCAACCCCGAAGAGAGCCGCGCCTTTCGGCCTCTGGAAGTGCTGGGCCGGGGGACGCCTCCACCCCGCAGGTTTAGGAGGCGGAGCGGCACCGGAGGAGCGTTGGCGGTTCCGAGCCTTTGGGAAGGCTACGGAAATCGCTTCAGGAGGCGGGGAGGTCTCGAAGACCAAAAACCCAGCCAGTCGCTCGCAGCCGGCCGCCGCCTGTGCAAAGTTTGGCTGCGAACTCGGCTGGCTAGCTGCTGCCTGGCCCCCTCCCTCCCGGAAGAGGGTCTCCCTTCGCACCACCAGCGGTGCTCCCCCCGCCAGCCAGCCAAGCCCCGCGCCCGCCGGAGCCGGCTCTTCGCTCTTCCCCCGCTGCCCGCCGCGTTTGCAGGAGGTGGGGAGGGTCGCCAAGGCCAGGAGGGACGCCGCTGCCCCCCCTTCCCTCTCTCCGCCCGCCGCTGCGCCTCCTGCTGAGCCCCCTCGGCCCCGCGCGGCGCCTGTCAGAGGAAGCTGCCTTGTCCCGGCCAGGATTCGGGGGCGAGGTCGTCAGGGTTTGAGGGGCCCTAAACCGCCCACAGCAGAAAAACAGAAAAAATAAGGGAGAAAGAGAGAGAGAGAAAGGAAGAGGAGAGATAGAAAGGGGGAGAGAGAAAGAGGGAGAGATAGAGAAGGAGAGAGAGAAAGAGAGAGATACAAAGAGAGTGAGTGAGAGAAGGAGAGATAAGAGAGAGAAAGAGGGACAGAGAGAAAGAAAGAGAGGGACAGAGAGAAAGAAAGAGAGGGACAGAGAGAAAGAAAGAGGGACAGAGAGAAAGAAAGAGAGGGACAGAGAGAAAGAAAGAGAGGGACAGAGAGAAAGAAAGAGAGGGACAGAGAGAAAGAAAGAGGGACAGAGAGAAAGAAAGAGAGGGACAGAGAGAAAGAAAGAGAGGGACAGAGAGAAAGAAAGAGGGACAGAGAGAAAGAAAGAGAAGAACAGAGAGAAAGAAAGAGAGGGTCAGAGAAAGGGAGAGGAGAGATAGAAAGGGGGAGAAAGAGGGAGAGATAGAGAAGGAGAGAGAGAAAGAGAGAGATACAAAGAGAGTGAGTGAGAGAAGGAGAGATAAGAGAGAGAAAGAAAGAGGGACAGAGAGAAAGAAAGGGACAGAGAGAAAGAAAGAGAGGGACAGAGAGAAAGAAAGAGAGGGACAGAGAGAAAGAAAGAGGGACAGAGAGAAAGAAAGAGGGACAGAGAGAAAGAAAGAGAGGGACAGAGAGAAAGAAAGAAAGGGACAGAGAGAAAGAAAGAGAGGGACAGAGAGAAAGAAAGAGGGACAGAGAGAAAGAAAGAGAGGGACAGAGAGAAAGAAAGAGAGGGACAGAGAAAGGGAGAGAGAGAAAGAGAAAGAAAGGTAGAGAGAAAGAGGGAGAGATAGAAAGAAAGAAAGAGAGAGGGGGGCTTGTTTGTATATTTTCCCAATTCCCCTAGGGCAGTGTTATTGTAATAAATATTTTAGCCTACTTTTTGGCTCAAAATATTTTTTTTCTATTTTCCTCCTCTAAAAACTAGGTGCGTCTTATCAGCAGGTGTGTCTTATAGAGCGAAAAATACGGTATGTGTTGTATGGTTTTAATTGCTGGGGTTTTATATATCTTTTTCTTTTAATATTAGATTTGTTCACTGTTATATTGTTTTTATTATTGTTGTGAGTCGCCCCGAGTTTTCGGAGAGGGGCAACATACAAATCTAATAAATTATAATTATAATTATAATAATTATAACTTATTAGATTTGTATGTCGCCCCTCTCCGAAGACTCGGGGCGGCTCACAACAATAGTAAAAACAATATAACAGTGAACAAATCTAATATAATAATAATAATAATAATAATAATAATAATAATAATAATAATAATAATAATAATAATAATAATAAAAATTATTATTATTATTATTATTATTATTATTATTATTATTATTATTATTATTATAATTATTATTATTTAGAGAGTCCCACAGTCACGTTATCGATGATTTATGATGTTTTTTTCCAATTTCTGGATGGGGGGAAAATAAATTTGCTGAACAACCACGACATTCACTTAATAATCACTGCAAAAAAAAAGTTATAAAATTGAATCGGTCATGCGATGATCCAATTTATAACCAGAGGGGGTTGCTTCCGGTTCAGCCTGGTTCAACAAACTGGTAGCATCGATGAGAGGCTCTGCCCATCTGCCAGGGATGCTTCTGCGCATGTGCAGAAATGTCTTGCATGAACTGGTAGCGACAGAATTTAGAACCCATTACCGTTTATAACCATTTTGATTTAAGACTGTAGGCTCAGTTAAAGTCATAAGTCGAAGACTATTAAACTTGAGGCAGATTAACACAGAACAACCTCAAATATTATATTCATACACAATCTAAAATACTAGAGAAAGGGAAAAGAAAAAAAAAGACTCTAAAATGCTTAAGACTAAATTACAAAACAAATGAAAAACTACAATCCTAATATACCAAATTACTGAAATGCCAAAATGCTATATTAATACACTATTAAATTATTAAAATATTTAAGGTATAACTAGATTTATCAGCCTGACAATCTGTCTCTTTATTACTGTTACAGGCCAATGTCAATTATTTAAACGTCCATGAAAACAATACATAAAGCAGCAATTCTTATCTGTTTTGATTTATGTTCCTCCTTATAGCAGCTGTATCTGGCAGGCTGCCAAACAAAATTAGGCTACTTCCCTTGCCATATTAAAATGTTTATCTGCAAATAGATAATGTACATATGATATGTTGAGTACAAATGGGATGTTTTGTATGAGGAGGTTGTTATCTAGATTCAGCAAATTTCCCTATAAGGAGAGATTAGAATATGGGCTAGCTTTTCTAATATAACATTCCCACATGAGCAGAGTCTTTCATTGATCAGGAAGTTCTTGTATCTTCCGTCAGGGATTACTAAAGGAAGTTGAAAGGTTGCATCCTTAAGTATCTGTTTATGCACAGTCTAATTATCGCATGTATACAGACAAATGGGATGCCTTCTACCGCACAAATCCCAGCGGCCGATAAGGTCCCACAGAGTTGGCCTTCTCTGGGTCCCGTCGACCAAACAATGTCGTTTGGCGGGCCCCAGGGGAAGAGCCTTCTCTGTGGCGGCCCCGGCCCTCTGGAATCAACTCCCCCCAGAGATTAGAACGCCCCCCCCTTGTCTTTCGCAAATTACTCAAGACCCACCTTTATTGACAGGAATGGGGGAACTGAGACATCCTCCCCCAGACTTTTATATTTTATTTTTGGTATGTATGTGTTGTATGGTTTTAAATTGCTGGGGATTTAGATATGTTTTATTTTAATATTAGATTTGTTTCACTGTTATATTGTTTCTATTGCTGTTGTGAGCTGCCCCGAGTCTTCGGAGAGGGGCGGCATACAAATCTAATTAATAATAATAATAATAATAATAATAATAATAATAATAATAATAATGTACGGGGTGCTCAGGGAGGGGTAGCATCTCTGGGGTAGAGTCATGTTGTATTACAGCAGTTCCTTTAGGGCAGCTTTTAGGGCAGTTCGTTCACCGTTGATCCCCACCTGTCACTCAGCTCTCACTTGTGGCTCCTAGCAGCTGTAGCCTACGCAGCCACAACCCGAGCAATAACTTCGACACGCTGGCCAAACCAGGTTGAGAGTAGCCGATGGGTCATTGACCTTTGGCGAGATAGGGACTTGTCTATCCCAAAGATGGGGGAAAAGATTCCAGCGGACTGAGCTGATGAAACCTACTAGAATAGGTCAATGGACATGAAGGTGGTCTCTGCAAGCAATGTGGTACACTAAGAGCACGGCAAGACACAGAAGATGCCCTGGTCAACCACTAGGAGAAGGGGAACTCTGACTGCAAACCTCCATTGCCTTGTGACTATATCCATCATTGGAAAAGGCTTCAGGAGTAAACCTTGAGACAAAATCTGGAGTCCTGGAAGTAGTTTGTGACTGGGTACAGCCACATTCTGATAACTCATGCGACATAGCTGGAACCAATTGTATTGGCCTTTGCCATTCCATTGGATTATTTCAGAGACGTGGAGAGGGGGGATCTGCTGCTTGGGTAACAGTGTTTCCTCCATACTAACCTACCCATCTGTTCAGAGAATGATACCATGATCTTTCGAGACTGAAGGATGCCAATGCATACACAGACAAATCCTTACATAGAAATATGAAGGTATGTGATTCTCAACAATATTTTTCATGATTATTAGTGTCCTCTAAAGCTTCACAGCTTTTCTAAGAGTTTTGGGAAGATGACACTTTCACAGGCAAGATGCAAAAGGAAAGAAGGAGGGGAGAGGAAAAAACAACCAACCAACCATGGTGGGTCTGATGATATTTCTTAGAAAAATAGCAATGGCACTTAGACTTATATACCACTTTACAGCGCTTTACAGCCCTCTAAGTGGTTTACAGAATGAGCATATTCCCCCCAACCATCTGGGTCCTCATTTTACCCACCTCGGAAGGATGGAAGGCTGAGTCAACCTTGAACCAGTGAGAATCAAACCGCCGGCAGTCGGCAATCAGCAGAAGTACGTAACCTGCACTGTGCCACTAATAATGTTAATTTTTTAAAAATAGCCTGGCTTTGAATGTTAACAAAACAAAGGAGATCATTGTAGATTTTAGAAATTGCCAACATAGTCATGTTCCACTTTGTATCAAGGCTGCAGCTACGAAGGTGGTCAATGGTATTAAATATTATGGGGGTCCAGATAACAATCTGTCTTGGTCTCTTCATATGTTATCTTTAGTGAAGAGTGCAAACCAGCATTTCATTTCTGGCTTCACATGAGGAGAGCACATCTTTCTCCTTATATCCTGGCCACTTTTTACAGAGGCATGATTAAGAGCATTTTAACAAAATCCATAGTTTGGTTTGTTGGCAACAGTGCCTCGGATATTTTTATTTCATTTTAATTTTTTTGTTAATCAAGTATAGGATAGTAGTTAATATAAACATATAAACATAACATAAAAAGTAATGATAAAAGAAGACAAATAGTAGGACAGTAGTATAGGGACGTTAGGCACGATGGTGCGCTTATGCAGGCCCCTTACAGACCTCTTAGAAATGGGGAGAGGTTAATTGTAGATAGTCTAAGGTTAAAGGTTTTGGGGTTAGGAATAGAAACCACAGAATCAGGTAGTGCATTCCAGGCGTTGATCACTCTATTGCTGAAGTAGTATTTTCTGCTGTCTAGTTTGGAGTGATTTAAATTTAGTTTGAATCTATTACTTGCTTGTGTGTTGTTGCGGTTGAAGGTGAAGTAGTCATTAACAGGGAGGACATTTTGGTTTATGATTTTGTGAATTATGGTTAGATCAGTTCAGAGGTGACGTAGTTGTAGATAGAAGGCCCACGCAGAGAGTAGTAAGGACAGCTGAGAACATTATAAGAATCTCACTTCCCATTATTCAGGATACTGCTTACAAGCGCTATGTGCTTAGAGCTCAAAACATTGTTAGAGACCCTACAAACCTACTTCACAGTCTATTGCTGTTGCTCCCTTCTGGGAGGAAGTTTCTAGCAGGACTACCAGATTTGTAATAGCTTTGTTCCCTATGCCATCTGTCTGGCAAACTCACAAGATTCGTTTTTCTCGCCATGTATATGTATACAGTGATCCCCTGAGTTTCGCGATCCTGATCATTGCGAAAGGCTATATCGCGATTTTTCAACCCGGAAGTAAAAACACCATCTGCGCATGTGCGCCCTTTTTTCTATGGCCACGCATGCGTAGATGGCGCCGGGCAGATCAGCTGCTGGGCAGCTTCCATGGGTCTTCCCCCTCTTGCTGGCGGGAGGGCGAGCGGCGGGCATCAGCGAGGAGTTTGCGTGGGCGGCGAGGAAACCCCAGCGCCGCTTCCCAGCTGAGTCCTGAAGCCAAACGCGGAAGTTCGCTTCAGGACTCAGCTGGGAAGCGGCGCGAGTGAACGGCGTGGGCGGGCGAAGGGCGGGCGAAGGGCGCGCGGGCAGACAGGCGGCGGACAAGCGGCGGGCGGACAAGCGGTGAGCGCGGCAGCAGCGAGGAGTTTGCGTGGGCGGCGGGGAAACCCCAGCGCCGCTTCCCAGCTGAGTCCTGAAGCCAAATGCGGAAGTTCGCTTCAGGACTCAGCTGGGAAGCGGCGCGAGCGAACGGCGTGGGCGGGCGAAGGGCGGGCGCGCGGGCAGACAGGCGGCGGACAAGCGGCGGGCGGACAAGCGGCGGGCGCGGCAGCAGCGAGGAGTTTGCTTGGGCGGCGGGGAAACCCCAATCTTCGGCTCCTCGCTGTTGCGGCGGAAGTAAAAACACCATCTGTGCATGCGCAGATGGTGTTTTTACTTCCGCACCGCTACTTCGCGAAAAACCGATCATCGCGAGGGGTCCTGGAACGGAACCCTCGCGATAATCGGGGGATCACTGTACATCCAAACTCGACTGTGATATTTTTCTGTGTCAGATATGTGTGCATGTTTGCATGTGTGTATATGCATAATGGTTATATTTTGTGAGCAACAAAATTTCATTTTAATGTATGCTGATTAGTTTACATTTAAAGTGACATTCCATTCCAATGTTCAATCAGATTTCACTCCTGGTCTCTACAAACTTGTGCTTTTAGCTTACAGATAAGGATTGTCTGGCCTGCCAGCTATTATACCTCAACCACCACCCTTCACCATTATTTGTATTAGTTTTAATTGCTGGGACATGGTTGAACACATTTTGCAGGTCACAAACTACTCACTTCTGCCTTACAATTTTTTATTTCTGTGTCTAGATATTACCTTAGGGGCAAAAAATAAAGCAATCTAATCTGATTCTCAATTATTTGAAGCACAATATAAAAGAAACACACATCTAAAAGTCTAACCTTTAAGATACTCACCAAGTACAGGAGCAATGAGATGGACTCCCAGTTCTTGGCTTTCATCCGATCAACTTCTTGCCCTCCCTGTGAGATGCTAGCAGAAGCCAGCTAAGGGATATAAAGGAAAGATAACAAAACGTGAGCCAGTTTTCCAATGATAATAAAAAACAAGAGCTATGAGGTTTAATTGAAATGATTAAAATGTAAACTGCAGGTCTAAACTCTTTTCCGAAAGAGAGTACTGATCAAGTTGAGGAAATTATTAGACCTCACAGAACATGATATTGAAATTATTTTGGTAGGCTACAAAATACACTCTTGCTTAAACAAAAGATAATCCATCTCCCTGTTTTAAAGACCAAGCATAGCTACAATGTTTGTTCCATTTATTTTGAGATGGAAACCACAATCAGAAGTGGACATTTTATTTATTTGTAATTTAGATTTATAAAGCCGTACAATTTAGCACTGACTTTGGGTGGTGCAAAGATTAAAAATAGATACAGTACCTAAAACACAAAAGAAATAACATAAGAATAAATGTAGTGGAGGAATAGACATATAACTAAAGAGATACTGCTCATTAGCTGGGCACACCCCAACCTATCCCAGAGCTTGAGGAAGTATAATAGGTTTTCAGGGATAATGAAAAAGCCTGTGTTGGTTGGGAGATATTAAATGTCTGAGTATTCCAAAGAGCAGGTATGTTTTCTACGTCCTATCAGATTAGATTGCTTAAAGAATGAGATTCAGTCCATTCCTAGCATACTGGATTTTACATGGTGAGCAGAAATGATAGGACATTAGAGCATCTCAACAAACTGCTTTGGTGGTGGCAGTGCCTCAGTTAGAAGGTCCATACAGAGAGTGGTAAGGACAGTTGAGAACATTACAGGCAGCTCGCTTCCTGTTATTCAGGATACTACTTACAAATGCTATATGCTTGGAGCTCCTAGCATTGTTAGACCCCACACACCTACTTTAGGGTGTTTCTGTGTCTCCCCTTTGGGAGAAGGTTTCAAATTATTTCTAGCAGGAATACCAGATTCTATAACAGCTTTTTTCCTTGTACCATCCATCTGGTAAACTCGCAAGATTTGTTTTTCTCGCCATGTACATGTATGCATTCAATGGAGACTGTGTTGTTTTCTGTGTCATTTAATATATGTGGGTATACACATTTTTTAAAATTTTATTTATGTAGTGTATATTGGAGGTGATGACCCATTCAGAGCTGATTGCAACAAAATTTCATTTTATTATATGCCGACTAGTGTATATTTAAAGTGACAATAAAGTTTATTTATTTATTTAGATTTGTATGCCGCCCCTCTCCGCAGACTCGGGGTGGCATACAAAGTTATTCTGGGTTCATAATTGATAAGCAAGCATCCTGAATTGCATTCAGCACTTAACTGATAACTAATGAAGCTGGAGTAGTGGAAGTGTTACGCAGGCATATCAAGAGTCGCCTCTAACTGCTAATGCTTCTGTGGATCGTCTGATGATGCCTGACCTCCTGTTATTTCTTGACCTGACCCAGCAGTTTCATGCAGAGGTTGAATAGAGCCCCGAGGCAACCCACAAATCACAGGCCCCGGCTGGACCTCTCTCCGCTTGTCAACACCAAATAGAAGCAGGACAATCACAGCAGCACCATGACTCTTATTCCCAAGCCTTATATGTAGTCCAGATGAATGTCACGACTGATACACTGACTAAGAGTTCAAGAAGAATGGAGACAACTTTTATCATTTCCATCCGCACTTTACCAACAAGGGGATCCCACACTGTGTCTGTACTCTGTCTTGGCCTGAAGACTGTCTGAAGATGGTTTGTGTTATCTGTCTGCTCAAGGACCTTCTGAAGCCCTTTCTTAACAACTGCCCCCAAAACAGAATGCTAAATTAAATGAAAATTATCCAGAATTATTGGATCAAGTGATAGCGTCTTGCAGAGGAGGCACGCCACTGACTCCTTCAAGGCAGGAAAAACCACCCTCTCTTTCAAGGATGAATTTACCATAACAGGCAACCAGCCACTTGTCACCTCCTATGAAGCTTTAAACAAGGGACATGGATCTAATAAGCATGTGACATCAATAGGCTGCCCTTCTCCAGTGGACTCAGGACTCAGGGCAGTGTACAGAATTAAAAACAAAATATATCTGCGGAGAGGGGCAGCATATAAATCTAATCAATAATAATAATAATAATAATAATAATAATAATAATAATAATAATAATAATAATTATTATTATTATTATTATTATTATTATTATGTCAGTACAACACAGCAAACGAGATCACTATGCTGGATTTCGTCTTTCATCACCAGTCGGGCGCTTCCCAAGCACCTAGGACTGCGTGATGTAGCGGCGAATTATGTTTGCCGATCCCAGTGAAGCGGCCTTTTGCAATTGACAGATGGGGATTTTGTCAATTCCGATGGTTTTCAAATGTCCGCTGAGATCCTTTGGTACTGCACCCAGCGTGCCAAGTACCACTGGGACCACTTTCACTGGCTTATGCCAGAGTCGTTGCAGCTCGATTTTTAGATATTCGTATTTCACTAATTTCTCTAGCTGCTTCTCCTCAATTCTGCTGTCTCCTGGGATTGCGATGTCGATGATCCATACTTTCTTTTTCTCCACGATCACAATGTCTGGTGTGTTATGCTTCAGAATTCGGTCAGTGGGAAGTCGGAAGTCCCACAGTAGTTTTGCTTCCTCATTTTCGAGCACTTTTTCAGACTTATGATCCTACCAGTTCTTTGCCACTGGGAAATGGTAGTTCCGGCACAAGTTCCAGTGGATCACCTGTGCCACAGCATCATGTCTATTCTTGTAGTCAGTCTGTGCGATCTTTTTGCAGCAGCTGAGTATGTGATCGATTGTTTCATCTGTTTTTTTACAGAGTATTATTGTTGTTGTTGTTGTTGTTGTTGTTGTTGTTATTATTATTATTATTATTATTATTATTATTATTATTATTATTATTATCATTATTATATTAGAGCCGGGGTGGCACAACAGGTAGAGTGCTGTACTGTACTGCAGGCCACTAAAGCTGACTGTAGATCTATAGGTCAGCGGTTCAAATCTCATCACTGGCTCAAGGTTGACTCAGCCTTCCAGCCTTCCGAGGTATGGGGTTTACTCTTTTACTTTTCTGTTTGTGTGACATATATATAAATTTAATCTGTTAAAAACTAACGCATTTCTAAACGTTTAGGGAGATTCTCAATCATCCAGGTCATGGCTGTCCCTAAGGTGCTTTTTTTCCAAGAGGCAACTGGACTTTCTGGTTTCTCTTTGAAGATATTTTGCTTCTCATCCAAGAAGCTTCTTCAGCTCTGACCGGATGGTTTGCATTTATGAAGTGGCAAAACATAGGAGAACAAAGCCCTCGGGACTAGATTCACAGTCCATTTGAATGACAAAGGCCACTCTCTTGAAGACAGCAAAGTCCACATTTTGGACAGAGAGGACCATTGGTTTGAAAAATGGGTCAAAGAGGCCATCTATGTCAACATTGAACTTCCTTCTCCCAAACGAGGTGGAGTGATATAACATCATCTATCTGCACAGTCCTTTCCGCAGTTCCAAGAAGGCTCCACCACCCATTAGCACTACTCAGGTGACCCTGATGACAACAGATAAATCTCCAGGTGGCCTCAACATCAAGAAAGTCCAGTTGCCTCTTGAAAAAAGCACCTTTGTTATAATGCTTTTTACTTGATTTACTTGATTTACTCCTCTTCAAGGAGTAATCTTGTCTTATATCCTGAAATAATTTTAGAAAGCATACCAGCTCATGAGGTGGGGGAAGGACATGTTTTAAGGGTTTCACAACAGAGAGAGACTCAACTGGTGAAGAATTTTCCTCTACTGTGCTTTCCCTGTTGAATTGCAGTCTCCTGGGGGAAAGGGTATCAACATTTACCTGCAAGGTGCCTGCTCAGGGACTGTATAATAAAGCTAATTGCCCAGTCCTCTTCTTCTTCCTAACATATTCCCACAAGTTCAGGGTTTGCATTTCGGATCATTGAACATTACTTTGCATGGTCAGCTATGTCTCCAGGGCACAAGCCCATGGATATGGCTTGCCCAAAGATATGGCTTGCATATCTTTGTTGATGGTGTCTTCCTATCTCTGTTTTGGGTGCCCACGAGGTTGCCAGCTATTGACTTCGAGTTGGTAGGCAGTCTTGGCAATGGTGGAAGGTGTTGCTCTCAGAACGTGTCCATACAGGAGCAGGGGTGGCGCAGCAGGTAGAGTGCTGTACTGCAGGCCACTGAAGCTGACTGTAGATCTGAAGGTCAGCGGTTCAAATCTCATCACCGGCTCAAGGTTGACTCAGCCTTCCATCCTTCCGAGGTGGGTAAAATGAGGACATGGATTGTGGGGGCAATAGGCTGGCTCTGTTAAAAAGTGCTATTGCTAACATTTTGTAAGCCGCCCTGAGTCTAAGGAGAAGGGCGGCATAAAAATTGAATAAATAAATAAAATAAATAAATACTAATGCATCCGGCTTGCTCTCATCTTCTCTACAATTGATGCCACACCAAAATGTTGTTGGATGATGTCATTTGTGACAACATTTTGGTGTGGCATCAACTATAGAGAAGAAGCCCAGCGCCCACAATTTCCTTCCCCATTTCCATGGCCTCCTTTCAGTTGACAAAGAGAAACTGCAACCTGCCAATGGTATCCAATCAACAGATATATACTGATTCCCAGAGGCCAGAAAGAAGGAAGCAATCGTGTTGAGTGGCACCTCTATCCATCACTAATAGCTGGTGGGCTTACCTTTTGTTTTTGTTTCTTTTTAACATTTGTGTGGGATTATACAGTTGCGCAAAAAGTGAGTCACTTGAAATATTAGCAAGGAGAAATGCCTCTGGCCAAGGAGAACTTTCAAGACCCTGGAACTGGTCCCTGAATTAGGGATAGCAGGCAGTCTCGTCCAGTTTGCAAATGTGTGTCCAGTTTTGACAACTGGAAAAATCTCAAGATGCTTTAGTCGGACCTCTCCATTCCCTTGTTTTCTTTTTACCAAGTAGGAGCCCGAATGTTGGGACTGTGAGAGGTAATGTTTCTGAGCGTGAACTGCATGAAATTTCTTCCTTTCGCAAATCGGAAGGAAGCAGGACTTTAACGTAGGTTTCTTATCAGAAAGACATATGAGCTTAAGGAAAACCAAAAGAGAATGGCCGGCTGTGAACAAGAGATAACAGCCACCAGAAAGGCCCAAGCTCTTCTTGAAGCAATATTTTTATGACGGCAACTGAAAATTTAAAAATTAGTTGCACACGTTCAAGTGTTTAAGAATTCCTTATCAGGCAAGATGATTCCAAATAAGAGAAATGAGTGAGAGGTAAAATCAAATTGTTCTTAACATGCACAGTATAGATCTAGCTTTCACTTCAATCCCCTGGATTTTTAATAACTTTGATTAATGAAGAAAACGGTGAAACTTGAAAGCCTGAATATGCCCACCATTTGGTAAATCTTCAGGTAGAGAATAAAGATGTGTCTTTTGGATTTTTGTTTTAATCCTGGCTAGTCTGTCTATGCTACCATTGTTTTTCACATACAGTACTGCTCTAAGCAATATTGAACAGGTTACGATGACTGGACATACAATATTAAGCAAAAGTCATTATAGGAATATATATACAATTTGAAATATATTTCCTTAAAAAAAATAAATGAAGTTGATTGACAAATGTAGATCAACCCAACCATAAAAATTAGATGTATATATAATTTTTGTCGCATTGAACATACTTTTTAAGATGCAATCATCATTATCAGCCTTAAATCTGACTTAATACAATTTCTCTCCATCTTTCTGCAGCAAATGAAAGAGAAATTACGGTACTTTCTCAGTATACAAATTACTTTCACAGCAGTAGAAATAAAAAGAAACAAACAAACCATCAATTTTCTGTAGAGTAAACCAAAAGTGGATGCAAGGTGAGAACAAAGGGAGCAATTCAGATGTTGCCTTTTTAGAAAAAATGACATCGATAATGACCATTGTGTACAAGAGAAAAGAATGGCCCATAGCACAAATGCAGTATCTTGAGTCATACATTGCTGTATATTTGCTAGAACATTTGGGTCTCTGTTTCCCAGAATGATTTTTCAAAAAATCATTCAAAACAGCATTCATGAAAATGAATTGCCATGCTCCGATGTTTCAGATGATGATATGCGAGAGTGTTTTTTAAAAGATTAATAACATTGAAAATATTTTGTTATGCAACAGACATGTTTTCATTTGATTTTTAAATTAAGCCCCAGCAAAAGGTAGCCCTTGGGTTATTTTTGAAAGAATAAAATCAATACAAATTTTGACAGGAAGAAAAACGTTTTTTAAAAAGTAATGTGGAAAAAGGAGAGGAGAGGGAAATGGTTTACAATCGGAGGACCTTTGTTCTCCATTTAAGTCAGAGGTCTTCAAACTTGGGAACTTTGAGACTTGTGGATATCAACTCCACAAGGATATCACAAGATTGTGGATTGTGGAATTGCCAGGTTTGAAGACCTCTGATTTAAGCTATGGCCTCCTAATGCTTACAAACATAGTTGTACTGATCTAGAGAAATAAAGGAGACTTGGGGAGCCCTGAAAACTCATGGAGGAATAACACATGCAGGAAAAATCAAGACAACTCACAACCAAGAATTCCTTCAGATGGCTCTCAATATTTTTGTTGTAGATGGTGAATAGGGCAGCTGACACCTGGATGATAGCTTTGGCAAGGCAGTGGATATTGTTTCTATAACCTGTAGCAAAGAAGTAGCAACAGTTGGATTCAATCAATATAGTGGAGCATGGTATTCCCAGCGACTACTTAGATCGCACAGAGTTGGCCTTCTCCAGGTCCCATCAACTAAGCAATGCTGACTGGCGGGACTGTGGGGAAGGGCCTTCTCTATTGCAGCCCCGGTCCTCTGGAACCAATTCCCTCCAGAGATTGGTACTGCCCCCACTCTCCTCGACTTCTGGAAGGCGTTAAAGACACATTTATGCCATCTGGCCTGGGGCTGTGAGCGATAGTCTTCGCTCCAGCCAGTAGTTATGAATGAAGGATGACTGAATGTTATTTATACTGGGTTTTATTTTATTTTATTACTTCTTTTTAACTTATGGACTGTAGTATTTTAATCTTTGTTAATATTTTATTCTTGTAAGCCACCCTGAGTCCGCTAGGAGAAGGACAGACTTTAAATTCAACAAACAAACAAACAAACAAACAAACAAACAAACAAACAAACAAACAATTCTTAGTGATGTTGGACATACTACAGCTATTTGGCTTTCGCCAAAATACTAAGGGGGGTCGGCAATATTTCAGGGGGTGAGGATATAGCCAAGCCTCCTAACAGCCCCCTTTAATGACTTGTCTTGCTACATTTGTTAAGCAAATCACTGAGGTTGTTAACTTAGTAATATGGTTGTTAAGTGAATCCGGTTTCCCCATTGTCTTTGCTTCTCAGAAGATTGCAAAAGGTGGATGACCCTGGGACACTACAACTGTCATAAATATGACAGCTGTCAAGCATCCGTATGTAAATCACATGACCAGGGGGATGCCGAACGGTCCTAAGTGTGAAAAACAGTCCTTGTTCAGTGCTGTTGTTATTATGAATGGTCACTAAATGAGCTGCTGTAAATCGAGGACTACCTGTAAGGCTGTAGAAATTCTTTGCATCTGTTTTGAGGGGGATCTTCTTAGACTGCAGAAAGAATTCTAGGTACAGTACTTTTGCAAAATTAAAACCATATTCTGTTTGGTCAACAGGACTTTAGAATTTGAGGAGGCACCTACCATATTTTTTGGAGTATAAGATGCACCCTTTTTATCCCCCAAAAGAGGGTGAAAACCTGGGTGCATTTATTTATTTTATTTATTATTTAGATTTGTATGCCGCCCCTCTCCGTGGACTCGGGGCGGCTCACAACAAGGCATAAACAAATCGTAACAACTCCAAATAATTTAAATATTTAAAAAAAAGTTTAAAAGAGAACCCCAATATACTAACAAACACACACACAAGCATACCATACATAAATTATACATGCCCGGGGGAGATGTTTCAGTGCCCCCATGCCTGACGGCAAAGGTGGGTTTTAAGAACTTTACGGAAGGCAGGGAGAGTAGGGGCAGTTCTAATCTCCGGGTGGAGTTGGTTCCAGAGGGTCGGGGCCGCCACAGAGAAGGCTCTTCCCCTGGGGCCCGCCAACCGACATTGTTTAGTTGACGGGACCCGGAGAAGGCCAACTCTGTGGGACCTAATCGGTCGCTGGGATTCGTGCGGCAGGAGGCGGTCTCGGAGGTATTCTGGTCCAATGCCATGAAGGGCTTTAAAGGTCATAACCAATACTTTGAATTGTGACCGGAAATTGATCGGCAACCAATGCAGACTGCGGAGTGATAGCGAAACATGGGCATACCTAGGTAAGCCCATGACTGCTCTCGCAGCTGCATTCTGCACGATCTGAAGTTTCCAAACACTTTTCAAAGGTAGCCCCATGTAGAGAGCATTACAGTAGTCGAACCTCGAGGTGATGAGGGCATGAGTGACTGTGAGCAATGAGTCCTGGTCCAGATAGGGCCGCAACTGGTGCACCAGGCGAACCTGGGCAAACGCCCCCCTCGCCACAGCTGAAAGATGGTTCTCTAATGTGAGCTGTGGATCGAGGAGGACGCCCAAGTTGCGGACCCTCTCCGAGGGGGTCAATAATTCCCCCCCCCAGGGTAATGGACGGACAGATGGAATTGTCCTTGGGAGGCAGGACCCACAGCCACTCTGTCTTATCCGGGTTGAGTTTGAGTCTGTTGACACCCATCCAGGCCCCAACAGCATCCAGACACTGGCACATCACTTCCGCTGCTTCAACAAATGTAGCCCCACCTACCCTTTGGCCTCTGCCTCCCAGCAATTTACCTCCTTGCAGCAAACAGTGCAGAGCCTGTTAAGACCAGCAACTGATTAGCAGCTTCCCGACCCTCAGCTGATTCCAGAGTGCAGGCAAGCCATGCTAAAATGAAAGTGAAACTGTGGGCCCTTCTGGGATGCTTCTGTGAGTGTGCCTGCGCAGGCGAACCGGTAGCAAAACATGATCAAAATTCAGACTCTTGGCAACTGGCTCATATTTATGGTGGTGGCAGTGCCCTGGAGTCATGTGATCCCCTGTTGCGACCTTCTGACAAGCAAAGTCAGCGGGGAAGCCAATTTCACTTAACAACTGTGTTCCTAAATGAATGCCTGCAATGATTCACTTAACAACTGGGGCAAGAAAGGTCTTAAAATGGGGCAAAACTGCATTTAACGAATGTCTGGCTTAACAACAGAAATGTTGATCTAAATTGTTGTCATAAATCAGGGACATAAATCAGGGACTACCTGTAACTGATTGTCAGGGAAAGGAAAGGAAAATCTCACTTTATCCCTTATCTGGCCATCACTTCCTCCAAACAGAGGCCTGGTCCGACCAGAAGAGAATTAATTAATTAATTAATTAATTAATTAATTAATTAATTAATTAATTAAGTTAGTTAGTTAGTTAGTTAGTTAGTTAGTTAGTTAGTTATTGATTTCTAGGCCGCCCTTCTCCAGTGGACTCAGAAGAGAAATTAGCACTTCAGGTATTCTCAGATGGCAAGATCTGCAAACATTTATTTTTGTTCTACCGGTAGCTGTTCCCTGTAACTGAATCAGATCCTGCTGGCATCTGTGGCGAAAGAGGAGGGAACCAAGTAGGGTGAAGAGAAGTGAAGCTGCAGGACTGACTATACTTGCATTCTCAGAGCTTTGACAAAGCTTAACCATTGTGTAGATCTCATCCTAGATTTAGTCATCACCCTGGACTGTGCCTTGAATATTATATTAAGTATTCTCCTATTGCTTTTCTCGTTAGATCTGGCAAGAGAAGCTTGCTTTGGGTCCTGTTTCTCAACTCACAATTCAAAGTGTTGGTCATCACCTATAAAGCCTTTCATGGCACCGGACCAGGGTATCTACGAAACCGCCTTCTGCCGCATGAATCCCAGCGACCGGTTAGGTCCCACAGAGTGGGCCTTCTCCAGGTCCCGTCAACAAAACAATGTGGTTTGGCGGGGCCCAGGGGAAAAGCCTTCTCTGTGGCGGCCCCGGCCCTCTGGAACCAACTCCCCTTGGAGATTAGAATTGCCCCCACCCTCCTTGCCTTTCTTTTTTTTTTTTTTTTAAATAAATTTATTTATTTTTTAAATATATACAATAAATATTTTTTAAATATATACAATAAAAACCAAATACAGAAAGACAAAAGAGATATGCATATTGTACATTTTTTACACTCTACTTATGTAGTAATGCCTTTCATAAGCTCCTTAAAAGCCACCTCTGCCGTCAGGCATGGGGGAATTGAGATATTCTTTCCCCCTAGGCCTTTACAATTTATGCATGTTATGTTTGTCTGTAGGGATGTTTGGTTTTACAATAAGGGTTATTTAGTTGTTTTAATATTGGATTTATATGATGTTTTTTATTACTGTTGTTAGCCGCCCCGAGTCTACAGAGAGGGGCGGCATACAAATCCAATCAATCAATCAATCAATCAATCAATCAATCAATCAATAAAATCTTACGGAACCTTCTCCCCTCTGAAATGAGGACAGATCTGTCCCTTCTTACTTTCTGGACCCCATCAGGTCTGGCAGCTTTAGGGGACTGGTGACATCTTGAGATACTATGTTGCTGACGGAAAATCAACCTCTCTCTCTCTCCCCACCCCACCTCTGCTCAAAATGACTGTGTTTCACATGTTTATTGTTTTCATAGGGTTCTTCTCCTTGTGGGATAGGCAGACATACCAATTTAATAATTAAATAAATATGCAAGCAAGCAAGCATAAGTCCTCCGCAACTTGGCTGCCATAATCCACACAACCAGTAGAGGGCAAAAAAAGAGAGATGGTCCCTAGATGTTTCAATCTGAAAATATGGCAGCCATAAGGAAGCTACCCCAAGTCAGGATACAGATTATTTGTTTATTTGTTTATTTATTGGATTTGTATGCCGCCCCTCTCCGTGGACTCGGGGCGGCTAACAACAGTGACAAAAAACAGAATGTAAAAATCCAATACTACAACAGCTAAAAACCCTTGTTATAAAACCAATCATACATACAAACATACCATGCATAAATTGTAGAAGCCTAGGGGGAAAGGTTATCTTAATTCCCCTATGCCTGACGGCAGAGGTGGGTTTTGAGGAGCTTACGAAAGGCAAGGAGGGTGGGGGCTATTCTAATCTCTGGGGGGAGTTGGTTCCAGAGGGCCGGGGCCGCCACAGAGAAGGCTCTTCCCCTGGGCCCCGCCAAATGACATTGTTTAGTGATTGTTTATGATTAAACTGCTGCAACTTGAGTCAAAATACAGTACAAGTTAACACGTCACACAAACCAGATAAGACAGCAAACAAGTATATTAGCAAGCATTTGCTCCATTGCTGGTATTACGTCTCTTACCATCCATCTCGGTGAGGTAAACAGAAGAAGGATCTGAGACCAGGAGTGGCAGAGACACAGCTATGAAGACTAGGAGCAAGCAGGCTGTCTTGTAGTCCTCCTCAGGTGATGAGCTCTCTATCAGGGAGACAAAAAAAAAGGATGATGTACACCAGTGGTTCTCAACCTTTCTAATGCCGTGACCCCTACAGTTCCTCATGTTGTGGTGACCCTCAACCATATGTCTAGTGCTTATTCTCCCAACAGAGCTTTAAGCTGATTGGCAGTAAGATCAGAGGGACACCCCCACTGTAAAAGCCTGATTGGTCGGATTGTAAAAATATGTTCCAAGGCGCCAGAATAGAACCTTTAGTTCCTAACACTATGGGAAATTTGTCTTTTCGCATAGGCTTAGGCGAGCCCTGTGAAACGGTCGTTCGACCCCCAAGATTGAGAACCACTGATGTACACCAAGAGATATCAGAAATAAGTCTGATTTATGTTAGCAGTCACCTTTCCACTTCAGCTGCTTAGAAGGCATGCTCCTCGCCACCCCCAAAAAAGGAGGGGGGAAAAACAAGAAAAGGATAATTAAAAATCTATATAGTGGTTCTGGCCGGCCAATAAATGAACTGATGGAAGGAGCTGGCTAGCTGAACCGAACTGACCCTGCTCAGCTCTGCTTCAATCAACACATAGATAGATAGATAGATAGATAGATAGATAGATAGATAGATAGATAGATAGATAGATAGATAGATAGATAGATTTTTATTGGCCAAGTGTGATTGGACACACAAGGAATTTGTCTTGGTGTATATGCTCTCAGCGTACATAAAATAAAATATACATTTGTCAAGAATCATGTGGTACGACACTTAATGATTGTCACAGGGGTCAAATAAGCAATGAAGAAGCAATATTAATAAAAATCTTAGGATATAAGGAACAAGTTACAGTCATACAGTCAACATGGGAGGAAATGGGTGATAGGAATGATGAGGAAAAAAAGTAGAATAGAAGTGCAGATTTAGTAGAAAGTCTGACAGTGTTGAGGAAATTATTTGTTTAGTAGAGTGATGGCATTCAGGGAAAAACTGTTCTTGTGTCTAGTTGTCTTGCTGTGCAGTGCTCTGTAGCGACGTTTTGAGGGTAGGAGTTGAAACAATTTGTGTCCAGGATGTGAGGGGTCAGTAAATATTTTCCCCGCCCTCTTTTGACTCGTGCAGTATACAGGTCCTCAATGGAAGGCAGGTTGGCAGCAATTGTTTTTATGTGCATCATAAAGAAAGAAATTAAAAGAAGGCACTGCTAGAATAACAGGTGGTGGTATGGAGGACAGAAGAGATGGAGAAGGGGGAAAAAAACCACCCTGTAAGTCCTACACATCTCATTAGTGTTCCTTAGACTGAAAGGGAGGCCAATGGGCCTTTCTGGTGCAGCAAATTATATATTTGTAAGCATGCATATGCAAAAAAGAAAGAGAAAGCTGATTTGATTCAGTTCATAATGCAAAATGAATATCAACATTGCCCTCTTCAGGCCCCATTAATCCTTGATAGGACACCATATTATGCAAAGGGAGGCCAAGGAAGCCTCAGGGAAAAAGAGCAGGGCCGAAATTCAAAATTTTCCCCTACCGGTTCTGTGGCTTAGTGAGCGTGGCAGGAAAAGGATGCTACAAAATCCCCATTCACATCCCATTCCAGAGGAAGGATATTTAAAAATCTCCACTGTGGGGCTGACTCAAAATTCCCACTACTGGTTCCTCAGAACATGTCAGAACCTGCTGAATTTCACCCCTGGCTCAAAAGCCCTGCCGAACTTTAATGTGAATTGTGCTTTTTGAGACTAATATGTAAATCCACTCATTTGAAAATCTCAGGTTTTTTTTTTTCTTGTTCCCTGTTCAACAAACCATAATTTAATCCAAGTGTCAGCTTTGGAAGCTATATTAGCATCAGAAGGTTCCACACTGCTACATTCTTGTGCTTGAGAAATTAGGAGGGGGAAAATTTAGTATTGTAGTTAAACATAATAGCATTTTTCTTTTTGTTCCTGCACATGGAGGAGAAGTGGTTGAAAGAATGGCTCCAGTTGGGACAGATGGTGATTAGACCATGTGACGGACGGGTGGATTTCAGGTTTTGACTTACTGAGAGAAAACCCAGAACTCTCAGATTTGGGTTTTCCCAGATGTGTCAGTAAAGCTACTGTAATAAATGGGAATTTGATGATGATGATGATCATCATCATCATCAACAACATCATCACAACAACAACAACAACAACAACAACAGAGTTGGACTTCCATGGAAAACCTGCTATGGATTATGAAAAGCTAATATCTCTGGAGGCCCTCCATTTGGGAAACTCAATGTAAGAAGATCCTGTTGTACCTTTAAAAAAAAGCTTATGCTATCATCAACATGTCCTGAGAATGCGGTCTTCCCCACTTAATAATAATAACAACAACAGAGTTGGAAGGAACATTGGAGGTCTTCAACTCCCTACTTAGGCAGGAAACCCTACAATACTTCAGACAAGTGGTTATCCAACATCTGCTTTAAAACTTCCAGTGTTGGGGCATTCACAACTTCTGGAGGCAAGCTACTTCACTGATTAACTGTTATGACTGTCAAGAAATTCCTCCTTAGTTCTAAGTTACTTCTTTCTTTGTTTAGTTTCCACCCATTGCTTCTTGTTCTACCCTCAGGTGCTTTAGAAAATAGGTTGACTCCTTCTTCTTTGTGGCAACCCCTGAGATACTGGAACACTGCTCTCATGTCCCCCCTGGTCCTTCTTTTCATTAAACAAGCCATGCCCAGTTCCTGCAACTGTTCTTCATATGTTTTAGCCTCCAGTCCCCTGATCATCTTTGTTGCTCTTCTCTGCACTTTTTCTAGTCTCTCAATATCCTTTTTGCATCGTGGCGACCAAAACTGAATGTAGTATTCCAAGTGTGGTTTACCAAGGCCTTATAAAGTATTAACACTTCACATGATCTTGATTCTATCCCTCTCTTAATGCAGATTAGAACTGTTGTGTTGGCTTTTTTAGCAGCTGCTGCACACTGCTGGCTCATATTTAAATGCTTGTCCACTAGGACTCCAAGCTCCCTCTCACAGTTACTACTGTTGAGCAATGTACTACATATACTGTGCCTGTGCGTTTTGTTTTTCTTGTCTAAATGTAGAACCTTACTTTTTTCACCATTGAATTTCATTTTGTTAGATAGCGCTCATTGTTCAAGTTTGTCAAGATCCTTCTGTATTTTGCACCTATCTTCTGGAGCGTTGGCTATTCCTGCCAGTTTGGTGTCATATGCAAATTTGATGAGTTGCCCATCTATCCCTTCATCCAGGTCATTGATGAAGATATTGAAGAATACTGGGCCTAAAACAGAGCCTTCGGGTACTCCATTGTATAATTCCCTCCATGTAGATACAGTTCCATTGAGCACTACGCACTGAGTGCACTTGGTTAGCCAGTTTTGAATCCATCAGGTGATGTTGCTGTCTAACGCACATTTTTCAGCTTTATCTAGTTATGATCTATTTTATCAAATGCCTTACTGAAATCCAAGTAAATTCACTTACTGAAGTCCAAGTAAGTTCACTTTTACTTTGTCTATTTTTTCTTCCTATGTATTTGTGTATTGGACAAATGAATGAATGAATGAATGAATGAATGAATGAATGAATAAATAAATAAATAAATAAATAAATTTGAGAAAATGTGTTTTATAGGCGTTTGGTTCTTCTGGAACGCTGACACCAAGCATATCATGGTACTATATATGTGGGGAGAGGGGGAAAGGATTTCTTACACAATTGGGTTGGGGATGTAATTGTTGTGGCAGGAAGCGATGCCTTCGGTTGAATGGTGCCACATAAACATTGGGAATAAAATTAAAAATTAATTGGTGGTAGAGCCAGGAGACAAAACAAGGTTTGGAAGAAGCAGCATCAGATGAGAAACATATAACTAGAATAAAGAGTTATATGTACAGAAAAGATATAAATATAATGATTATAGAAGAGGCACCGCTAGTTTAAAAATGTATGGCATATGTCATCAGTCTGCTAAATATGAGATGAATTAGGGCAAGAAGCATTCAGGGAGTAGTAAAGAAGGAGAAATAGGAAGTAAAAAGGTGAAGAGAAGGAAGAAGGAGTGGAGGGAAGTAGAAGGGGGGAGAAGGAGTAAGAAGGTAGAAGATAGAAATAGAAGGAGGGGAGTGTAACAGAATGAAGGAAAACAGACATGAACAGGATAAAAATAGGTGTGAAACAGGATACATGTATTGATTTTTGATATTCAATAAAAATGTATAAATATGTATGTTATTGACATTTTAAGGTATATGTGTTGACATAAAAATGGAAATTGTGGAGAAAAAAATAATAAAAATAACTGCTTTCTTGAGCCAGTAGGAAGAGGAAGGAAGGAAGATTGTGGGGAGTCACCCTAGGCAAAAGCGAGATGCATAACAAACTACAACAAAGTCTAGTGATACAACTAAGTGAGTTATTATTTCCCTAGCATGGTCTGCCATGCTAGCTTCAAACTGAAACTCTTTCAGCTTGAAGCAAGCATGGCAGAACATGCTAGGAAAATAATAACTCGCTTAGTTCAGTGATTTTCAACCTTTTTTTACATTTACAAAATCCTGGGGCACACCACCAACCAAAATGACACAAAATGACACTATACATATTATCCCCCCTTGTGTGTGTGTATATACACACTCTTGAACCATTTCCAAAAACAGGTGAGGGCTGGGTGTGTGTGTTTCTCTCTTATTCTTTCCAAAAACAGGTGAGGGCTGGGTTTTTTTCCTCTTTTATTCTTTGGGTGCTTTTTATCATATGCTTTAAATCAAGAGTCACTTCTCTCTCTCTTTTGTTTCTCTCTCTTTCCTTTCATTCTCTGCCTCAATCATTTTCTCATTTCTCTTTTTTCTCCCCTTTTTTTCTCATTTCTCTCTCTTTCTCCCTTCCTCTCCTTCTCTCTCTTTCTTGCTTTCTTTCTTTCTCTCACTCACTCTCTTTCTCTTTTTCTCTCTCTCTCTTTCTTTCTTTCTCTCTCTCTCTTGCTTTCTTTCTCTAACACACACTCTCTCTCTTGCTTGCTTTCTCTCTCTCGCTTTCTTTCTCACTCTTTCTCTCTCTTTCTCTCTCTCTTGCTTTCTCTCTCTCTCGCTTTCTTTCTCTCTCTTGCTTTCTTTCTCTTTCTCTCTCTCTTTCTCTCTCCCCTCTCGCGGCACACCTGACCATGTGCTGCGGCACACTAGTGTGCCACGGCACACTGGTTGAAAAACACTGGCTTGGTTAATACAAATACTGTACAGCTCAGAAAAAAGGAAAATATTCAAGACAATTAGGATTGTAAGAAGATGGCAGCCCTGATCTATCAAATTCACTGTTTTGCAGTTCAGCCTGAAACAGATTCTTTACTTCCTCATGCAGAAAAAAACCGCATAAGCAAGCACAGCATCAGATATTGTCCTTAGTTAAACCCTTTCTGAGAACCGTATTAGGCATTATCCTTACACAAAATCTCCTTATTTTCTGAGAAAGGGTCACAAAATTGCACGCAAGCTTTCAAATTGCTCTCCAGAATTTTTCACAGAGGAAAAAAATGGTAAAGGAAAGAAAAAGGGAAATAGGAAAAGTGACCGAATGCTTAAGACATGGAGCCTGCATTTCATTACAGTCTTGAGATAGACTGGAAAAAAGCCCGCAGACTTTCAAATTAGGTTCAGTCAGGTACTGGGGGAGTTTGGGGTTACATTGAGCACTCTCCTCAAAGCTGGAGGGACGTTCTATCCCTGGGTTATATAAACAGGGACGGAGAATCAAGATCATGTGAAGTATTAGTAGTGCTTTATAAAACCCTAGTAAGACCACACCAGGAATACTGCAATCAATTTTGGTCACCATAATACAAAAAAGATGTTGAGACCTTGGGAAAAGTTCAGAGTAGACCAATTAAGATGATTAAAGGCCTGGAGACTGAACCACATGAAGAATGGCTGCGGGATTTAGATTTGGCTAGTCTAAAGAAAAGAAGAATTAGGGGCGACATGATAGCAGTATTCCAGTATTTGAAAGGCTGCCAAAAAGAAGAGGAGGTGAAATTATTCTCCAAAGTGCCAGAGGGCAGGACAAGAAAAAATGGTTAGTAACTACACTTCAAAAGAGACATTGTAACTCTGCAGAAGGTGCAGAAAAGAGCAACCAAAATGATTAAGGGACTAGAAACCAAGACTTACGAAGAGAGATTGTGGGAACTGGGCATGGATAGCCTTGAAAAAAGGAGGACCAGGGGGACATGATAGCAGTCTACAGGTACTTGGGGGTTTGCCATAGACAAGAGGAGGTCACACTATTTTCCAGGACACCAGAGGGCCGGACGAGGAACAACGGTTAGAAGCTGACCAAGGAGAGATTCAACCTGGAAATAAAGAAGAACTTCCTGATGGTCAGAGCGATCAACCAATGGAACAGCCTGCCTGTGGAGGTTGTGAACTGCCCAACTCTGGACATTTTCAAGATGACATTGGACTGCCATTTGGCTGGGGTGCTATAGGATTTCCTGCTCAGGCAGGGGGTTGGACTTGATGACCTACATGGTCCCTTTCAACTCTAACAATAAATAAATAAATAAAAACTAACCAAAGAAAGAAGCAACCTGGAATTAAGGAGAATAGAATAGAATAGAATTTTTTATTGGCCAAGTGTGATTGGACACACAAGGAATTTGTCTTGGTGCATATGCTCTCAGTGTACATAAAATAAAATATACATTTGTCAAGAATCATGTGGTACAACACTTAATGATTGTCATAGGGGTCAAGTAAGCAATGAAGAAGCAATATTAATAAAAATCTTAGGATATACGCAACAAGTTACAGTCAAACAGTCAACATGGGAGGAAATGGGTGATAGGAATGATGAGAAAAACTAGTAGAATAGAAGTGCAGAAGCTTCCTAACAGTGAGAACAATTAGACAATAGAATAGCTTGCTTTCAGAAATTGAGGGTGCTCCATCACTGGAGGTTTTTAAGAGACTAGACAGCCACTTATCTGAAATAGTACAGGGACTGGACTAGAGGACCTCCAGGGTCCCTTCCAGTTCTATTCTATTCAACTGAAGAAAACAGAAGCAGTACAATGCAGCTTCCAACATCTGCCAGTGGAACACAGCCCACCGCCCAGAGGCTACCATACAAGGACAAATCATAAACTACAAAGTTAATTTGGAAATGGGAGAAACCTTGAATGTAATTTAACATATTCCTTGCATGGATTGCCCCTGCAACTATGCGGGACGGACAGGGAGGAAGCTAACCACCAGATTGCGAGAACATGAATGAGCTGTTAAAAGAGGAGACCCTAACTCATTGGTAGCCTCACACTGCAATGAACAAGGACATGCATTCAATTACGCAGCTACTAGATTGTAGGCTGAACAGGAACAAAAATAGTTAGAGAACTGATTGCAGTCTGGGAAATGGGCCGCTGTAAATCAACAGGAGTGCTGATTTACCACCAGTGGATCAGGTACTTAGGAGCCGAGCGCACATTGGCACAAGGAAACAACAATCAATGACTTAATAGTCAGCTATCAATACCCCAATTAAGAGCTAAAATCTACACACAACCAGACACCACGTACATACATTACATAGAACAGCTCAGTGCATACATTTTGGAGAGAGAGAATGGGCTCCAGTAGAAGTCCCAAAATTTGGAAGAATAAACCTATAGTTCTGGCAATTGACTCGGATTGGATCTGGTAACATCCTGGGACATGTATATTTACCTTCATTTGGAAAATACAAATTGTAGTAATTTTTTATTTTTGAAATTCTAAACCAAGAGAGATACAGAACAGGGATTAGGAAAACCTTTCATCGGGGTGTCAAAATGAAGGACAGAACAAGGCAATTGCCAGAAGCTGGCTTAAATGCAGTAAAGAGGGGTATGATGATCTATCCTATCCTATCCTATCCTATCCTATCCTATCTATCTATCTATCTATCTATCTATCTATCTATCTATCTATCCATCCATCCATCCATCCATCCATCCATCCATCCATCCATCCATCCATCCATCCATCCATCCATTTGTTGAACAAGTATAGGATTGCAGTTTGTATAAGCATAATATAAGTAGAAAGTAATGATAAAAGAGGACAGTAGGACAGGGACGCTAGGCACAATGGTGGGCTTATGCACGCCCCTTACAAACCTCATAGAAAAGGGGAGAGGTCCACTGTAGACAATCTGAGGTTACAGTTTTTGGGGTTTGGGGAAGAAACCACAGAGTCAGGTACTGCATTCCAGGTGCTGATCACTCTATTGCTGAAGTGGTATTTTCTGCAATCTAGTTTGGAGCAGTTTACATTGAATGTATTACATGCTCATCTGTTGTTGCGGTTTACTGTCCTTTCGGCCACTGTGAGGATAGAAGGACTGTAGTTTTGTTCAGATACTTTCATGATATGAGCAGCAGTCTTTCTGTGGACAAAGCAGGATTTATGGGCACGCCAAGAAGTTGCTAAGACTCTGCTCCTTTGTCTTTCACTAACAGATGAGCTGTTGTGTTCACTAGGTGGAAGATGGAATGGAATACTCTTTACTGACCAAGTGTGATTAGACACACAAGGAATTTGTCTCTGGTGCATAAGCTCTCAGTGCACATGCAAACAACAGTGATAAGTCACAGATCATAAATCATAAGATAATCATAAATCAAAGAAAGATGAAAAGATGGTCATAGAGCTAATCAGCTGATCAAAGATAAGCATGCACTTCCACAGGGATTGTAGTTACTTATTCTAATATTCTAGTGCCTTCAATTATTCAAGATGTGCAAATCACAATTCTACTCTCGCCTCATCTGTCTAGATTATCTAGGCTTTGAAAATAGGAAATAAAAGAATGTGTGTGTGTGTTTGAGAGAGGGGGGGGAAGAGAGAGAGGGAGAGGGATCGGGAGATAGAGAGAGATTCAATAGAAAAAAAACATATAACTCTTCCCTGGTACAAGCTGAAAGGAGGAGAACCTGTGGTGTAGATGTTAAAGCTACTGCCTTACACTCCCCAGGTTCAAATCTCGCTAAGGATATGGCTAGCTGATGGGAGAAAAATAGCTTGAAATAGATCTATCCTAGTCTCCTTTCCTTTTCATTATCAGCAAAAAATATGTTACTTCCTCTCTCTATATATATATGTGTGTGTGTGTGTGTGTGTGTGTGTGAATGAATTTCTAAGTAAGAGATTGCATATATCTCACCCACAGAGATGTTCAGAACCCATAAAACTGTTTATTACACATACTAGACTGCCCCTGCCAACTGAGAAAGGCAGAATTAAAAATGCAAGATAACTGCATTTTCTTCACTAGGATCTGGCAGTGGGCTTTTTCAGTACAAACAAACCAGCAATGGCATCCAAACAGTGACAGCTCCTGGAGACAAGAGATTAAATATTTTTGCTGAGTTGATGCTCAGCTTGGACCGATTCCCTAGAAGAGGATCTTTCCCAGTGCTAGAGGATACAGGATCTTTCTGTATCGTCTAGGGCCTAGTTTCCAGATAGGGGATCTTTTCTAGTGCTGGGAAAGATCCCCTAGCCCAGTGATGGGCAACCTTTTGAGCTTGGTGTGTCAAAATTCGCCAAAAAACCCAGCATAACTTGGGTGGTGTGTCACCTTGAGAAAAAAACCATAATTTTGTGCTAAAAGTGTCTGGTAACCGATTCCAGGCACTCCAAATTTCCTGTTCATAGTGGCACTCCCTCTTGATTCTCCAAGCGGCACCTTTCTAGATTCTCAAGCTTTGACCTCAAGTCAACAAACAAGCTTCGCCGAGTCTTACTTTCACTTTGCAGAATAGTCCCCGGACTCTTTTTTTTAAAAAAAAACTCCTGCAGGAGAGGGCGGGGTGCCCTTGCCCCAAAGACTCACTGAAACGGTGAATTCTCACGTGAATTGCAGGTTATTTCCAGAAGCCTGGGACAGATATCCTTGCAAAGGTTTGACAGAAAAAGCAAGCAGAGAGCAAACTTCAAAAGAAGGGAAAAGACGGGAGGGAAGGAGGAGGCAAAAGGAGGAAGGAAGGGAAGAAGGAAGGAAGGAAGGAAGGAAGGAAGGAAGGAAGGAAGGAGAGAGAGAAAGGGGCTCTTTGGAAGGAACAGGTTTCGTTCTAATGGAAAGAATCGGCTCACCCAATGAAAGGGAACGCGAAGCGACGATATTTCTCTGGAAAAATGGACACCTGACTTCCTTAACGGCCGCGTGTCACTGAAAATGGCTACGCGTGTCAGTGCTGACACGCGTGTCATAGGTTCGCCATCACTGCCCTAGCCGGAAACTTGCCTAGATGATATAGGAAGGCACGGTGGTGTCCTATACTTTTATCTTAATGGGGCAAGCCAGATAAATATTGATAAGTTGTGTCCTTACCTTTCTTCAGGTTGGAGAGTGCAGAGACCAGGGCTGGGTCGATGTCACAGGGGAGTCCTGCAGCAGTGGCCAGTTCGAAGATACTCAAAGTCACCTAAAGGGATGGCAGAATCAGATCTTATGAGAGGGATACAACTGCTGCTGGACTTTGTCCCTTTTCTCTTTCTTATAACATTCCCTGTCACCATGGTGGATCTGGTCTACACCACATTAAGCAAAAAACATGGTAGAATTCCAGATTATGTGACCTCAGACTGCAAATGGGCCATATTTTTGCCCTGCGTTGCTAGAAAGAAAGCAATATATTTTCCCGTGTTGCTAGAAAGAGAGCAACGTAACTCTCCATAATTAAAATAATAACAAAAAGATCACGTATCTTCACCCTCCAGTGGTAGTTTTTTACAAAAAGAGTACAGATTCACTTTTTATAAAAATCAAAGTATGGTTTGGTTGGTTGGGATGTAAGCTGAAAATAAGAGCAAAATTGAATCTCATATAAAGCAATGTGTGATCCTCTTACTTAAAGGAAATTTAAAAAATGAGACCCAGGGGAAAAAAGAGATCTACTTATTTTCCCTCAGAACTTTGCTATTTTATTTCCACTTCATGATGCTTAAGCTTCGTTATAATAAACATATACATGTGCAAAGCTTATATTTCACACTCTGTTATTTTCTACACATTATAGCTCTGGCTGCAGGAAACACAAGAGACTAATACTGAAATGATACTATTTCACAAATGGAAATTTGATCAGCATCACTATCTGGCTTATCGTAACTCAGAAAACACTTCTCTCACCAAGATGGAAAGGAAATATTAGATAATTCAACATTGTTTTGCCCATGGTTAACCTAGACAGGACACAAAACTACACCATTTTTGTTAGTGTTTTGTCTCAGTAATATTTGCATATTCGGGAACAAAATCAATGAAGCAAAGCAAAAAAGAAAGGAAAATGTTCAGAGATATTCAGAGTAATTGCTAAGGTAGACTTAAAATGAAATGTAAGTGCAGGTAAGTGCTGTTTTCATTGTAAAGTGTTGTGTTTGGGCCTGGGCCAGCCATTGCTCCCACAGCTGGGAGAGACGCGGCACAAAGTGTATGCGAAAGCCTGGCTGACAGCCAGGAAGATGTGGCAGACAGCCAGGAAGACGTGGCAGACAGCCAAGAGGACGAGGCCACTGGTACGCAGGATTCAGCAGACAGCCCAGGGGATTTGGCATGCAGTCCCTCAGACAGTCTTTCGTCCCTGGGTTCTTCTGCAGATCAATATATTGATCTGCATAGCCGAAGAGCTATGCAAAGAAAGGATCAATTGAAGGAGTATTGCAAGTCATTTTAGTAGCACCTGGGCTGGGTGTAGTTCTTATACTGAGGGCTGGGTGTGGTTCCCTTAATGAGGGCTAAAGGGATAAAAGGGAACAAAGGCCAAGGCAAACTGTGGCTGTTTATCTGTGTTATTTTGTAGTTCCTGCTCTGAAGTTTCTGTTCCGTGCCGTTGGAGTTTTCAACCCAGCTTTTTCAGACAAGTGGGAGGTGAAAACTCTGGGACTTGCTGTTTACTCCAGAGATTCAAAAGGACTCCTGAAACGTCTTTGCTCATTCCAGGTTGTCTTTGTTTGTTTGTTTTCCTGTGTTTTTGTATGCGGCTGAAGTAAGCCTTGCACTATCATTGTTTTCGGACACTAAGAACTGTTTTTGAGTAACCCTTTTTTGTTTATCTAATACAAGTTTGCTGATTAGCAGAGCACGTGTGTGTTTGATTTCTTTTCCTTGGACTGTTACGCATTGCCTGAGCCCAGTCAGGCAGAACAGTAAAGTTATAATAACAGAGGCTTGCAAGTTGGAGTGAGCCCCCTCTCAACCTTTATGAGTGAGAACTATGGAAGGTCTCATATGAGGCATTTACTCAGGTTACATTGCTGTCCTGGAATTAGTCTTCTTTTATTATCTTGGTCCTGCTGTCCCTCAAGGCAGGGGTGGGTTCCTATCAGTGCAGCCCGGTGTGGGAGCTCCAGTAGCAGCTTGCTGATGATGCAATTTAGGCGTGACAGCTCCAGTGCCATCTTTCCTGGGCGATGAGTTCCGCCATCTTTTTTTGTGTAATTTTTTGTGCTTTTTTCCTGCTTTTGATGGCTTCTCAGCTGTGTTTTAGCTTGAAATGTCCTTCTGTGCATGCGCAAAAGTAGAATTGCATTCACGATGCGCACCGGTAGCGAAAGGTAAGTGGAACCCACCCCTGCCTCAAGGCCATTCTCCCTGCCTTCCTGCCCTTTGTGTCATGCAACCAGACAACAGAAACAGGGAGGAGGAGAGAAAGTTTGGAATGTAAGGGGGAGCTTGGGAGGGAATCGTGGAATGCAAGAGAGCCGACTGTCATCTAGCAATGTGTTAGTACCCAATTTCAAATGAAGAGGAAGCTCCAAGATGCTCAGACCATTCCCCAAAACAAATTGACTGTATTGATTGCTGGACAATGAACAGTGTGTGATTTAAGGAGAGAAAGGGGAATTTTACCCATGCTGCTTCTGCATGCAAAAACTTTAGAACTGGTTTTGGGTCTTCGGTGCCTATGTGGAATTTATCAGTAAAGTTATACTCTTGGTAATATAATGTCCCAGGAGTTTCTTTTGCTGTATCTGCCATAGGGACTGCTGACACTTTGCACGTAACCATGTGATAACCATTACACATCCATAGCTCTCTAAATGGGGATGAAGTCCTAAAGGTTTATAACAGGGATGTCAAGAACACTGGCCTAGGATAAGGAGCGTGCATAAGTGCACTAGAGTGCCTTCCGACCCCTGTTCTATTGTCTCTTCTATATCCCATATATCTTCTCTTCTATCCCTATATCTTTCTTCTATTCTCTCATTGATTATTTTATCCTATACTCTCTCTTCTATTCTTTCTCCAATTCTATTTCCCCGAAGGTGTCCTCTATTACCTTCATTGTGTATTATTGTGTATTGGACAAAATAAATAAATAAAAATACCAAAACACATCCATCTCTCAATTCTCAACATCCGTGATCAGCTGAGCATGATGTGAACCGGCCAGAATAATACCAAGGCCACTTTGCATTCCTGCTGCTCTGTTCCTAAAATGGGGCCACTGACTCTCTAAACATACAAACTGGATTTAAAATTTTCAGTTACTTCCAAGAGCCAGAAGGGAGAAGAGGAATTAAGTGGCTGTGAGTCTTCTGCTGATTTCATGTAAAGCTGACAGAGAAAGCAGCTGGAGGCTAAAGAAAGTATTAAAACATTTACGGTTGTTTAAAGCGGAACAGGTCGGCTCCTGCTACCACTCTATCAAGCATCTCTGGGAAGCGCACAAGCTGATTTAAGCAGAGAGGCTGGTGGTGAATGACAGATTATCCACCCTCTCATTTAGGTAGCCTGTACCAATTCAGCACACAGAATTGGTACAGGCTATCTAAACACAGGGAACTTATTTCTACAGATCTTTCCAATTCTTAACTCCCGGGTGTTGGTTCACATTCTGTTTTTTACAGCAAATACAAGCTCGTTTAACTTTGTAGACTGATAGGGATGCTTGTGCCAAGAATCCGGAGCAACTTAAAATGAGATCCCCTTCCATCTTCTTGGAAGCAAATGAAAGAAAGACTATCCTGTAGCTGCATGGCTCAAAAACATATGTCCCACTGTGTGTGCATCTCACCACTGTGGGTCCTGAAATAAATAAAAGCATTGTGAAATCGCGTGTCCTGTTACGCCATAATTTATTGACCCAATCAAAAACAATGCAGAATTAATACAACAGATGACCAAAGTATTTTTTCACTTGCTTGGGCAATTTTTTGACTGTGTACCCTACTTTTAATCATGATGCAGTTCTGAGTAGTTATAGTCTGCATAGAAAACAAACCAGGAATAAGGTTGAAAGCTGCAAATAGTGTGCTCTGCTTTATACCTCATACCAAGCTACAATTATAATTGCATTCAATAAAACACAGTTGCAAATATTGCTTTTGGGTGCAAAATTTAATCTTGTTTATTTACTGATTCCATTTACATATTGTGCAAAAACAAAAATAAGGAAGTCTTTGCATCATGTGCAAATTGCAAGTACCTTCTCTATGGAAATATCAAAAGCAGAGGATTTTAAATATAGGCTCCCCAAATGTTTGGTTTCCAAGTATCCAACATACCTGCCAAATGCCAAAACTGTATATTAAAACATACAAATCTAATAAATAATAAAAAATAATAATAACCAACCTAACAACCTACAGATAGTTCTCAACTTACAACCACAATTGGAAACAGAAGTTTCATCACTAAGTGAGGCAGTCATTAAGTGAATCATGCCTGATTTTATTACCTTTTTGCCACAGTTGTTAAGCAAATCATCAATCAGCTGAAAGGGAGCTTAGAGGTCTTCTATCTAGTCCAAACCCCTTCTCAAGAAGGAGAGCCTATATCCGTGATGGCAAACCAATGGCACGTGTGCCACAGGTGGTACATGTCACCGTATCTGCCAGCACGCAAGCATTGCCTTACCCAAGTAATAATGTGCATTGTGAAAACAGAAATGCGTAGAATATGAAAAGCTCAGATTCAAGTGGAATTGAGGAGTAGGCAAAGTTGGCTCTTCTATGACTTGTGGACTTCAACTCCCAGAATTCCTGAGCCAATCATGCTAGCTCAGGAATTCTGGGAGTTGAAGTCTACATGTCATAGAGGACCCAACTTTGCCTACCCCTGGACTAGGGAAACATTTCAAGCCAAGGTGTGATGAGGGGTTGGTGGGTGGGTGGAATTATTCATTTTTATGTTAATTCAGTTAGGGACCTTCCGTGTCAGCATCACTGCCACTACCATCTCTATTTCTTCTTCAGCCTCAAGCACTCTTGTAGAGTTCACCAAAACTCAATGATGGAGGTATAGGTGACAGTGCCACTCAGTGGCACCACTTCCTTTCAAAAGAATCAACCAATACCTGTTAGCGGATAACTTTTAACAGAGTATGTATGTATGTATGTATGTATGTATGTATGTATGTATGTATGTATGTATGTTTTATTTATTTATTTATTGATTGATTGATTGATTGGATTTGTATGCCGCCCCTCTCCGCAGACTCGGGACTTGGCTTTTTAAAATTAATGTAGTAGTTCAGGCTGCATTAAAATCTTTGTTTATATATATATCTTTAAAAATCAACAGGAATGAGAACAGGGAAATGAGAAGAGATCAGAAACAACTTATTCTTCAAAGAGAAGAGAAGCTTACCATGGTGGCTTTTGAGTCTCACCAAGCTCAAGGTGGACTCAGCCTTCCCTCCTTCCAAGATCAGTAAAATGACGACCCAGACTATTGGGGGCAATAGGCTGACTCTGTAAAACCGCTTAGAGCTGGCTGTAAAGCACTGTGAAGCGGTAGATAATTCTAAATGCTATTGCTATTTATTCATCTCTTTGGAGAGAAGCAACTCCATAACAAACTTGGTGATGTTTCTAAATAGCTGAAACAGTTTATCTCATTGTTATTATGTGTTTTTAAGTATGTTTGTAAAACTTTTGAAAATTCAAAATAAAAATATATTTTTTTTAAAAATAAACAGTTGAAAGAGAGAACTATAGCAGCAGAGCTGCAGGAAAGCTGAGCATGAGTGACATAACAGGAGCATTAAGGCTTTACAGCTGGATTGGGGTGGGCAGCAACACTTAGCTAAGCAGATTACTCAGGAAAGCAAGATCAGTCAGGCAATCGTTTTCCAAAAACCCTCAGCCAATGCTATAATGCCACTGGGGTAGCTAGAGCCAAAAATACGCCAGTAACTTCATCATGATAAAGCCATGTAGAGGCTGCCAAGCAGTGGTGGTAAATCTACCGGTTCTCACCAATCTGGGCAAACCGATAGCAGTGGTGGTGAAAAGCTCTACCCACCCGCCCAGATGTCAAAATTGATGCTCTGTGCATGCACAGAAGCACCGCGAGCGAGTGAAGAGAGCGCATGCACGTGCTCCCATGTTCAAACCAGTAGCAAAGTAAGTGAATACCAGATTTTTAGGTAGTGCGCAGGCACATGCCCCCACAGCAGGAAGCGAACCAAGTGAGTTAGAACCAGTGATGACCTGCAACTGGAATGGTAAAGTGCTACGTTCTAGTAGCGATTTTTGGGATGCGCACGCAACTGCGCGTCTTGGATGCGTGCATGTGTGCACAAGATTTGGTTTCCGCGCATGCACAGCAAGCGAAATATCATAAGAAGATGCTTGCACGAGCGAGATTTTGGCAATTTTTTGCTGGTTGTGTGCAAAAAGCAAAAATATCGCTGAAAATCGCCAAAATCTCACCCACACTTGTGCAAAATTTCAAGCCAAACCTTGCACCAACGGGTGTGCCCCCCGGATGCGCGTGCACCTGCGATGGCCTTGGAGAGCGCACTGGTAGCCCCAAAGACGGCAGGCCTATGCTGGTTAGAACCCACCCCTGCCTTAAACCACTAGACCAAACTGGCTCTCCATATTAAATGTGACTCCTGGTTATCAGTCCCAAGTAGAAATGGCTTGATTCAATTCCTGCAAATGCCTCTGGAGTGCAGAATCTGCACTCTGATCCTGATCTTTCTCCACCCGTGCTTCCCTTGTTTCTGGGTGGCTCCCCATAGCCTGTGATTTGTGTCCCCGTTTGTCATTCTGCAGAAATGTTCAATGCTTCGAATTTCTTTCTTCCTATATTCACACTTACTAGCTGGAAATAATGAAGTCAAGATTTCTTCTATTTATTCATAGGGACCCCGCTACTAGTAATGATTGCAATTAAGTCTAATACAGCCAGGGGGAGGGGCGAGGTAGAAAGCAGAGAACAGCACTAATTAACTGAGCTATGAATTTAAATCAGTTTCATCATTTATATTCTTCGTGTGCGCTCTGTCTGCTGCTGCTGTCCTTATCAAGGCAACGGAGGGACAAGAATAGGGCTTTAGTTAATACTGTATCTGACCCAGCTGGTAGGACTAGGCTCAAACACAGAATGTGCATTTAATGGAGTGCGCACAGGGAGAGGAAAGAAAGCCGCAACATTCAGACAGATCTTGAATTTCAGAATTCTTTTGAATCACAAAATGAAAAGTGGTTTCTTTGTGAGTAATCTCTTTACATGAGAGACCTCTGTGCCAGGACACTAAGGAGTATTAGGTTTGTTTGCCACCTTGAGTTATCTAAACAGGGGTCTCCTTCCTTGGCAACTTAAAAAAATTGTGGACTTCAACTCCCAGAATTCCTCAGCCAGCTTTTTGAGTAGTTCGGAGAACCTGCAAATACCATCCCTGGCTGGCCACAGAGTGTGGTGGGATATATATATATATTGCAAAATTCTCTATCCCCATATCTATCTATCTATCTATCTATCTATCTATCTATCTATCTATCTATCTATCTATCTATCCATCCATCCATAAAAACATACATACATACATACATACATACATACATACATACATACATACATACATTCATTCATTCATTCATTCATTCATTCATTCATTCATTCATGTACGAATTGGTAGTATACAAAGTATACAAAGATATAACAATGTTTATATACATGATACAGTACTAGTAAGAGAGAAATATTAGGACAGGGGACTGAAGGCACGTTGGTGCAGTTATGCACACCCCTTACTGACCTCTTAGGAATCAGGAGAGGTCAACAAAGGATAGTCTAAGGGTAACGTTTTGGGGGTTAGGTGATGATACTACAGAGTCAGGTAGTGAGTTCCATGCATTAACTATTCAGTTACTAAAGTCGTATTTCCTGCAGTTGAGTTTGGAATGGTTTACTTTAAGTTTGTATCTGTTGTGTGCTCGTGTGTTGTTGTGGTTGAAGCTGATGTAGTCGTTGACAGGAAAGATGTTGTAGCAGATGATTTTATGGGCTATGCTTATGTCATGTTTAAGGCGACGTAGTTCTAAGCTTTCTGAACCTAGGATTTTAACTGTTCTCACTGAATATAGGTAGTTCTTGACTTATGATCACAACTGAGCCCATAATTTATGATGCTAAGTGAGACATTTGTTAAAGGAGTTATACCACATTTGTAAGTGAATCACTGCAGTTGTTATATTAGTAACACCATTGTTAAGTGAATCCGGCTTCACCATTGACATTGCTCATCAGAAAATGACCCAGGGACCCATACGTATGACTGCAACCAACATAATTATGAACCAGCCATCAAGCATAATAATGTAAATCATGTGACCATGATGGGAATGCTGCAATGGTCATAAGTGTGGAAAATGTCATGTCACCTTTTTCCTGTTCCGCTGTAACTTCGCATGGTCATTAAAAGAACTGTTGTAAGTTGAGGACCAACACAGTTTGGGGAAGACTGACTTAAAACCCCGAGTTGTCCCAGGGAATTCTGAAAGTCCCAATGCACTTGAAAGCCTGATTCACTTACTGCTTTACAAGCTGCAAAAACCGATTGGATTTATAGAAAGAAACGGAGGAAGTGGCAAGCCGAGTAACAAGAAACCAAGGACACACAATTGGAAAGGGCAAAATTAAGATCTAAATTTGCTTCCGTGGCATCTCTAATTAAAACACATCGAGCCGCGGGCTCTCCAGAGGCACTGGTGAACTTCTGCCAAACCTTCCAAGTAGTGGAAAGGCACAGTTAGTAGCACAGCAGATCACACAGTCCATCTCAGTCAGGAATGAGGATTAATGAATTAAGCAAGAGATAAAATAATGCATTGGTGTAGCTCCTTCTACAGTACAGATTTTGAGCTCAATCAAGTAGCACTGTCAATAAAGCATGAAGACTAATTGCACAGGCGCAGCCGGAAGGTTTCACTCTGGTCTGCGCTAACTGTGGGAAAAGTTTATTTGTTTGTTTGTTTCATCAAGCATCAAACATATAAAAGAAGAACACAATTGGACAGTAGGACAGGGACGGTAGGCACAATGGTGCGCTTATGCACCCCCCTTACAAACCTCTTAGAAAAAGGGAGAGGTCAACTGTAAGCAGTCTAAGGTTCAAGATTTTGGGGTTTGGGGAAGAAACCACAGAGTCAGGTAGTGAATTCCAGGCATTGATCACTCTATTGCTGAAGTTGCATTTTCTGCAGTCTAGTTTGGAGCAGTTTACATTTAGTTTGTATCTATTACGTGCTCTTGTGTTGTTGTGGTTGAAAGTGAAATAGTCACTAACAGGAAGGACATTTTGATATATGATTTTATGAATTACATTTAGATCAGATCTAACTTTAAATATTTTAAAACTATTGGCTAATGGCTGTCTCCATTAGTTGTGAGAAAATACTTTAAAGTTATTGGCTAATAGCTATTACCCCTGTATAAAGACCACTGCCAGCCTGAATCCTTTGCTGTTTACTAGTATATTGCTATTAGAGAATGAATAGAGACATCTTGTTTCATTCTACCGGCTTCGACTCCATTCTTCGTCCAATCTAACAAAGATAATGCTCATGTAAGACCATTGCTCAACAAGTGCATCTGATCTACAAACAGAAAGTCCAAGATTCAACCCCTGGCATGTCCAGTTAAAACCAACCAGATATATTTATGTACTTATCTGTTAAACAAATATATAAGGCTATCCAACTTACACAGGATTCCTCCGGGTGGCTTACAAATTAAAATTTCACAGTGGAAGAAGCCACAACACATACCCCCTTCTCCAATATTTAGCAAATATGGATAAAGATCTTGGAGAACTACTGCCAATCAGAATAAAATGCCAGATTGAAAAAGAGACTGCTTGCAACTCATAGCCTACAGCTGCCTAGAAAAACTATAAAAGAAAAATCAAACGGAACAAATGGAGTTAGTGTAGTGGTGAAGATGCTGACCTAGAAACCAGGTGACTGTGAGTTCCAGTCCCAACTTAGACATGAAAGCCAGCTGGATCATTTGGGGCCAGTCTTCTCTCTCTCAGCCCAGCCTCACAGAATAGTTGTGGGGGGAAAGAAGAGGATGCTTCTTTGCTGCCTTGAGTCACTTATAAAGTCATAAAGGCAGGATAAAAATCTAATAAAACTAATCTAATAGATAACAGAGACAATTTGCTCAACTGTGCCTGCTATATGTATGTGTGTGAGATATGCATCAGCACATCACCTGCCAAGATAGAATGATGCTCCAGAGATGTTAAAAATGCAATGACACAATAATATCAACTAAGAAGAAAATCGTGATACATTTAAAACATAGCAGACACTATTAGTGAAAGAGGTGCCTCATTAACTGAGCAGCACGAAGAGAAAAAAAGGAAACAGGATAGAGACATAATAAGGTGGGCTTGAAAAGTTAATATAGGAATGTGAGCCAGTGGGCTACACTCTTCCATCTCTTCCACTCTTTGATGCAATTTTTACAAGTATGCAGAAAATATAGATTTGGGACACTGAAATAATAAAGTTTTTAAATCGGACACTTTCAGAACTGTGCAGAAAAAAATGCCTTTAACGGTGTTACATAGAATGCCAATATCATTAACATTAGATCAATATATACTGTACTTTACAGAAGAGCTGGTGAATCTTTTATTTTAGATTAAGTATGGACTGTGTCTGAGGGGTGGGGAGTTGGAATTCTGACTTTTAGCTTCACAGAAATACACAGGAAGTGCTCTCAAGGAGTCATAGAAAGAGTAGTCTCTTCTTGATTCACAATCACTGGGGTGGGGATCACAGCCCATTTCAGTGTTTGGGGGATTTTAAAACTGGGGCTTCCCAGAATGTTACCATGCCTAACCTTAAGACATCTTGTAGTTTAAAAAACTGAAATTGGCTCCCAAAAGGCATTCTGAGAGAACTTGAGGTAATGGCTGGCTACCTGTGGGCCACAGATTAACAATCTTTGCCACTCTGCTGGCAATTTCAGCTTCCAACTAGTGTTGAGCGAACTGAACCTGCAAAGTTCAGGTTTGTACCGAACCTGAATTTTTGCAAGCGTTCGGCAAAAGTTCAGGTTCGGGTTCGGGGGGCGCCAGGGAGTGCTGCCGCCCAGCTGTCACCTTCAGAAACAGCCGGGGCGCTTCTCGGTGGTCTCCAAAACCCAAACCCGGAAGTTCAGCAAAAGTTCGGGTTCGGGAGAGCACCGGGAAGCGCCGCCGCCCAGCTGTCACTTTCCAGAACAATCGGGGTGGTTTCCGGCGCTTTCCCGAACCCGAACTTTTGCCGAACTTCCGGGTTCGGCATTGGGGAGACCACCGAGAAGCGCCCCGGCTGTTTCTGAAGGTGACAGCTGGGCGGCAGCACTTCCCAGAACAGCTGGGGAGCTATCAGCCGGTCGGGAGGCGCAAAAGGAGTTGGGGAATTCAATGGGCAGAGCTTTGACGTCACTGAGATATCCTTCCTGGCCGGCTGAAACGGGGACTCCAGGAAGGCCATCTCAGTGACGTCAAAGCTCCGCCCCTGGAATTCCCTTGTGGGATTCCCCACTTTCTTTTGTGCCTCCTGACCGGCCGACAGCTCCTCGGCTGTTCTGGGAAGTGCTGCCGCCCAGCTGTCACCTTCAGAAACAGCCGGGGTGCTTCTCGGCGGTCTCCCAAACACCGAACCCGGAAGTTCGGCAAAGGTTCGTGTTTGGGAGAACGCCAGGAAGTGCCCCGACTGTTCTGGAAGGTGACAGCTAGGCGGCGGTGCTTCCTGGAGCTTTCCCGAGCGCCGAACTCGAAAGTTCGGTGAAAGATCGGTGGTTCGGGTTCGGAACCCAATTTTTTTAAAAAAAATTGGGTGCCGAACCCGAACCCGAACTTAGTTGGGTTCTCCCAACACTACTTCTAACCCGTCAAATATCTAATCTATGCTAAGAGATTCACCAGCTCTTTTGTAACATATGTACTGAATTAATGCTAAAGATACTGACATTCTTTGTAACATCTTTAAAGGCATTTAAAAAGGTAAAATTAGCATTTAAACTTAATCAGCAGATTCTATATGGATATAAAGTTTCCTTTCAGATTACAATCTGTGTGAGTATCATGTACACATTCTAGGATGACTGATAAAAGGCACTTGCAAAATAAATTTTCATCTACACCTCCACATTTTTTTCTGCATACTGATAAAGAAAGGACAATGGTGCTGGTAGAGTCAGTATTGTCATCAATATAGCATTCAGAAAGTGCAGAGAATGGACCCGCCTGGCCACAGGCTTCGTACAAGAGAAAGAAAAACATTCAAAATTTTACCTTTATGTCCATCTCAGGGTTGACAAATTCTTTCAGATACTGAATGGGTCCCATCAGGAAAGGGCAACGATTGTTGAACACCTGTCCATGTTAGAATGCAAGAGGTGAGGCAACAAATAGGAGCTACCTTTTTTTGCTTACAAACTTCTGTTTAATTGTTTGTAGCTATGAGTATCAGTGTCCCACCACTTACCTCTTGAAGTCCTTCCTGTGCCATTGACCGGAACCACAGAATTTCTCCAATTATTGTCATCCTTTTTAGAACATTATCTATGCCTGGACAGAAGAGATTGTGATTAGACACAATTTTCCAGGAACCACAAGACCTTTAGCTTAGTTTATCCCAAGCTGTTGTGTGTGAGTGTATTTGAAGTATAACATCCACAATCCCTATCATCTAAATTATCATAGGACAAACACAGTAGTTGAGAATGATGATCATTCCATATAAATACCTTTAGAAGGCATCCAAAGAGGACAAACTATCCAACATTAACATGAGTTGTAGAGTTAGGTCTATGAAAACCAAGATAGTCTAAATCAGGAATCTCCAACTTTGGCAACTTTAAGCCTGGCAGACTTCAACTCCCATAATTCTGGGAGTTGAAGTCCAAGTTGGCAAGATTGGAGACCCCTGATCTAAATAGTCTTGAGAGCACACAACAATTACAATATTTAAAACCAATGTCTAGAACAACAGGAGCTTTTACAAGGCTGAATCTGCTGGTAAGTTTCTAATGATGTCAAATATATTTAGAATCTAAAATCACTTTTGAGAAACTCTGCACAGAGGTTTGGCAATATATTATCCTATTCCATTCCATTCTATTTCCCTCCCCATCCCTCCACCCCACCCAAACCTATTAGCTAGTCTCAGGATATATCTAGATAGCTGTCCTAACATGCTGTAATGCATGACAAAACTATGCCATCATAATTTGCTCTGTCCCCACACCCAATTCCCAGTCTGCTTTACTAAAGAGTTTGGTAAATTGTGCTATAGAACAGGGGTGTCAAACTCGATTTCATTGAGGGTTGTGCTTGACCTCCGAGGACCAGGATGGGTGTGGCTAGCTCAATGACGCTCATTTCAGGGGGGCTTGTGGTGGCCCAAGTGCGCTGGTAGAAGCACCACAGGCCAGTCCTTTGCTGTTTCCAGGGGAACCCCATGGGCCAGATCTAAGTACCCCGCAGGTCCCTGGAGTTTGACACCCCTGCTATAGAAGAGGGAAAATCCAGTTCCAAGTCCACATTCAGCTATAAAAACTTCCCACATGACTTGAGGGTGGTCATGATCTCTCAACTCACATTATGCCACAGAGCTGTTGATGAGAAAAAGTGGTGGCAGAAATGTCATGCTCACTATCCTGGGTTCTTGGGGGAAAGTGAGTCAAACCTAATGAATTTATTATCTCTAAATCATTGGGGTTATCAAAACAGTGAGAAATGAGACATATCACCATCCATTCTAAGATTTGGTCTGAAAACGTACATTTAAAAGTCAGTAATAAAGCCCAGAATCAAAACAGATTTGACTTCTTTAGTTGTGGCTTCTCTGTGTTTTCTTTTAAAAACAAAAACAAATAAATCTTGAATTTTCTATTAGTCTCACCAATGACTGCTGAATACTTGAAGCAGGGAAGAACAAGTACAGAACCATTACCTGTTAGGCGGGGCATTAGTGTTGCCATTTGCTCTGGGTGGCAGTAGTTGGATCTGATCTGAACCAAAATATCCATATTCTCAGTCACAAGTTTCTGGAAAGAACAAAACTTGGTGATATCATATGACAATTCTGAAGATAGTACAGTAGTACCTCTAGATACGAGCTGCTCCACATGCGAGTATTCCAAGTTACAAGCCGAGACACGAGCAAACTTTCTGTTCAACACCCGAGCTCAAATTTGGGATACGAGCTGAGCTTCCACTAGATGGCGCAAAAATTCCTTGCTTCCAGTTATCTCGGCACGAAAAATAAAGTCTAAAGGCATTCGTTCGAGATGCGAGTTTAGACATACGAGCTCGGGTCTGGAACGAATTAGACTCGTATGTCGAGGTACCACTGTATAACATTTATCTTGAGCGGCTTGCTTCTCATTTAGCTTTGAGAAATAGCCATATGCCAATCTTCAATTCTCTCGCTAAGAAACTTAGCAGAGTTTCTAGAACCAGACCTTCTGCTCAATGTCTTTTCCTTCTAATCCAAAAGGCAGGTTTCATGCATGTTGACTAACTAGACCAGTCAGCTCATTTAATATACTGTACTCCACCGTGTGGAATGGTGGGGGACTCATAAAAACCACTGCTCAAACCAAATAAATTATATTATGGCTTCATGAAGCGAAGCCCAGAATAAATAAGAAAATAGCTGATTCCAATCTGTTCTCCTCTCAACTGAGCTTTATACCTTTAGTTCCACCATCTGTGAGGTGACATGCCACATGAGGTTATCACTTAGGAACTTCATTCCATAAGGACCAAGGAGTTCAGCCAATGCTCTCATTTCTGCAAGGAAACCAAAAGGGATTCATTTTTATTATAGTGTAATAGTACAGTATGCTTACTTAAAGCAGCCAGAGCAGGGTCAATCTTTGGATTACTATAGACATCAGGAAAAAAAGAGACATCAGATGTTGGTTCATTACCTTCTGGTTATAAAAATTGCAACAGAGATCTCAGCCTTCTCATTTACCCTATTGGTGGCCTTAAAAAAGAAAAACAATACCCAAGACCACATGGCACTGGTAATACAACTCATTCAAGAAACTAAGACCAGAATTTTCAATATGCTTGTCTGAGATGGACAGAGTTGCCAAAATAATTACCTTAAATTTAGTGGATATTTGTCATATATTAATTTTTACTTTTGTTGTTGATTTTCAACATTTTGCTGCCAGAAATTAGTGGCATAGTCTTGCAAAGCTTCAGAGATATTCAGAAAAAGACCAGGAAGTATACAGAGGGCCCATGGCCTGACATTTATCCACTTTTAGTAGACAGAGTTTTATTTCCATTTGGTATGATGTCCCAAGTTCATCCCTGTCTTCTAACTGGTTGAGAAACAGCCAAGAGCCGTTTCCCTGCTACCAGTCTGTAGAGTACAGAATTTGGGATGAACAACCTTTGAATAGTGTGTGGGAGTAGGAATGGATTTCCAGAGGAAAAATTGCAGACTACAGTAACCAGGAACATTACTCAGGTGAGTAACTCTTTAAACCCTTTAAACAGAGGTCTTCAAACTTGGCAACTCCATTAAAGCTGGCTGGAGAACTCTGCGAGTTGAAGTCCACTAGTCTTAAAGTTGCTAAGTTTGGGGACCTCTAAAAGGATGCTAATGACCAACTGTATGCAAGGAATATAAATCCTTCCATACCCCACTATCCAGTCAGAGCTGAAGACTCTTCTTGGATGAGAAGTGAAATGTCTTCAAGGAAAAAACAGGAAAGTCCAGTTGCCTCCCGAAAAAGCACCTTTGGAACAATTCCCTGTTACTACCTGCCAGTACTGAGGCCAGAGAGCGAGACAACTGCAAAACTTCCATTGTTCTAAGAAACAAACACCATGACATACTGAACATTCTAACTAGGAACCTCATGCATAAACCATGTGTTTCTGTCTCATTGTAAGTTGTGTCTTTAAGATCTTACATTTAAGGCCAGGATTTTATTTTAAATCTTAAAAAAAAAAACTTTATGAATTTTTAAACAATTTTTTTAAAAACAAAATTACAATTATACTTTTAGTACTTCTGCATTGTTACATTAAAAAAGTTTCTTATTTATTTATCATCAGGGCACTCTTACGTAAACCTTATTCCTTTAATATAACTATACATTTCTTTTTATTTACACATATTTACATTTTAACCAATTTAGGAGTTACTCATGATTTTCTTGTTTCTTTTCCTTAATTCAACTTTCTGCCATTGTTCCCATGTCTCATAATAATCTGACTCTTTTTTGCCCCTTAATTCCAATGAAAGTTTATCAATTTCAGAACAGTCGTAAATTTAATTAATTATTACTTTTTCTGGGGGTGGGCGGGTATGTCTCTGCATTTTTCAAAATTGGGCAAATTCAATCCTAGCTGCAGTGGTAATATGCAATATTAAATATTTTTCCCCTTACTATATTCTTTTTTGAAAATTCTCAATAAGAACAATTATCTCCTGTAGCCAATTATGAATTTTATTCCAAATTTATTTTGTTGCAGAAAAACGACCACCACATTTGAAAGAAGGTGCCATTAGGGGTTTTTTTGCATTGCCAACTATTTGGATTAAATTTGGGATATATTTTTGCCAATTGGGTCGGGGCCAAATACCGTTTTAATCTTTGTATATTGTTGGGAGAGTGCATGTTTGAAATAGATGGCTGGATGTTAAGATTCCCTGTGTTGATGCTGTATTGGTTTTGAATACTTTAGTACTAAACTCAATTGCTGGTCCATGTAGTTTGCTAATGAACAATACGGAAATGTCACTGCTGCCTCCTCCTCCTCCATCATTACTGAGGTTTATTCCATTATTCTCTGCTTCATATGATTTGCTACAGATTTAAAACTCAGCTGCAATTCACATGCTCAAAATATGCCTGAGCCAAGCTAGGCTTGGTGCAAATGCCAGAGCTTCAAGTGGGCAATACAATTCAAACCTATCAGCTCATTTACTAATACCAGGGATTAAATTTAAATAAGGTAACCCATTATAACCCAATTGTGAACGATTCTGTCTAGGCCTTTCGACACCTACCTAGGACGTCAGAAAATTCTTCAGCACTGAAGATCTGTTCCCCTTCTTTGGGAACACTGACAAAGGCTTGCATTAAAGGCGAAAGGACAATGGATCCCATGCTTGCCTGGCGTAGAAGTGACTCCAGATACCTGGGAAGAAATGCCAACAAAATCTATTCCATCTAAGAACAACTAAGTACAACTTTCTTAAACATTTTGCAGGGCAGCTATGTGGAAAGAGCCAGGAAACCTTACTAGCAAGAAACTCTTCCTAGGAAGGCTTTGCCTCACAACTATATCATCGTTTTTAAAAAATATACATATATTTATTGGTTATTTACATTGATAAAAACAAAACGACATAAAAAGAAAGCATACATACATACAAACAAGACAAAATAAAGCATTATGCTTTATACATTAAGTAACTTTGGTATCAGAACTTAGAAGGGATACCTGCTATAAAGCAGGATATTTTTTTATTTGCAGCTTATTCATTTGCAGCCATATCATAATTAATAATTTAATAATTTATTGGATTTGTATGCCGCCCCTCTCTGTAGACTCAGGGTGGCTAGCAACAATGATAAAAACAGCATGTGACAATCCAATAATAAAACAACTAAAAACCCTTATTATAAAACCAAATATACACACAGACATACCATGCATAACTTGTAATGGCCTAGGGGGAAGGAATATCTCAACTCCCCCATGCCTGGTGGTATAAATGAGTCTTGAGTAGTTTACGAAAGACAGGGAGGGTGGGGGCAATTCTAATCTCCAGGGGGAGTTGGTTCCAGAGGGCCGGGGCCGCCACAGAGAAGGCTCTTCCCCTGGGGCCCGCCAAACGACATTGTTTAGTCGACGGGACCCGGAGAAGGCCAACTCTGTGGGATCTTATCGGTCGCTGGGATTCGTGCGGTAGCAGGCGGTTCCGGAGGTAGTCTGGTCCAAAACCATGTAGGGCTTTAAAGGTCATGACCAACACTTTGAATTGTGACCGGAAACTGATCGGCAGCCAATGCAGCCACGGAGTGTTGAGGAAACATGGGCAAATCTTGAAAGCCTCACGATGGCTCTCGCGGCTGCGTTCTGCACGATCTGAAGTTTCCGAACACTTTTCAAAGGTAGCCCCATGTAGAGAGCGTTGCAGTAATCGAACCTCGAGGTGATGAGGGCATGAGTGACTGTGAGCAATGACTCCCTGTCCAAATAGGGCTGCAAATGGTGCACCAGGCGAACCTGGGCAAACGCCCTCCTCGCCACAGCCAAAAGATGATGTTCCAATGTCAGCTGTGGATCGAGGAGGATGCCCAAGTTGCGAACCCTCTCTGAGGGGGTCAGTAGTTCCCCCCCCCCCCCAGGGTAATGGATGGACAGATGAAATTGTCCTTGGGAGGCAAGACCCACAGCCACTCCGTCCTGTCTGGGTTGAGTTTGAGTTTGTTGACACCCATCCAGGCCCCAACAGCCTCCAGGCACAGGTACATCACTTCCACTGCTTCGTTGACTGGACATCCTTTTTAAAAGATCCTTTTGCACTAATGGAAAGAAGGAACAGCTCATCCATACCTGAAAACAGTGCCTTATTTTCAATATAGACAACCCTCAATGTAGTATCTAGTCTCGAGAAGAATTTTTTTAATGAATATCTCAGATATTTCAGGATTGACTTTTGGAATTTCAAGGAGATAGTAAAACTGACCTTAGTGACCTTGGGACAAATAATGTCCTGGCTCCTACAGTTGTACAGCAGTATTTTCTCCCTGCAGGTTACCATTATGCCTCCCCCCCCCCCTCCAGCCACATACCAGTTGGTATAGAGTGTGGTGATTGTCTGCTCCCCACTTGCATCCAGCGGCTGGGTGTGCTGCAGGAGCACTCCACGGAGGAGGCGCGAAGTATCCACTCCTACACGATGCATCAGGGACACCAGGAAAGTAGCGTAGGCCTGCACGCCTGCTAATACTTCTGAGGGGCGCGCTATCTCTGGAGAACTTGGGTTTGGTTTTACCAGTCGCGCCAAAGACCTATGGGGAAGATCGGGAAAACCAAGAGAAACAATAGAAACATAGAAACATAGAAGTCTGACGGCAGAAAAAGACCTCATGGTCCATCTAGTCTGCCCTTATACTATTTTCTGTATTTTATCTTAGGATGGATATATATTTATCCCAGGCATGTTTAAATTCAGTTACTGTGGATTTATCTACCACGTCTGCTGGAAGTTTGTTCCAAGGATCTACTACTCTTTCAGTAAAATAATATTTTCTCATGTTGCTTTTGATCTTTCCCCCAACTAACTTCAGATTGTGTCCCCTTGTTCTTGTGTTCACTTTCCTACTAAAAACACTTCCCTCCTGGACCTTATTTAACCCTTTAATATATTTAAATTTTTCAATCATGTCCCCCCTTTTCCTTCTGTCCTCCAGACTATACAGATTGAGTTCATTAAGTCTTTCCTGATACGTTTTATGCTTAAGACCTTCCACCATTCTTGTAGCCCATCTTTGGACCCGTTCAATTTTGTCAATATCTTTTTGTAGGTGAGGTCTCCAGAACTGAACACAGTATTCCAAATGTGGTCTCACCAGCATTCTATATAGCAGGATCATAATCTCCCTCTTCCTGCTTGTTATACCTCTAGCTATAAAAAAATACACACAGATGTATCAACTTGCAACCTGCAAGCCACTATTCTGCACAATACAACATATTTTACTTCGCTTCACTTCACTTCACCTCACTTTACTTTACTTTACCATTCATTCATTCATTCCTGAACGAATTTATTGCCCCTCCCCATTTTACCATAGGATAATTTAATTTAATTTAATGTATTCAACTTCTATGCTGCCTGATCCCGTAGGACTCAGGGTGGCTTACAATAATTTAAAAAATACAATAATAAAAATAAGTCGAACAACAATAATGAATAAAATCCCGCAATCCTAACAACCCATTAAAAAACTACAAATCAATTTAACATTATTATTATTATTATTATTATTATTATTATTATTATTATTATTATTACTATTATTATTATTAATTAGATTTGTATGCCGCCCTTCTCCACTCCGAAGTCTCATACACACCAAACATAACTCTGGGTGGCTTACAGATACATAAAATTCAAAACATAAATGTTAAAAACAAACAAACAACAAAAAACACATGGGGAGAGCAGGGATTGAGTGGGGAGGAGGTGGGATCAGTAGCGGGTTCCTACTAGTATGGTCGATGCTATTGTACCAGTAGAGAAAATCGAGCTGCGCGCATAGCTCTGTGTCTCCAGCATGCATATGTGCACATCTGAGCAAGATGTTGCTTCTGTGCATGTGCAGAAAGCAAAATCTCACAAGGAGACGTGCATATGAGATTTTGGCGATTTTTTGCTTCGGTGTATGTGCAGAAGCAAAAAACCCACTGACACAATATTGCCTAATAAATGTTAAGAACTGTATATATTCAAACAGATACAAATCTGGTATCAAATCTTTCTTTTCTTTTTAATAGATGTATGAGACATCGATATATATACTAAAATTAGACTGGCTTTCTTAAAACCTCTTTATCTTGATTTATTCAACACTTTCTCTTATTTATCTATAATCTCAAATATTAGATATAAGGAAATGAGCTATTGAAAGTATATCTAGTTCACAATTTTAACACAGATCTACCGTATACCCGCCCGCCCTTTCCTTCCTTCTACTCTACTCTTCTGTTCTCTTCCTTTCTTTCTTTCTCTCTGTATGTTTGTATGTTTGTCGACGTCTTTTGTCTTTTTGTCTTTGTCTATTCTCAAATGCATATAATTCGACAGGATTAATGTTTTAATCTCTGATTACCCATTTCTCGCATTTCTTTTTTCCCTGTAATTTGACATGTCTATATTGTCAATTGTAACCAATGTATTTATTGTATATTTGTAAATAAAAACTTTTTATAAACAAAAACAAAAACCCACTGAAATATCATGCGCGTGACCCCGTGCAAGATTTTGCTTCCTGTACATGTGCAGAATCAAAATTTTGCTTGGACATGTGTGTGCTCATGCTGGAGACACAGAGCTGCAGGCATAGCGCCCCGGTAGCAGTGGAACCAGCAACCCCTGCCTGCACAGGATCTGTTACTGTATTCCTCAAGCGCTGATCCGTCCCTGAAATCCTAAGCCAGCTGGCACAGCTCCCTCTTCAGGCCTCAGCAGAATGCCTCAGCAAAGAGGGAAAAATGGATCCAAGGAACACAAGTCAAGCCTGATGGTACATTTGGAACTAGATTAGATTTTTGCTTATGGAGAGACGTGTAGGGTAACGACAAGAAAAAAATACCAGTAGTTTTAAATGTTAGCTACCAAAGGAGACTTAAACCATCTGGCTGAACAAACCATATGTAGGAATAACAACAAGGTATTGGAGCTGTGGCTTATGGGGCCCTAGTTCATCCCCTGACTGCCCTGCCCAAGCTTGCTTAGCTCCTCTTCACAAAGATCACCTATCTAGTGGATGTTCATGATCTAGCAAGTTCAGTTCTGGGACTGAAACACTCGCAGGTCATTTTTATTAATTGGGTTCACATAAGCTTCAAAGAGGCGTTTTATTGTTGCTTGCTATGTCTACCAATACACTTTAATTCAAACTGAAGGGGCTCACCTCAAAGCAAGACAAAATGAATGCATAAATACAATATGCTGTTATTTGTAGTGTCTAAAACAAAAACAATTCAAAATAATTATCTAAATAAAAAAAAAACTTGGTGTCAAAACAAAACAATTGCTTCCCACTATTTATTTCTGATAAGAGAGGGATCTAACAGATGGTAAAGCAGATGCAGCTCTCCTCTTTAAAGAGCTACAGAAGGAGGCAAAAGGCATTCTGAAGTTCCCGGCAGAAACATCATCTGGATTAGATGGTACAAAGCAAAAGCTCTCTTCTTTGGCTTGATGGTCAAAACCAGCTGCCAGCCTCTGCTGGAAAACCATTAAGAAATTTATCAGTGCAAGACAAAAAGGGAAGGACTAGCATTTTTCCTCAAAATAAATTGGACCAGATTATTTATAGGACCATCTGCTGCCTCATGTATCCCAGCGGCCAGTTGGGTCCCATAGAGCTGGCCTTCTCCAGGTCCCATCAGCTGGCAGGGCCTGGGGGAAGAGCCTTCTCTGTGGTGGCCCCAGCCCTATGGAACTACTGTAACTCCCTTCAGAGATTCGTACCCCCCCCCTCCTTGCCTTCCATAAGACTTTAAAGACCCACCTCTGCCGGCAGATTTGGGGCCACTAAATTTAACATCTAGCCCTGGCCGACGAATGAATTTATATGCATGAGTGGATGAATGTGAGCGACTGTTTTTTAAGATATTGGGTTTTTAAGAAATTGGGATTTTAGGATGTTTTTAGTTTGAGATTTCTAGCTATTGTATTGTTTCTTGATGTGAGCCGCCCTGAGTCTGAGGAATAAGGCGGCATAGAAATCTAATTAATAAAATAAATAAATAAAATAATAGCAGTAGCTTAGACATATATACTTCGCTGTGCTTAACGCCCTCTCTAAGCAGTTTTACAAAGTAAGCCTATTGCCCCCAACAATCTGAGCCCCCATTTTACCTCTCTCAGAAAGAGGGAGTCAACTCTGAACATAAGCTTTGTTAAAGAGGTAGTTAAAAATAATTTTTTTTTACAAGAAGACAATATTGTATACAGTAGTTAAAGACGCATACAACTTTTAAAGGTACTGATTTAAACTTTAATTTAAAGCAGAATTAACTGGGTCCAGGACTTATAGCAAGCAGTTAGAACATCTGACTCATATATAGCAGGCTCCCTACTAAACTATAGATTAATATCTAAATGATTTCATGAACAGAATTTTACACCGTATTCAGTTAAGGTATCATTTGAAGAATTCAGTACTGGGTCTCTCCCTACATGCTCCAGTACGCTTGACTGCTGACAAACAAAAGAAATATTGTAAAACATTTACCTTGTTTTCATTGCTAAATTGCCCTAGGTCGCTCAGTCTTTAAAAGGCTTTGAAACAAACACACCAGATTAGGGCTTAATATAACATGAAAACCAATGTTGTAGAACATTGTTTCCCAACCTTGGCAACTTGAAGATATCTGGACTTCAACTCCCAGAATTCTCTGGCTGGGGAATTCTGGGAGTTGAAGTCCAAATATCTTTAAGTTGCCAAGGTTGGGAAACAATGTTGTAGAGAATGCATCCATCTAGCTCAGTGATGGCGAACTTTTTTCGGCACCGAGTGTCGAAAAAGGGAGTACACCAGTAGCGGGTTCCTACCAGTACGGTTGACACCATCAAACTGGTAGCGAAAATTGAGTTATGCGCACAGCTCCATGTCTCCCGTGTGCGTTCACATCTGAGTGAGATTTTGCTCCTGGCATGCGCAGGAAGCAAGATCTCATGAAGTGATGCACACATGTGTGAGATTTTGGTGATTTTTTGCTTCTGTGCATGCATGGAAATAAAAAAATCATTGAAATATCGTGGACGTGCATGTCCCCTTGTGAGGTTTTGCTTCCTTTTCCACACGCAGAAACAAAATCTTGTTTGGACACACACTTGTGAACGCCGGAGACACAGAGCTACACGGGAGCACACTGGTAACAGCGGTAGTTGCAACCCCTGCCTGGAGTACACGTGCACTCGTCTGGGATGTGACCAGTAATGGGCAGCCAAAATTTTCACTGTCACACTGTGGGTGTGGCTAATTTTGTGGGTGTGGCTTAAGTGTCATGTGACTGGGTAGGAGTGGCTTGCCGGTTATGTGACCAGGTGGGAGTGGCTTGAACGATCATCATCGTTCAAGTGAACTGTTAAGTCCTTGACTTAAAACCTTACCAGTGTCACTCGCTGGGGTGACAATTTGCTTCGTGTTTCCCACGCTCTCCTTCCTGGGTCGTCATCCCCCCTGCCTCAGGCTGGGTAGCTAGGCGAACGGGTGCTGCCAGAAGCATAAATGCTGCCAGCACTGTTTCCACCCATGCCTTCTGCTTGCAGCTCAGGCGGGAGGTGGCCCCATGAGGCTGGAGGGGAGCCGGGCAGGAGAGAGGGAAGCTCGTCCGAGGCCGGGAAGGAGGAAAGAGGAAAAAAGCAAGGAGCGCAGATGCAGCAGCAGCAGCAGGGGAAAAAAGAAGAGTCGAGCTGAGACCAGTAATCCAGGAAGTGACAGCCACCGATTCGCTGGAGCTCTGCACACATCTTCATTTCTGCCAGTGGAACTGCATTCCACCCCATCCTGCTGGCTGCCCACGCCAGGATGTGACCTGAAAGAGGAGCTGCCCAGGAGCATGCACATGCCAGAAAATGAATTTCCCATTTCCAATGCACCAATGCACGGATCTAGCGGATGCCTGGATTTTTTTTGCAATCCAGATCTGGGCACATTAACAAACCAAACCATTAGATTCATAGGCATGCCAAGAATTAAATGCATGGGAGAGTTAGTAAGATTGAAGGGAGGCAGATCATGCCCCATTCATTGAGAGAAATTCAGGAATGGGGGCACACACTATCACCTACACACACACACACACTCACACATCTTTTCCATTCTTCAAAAATAACATGCAAAAGGTATAGCTGATACCTCCACTACGGTGGCTCACTTCTACAACAATCATCCTGCCCACACGGCAATAATATCCCATTACTTCCTGTACCTGCTGAGTCGGATCTCCAGCTGGCTACTGAGATACTCCACTGGAGTTACTATATGCTCAAAGATGACGATGCTGTCTGCTTGGTTTATGCTCCAGCAAAGCTCAGACAGGGTCAGGTGCAACTTGTCTAGACTGGGAAAAGAAAAAAGAAAAAAATATATACAGAATGTGTTTATAATATGGAAGGCATTTCACAAAACGTTCCTGGCAAGAAGCAGGGAAGGGCAGACCAAAGAGAGTAAAGCTTGGGTTAACCCAACTCTAGAAAATACCACTTTGAGTCCAATACGTTTTGGGTTTATTAGTAAGATCTCAAGAAAGTTTATTTCTTCTTCTATTAAACCTGCTCCTAGATGCTTTCACAAAATATTTTATGTATACTGCTCAAAAAAAATAAAGGGAAAATTCAAATAACACATCCTAGATCTGAATGAATGAAATATTCCAATTGAATACTTTGTTCTGTACAAAGTTGAATGTGCACAACAGCAGGGGAAATTGATTGTCAATCAGTGTTGCTTCCTAAGTGAACAGTTTTATTTCACAGAGGTTTGATTTACTTAGAGTTATATTGTGTTGTTTAAGTGTTCCCTTCATTTTTTTGAGCAACATATTTTTAATCATACTATCTATCCTGGGTAGCTGGCAGATATAAACAGAACATCTGTGCATAGTTTCAGGTTCAATGAGGGGGGAAAAGTGCTTCAGGACCGTTGCAGGCACACCTGTAGCACATCAGCAACTCATAAACTGCAAATGTGTCTTGCACTGGGATTGGGATTGTGCTACCTGCAACTGCAGAGGACAGCTATGCAATCCACAAAAATGTGCCACTCTTTTAAGGAGTTGTCAAAAAGTGCCATACAAGCAATTGGGGGTTTTTTGGTTAATTTTGTTACTTTTATATTTTAGGGAAAAAAAGTTTTCTTTCCCTTGTGATGATTGATTACTTGTCATCAAGTCAGGTCCTGGAACATACACGCATAGCCAATGTAACTGAGTTTATCTAATTTGTCACTGGCTACACTCTACCTCCCTTCCCTTCTACTTTTCCTAACTATAGGCCCTTCTCCAGAAAGCTAGATCTTTCATAATGTATCTGAAGTAGGATCCTTCAAACTCTGGGTTGATCTGTTCAATGATCCATTATTTGGTTTTCTTGGTTGTCCGTGCTACTCTCCAACGGCAAAGTTCCATAGTGCCTGTATTCTTTCCATGCTGCTTCTTCAAAGTCCAGCTTTCACACAGAAGGTAGAGCATCACAGGAAGTTATATGGCTTGCCCTATTCTGATCTTTCTAGGTATGTGGACCTCTTGCATCTTTTCCAAGATTGAATATCTTTTCCAAGCTCTCCATGGCTCCCCTACCAAGCAGGGGTGGGTTCTACTTACCTTCACCACCAGTTCGCATTACAATATTGCCCCTGCGCACATCCAAATACAAATATAAATAATAAATAAATAAATAAATAATAAATCCCCTCATAAGATTTCACTTCCGCATAAGCTCAGACGGTGGATTCAGCCTGAAACACAGCTGAGGAGCTGACCAGCTGTGCTTCGGGCGAAGAAATAAAGGTCAGTATTCAAAGCATGGAATGAGCACAAGCCATCCAAACACAGGAAAATCAGCTGAACATGCAGATAAAAAGATTTATTTTATTTATTTATTTTGTCCAATACACAATAATACACAATGAAGGTTATAGTGGATATACTCAAAGTGAAATATATCAAGGAAAGAATAGAGGATAAAATACAGGAATAAAATATATCAATGAGAGCATAGCAGAAAAGATATAGGGATAGAAGAGAAGAGATATGAGATACAGGAGAGACAATAGCACAGGGGATGGGAGGCATGCTAGTGCACTTATACACACCCCTTACTGACCTCTTAGGAATCTGGAGAGGTCAACCGTGGACAGTCTAAGGGTAAAATGTTGGCGGTTAGTGGATGACACTACGGAGTCCGGTAATGAGTTCCACACTTCGACAACTCGATTACTAAAGTCGTATTTTTTACAGTCAAGTTTGGAGGGGTTAATATTAAGCTTGAATCTGTTGCGTGCTCTTGTGTTGTTGTGGTTGAAGGTGAAGTAGTCGTTGACAGGCAGGACGTTGCAGCAGATGGTCTTGTGGGCAATATGGTGGTGAGCACAGACTGGCACAGATAGAACTGGATCCGTGATGCCAAAATTACATCACCAGTGGATTGCTAACAGTTCGGGTGATCTGGTTCGAACCAGGAGGAACCCACCCCTGTTATTAAGTACTTCAGTGTTTCCCAACCTTAGCAACTTGAAGATATCTGGACTTCAACTCCCAGAATTCCCCAGCCAGCATTCGCTGGCTGGCGTATTCTGGGAGTTGAAGTCCAAATATCTTCAAGTTGCCAAGGTTGGGAAACACTGAAGTACTAATCTGTGGTGTATTTCTTGGCTGCTTGTTTCCTTAGGATGGTTGATCCTCCCAGTCTGAAGCTATCTGCCACTTTGATGTCTTCACTGTCAGTTCTATGGCTGGTATCCTATCCGACCATTGTCATTTGTTTGGTGTGGTTTATCTTGAATTTCTGGACCATGTTTTTCACTGTGCATCTAGATTTTTATTACTTTTCTGTTCTTTTTATTACTTGAACTTGCAGTTGCTTTGTATTTTAAGCCAGTCGGGAAGCGCCATCAGCAAAGCGCAAGATATTGATCTTCCTCCAATTTTAAAACACATTAATCTTTTTCCAGTCCGGCTGCCTTTAATAAATATGCAGGTTGAAGAAAAAAGGGAAGTAATTGTATTTCTCTACAAAATCAGCTCCGATGCATAAACTTGATTGTACATGACATTTACATTAGAAGAAAAAAAGGGGGGGTTACAGCTGCTCAAATCCTCTGGAATGGAGTTGGGGGTGGGGGCTGCTGATCCCTTAACCAAATGTTGCCCCACAGTTAGGACACATTTGTAGTCTCAAAGTGAGGCAAAAGATAATCCTGACGGAGGAAAAAAATATGTCGCACAAGATGCCAAGACAGATAAAGGTGTCTTCCAGCACACCAACTTTGCAATCCGGGCAGTCATTCGTGACTATCATAGATGTAGTGGGAGTGGGCTGCAGCATTACCATATACACAGTACAGTGGAACCCCGACATAAGAGCTGCTCTACTTAAGAGCAACTCGAGATAAGAGCTGGGAGGGGAGAGATATTTTTGTTCTACTTACAAGCCCAAATTCGAGATACAAGCGCCAAGGAGCTGTCTCCTGAAGCCAAACGCTAACTTCCGCGTTCGGCTTCAGGAGACAGCTGCGAAGCGGCGCGCGTGTTTTAAAAGGTTGCAGCCGGCCTGGGGGGCTCGGGGGGGTGCTTGCAGCTTTCTTTCTTGCTCTTTTTCTTTCTCTCTTTTACCTTCCCTTCCTCTATTTCTTCTTTTCTTTCTCCTTCCCACCTTCTTCCCTCCCTCCCTCCCTTCACTCATTCCTCTCTTACTCTCCCCTTTCATAAGTTTCCTTCCTTCCTTCCTCTGTTCCTGTCCCTTCCCTCTTTCCTTCCTTCCTTCCCACCCTCCGTCCATTCATTCACCCATTCCTCTCTTGATCGCTTAAAGCCGGTCCCTGGTGCAAAAAGGGTTGGGGACCTCTGTCCTACAGGATTGGGTGGCAGAGAAGTTGAACATATGTAAATTTAAAAGTTTAAGAAAGTTTACAAGTTAAGTGAAAGAAACTTCATTATTCATTTATATGTACATGTACATTTCTTCATTAAAAACATGTCTTTCTGCATAATTTAGACTAACTTTGTGAGTTTTTTGAGGGCTGGAACCAATTAAAATTATTTACATTAATTCCTATGGGGAAAAGTCGTTCGAGATAAGAGCTGCTCGACTTAAGAGCCCAGGTCCGGAACGAATTAAACTCGTATCTCGAGGTACCACTGTATTGGGATAGTTGTGTGGCTGTGAACTAGCCAGAATGGTATATTCTGGTCCGGTCCCCGTGGGAACAGGTAGGGCAGCGCCAGCGGGATGGCTCCAAAGGCAGTATTGGGCTGCCCCTGATATGCCCGGGATCGCCCATCCCGTAGCGGAAACAGTGATGCCTGCGCATCTGCACATCCCTGCTGCATGCACCCCCATTAAATATTTTACTTCCGGGCATGCGCTGAATCAAAGAAATCAGCAGAAAACGCCAAAATCTAACACAAAGACGCTCGCATTTTAAAAATTTATTTATTTATTTATTTATTTGTTTGTTTATTATTTATTTTATTTATTTATTACTTAGATTTGTATGCCGCCCATCTCCGAAGACTCGGGGCGGCTCACAACACGTGGAAACAAATCATAAATAATCTAACAAATTTAAAATTAAAAGATTTAAAAGACCCCATATACTAACAGACATACACACAAGCATACCATATATAAATAAAACATGCCCAGGGGAAGATGTTTCAGTTCCCCCCATGCCTGACGGCAAAGGTGGGTTTTAAGGAGTTTACGGAAGGCAGGAAGAGTAGGGGCAGTTCTAATCTCCGGGGGGAGTTGGTTCCAGAGGGCCGGTGCCGCCACAGAGAAGGCTCTTCCCCTGGGGCCCACCAACCGACATTGTTTAGTTGACGGGACCCGGAGAAGGCCCACTCTGTGGGACCTGATCGGTCGCTGGGATTCGTGCGGCAGGAGGCGGTCTCGGAGATATTCTGGTCCAATGCCATGAAGGGCTTTAAAGGTCATAACCAACACTTTGAATTGTGACCGGAAACTGATCGGCAACCAATGCAGACTGCGGAGTGATGGTGAAACATGGGCATACCTAGGTAAGCCCATGACTGCTCTCGCAGCTGCATTCTGCACGATCTGAAGTTTCCGAACACTTTTCAAAGGTAGCCCCATGTAGAGAGCATTACAGTAGTCGAACCTCGAGGTGATGAGGGCATGAGTGACTGTGAGTAATGAGTCCCGGTCCAGATAGGGCCGCAACTGTTGCACCAGGCGAACCTGGGCAAACGCCCCCCTCGCCGCAGCTGAGAGATGTTTTTCTAATGTGAGCTGTGGATCGAGGAGGACGCCCAAGTTGCGGACCCTCTCTGAGGGGGTCAATAATTCCCCCCCCCCAGGGTAATGGACGGACAGATGGGATTTTCCTTGGGAGGCAAAACCCACAGCCACTCCGTCTTATCCGGGTTGAGCTTGAGTCTGTTGACACCCATCCAGGCCCCAACAGCCTCCAGGCACCGGCACATCACTTTTTATTAGTTTATTAGTTTATTAGTTTATTAGTTTATTAGTTTATTAATTTATTAATTTATTAATTTATTAATTTATTAATTTATTAATTTATTAATTTATTAATTTATTAATTTATTAATTTATTAATTTATTAATTTATTCATTTATTCATTTGATTTGATTTGTATGCCACCCCTCTCCGCAAACTCGGGGCGGCTCACAACAATAATAATAACAATATACAATGTAACAAATCTAATAATAAAAGAAAGTATCTAAAAACCCATCATTTAAAAAAGCATACAACACAAGCATACCATACGTAAACACTATAAGCCTGGGGGAGATGTCTCAATTCCCCCATGCCTGGCGATATAGGTGGGTCTTAAGCAATATGCAGGATTTCGACGATTTTCAGTCTTTCTTTGCTTCTGTGCATACATGGAAACAAAGAAATTTGGGGAAATTGCCAAAATCTCATGTGCAGGAGCATCCTTGCATGAGATTTCGGTGATTTACATAGGTTTCTTTGCTTATGCGCATGCGTGAAAGCAAACTCTCGTGCGGGAGTGTGCGCATGCCCGCTGCCCACTCCTGAGACCAATCCAGCAGGGAAAGGTAAGTACGGACCTTCACTGCCCGTAAATATGGGCTGCATGGTTGCCCACCGGCCCGTAAGGTCTGTACAGCGGCAGACGGTCCTGCAGCAGTGGCTTGCCGTCCATCACGATGGGATTGGACTGGACAGAAGACTGCAGCTGGGATTCCTTTGGTGGGGCAGTTCAGAATGAGGCTCAGATTTGGGAAGGTTGCTGAGTCCCGACTCGGCTCCAAGGAGCAGGCAGCAATTGCACCCACAGCTGGCGGGGCATGAGGTGGGTGGGTTGCGATGGGGAGAGGCAACCTAGGGGTCACCCCAGAGGAAGCTCCGCTCGGGGAGTGGGAGGGAAGAATATACAGCTTTCCCTCACTGCTTTACCAATGTAGAGCCAATCTGTCTTGCCATGTTTTGCCTGTACTGTGGCTTCCTGGTCTTTATATAGGTTTCATAGAAGTGTGGGCTTCCCATTCTTCTAAGTACATTGCACAGCTTGACACGACCAACACAATCAAAAGCTTTTGATAGTCAATGAAGCAGATGCTGACTTTTTAAATATATATTCTTTGGCTTACTTAATTATCCAGCCGTTTATTGGCAAGAACGTGCTTATCGCTCAGCATTTTTTAAAGCCAGCTTGTACATCTGGCATGTAGAGCTCCAATCTGCTCCGGAAGATCCTAAGCATTATTTTTGCTAGCATGTCAAATTAAATACAAGGTGGGATTGATTGCTCTGTAAAGTCTCTTTTTCCTTTCCCTTTTTTTTTTTTGGCAAGGGGAGGGCAGTTAAGGTTAGGGTACCAATATTGATTGATCTCTTCCACTCTGATGGGCATTGTGTCATTGTTCAGATTGCAATCTAGACCAGTGATGGCCAACATTTTTTTCCTCGGGTGCCAAAAGAGCGTGCGCCTGTGCAAGTGCCCACACCCATAATTCAAAGCCTTGGGAGGGCAAAAACAGCTCCCCCCACCCCCCGGAAGCCCTCTGGAGGACAGGAAATTGCCTATTTCCCAACTTCTGGTGGGCCCAGTAGGCTCGAGTTTCACCCTCCCCAGGCTCCAAAGGCTTCCCTGGAGCTGGGGGAGGGTAAAAACACCCTCCCCCATCCCATCAGAAGCTCTCTGGAAGCCAAAAACGCCCTCCCAGAACCTCTGTGCGAGCCAAAAATCAGTTGGCCGGCACACACATGCCCGTTGGAGCTGAGCAACCCCTAGTGTGCCAGCAGATATGGCTCCGCGTGCCATCAATGACCTAGACTAACACTTCTTCTGTTGCCTACCTTATTTCTTTAGCTATTCCATTAATAATAATAATAATAATAATAATAATAATAATAATAATAATAAATTTATTATTATTAACATTATTATTATTATTATTATTAATAATAACAATAATAAATTTATTATTATTAACATTATTATTAATTAATAATATTAATATTATTATTAAAATAATATCAATATTATGAATAAAAATATTATTATTATTACTATTACTATTATTATTATTACTACTACTACTACTACTACTACTACTACTACTACTACTACAACATTAATCCATTTAGCCTTCTGATTTGGTAAATAATTTGAATGCCGATCTACCCTCATCTTATAGTATTAGGAGTTCTTGTAAATAGGAAATACCTTTTATGTATTTTGGATGTTGATATCTCCACTGTATAGTCCTTTCCATCTGTGTTGCTTTTTGTATTCCTTGTGCTGTTTTGTACCACTGAAACTGGAGTCCTCAGAGCCTGATTCAAAGCTATTTTACAGTCCCAATTATAGTTCCATTCCATTAGGGAAAGCCATATTAAATCTCTCCTATACATTATGTAATGTCTTGTATAAAGCATAAAAATATACCGCCCGCTGCCCTCCCCATGAAGAAATATATCTCCTTCATCATATCTATTTTGGTCCTGATTGGACATACTTACACACAAAATATAGAACAAAATTAGTTCTGAATTGGCACATTCTTGAAATCACTAGATCATCTTTAGGATATATTAGGATTATATCCAGGGTTATATTAGCTATATTTACTATGGTAATATTAATTAGTGGTTATATATTAGGATATATTCAGGATTAAATTAACATCTCAGGGGGTCTACTGGTATATGCTCTCTTATAACAGAATCATCAGATTCAAAATTATCTAAAAGGTAATCAGTTTAAGGAACATAAACAATTTGAATGTTATGATCTTCCTGTCAAGCCAGTACAGGAGTTGGTGATAAATTAACAGCTTGCCACACTATCTATAGAAGACCTGATGTTTATGGGAACTTGGGAGGGGTGATTTTCAGGAGGGAACAGATGTAGCCACAAAGCATTATTTTGAATGGTTCAAGGACATCCTATGCCCAGATACCTGGGCGGAAGAGGAAGGAGGACTGGCCATGCTGGCACAATCTCAGTGGGCAACGTGACAAGTTTGTGGGTGGAGGAACTTTCAACTGAGTAGGAAACTCAGATTCTGGTTTCCCATTGTAGGTGCCAGGATGGCTCCAGAAATAAATTGGAACTTTGAGGAGTGCTTTGACTCCGACTTTGATTTAGTTCGGATGTTACCTGGAACCTTGATACAGTGAGACCTCACCTATCGCTGGTGTTACGTTCCAGACCCGGCCGCGATAGGTGAAATCCGCGATGGGGAATTTATCGACTGATAGTACTTATTTAAGTATTTATATTGTAATTGTTTGGTAAGTTTTTATTGTTTTAAGTGTTTATAAACCCTTCCCACACAGTATTTATTTTAGATACAGTATTTAAATACAGTATTTACAATTTTAGATATATTTTTTTTAAAAAACCTGCCGATCGAGTTCGGCGGGCTGTTTAAATCTGCCAATCGACTTCCTCAGAAACCCGCGAACCAGCGAAGATCCGCGAATGATTTTTCTCATTAATATTTCTTGAAAACCCGCAATGAAGTGAAGCCGCAGTAGGTGAAGCGCGGTATAGCGAGGGACTACTGTACTTACTTTGTGACCAGGCTGCGGTCCTTCCGAATACTCTCTGCTCCAGGTTTATCCCTTTCTGGCTCTAACTTTTTGGTATTCTTTTTTTGAACCCTCTTGGTTCGGGCCTTGCTGATGGTGGGTGCACAGTGCTTGGGTAAGAGCTGGGAGATAAGACAAAGATAAAGAGGTTAGGGCATATGGAATGATTGGCTGTGGCGGTCTGGGAAATCATCTTCAAGAAGAAGCTTTTCCCCTACCAGCATGGAAAAACAAATTAATAAAATCAAGGCAACCATAGCTATACAAAGCTTCGGTAATCCCCTAAGTATTAATCATTTCCTTTGTCTCATCAACCATCACCCCAAAATGTATTCATTTATTTACAGTGATACCTCGTCTTACAAACGCCTCATCATACAAACTTTTCGAGATACAAACCCGGGGTTTAAGATTTTTTTGCCTCTTCTTACAAACTATTTTCACCTTACAAACCCACCACCGCCACTGGGATGCTCCGCCTCCAGACTTCCGTTGCCAGCAAAGCACCCGTTTTTGCGCTGCTGGGATTCCCCTGAGACTCCCCTCCATGGGAAACCCCACCTCCGGACTTCCGTATTTTTGTGATGCTGCAGGGGAATCCCAGCAGGGGAATCCCAGCAGTGCAAAAACAGGCGCTTTGCTGGCAATGGAAGTCCAGAGGTGGGGTTTCCCAGCGAGGGGAGCCTCAGTGAAATCGCAGCATCGCAAAAACACAGAGGTCCGGAGGTGGGGTTTCGAGGACTTCAGTGTTTTTGCGATGCTGCGATTTCACTGATGTTCCCTTCGCTGGGAAACTCCACCTCCGGACTTCTGTTGCCAGCGAAGCGCTCATTTTTGTGATGCTGGGATTCCCCTGCAGCATTGCAAAAACACAGTCTGGAGGTGGGGTTTCCCATGGAGGGGAGCCTCAGGGGAATCCCAGCAGCACAAAAACGGGCGTTTCAGCTGGCAAAACAGGTGAATTTTGGGCTTGCACGCATTAATCGCTTTTCCATTGATTCCTATGGGAAACATTGTTTCGTCTTACAAACTTTTCACATTAAGAACCTCGTCCCAGAACCAATTAAGTTTGTAAGAAAAGTATCACTGTATTTATTTATTGGACTTCTATGTCGCCCCTCTCCGAGGACTCGGGGCGGCTCACAACATATAGAAGCAATACAACATCGTAATCTAATTAATTAAAAAACAATTAATCTAAACCCCCAATAATATTAAAATTAGTCACTACCATTTACACAGTGAACATACATTACATTCGTTTGGCCAGGGGCTAGGATCTAATGGCCCCAAGCCTGGTGGCATAAGTGAGTCTTTAGAAGGCGAGGAGGGTAGGGGCAGTACAGATCTCTGGGGGGGGGAATGATTCCAGAGGGCTGGGCCCCCCACAAAGAAGGCTCTTCCCCTAGACCCCACCAAGCGACATTGTCTTAGTTGACAGGACCTGGAAAAGGCCGACTCTGTGGGACATCACCGGTCACTGGGATTCATGCGGCAGGAGGCCGTCCCGCAAGTAATGTGGCCCGATGCCATGAAGGGCTTTATAGGTCATAACCAACACTTTGAATTGTGTCTGGAAACCAATCAGCAACCAGTGCAGACCGTGGAGTGCTTCGGTGTAACCAGTAACATGGCGAATCAATAAATCCAGGCCGACATCTAAGACTTAGTTGGACCAACTGGAGAACCCAAGTGATTTTGTCAATCGAATGTGCGAGGGGTCCTTCCTTGGTCCTCTCCAAGCTTGGTTGTTTTCTTGCAGACATTTTGTTACCCAAACTAGGTAACATCATGATTACTAATACTGATGATGTTACCTAGTTTGTCCACAAGAAAACAACCAAGCTCAGAGAGCACCAAGTGCCCCTCATTTCAACCCTGAGATACAATTCTTCTTCTTTATTGGCGCATGTCCAACCCATTCCCCAAGCAGCCTTCTTTTGGTTTTATACTAAGAATCTAGCCCATGCTCTTCATAGCCCCATTCATTTGCCTATCCAGCCCATTCATAATCTTTATTCCTCAGTTCTACCAGGAAGTGACCAGAGAAGTGCACATGATGTCTAGTGTGTTACAAAACAAACAAAAAACAAAAAAACCCCACCCCACATACTTTAATCTTGCTTTCCTTTGAAAGCAAGTTCTATAGCAGTGGTGGCGAACCTTTTTTTCCTCAGGTGCCGAAAATGTGTGTGTGTGTGTGTACTACTGCACATGCGCGAGTGCCCACAACCATAATTCAATGCTCGAGGACAGCGAAAATGCCCTCCCCCACCTCCTCCAGAGCCCCTCTGAAGGCCTGAAACAGCCCATTTCCAAACTCTGGTGGGCCTGGTAGGCCTGTTTTTCATCCTCCCCAGGCTCCAGAGGCAAAAATGCCCTCCCCCATCCCCCAGGAGACTCTCTGGAAGCCAAAAACGCCCTCCCAGATCCTCTGTGTGAGCCAAAAAGCAGCTGGCCGGCACACACATGCACGTTGGAGCTGAGCTAGGTCAACAGCTCGTGTGCCAGCAGATATGGCTCCACGTGCCACCTGTGGCACACGTGCCATAGGTTCACCATCACTGTTCTATAGTATTATTCCATCTTTCTCAGATCAATCTTTTTTCATCTTGCAGATTATTGTGCCTTCTTGGAGTCCTTGTACATGGTTTATCTCTGGCATCATCAAAAAAGCACAACAAAGAATGTTCTTTCTGCGCCAGCTCAAGAAGCTCAAACTGCCCAAGGAGCTGCTGATACAGTTCTACAGAGGAATCATTGAGTCTGTCATCTGCACCTCTATAACTGTCTGGTTTGGTGCTGCAACCCAACAGGACCGACACAGACTTCAGAGGAGAATCAGAACTGCAGAAAAAACAATTGCTGCCAACCTGCCTTCCATTGAGGATCTGTATACTGCACGAGTCAAAAAGAGGGCGGGGAAAAGAACCGTTGCACTTACCTGAACGGTCTTCTCGCTGCACTGCAAGGAGAGTCCAACATGGGTTAATCTACAGCCTATTGGAAGGGACTGAGTTAAAAATTAGCATAAATAACCGGTCCAACCCCCATGTTGCCCTCTCTGGGTCAGTCTTATAATAAAACGAAGTCATAGTGCTAGAAAAACAAGGAAACTTTATTCAACTGATTCAACAGAATCCAAACTCAACTATGAATCGTCTAGTGACCCTGGGCCCGTTAGCCGGGTGGGTTTGGACTCTCTTTGCAGTGCAGCGAGAAGACCGTTCAGGTAAGTGCAACGGTTCTTCTCCACTTGCACTGCTTCGGAGAGTCCAACATGGGATATACCCAAGCTTTAAACCATTAGGGAGGGAGAAGGCTGGACCAGGGGCGCAGACTCGGTGCAAACTCTCTGCAACACTCTGCGTCCAAAGGCCGCTTCAGCTGAAGCGAAACTGTCCAAACGGTAGTGCTTGATAAACGTATTGGGGGCAGTCCAGGTTGCTGCCCTACAGATATCTTCAAGGGGGGCCTGTGTCGCCCAGGCCGCTGATGTGGCTGCACTTCTTGTAGAGTGGGCCGTGATACCTCTAGGTATTGGTGCAGACCTTGATTTATATGCTATGGCGATGCAGGAGCGTATCCAACAACTGACAGTCTTAGAGGATACTTTATTCCCCATGGATGCCGGGAAGTAGGAAACGAACAGGGCCTCTGTTCTCCGGAAGGAACCTGTCCGTCTTATGTATATTTTGATGGCACGACGGACATCAATCTTGTGCCACTTTAGTTCCAGTGGATGTGACCCCTTGGCACAAAAATCCGGAAGGATGATGTCTTGTGACCTGTGGAAGACAGTGTTTACTTTTGGTAAAAAGGTAGGATCAGGCCTCAGGACTACATTGTTTGTATGAAAAATGCATAAGTCTGGTCTGATTGACAAGGCCGCGAGTTCGGATACTCGCCTCGCTGATGTGATTGCTGTTAAGAAGGCCGTTTTAAACGATAAGAGACGAAGTGGAATATCTCTTAGAGGTTCGAAGGGAGGTTCTGTCAAGGCCTGTAGGACCAGAGGTAAGTCCCATGTAGGGAATCTGTGAATGGTGGGGGGTCTGATGTTCGATGCCCCCCTGATAAAATCCCGAATCCATGGGTGTTGTGAAATTGGGCGAGAAAAGTCCATTTTAAGGATTGTGGCTATAGCTGCCGTTTGCCTGCGAAGCGTGTTGGGTGACAGTCCTTTGTCCAACCCAGCTTGTAAGAATTCTAGGATCTGGATTACGGATGGGTCCTGTGGGTCCTGATGACGGTTTCTACAAAATAAACAGTATGCCCTCCATGTGGCCTGATAAATGCGGGTCGTGGAGGGTCGGCGAGCTGCCTGCATAGTATTTATTACTTTGTCCGGTAGTTGTTCTCTCCTCAATCTCTCCCCCTCAAGTGCCACACGGCAAGACTCCACCACTGAGGGTCTGGGTGGTAAATCGACCCCTGTGTCAGGACCACCTTGTGGTGTGGGATTCGCCAGGGGGGAGAAATTGAAAGACCCATCAAGTCTGCGAACCAAGGCCTCCTGGGCCAGAATGGGGCCACCAGGAGGATTTCCGCTTGTTCTTGCAGCAGTTTGTTGACTACCCTTGGGATCAGACAGACTGGGGGAAAGGCATATAGCAGACCCTCCGGCCACTGGCATGACAGGGCATTGATCTGCTCTGCTCCCGGCGAGGGGAACCTTGAAAAGAACCTGGGCAATTGGTTGTTGTGATGGGTGGCAAACAAATCCACCTGTGGTGTCCCGTATTTGTGAATGATCTCCATGAACAGATCGTTGCCCAGGCTCCACTCCGCCGGATTTATGGTGGTCCGGCTGAGCCAGTCTGCTTGAAGATTTGAGATGCCGGATATGTGTTCCGCCCTCAAGGATGATAGGTGTCGTTCCGCCCATTTGAACAGGGACTGGGATTCCCTCATCAGGCGACCCGATCTTGTGCCGCCCTGATGGTTGATGTGCGCCCTTGTCGCCACATTGTCCGTGAGGATCAATACGTTCTGACCTCTGACCTGTGCAGTGAAATGTCTGAGAGCCAGGTGAACGGCTCTGAGCTCCAGGTAATTGATGTTTGGGCATGTGAGCTCCTCTTCGGTCCAAAGGCCTTGGGCCACTCCCACCTCGGAGTGCGCTCCCCAGCCCGAGAGGCTCGCGTCCGTTGTTATGGTCATCTCCTGTTGTGGCAGGAACGGTGATCCTTGCGTGAGGGCTGATGACTTCCACCAAGGAAGTGATTTCCTTACTTCGTGCGAAATTGTCACTGATGCGGACGAGTGACTCGTTCTGTTCCTCTGAAAGGGAATGAGGAACCATTGCAGAGGCCTGGCATGGAGCCTGGCCCAAGGTAGAATGTCTATACAAGATATGAGTACCCCCAACAGTTGAGAGAGGAAGGCTAAGGTCGGAGAACGGTTGCGTTGTAGCTGTGTGACCAAGGTTTTGACCTTGGCTTGTCGTTCTGCTGAAAGGAAGACCATGCCGGTTGTGGTGTCTATGTTGGTGCCTAGGTGAGGTAGGTACCTTGTTGGTGTAAAGTGGCTCTTTTGATGATTGATGGAGAAACCGAGGTGTTCTAGTGTCCTCATGGTTTCTGTTAGGTCGTGGTGAGCCCATCCAGGACTTTTGGACAGGATGATGATATCGTCCAGATACGCCATGAGGCGTAGTGGACGAGACCTGAGATGAGCTGTGAGTATGTCCAGTAACTTTGTGAATGTCCTGGGTGCAGATGATAGGCCGAAAGGCATGGCCTTGTACTGGAAATGCTGGTTGTCGAGGCAAAACCGAAGGTATTTCCTGTAATCCTGATGTACTGGGATATGCAGGTAGGCCTCTTTGAGGTCTATCGACGTTAACCAATCCCCTTGGCGAATTGCTGCTAATATTGTCTTTAGGGAATGCATCTTGAAACGCCGATATTTGAGGTATATGTTTAGTTGTTTCAAGTTTAGAATGAGGCGGCAACCACCGGAGGCCTTGGGTACTATGAACACGATTGAATAGTATCCCCGCCCCTCCTGATGGGACGGGACCCTTTCGATGGCGCCTATCTGGAGGAGGTGGTTGATCTCGTGATACAGAAGGTTGTTCTTGAGGTTGTTGAGGGTTGTTGGGCATTGCAGGAACCTGCTGGGAGGTTCCTGAATAAATTCCAAAGTGAGACCCTGAGCTATAGTTCTTAGAGCCCAAGAGTCTGTAGATATGGCTTCCCAAGAGGCGGTGAAGTGTTGTAGCCGTCCTCCTATAGGAAAGTTCTCGATGGAGTCATTTGTTCCTTCTATAACCTCCTCTGCTGGAGCCTCTGTATGGTCTCCTTGATTGTTGGAATTGTTTATTCCGGTCTCCAAAGCCACCCCTGTCTGCTCTGTACGAAGTTTGAGAGTATGACCCCTGAGTGTATGACCTTCCAACCTGGGGTGCATTGGAGGAGGCCTCTGCCCGAAAGGGTGGACGTCTGAAGTATGGTGTGGTCCGTCTGTCTTGCCTCCTATAGGTTCTGGGTAAGACCTTCTTCTTGTCTTTATCCTCTATGAGGACCTTGTCAAGAGATTCACCAAACAATTTAGCACCATCAAATGGGGCTGAAGCCAGACGCCATTTGGACCTGGCGTCAGCTTGCCATGTCCGGAGCCAGAGTAAGCGTCGAGCCGACTGATTTGCTGCTAGAGCCCGTGAAGAAAAGCGGGATGCCGATAAAGTGGCGTCCGCGGAGAACTCTGCTGCCGCTAATAGCTTGTTGAGGTCTTGCCTCAAGCGGCCATCTTCCGGTCCTAATCTCGTGAGCATGTCTTGCAGCCAAAGGACCGACGCTCGGTTAAAAAATGAAGCAGCTGAGGCTGCTTTGAGGGCCCATGCATTCATTTGATGGGCCTTTTTGATTATGCTCTCGGCCCTCCGGTCTTCTGGTCGTAGGCCGTCTGCCACCACTGATGGCACGAGTGCATTAGAAACAAGAGCCGCTACAGGGGCATCGACAGATGGGAATTCTAGTAAATTCTCCAATTCTGGTTCAAATGCATAGAATTTCCTTTCTGAGACTGTTGGGCCTAGAGCACCCGCTGGGTATTGCCAGGGTCTTTTAACATTGTCCAAGAACAATTTGGGAGCAGGTATACAGTCTGCATCCCTCTGGGTTTCAGTAAGTACCCTTGAGGTCGGTTGAGTGATCGTTGCCTGGTCAGCGGGCTTGCCAGGTGCATCTGAGGCGATAGTTAGCTTAGCCTTGTTCAAGAGCACACGAAAAATAGAGGGCCTAAAGAGGCCAGTATATGCCGGGGGTTCTGGAGGTGCACCCTCATCCTCTGATAGGCCATCATCCGGATCAGAACCATGCTCCCTAAAGCCCATGTCCTCCTGAAAGGATTCGTGCGTGGGAGATGGGGGTGCCGGAGCTGCCCATATATTCCTCTGGACAGATGGAGAAGGGCGAGGCGAAGCAGGGGGGGCACTGGGCATGTTTTGTTGGGCCCCAGCCACTATGCCATGGGAATAGGCCGAAGCAATCATGTCCTGCAATGCAGGTGGCAGGCGTTGCCAGGTGTCTGGGGAGGATCTGAGGCCAGCTGCTGTCGGGGTGAATGAGGCAGTTGGCATTGGTTGAGATGCCATGTGCCATGCCGGGGAAGAAGAAGGCCTGGTAATTTCTGGCCTAGTTGGCTCTGCCACCTGGGATGCACCCCCAAACCTATCCGGTGACCAGTCCCGATCAGTTGCTGATCCCATGCCCTCCGGGAGCCCCGGGGGGGTAGTACCTGTTATAGGTGCATTTTGTGGCATGGCAGCTTGCTTTTGCGCCTCCAATTGCTCCTCCAGGGCTTTGATGCGCCTTTCAGCATCTCTCATTGCAGAGGAGGTTTGCGAAGATTTAGACTTGGGCTTGGAAGAGTGAGACTTCTCCTTAGCCTTTGTGATCGGGGCCTCAGCTGTCCCCTGTTGGGCTGGATCGGCCATGAGGATGATTATAAGGCTCCGTGAGACCAACAGGTAATTGTAGCTGCGTTTGAGCAATTTGGTCAGTAAAAATGGCCGCCGCTATTATGTTCCGCCTCTTCCTGTTACACAGGACATCCGGGCGATATAATTGGGTAATCGGGCTGTCCGTCAACCCTCCAAAATGGCGGCCCGGAGCTAAGCCTCAAAATGGCGGCGCCCTGTGTTTGGTGCCTTTATTGTCATGGCCGCGCCCATTACAGCTGCCGTTACGAACGGCGATGATCTTTCTCGGCTTCCTGGCTCGGCGCTCCGCTCGCCGGCTCGTTTCCCCGCCGCGGCTTTTCTTCCCTGGCGGGAAATTCAAAAGTCCTCTTTTCGTCGTGTCCTGCTCCCGATGGTCGCTCCGAACAGAGGTATGGCCGCGCAGGCCGGGGACCTCGTTCCTTGGGCGACGCCCGGTCCTTGGAGCTGTACCCTCGCAGGGAAGAGGCTCCGACCTGGGTGAAGAGAAGTGGGCATAGCTCCGCAGAACCAGGGGCCCAAACTGCCGAAATACATCGTCCAGTCTCTGAAAGACAAACAGAAAAATTTTTTTGTTAGTGAATATCTTAATATGCTTTATAATAAAACAATAAAAACAGTAAAAAGTTAAGCAAATGTACAAGCTAAAACAACAAGACTACAAGAGTCATAGGAGGAAAAACTCATGAGTCCCTCCACTATGACTGAGTTTTTTAGACTGACCCAGAGAGGGCAACATGGGGGTTGGACCGGTTATTTATGCTAATTTTTAACTCAGTCCCTTCCAATAGGCTGTAGATTAACCCATGTTGGACTCTCCGAAGCAGTGCAAGTGGAGAATATTTACTGACCCCTCACATCCTGGACACAAAGTGTTTCAACTCCTACCCTCAAAACGTCGCTACAGAGCACTGCACACCAAGACAACTAGACACAACAACAGTTTTTTTCCGAACGCCATCACTCTACTAAACAAATAATTCCCTCAACACTGTCAGACTTTCTACTAAATCTGCACTTCTATTCTACTAGTTTTTCTCATCATTCCTTTCATCCATTTCCTCCCATGTTGACTGTATCTGTAACTTGTTGCTTATATCCTAAGATTTTTATTAATATTGCTTCTTCATTGCTTATTTGACCCCTATGACAATCATTAAGTGTTATACCACATGATTCTTGACAAATGTATATTTTATTTTATGTACGCTGAGAGCATATGCACCAAGACAAATTCCTTGTGTGTCCAATCACACTTGGCCAATAAAAATTCTATTCTATTCTATTCTATTCTGATCCTCAGCATCCCATGTGACTTGGGTTACTCACTTGCTCTCTCAGATTACACTGTTCAGCACAAGTCTCAAGGATGCAGGTCGCAGTCTGCTTTGCAATCTCTTCCAGGAAGTTGTTGCATATGGCCAAGGCACAGGTGCGCAGATGCGGATCCTGGAATAGGAAGCAAAAATCACCTTAGTTCACTACATGGCTTGTTTATTATTTATTTATTTGTTTATTTTGTCCAATACACAATAATACATAATGGAGGTTATAGAGGATATAGTAGAGAAGAAATACGAGATATAGGAGAGACTATAGGACAGGGGAAGGAAGGCACTCTAGTGCGCTTATGTACGCCCCTTACTGACCTCTTAGGAATCTGGAGAGGTCAACCGTGGATAGTCTAAGGGCAAAACATTGGGGGTTAGGGGGTGATACTACAGAGTCTGGTAATGAGTTCCACGCTTCAACAACTCGATTACTAAAGTCATATTTTTTACAGTTAAGTTTGGAGCGGTTAATATTAAGCTTGAATCTGTTGTGTGTTGTTGTGGTTGAAGCTGAAGTAGTCTTTGATAGGCAGGACATTGCAGCATATGATCTTGTGGGCAATAATTAGATCATGTTTAAGGCGTTGTAGTTCTAAGCTTTCAAGACCCAGGATTGCAAGTCTAATTTTGTAGGGAATTCTGTTTCGGGTAGAGGAGTGAAGGGCTCTTCTGGTGAAGTATCTTTGGACATTTTTGAGGGTGTTAATGTCAGAAATGTGGTATGGGTTTCAAATAGATGAGCTGTATTCTAGGATGGGTCTGGCGAAAGTTTTGTAAGCTCTGGTAAGTAGTGTGAGATTTCCAGAGCAGAAGCTACGTAGGATTAGATTAACAACTCTTGAGGCCTTCTTGGCAATGTTGTTGCAGTGGGCTTTGGCACTTAGATCTTTTGTTATTGTGTATTATGATTGTGATCAACTTCTTGAGTAAGTGAAAAGAGCATTTATTCATTTAAAAATAGGTTTCGTTTTCCTCAATAGGGCTTGTTTCGTAGTGCATACAATAAGTTTCATATTTTAAACTATGTGCTCATCTCCAAAGTTTAAAATGTTGTATTTATCAAGCCCTTCATATCTTGCCTATTTATAAGAATGTAATGCTTACTGTAATAAAATACAACAACAACACAATAATCAGTTAAAAGCACTGTTAATCACCACTGCTTATCTTACTTCTCCATACTACATACTCTTCAAAAGAATTCCTTCCATTTGCAGCGCTTCTTAAATCACATATACAGTGGTACCTTTACCTACAAACGTCTCTACCTACAAACTTTTCTAGATAAGAACCGGGTGTTCAAGATTTCCCCCCCTCTTCTCAAGAACCATTTTCTACTTACAAACCCAAGCCTCCAAAAATGGCAGGGAGAAACTTCCGTGGGACCTCTCTAGGAATCTCCTGGGAGGAAACAGGGCCGGAAAAGGCGGGAAGAAGCCTCTGTGGGGCCTCTCTAGGAACCTCCTGGGAGGAAACAGGGCTGGAAAAGGTGGGGAGAAGCCTCTGTGGGGCCTCTCTAGGAATCTCCTGGGAGGAAACAGGGCCTCCACCCTCCCTGTGGTTTCCCCAATCGCACACATTATTTGCTTTTACATTGATTCCTATGGGAAAAATTGCTTCTTCTTACAAACTTTTCTACTTAAGAACCTGGTCACGGGATGAATTAAGTTCGTAAGTAGAGGTACCACTGTATACTTAAGATAAAATATCTGGAACTTTCTCATTTGTATATGCATTATAGACATGATCAAAAATGTTTTTACTGAAATTGAACATACAATATGTACAAAACACTATTTTTTAAAAACCACAAAGACCGATGGAAATTATAAAGAATAGCAGAAAAAGCAAGTTTATGTAGGCTGGTAAGAACCTCTCAATCCAGCTGTTTTTTTCTTTCTTTTTCTCATGAGTTAAAAATGTACACACCTCCTCAGGGCACATTGGATGGATCGCATTACTGAAATCAGCACACAGAAGTGGGAAGACAATGATGTAACGCAACATGGATGGTTCCTCTAAGGAGGCGGCAAATAACTTCTCCAAATAGCGCACGTGGAAACTGTCAAAGAGAAAGAAACTGAAGAAGCTCAAACAAGTGGAAGCAAGCAACCTCAAGGCACATGTTTCTTTCCCATCCATTCTTCTAATGAATAGTAGGATGAATACTGGGTACAATTACTAAAAAAGAAGATAATGCTCCCAATGATATGGCCTGCAGAAAGCACTCTTTCTTGTATTTTTATTTAATGGTCTGGTGCTTTTTTTTTTAAAGAGAGAGAGTAATTTGAATAAAATGCCCATCAAGGCAATTAGCAACAGATGGTACTTCCTTGACTTTTTATTTAACAAATGTTTATCCACTTCTCTCCCACAAACCATTCATGTAGTTTGGCATAATAACAAAAATACAGGGGTACCTCGGTTCTCGACCACAATTCGTTCCAGAAGTGTGGTCGAGAACCGATTTGGTCGAGTACCGAATTAATTTATCCCATAGGAAATAATGGAAATGGGTTTAATTGGTTTCCAGCCCCGATTTCCTTTATTTCCTATGGGATAAACATATGAGGTCTAAGCACTCCAAGCTGTAGCAAGGGTGGGGGCAGTTTCGGGGGGGGGGCTCCTTTCCTCAGTGGTTCATCTTCTTCCCTTTAAGCAGTTACACCAACTTTCTCTTTCCCGGCAGTAGCGACGGCGGCCGCGGCTTTCCTTAGAGCAGCAGCAGCGCCGGGAACGTGAGATGAGAAAGGGAAGCCGTTGACGTTCCCGGCGCTGCTGCTGCTCTAAGGAAAGCCTCTGCTGCCGTCAGGAAGGAGAAAGTTGGTGTAGCTGCTTAAAGGGAAGGCGAACCACTGAGGAAAGGAGCCCCCCCCCGAAACTGACGGTATTGAGCCGCCCCCACCCTTCCTACACCCTTCCGCTCCAAGCTGTAGGGAGTGGGGGGGCAGCTGCAATACCGTCAGTTTCGGGGGGGCTCCTTTCCTCAGTGGTTCGTCTTCCCTTTAAGCAGTTACACCAACTTTCTCTTTCCCGAGAGTAGCGACGGCAGCAGAGGCTTTCCTTAGAGCAGCAGCAGCGCCGGGAACGTGAGATGAGAAAGGGAAGCCGCTGACGTTCCCGGCGCTGCTGCTGCTCTAAGGAAAGCCTCTGCTGCCGTCGCTACTCTCGGGAAAGAGAAACTTGGTGTAACTGCTTAAAGGGAAGACGAACCACTGAGGAAAGGAGCTCCCCCGAAACTGCCGGTATTGCAGCCGCCCCCCCACTCCCTACAGCTTGGAGCACGACTAGGAGGCTGTTTAGTGGGCGGCCAGAATGGGCGTGTCGGATTCCGACTCCCATTCCTTCTCACCCCGTCCCCTCATTTCGGATAATAAACAAAATTTTCTGTGGCTGTTCGGTATCCGAATTTTTGTTCAGATACCGAAGCAAATTTTGTACGAGAAAGGAAGCGTTCGAGTACCGAGGTACCACTGCATATTAACAAGTTACGAATAACACCTAAAACGAAAACACACAACCCCTATCCCTAACTTAACAGTTAAAGAACTGAGTATCAAAGGCTTAAAAATGAATCAGGTTTGGGGACCAGACCTGAAGAAAAGAAGCTGCATAGATGAGCTGCTGCTACAAAGAATATCCTCTCATTGGCAGCTTTGCTAATGATTCCTCTGATTACAAACCTAGGCCAGACTCAGGGGTTGTCCAGCAAGGCTTCATCACCAAACCCCCAAAACTTTACCCTTAGAGTGTCCACCATTGACCTCACCCGATTCCTAAGAGGTCAGTAAGAGGCGTGCATAAGCGTACCGGCATGCCTACTGTCCCTGTCCTAAAGTTCCCTCTTATCAGTACCCATCTTATGTACATAAACAATGTTAGATCTACTGTATAGTAATACCTCGTCTTACGAACCTAATTGGTTCCGGAAGTAGGCAGGACGTCTTCGTGACGTCAAAGCTCCACCTATGGAATTCCCTATTGGGATTCCCCACCTTCTTTCTAGCCTCCAGATCGGCCGAAAACGCCACCGCCCATCGCAAAAACAGCGCTCTGCCGCCCGGCTGTAACTTTCTGAAACAGCCGGGCGCTTCTCAGCGGCCTCCGGAACCCGAACCCAAACCCGTGGTTCGGTGTTCGGGAGAATGGCAAGAAGCCCCCCGGCTGTTTCAGAAGGTGACAGCTGGGCGGCGGCGCTTCTCAGCGGCCTCCCGAACCCGAAAAGTTCGGGTTCGGGAGAACGCCGAGAAGCCCCCCGACTGTTTTAAAAGGTGACAGCCAGGTGCTGCCGCCCAGCAGAGTGCCATTTTGCGATCTGCGGTGGGTTCATAAGCCGAAAAAAGTTTGTAAGAAGAGGCAAAAAAATTCCGAACCCCAGGTTCGTATCACAAGGGGTTTGTATCATGAGGTACCACTGTATATTACAAATACACACTTGACAAAATAAAAGAAAGAAAGAAAGAAAGAAGGAAGAAAGGAAGGAAGGAAGGAAGGAAGGAAGGAAGGAAGGAAGATAGAATATAAAACCCTTGTTCTTTAAGCATCCCAAGCAATTATCTCCATAAAATCAGCATTAAGGGGCTTTCAGTAAGAGACCCAGTTTTGTGCAATGGCTAGAAACCAGGAGGCTGTGAGTTCTAATCTCACCGTAGGCACAAAGCCAGCTGGATGACCTTGGGTCAATCCCTCTCATTCAGTTGTGAAAAAGAGGCAAGGCCAAACCACTTCCGCAATGTTGCCAAGAAAGCTGCAAAGAACAGTCCAGGCAGAAGCCAGGAGTCAACACTGACTGGAAGGTGCACACCCACCCACACATCCACAGCCACACCCACCCATGTGCAATAAGATCTGATCTGATCATCACCTTGAAACAATGGGTGGGTGAGAATGCGCACTGCCATCAGAATGTTGCTGTGAATTGGCATTCTCATTTCTATCAAAGATTCTGCCTCTGTGGAAATTCTGCCCCAGCCTTCCTTTGCAATAAGTGCACCACTGTGCCTATACTGTTTCTGTCCTAATGTTCCCATGTATTTATAAAGTATCATGTACTCATAACCACGCTTGTACCTCTTATATATTCACAAGCACGTTTATACTTTGTCTGTAATCATATACAGTGGGACCGCTACTTACGAACTTAATTCGTTCCGTGACCAGGTTCTTAAGTAGAAAAGTTTGTAAGTAGAAGCAATTTTTTCCATAGGAATCAATGTAAAAGCAAATAATGTGTGCAAACCCATTAGGAAAGAAATAAAAGCTCAGAATTTGGGTGGGAGGAGGAGGAGGAAGAAGAAGAGGAGGACAGTTGCTGCCGAAGAAGAAGGTGAGGTGAGGGTAATCAAAAAAATCCAAAACTTTAAGGCTTAAAACAAAAAGAGGGACTCTGAGGCAGCGAGGAGGAGCACGCGCCTCCCATACACTGTGCCAAAGAGAGAAACCCAGGTGGAATGGCAGGAAACTGGCTGGGCTTTCGTGCTGCTCTCAAATTTCCTGGGAAATTTTTCCGGGTTTGGGTTCTTAAGTAGAAAATGGTTAAGAAGAGGCAAAAAAATCTTGAACACCTGGTTCTTATGTAGAAAAGTTCTTAAGTAGAGGCGTTCTTAGGTAGAGGTACCACTGTACATGCTTGACTAAATAAATAAAAATAACTCTTTCTCAAAATAAACTTCCCAAACTAAATCAGATAACACTGAACTTAATGAATACACACACACACTGAATATATATCTTGGCGTATTCAGGTTTTCCCCCCGTATATGATTGATATTGATAGAATCTTGGTGACGTTTCAATGAGATCCCACTTGTCATCTTCAGGCTGCTGCTTTCGGCTTCGTGCTAGGGTGAACAATTCTTGGTCAGTGCACTCCAGCACTCTACACATACACCCCGGTATTTATAGAGGGACGGCAGCTCTGACCACGCTTTGTTCACCCTAGCACGAAGCCGAAAGCACCAGCCTGAAGATGACAAGTGGGATCGTGTCGAAATTTTGCCAAGATTCTATCAATCTTACATGGACAAGACCTGAATATGCTAAGATCTATATACCTATACCTGTGAAAATCTACGAATATATACAGTATATTTATTTATTTTATTTTATTTTTGTTTGTTTGTTTGTTTGTTTATTTATTTATTAGATTTGTATGCCGCCCCTCTCCAGAGACTTGGAGTGGCTCACAACAAAAACAACAATATGACAAATCCAATATATTAAAAGACATCTAAAACCCATTATTAAAACCATGCAGCACAATCATACCATGTATAAACAATATAAGCCCAGGTGTATCTTAATTTCCCTATGCCTGACGACATAGGTGGGTCTTCAATAGCTTACGAAAGGCAAGGAGGATGGGGGCGGTTCCGATCTCCAGGAGGAGTTGATTCCAGAGGGCCGGGGCCGCCACAGAGAAGGCTCTTCCCCTGGGGCCCGCCAGACGACATTGTTTAGTCGCTGGGACCCGGAAAAGGTCAACTCTATGGGACCTTATCGGTTGCTGAGATTCGTGTGGCAGAAGACGGTTCCAAAGGTATTCTGGTCCGATGCCATGTAGGGCTTTATAGGTCATTACCAACATTATATTCGTGTGTGTGTGTAAACACACATACACATACACACACACACACTCTCCACTGGAGCTGAAATCTGCATTTCCCAAATTTGTTGCACAATCAGTATTATCTCTTGCTGTCCTACATACATACCCAAAGAAGGAGAGATCGGATGTCTCCACTATGAGTTCTTCCACAGAGTCTAGCATCTTAGTATGAAAGACAATGAGGTTCATCACCTTGGCAAGGTCATGATTCTCTCGCAGTTGCAATGGAGCCTTAGTGACACTGGTGTATGCCTGATGGAAGAAGGAACCTATTATTAAGGACCTATCACCTAACATTCTCACAATTGTTGTCCTTAGGCTTGGTCAGGATCTTCTAATCTTTTCCGGTATCAGACAACCCGTTTTTAACATCCGTTTATTTATTATACTTATTATATTGATTCACACAGCCACCATTTTGCAAATTGTGAGTTTGGATGCCCAATATAGGGGGGGGGGGGAAACCATTTATGATTATGATAGTGATAAAACAATATATTGGTTAACTGAGGACAGTTAGTATAGAGTAGCTCACTCATATTTACCAATAAACAGAATAGTTAACCAATGGAGAACAGGCTGGTACCTTAGGCTAGATAAGGGCTTCCAAGCTTTTCATGTTGCAGGCAACTCTCTCCCCATATTTTAAAATGCCCAACACATTTTGAGATTGTTAATTCTCACTCTCATCTCACAAGAATGCTAAGATCTTTCATTATTTGGCATTCTTTCTTATTTATTATTTTATTTAATTTGGAAGAATGCTATGAGTAGTTTTGAGGGATAACCAATGCCTTTAACACTGCTATTTTGCCAGTATATTAAGAAGTGTTTACCAATGGAAATGTTGATAGTGCTAGAAAAAGGACTTTTCTCCACTGGCATGCCCAGATTCTTGATGGACAACTGAAAATGATACAATTAACTAAAAGGGGGACTATCTGAAGCTCTCCAGAAGCTGATAGGCCAGCAATTTCAAATTTGCTCTACAAATGGCAATAGCACTTAGACTTACTGTACATACTGCTTCATATGCTTTACAGCCCCCTCTAAACAGTTTATAGGGTCAGCCTATTGCCCTCAAACATAAGAACATAAGAAGAGCCATGCTGAATCGGGCCAAAGCCCATCGAGTCCAGCATTCTGTGTCACACAGTGGCCCACCAATTGTACATGGGGATCTTGAGGAGAAAGAGAAGGCAAAACCCTCCCTTTCCCTTGACCCCCAACAAGTGGTACCCCAGGGAATCCTGCCTGCCTCAACCAACACAGAGGCAGCACTTGGACATCCGTTTCAATAACCATCTGTATGCTTGGCATCCATGAATCTGTCTAATCCTGCCTTGAAACTATCAAGGCTGACAGCTGTCACGACCTCTTCTGGAAGTGAATTCCATAAACCAACGACCCTCTGGGTGAAGAAATATTTCCCTTGATTTGTCCTCACTTTCTTACCTATGAGCTTTAGGGAGTGCCCCCTTGTCCTAGTATTGTGTGATAGAGAAAAGAATTTTTCTCTATCCACCTTTTCTATCCCATGCTTGATTTTATACACTTCGATCAAGTCACCCCTTAAACGCTGTCTTTCAAGGCTGAAGAGACTAAGTCGTTGTAAATGGTATCATAAGGGAGGTGCTCCATTTCCTTTATCATTCTTGTTGCCCTTTTTGCACCTTTTCCAGTTCCATTATATCCTTGAGGTGCGGTGTCCAGAACTGTACACAGTACTCCAAGTGTTGTCTCACCATCGATTTGTACAGAGGCAATTCAACACTTGCTGACCTATTTTCAATTCCCTGCTCAACAATCTGGGTCCTCATTTTACCAACTCAGAAGGATGAATCAACCTCGAGCTTGTTAGGATCAAACTGCTTGCAGTGAGCAATGAGTTAGCCTGCAATATGCATTCTAACCACTGCGTCACCACAGGGTTTTCAAATGCTTTCTCAAGCCAGCAACAATACGAGCAAAAGGTTTTTAAAGCTCCTTTAGTGCAAGCTGCATTTGAATGCCTGCAATTTACACTGAATCAGCTCAAAGTGTCTTGTATGTATAGTTCTATAAGTCCCTCCTCCCTGCCCACCAGTGGATAGAAAGAGTTAAGGAGCTGGACAATGGGAAGGAGGAAACTCTTCTTGTCCATCATATCCCTTTCTTCAGCAGCAATCCCCACCCCACCCCACTTATCCCCTGCACAAATTCTAAGAAAAGTTACACTTTGAAATGTACACTTTGAAAAGATAAATACCCAGTCAGTTATTTCTTCTCTGCCTGCAGAATTCTCACTGTGTGACGAGTACAATGTGCAACCCAGCTCTCTGTTACTGACTCTACAAAATCCTAATAGGGCATAAAATATTCCAAACATACTAGGAGTTATTACAGGAAAAAAGGGAAGAATAGTGAGAAACGGTGACCGGAGAGATTTTACCTGTAGTCTGAACCAATCCAATCGCAGTCCCTTGAAGTCAAATTTCTCCTTGACTTCAACTGCAAAAGACAAAGCATGGGAAGAAGACAACAATTATTGAAAGAGCCTCGGGGATTTTATTTTATTTTTTATTTTATTTTTTTATTTGGTCAAAATCATATTAGAGAATATATATAAATATATACATAATTTGAATACCTGAAATGAATAAAAGTAAAAGGGAACATTAGGCGAGGGATGGTAGGCACGCAGGTGCAATTATCCATGCCCCTTACAGACCTCTTAGAAATGGGGTGAGAGCAACAACAGACATTTGGGGGGGTTGGGGATGAAACCACAGAATCAATTTATTCCAGGCATTGAACACCCTGCTGCTGAAGTTGTATTTTCTGCACTCAAGTTTGGAGTGGTTAACTTTGTTTGCTATCTTTTTTGTGCTTGTGTATTGTTGTGGTTGAAGCTGAAGTTGTCAGCATTCCAATTAGCATCCGAGAAATAAATCTGTAAATCTTAGGTAGAGTTAGAGACTTTGGCCTGCCAGAAGTAGTCTTTGACAGGTAGGACATTGTAGCAGATAATTTTATGAACTACACTTAGGTCATACCGAAACGGGCAAAGTTCTAAGTTGCCTAGGCCCAGAATTGCAAGTCTGGTAGTATAAGGTATTCTGTTGAGAGCAGAGGAGTGTAGGACTCTTCTCGTTAAATATCTCTGGACACGTTCAAGTGTGTTAATGTACATTATGCAGTGCTGCTTCCAGACAGATGAACTGTATTTGAGAATTGGTCTAGCAAATGTTTTGTATGCTCTGGTTAGCAGCGTAATATTATCAGATAAAAAGCTATGCAAGATTAGGTTTACAACTCTTTTTGGCTATGTTGTTACAGTGGGCTTTGGCTTTTTTCTTCTGCTATTTAAGGATAAAAAAAATATTCAAGGGCAAGTAGAATGAGGCTTTGCTGCTGAAAAAATTATTTGTTGTGCACAGCAATCTCTGTAACAGTTTACGGTTTACATAAGGACTCCACTTCTGGAGGTAGTATATCTGTAGTTTTGGTATAGTCCTACTAGCATCCAATCCATCCCACATGTAAGAAAGTATGGTTTAAAAAAAACCACTACAGAAAATCTGAATCAAGTTTCTTTCAATGTCTGAGGCAGAGGTGAGGAACTATGCTCCCTTTATGACTTCAACTCCCAGAATTCTCCCAGAATGCTGCCTCAAGAATTCTGGGAGTTGAAGTTCACAGCTCATAAAAGGGCAATAGTTCCCCACCCTGGTAAGGTAATGTGCATACAAAGCAAACAACAGCATCTGTGGTATGCTCCTTTTATTAAATCCCAAACCTTTTTCTGGCACCATGTTTGAATTACTCTTATAGAGGGAGCTTTATATAGGCCTCTTGAAGTATGAACCTTTTGCACTGAGGGCAGGGGAAATAGACACAGAATCTTCTAGCTGACAGCATAATTACCCTGTTTGACAGTCAGGGGTGTAAGCGTGTTGACAAAAGCTGACATAATCACTGATTCCTCTTCAGGGCACACGGTCAGGTCCTGCATGAAACAAAAGGGCTTAGAGTAAAGACAACAATTTGTTATTCAGTGGTTTGTTTACACTGAACTTTACTGCATGCAATTATTTAAAGGAATTGTGCTGTCCGATTTAATGCTGTATCTCGCCCGAAGTGTCTTCAGAAAGAGAAGCAACCATCAATATAAGTAACAGATGCTTCAAGGCAGGAAAATCATTTTAAAGGGCTTTAGTGACTCCCTTTTCTAATTTGTGGCTTGTGAAGCAACTCCCCTTCTGTTGAAAAAATAGGACTGATTTCATCGAATTCATCCACTCTTGACAGCAGATAAAGATTTTTGTCAGCATCTAGATACTTTTTCTTTCTTCCATTCAATTGCATTTGATTCTCATAAATTGCCTGGACAAATCCCTGGAGTTTTCTTGGTTTGCCATTGCCTCTTTCCTAGGTCTGAAAGAAAGTGACTGACCCAAAATCACGCAATTGGCTTTGTGCCCAAGACAAGCCTAGAATTCATGATCTTCTGCTTTCTAACCTCATGCCTTAACTGTTTGTTTATATACCACCTTTATTATTTTTATAAACAACTCTGCTGCACGAATCCCAGCGACCAGTTAGGTCCCACAGAGTGGGTCTTCTCTGGGTCCCGTCAACTAAACAATGCCGCTTGGCGGGACCCAGGGGAAGAGCCTTCTCCGTGGCGGCCCCGGCCCTCTGGAACCAACTCCCCCCAGAAATTAGAATTGCCCCCGCCCTCCTTGCCTTTCGTAAGCTACTTAAAACCCACCTCTGCCGCCAGGCATGGGGGAATTGAGATACTCTTTCCCCCTAGGCCTGTACAATTTTATGCATGGTATGTATGTATGTATGTTTGGTTTTTATATTAATGGGTTTTTAATCATTTTTAGTATTGGATTACAGTATTATTGTACACTGTCTTATTATTGCTGTTAGCCGCCCCGAGTCTCCGGAGAGGGGCGGCATACAAATCCAATCAATCAATCAATCAATAAACAAACAAACAAACAAACAAACAAACAAACAAACAAACAAACAAACTCAAGGCAGCAAATATAACTGATACTCAATTCCTCCTCCTATGTTCCCCATATCAATAACATATGAACTGGAGTGAGCTGACAATGAATGATTGGCCAAAAGTCACTCAGTCGGTGACGCTAATATTTAATTTAATATTTAAAATTCTTTCGCATTCTCACGTTTCCCCACCTAATCTTTTCTATCTCTTTAGGATGGAGTCTATTCATTGGATCCTACTCCAATCCCCACCCCCACAAACACCATGCCACTGACCTCAATTCTTTGCTGTTTCCATACCTGTATGATGTTACCAAGCACCTGGGCATCAAAGCGTGACAAATATTGTACATGGTACCGTTGAATGACATTTTGGTGCTTTTTAAGCATGATGCGTAGTCTTTCCATCAGAAAGAGCAGCTCAGCCAAGTAGCTGTGAGGAAAATAAATAGATTTTTGGAAGAAGTATAGCGATCTTGCCCAAGATTCTTTTTGCTGCTACAAAGCTGATTTTTGCCACTGCCAGGTCCTCACACAAACAAAGAGATCTGCCAAACTATTCAGACCCTTACAACAAAAATCCACTCTCTTGAAAGAACTAGAATATTCGGGTCTCCTATTTCCATGCTGTACCCAGATGTGAACAACTTAATGAACAGACAAACAAGCTGGGAGCCAAGGAATACACAAAGCGGTTGAGGAAGCAGATTAATTGTACCTCAACCGCAAACATTCCCATGCAGATGCTACTGATCTTGCCTTCTCTGAAAGCTGAGTTTGTGCATCTTTTCCACATGCAAAAGCTGGATTTGCGTTTGGTTTGCATGCTTCTGAATTTACTTTAAACCTGGTAATTACTTGAGATGCAAGGGAATGAAAATTGCATTACAATCCAACAGTTAAAAGATGACTTTCAACAAAATAAATCTTGCAATAATTCAATTCAGTTCATCTCCTATCTATTTTTTGCAATGATGTTGATGGAATGGTATAAAAACTGCTGCAACCTCCAGTATGCAAATCCACCCTGAAGTGGAACAGTTACTTTCCACGCTTGGCCAATGAACTCTGAACAATTTAGCATGGACAGATAATAACATAACTCAACGAAGCAGTGGAAGTGATGTGCCAGTGTCTGGAGGCTGTTGGGGTCTGGATGGGTGTCAACAGATTCAAACTCAACCCGATAAGATGGAGTGGCTGTGGGTTCTGCCTCCCAAGGAAAATTCCATCTGTCCATCCATAACCCTGGGGGGGGGGAATTATTGACCCCCTCAGAGAGGGTGCCAACTTGGGCGTCCTCTTCGATCCACAGCTCACATTAGAGAACCATCTTTCAGCTGTGGCGAGGGGGACGTTTGCCCAGGTTCGCCTGGTGCACCAGTTGCGACCCTATCTGGATCGGGACTCACTGCTCACAGTCACTCATGCCCTCATCACCTCGAGATTCGACTACTGTAATGCTCTCTACATGGGGCTACCTTTGAAAAGTGTTCGGAAACTGCAGAATGCAGCTGCGAGAGCAATCATGGGCTTCCCAAGGTATTCCCATGTTACACCAACACTCCACAATCTGCATTGGTTGCCGATCAATTTCCGGTCACAATTCAAAGTGTTGATCTGGACCTATAAAGCCCTTCATGGCATCGGACCAGAATATTTCCGGGACCGCCTTCAGCCGCACGAATCCCAGCGACCGATTAGGTCCCACAGAGTTGGCCTTCTCCAGGTCCCGTCAACTAAACAATGTCGCTTGGCGGGACCCAGGGGAAGAGCCTTCTCTGTGGTGGCCCCAACCCTCTGGAACCAGCTCCCCCCTGAGATTAGAACTGCCCCCACCCTTCTTGCCTTCCGCAAGCTTCTTAAAACCCACCTCTGCCGTCAGGCATGGGGGAACTGAAATATCTTCCCCAGGCCTATACTGTTTATGTATGGTATGTTGTGTGCATGTTTTTTAAAAAAATTATGGGTTTTTAGTTTTCTAATTATTGAATTTGTATTATATATTGTTTTCTGTTGCTGTTGTGAGCCGCCCCGAGTCTGTGGAGAGGGGCGGCATACAAAATAAATAAATAAATAAATGAGTGAGTGAGTGAGTGAGTGAGTGAGTGAGTGAGTGAGTGAGTGAGTGAATGAATGAATGAATAAATAAATATAAATGACTTTATGCATACATGTGAGGGGAGACCGGTAAAATGACCCTATGCGAGAGGAACCATGCATGTGCCTGAAAACAAGACTCTCTCAAAACTCTCCTGTCACAGCTATGCTAACTACAGGTTTGTTTCTATTTTAGCACTATTTTGTCCTCAGTCCTATTTGACTTCCTAAAGACCTTTCATCTGTTGTAATGCCCTGCCAGAGGTAAATTGTTATCTCAGTTTGCAGCAAGATTACCCTGCAAAAAAAAAAAAAATTCCTGCCAAAAATTGTGAGTAGAGTTTATCTTTTCATTTCCCCTCCATCTCAAGACGAATATACATCTGAATATGCCTCTCCTACCCTTCCTTTATGGATTAGAGAGACTAACTCTTAATCACTCTCTTTGCTTCCCACTTCCCATTAGTGCAGCTTACATGTTGCAGCTGGTAAGAACAACGCTGGGGAAAAATGCAGGTTGAGTTCATTCACTGTTCTGTGAGTTTGGATTGCAAATTCAGTGGGCAATAGTATCAGACCTCATAAACACAAGTTTAGCCATCATGTTAAGCTACATAGGCTCTTTGGCCAGTTGTTTAAAGACTTAAGTTTTTAGATGTAGATCAGGCCTTAGGCTCAATTGGTCAAACCATCATTTAGCCTGACATAAATACACTCCAATCTGAACTTTTATCCTCCAAAGAGAAGAAATTGTGATTTTTCAAGTGGCCTTTTCCGTCACTTGTGAAGATTTAGAGCTTGCATTTCTAACAGTGGTATAGAAAATGACATTTTGGCAGCTGTACTGAACCACATGGGTTCATTAACCTTGAAAGCTTTAGAGCAGGGGTGAGAAATTGGTGGCCCACGGGCCGATGCATCATGCGTAGACCGCGCCCACCTCAGCTTTGCGAAGGGGTAGAAAACCTCCGATACGTCATGTGACGGCAACGTGATGACAGAAGTTTGACACCCATGCTTTAGAGTTTACCTCAAGTCTAGACTTCCAATCCATGGATGACACTTCCCCAACCTGATCAGTTACCTGTCGGTGAATTCCTCTTGGTTCTTGCCTTTGTGGTCACTGTGTCTGCACAGCCAGGCAACCTCATCCCGGCAGAATGACAGAGCCATGAAGACATAAATAGCCTATTGATATTGAAAGTGAGGGAGGAATATCAGACAAAAGAGAGTTGAGCATCTCATTCCAAGTAGAATTCCCGGTTAGGACAAGCAAACAGATCTCAATACTACAAATAGCTTCCCCAAATCTCTATTCTACTGTGAATTCTGGGTCAAAATAATGGAGCGATTTAAAGTGTGGAAAAGAACATTTAAAGAAGTGAAGAAACTGAAATCGGCAGACCAATTATTAAAATCACTGGAATCAGTATAAAGAGCCACATTTAGTTCTGGTTTATGATCTCTCCACGTGTCAAAGATTTCTTCATGACTAAAGTGGCGAAGGAAGGAGGGAGGAGGGAAGCAAGTAGATGAGATAGAAGAGGAAATAACTTTAAGGGAAAGACTGAAGAAATATTTGTAAGAAGACAGAAATGGTAGGTCACAGCTTCTAGCAACGCTCATTATTGTAGTACGGTAGAACAGTGTTTTTAAACTTGTTAACTCTCAGAATCTGTTGCCAAATTTTAAATCAAGGAGAATCTCAAAATAGTTTTTGTTTGTATTGTTTACATTTATCAATATTTATCATATTTGAAAGTAAAAATTATACATTTGCTGCTGCTACTTCTTTACAAGATGGCTTGACTGGACTTCGATATAATATGTTTTTTCAACATAAACTGGCAAATAATTTTGGTTTTGTAGACCCCCGAGAAGGAGGAGTTCTGGGATTACACTTTTGGAAATATTGAGGTAGAATAACAGAATCCTGAAAGGTTATCAAACGTTTCGGAATCTTATACTAAACAAAATCAACATGGCATTGTTTTGAGCTTATACTAAAAAAAGATGACTTTGGATTTCTCAAATTTCCTTCTATCCTGGGGCTATGTAATTCCTCCTTTAAGGTCTCCCTTAATGACTCACTCCTTTCTTTCCTCTTTAATGGCTCTCGCACAGCTTCCCCAAATCAGCTCAATGTTCCTTTACCAGAAAGGAATATAAGTATATGTTCCTTGATAGTTATCTTGAGTACCACCTTTGTTACATGCATTCTGGAATAGTTCTTCTTTCTCTTTCTTTCTTTCTTTCTTTCTTTCTTTCTTTCTTTCTTTCTTTCTTACTTACTTACTTACTTACTTACTTACTTACTTACTTACTTACTTACTTACTTACTTACTTACTTACTTATTTGACTTGTATGCCGCCCCTCTCCATGGCATATACCAAAAACATAACAATACAGTTTATTTAATTAATATACCAAAAAGATTCTTAAAATGCTAACTTTAAAACATTCATTTACGTTCATTCAATAATCACACTAACGACGTTCGTTGGACAGGGGAAGGTCTAATGTCCCCAGGCCTGATGGCAAAGATGTGTTTTTAAACTCTTTCGGAAAGCAAGGAGGGTGGGGACAGTGCGAATCTCCAGGAGGAACTGATTCCAGAGGGCTGGGGCCCCCGTAGAGAAGGCTCTTCCCCTAGGTCCCGCCAGCCGACATTGTTTGGTCGACGGGATCCTAAGGAGACCAAATCTGTGGGACCTCACCAGTCACTGGCCTTGGTGCCTTTCCAAGGTTTATACTGGTTTGCATAATCCTTAGAACAACTCTTCGCTAGGATGATTACAGAAAGGGTTAACTGGAGAAAAGCAGCTAGGCAGGGTAATATAGAAAAAGACAAAAAGTAGACAAGCAAGGGTGGAAACCTCTTCCAGCTCTTTCCCACTCTTTAAATCACTTCATTGTTTTACCCAGGATTCCTGCAGAATGAGTTTAGAAAAGCTTGCCACCGGTAAGTATAATCTAGCACTCAGATAAGAAAAATGTCTTTAGGCTGACCAAATATTACTTCAGCCAGGAAACTGAGGTAAATATTATTATTTTTTCATTTGCTTGTTAACACTAAGGGTGTAAAACATCAGGCACTGACAGGACAAAAGCCTTCTCTTTTTAAAAAAAAAGTGTTTCCATTCCGCTGAGGGCCTTGTTAACTGAGCATCAGTTATTGACAAAACGCAAGCCATTAGTAGAGACAGCGACTGGGCACATCAAATCAAGAACCAGCAAAAGCCAATGCAGGTGTATGAATACAAATAGTCCTCAAATTATGATCATAACTACACCTGATTTTGTGACCTGCCTTGTCACGATTGTTAAGAGAATCACTGCAGTGGTAAAGTGAATTGTTTGATTGTTAATCTTTCCCTGTTGACTTTGTTTGCCAGAAGCTTTTTGGGAAGGTTGCAAAGAGCAATCCCAGGACACCACGATTGCTGTAAATACATTGCCAATTGTCAAGGGCCTGAATTCTGATCCTGTGACCAAGGGATGCTGTGATGGACCAGTGCTGTTGTGTTTTTCTGCAGCACTGTTGCAGCTTTGAACACTCACTAAACAAATGGTTATAATACTTGCTCTGCCTTCATCCTTCTCACATATAGAGAGAGGCCTGTGTGCATTTTATGTACATAAATCTCTCTTGTGCCCGCATTGGCCCAGCTCTAACTGCTCACACGCAGCATAAATCTGCTTGCACCTTCACAGCTCTTAGTTCTTGCCTGCCTTTATATCTCCCTGACCGACTTGCCTTGGGGCCCAGCAGTCCAGGTTCATTGGCCAGAATAGCCTCCATCTCCCGCACAGCATGCCTCAAGAAATTACGCCGGCCTCGATGTAATTGCCCACTGTCAAGAAAGCAGCCAGAGAATTCACATGAAAAGAATCCCATCCTTCCCACTACCCTCCCTTCATGTAATCAACATCATAAAACGGGGGTTATTATTGTCAGCCAAAGCAAGCAACATAAAGAAATACTGTAATACTGGGTGAGCCAAAACAGGAATTTTCCCCTATTCCTTTTTAGATCAAGTTAAATAAATGTGTATTGGGAGGTGGGGGTTCATTCTCCGAGCTTGTGGGTTGGTTTCCAAACACTTTGTTACCAGGCTAGGTAGCATCTTCAGCAAAGTTTAGAGGATGTCACTGTTCCTCTGTTTATAATGGTTTCACGTGTGGGTGTGTCAAATGGGGAGGGGGGAGTCTTGTGATGGGTCAGCTGTGAATCATCAGTGAATCTTGTGTTGGATCTTGTGACAAGGACATCAACATCAGGTCAGAGTCATTGAGAGGTGAACTGCTGGTGATGGGAGGGCTGTGTGGTTTGGGTGATGTATGTTGGAAAATGAAGGTCTTTTGGATAGCCGTTACAGAGAAAGGTGTACAGCAGCCAATTCCTTTCTGCTTTTCTTAGTGTTGTGGTGCTGAAATGTCTGAACAAGGTCTGGACACAGCTTCTTTTGTGTACGGTGGGATGATTCCTTGCAAAGCTGGGGATTTGGTCCATGTGCGTAGGTTTGTGGGAGGCAAAGGTTTCACCCTCATCTTATACCTGAGTTACAGATATTTGCCACTACAGTGTTTCCTCGATTTTCGCAGGGGATGTGTTCCAAGACCACCCGCGAAAGTCGAATTTCCGCGAAGTAGAGATGCACCATTTTTTGCTATGAACAGTATCACAAGCCTTCCCTTAACATTTTAAACCCCTAAATTGCAATTTCCCATTCCCTTAGCAACCATTTAGATTATTACTCACCATGTTTATTTATTAAAGTTTTATTTTAAAAAATATTTATTAAAGGCGGATGAGAGTTTGGCGATGACATATGACATCATTGGGTGGGAAAAAACGTGGTATTGGGGGGAAAACCGCAAAGTATTTTTTAATTAATATTTTTGAAAAACCGTGGTATAGACTTTTCACAAAGTTCGAACCCGCGAAAATCGAGGGAACACTGTATTTGCAAATGTGTATTAGTTATCTATCACCCACTTAGGTGATGGCATCTGGCCAATGCTGACTGATCTCATAAAGCTAAAAAGGTTGAACCCATGATTACATGGATGGGAGTCCACCAAGCTGTATTCTTGCTGAGAAAATATCATGGATGTGTCCCAGGGGTGAAGTGCTACCAGTTCGGCCTGGTCCAGTTGTACTGGTAATGGCGACCGCTGGTGGTTTGGAGTAGCGGGGGCAGCCCAAGGCTCTGCCCACCCGCTCGGATGTCACAGTTTTCTTATTTTTAACTCTCTGCACGTGTGCAAAGGCTTTCCAAAAACTGCTGACCTGCAATTGTCAATACATAATCGCAGTGACTAAATGCCTGCAGATTTCTTTCTATTGCAGTAAAATTATCTCAACACTCGCCAATTAAAATAAAACTGCAACCTTCCTTTATCTTTTGACAATCAAGACAGTATTTGATCAGTAAAAAGTACTGCCAGGAGCATCTGCAGTTACAATGGAGAAAAGACTGCAGAACTAGGTAATAACTGCAGAGCTTACCAACTGGATAATGTCATTTGAAGCTACAGTGAAAATGAGAGAAGTAACAGCAGGGACTCTGTGGCAGTTCATTCCATTCTTGCCTTTGGGGTTGTTATGGTTCATTAGACCTCCACTGAATAAGACAAAAGACCTATCTAGGCCAGGAAAATGTCCCTCTCCATGGTCAAAAGAATGCCCCTGGGTTCCAGACATGAAGAAAACCATCTTTCCCCATAGCTATTCCATTGCATCTGGCACATGCTCCCGTTGAGCCTGACCTCTTCCCCTCTCAGATAGCCAAGTTACTAGTTGTGATGCACCACAGTTGCGGGTGGAGGAAAGATGCGGAACAAGTTGCTATCTATCTACCATTATCAGCATAGCAGGTTTCAGAAATAATTCTAACCATCTTAAAAGTTTATTCTATTGGTTGTTACCCCAGAACCGGGGTGGTGCAGCAGGTAGAGTGCTGTACTGCAGGCCACTGAAGCTGACTGTAGATCCGTAGGTCAGCGGTTCAAATCTCATCACCGGCTCAAGGTTGACTCAGCCTTCCATCCTTCCGAGGTGGGTAAAATGAGGACCCGGATTGTGGGGGCAATATGCTGGCTCTGTTAAAAAGTGCTATTGCTAGCTTGTTGTAAGCCGCCCTGAGTCTAAGGAGAAGGGCGGCATAAAAATTGAATGAAGGAATGAATAGATAAATAAATAGATAAATAGATAAATAGATAAATAAAAATAAATAAATAAATAAATAAAGATAGATAGATAGATAGATAGATAGATAGATAGATAGATAGAGCAAGCCAGGATAACTAACAATCTCTCCACACTTAGTGAAGTGTGCAAACCGCTGTCTGCATTTCCTGCATCAGATGAGGACACCACATCTTTTTTCTTCTGCCCTAGCCATCTTTTACAGAGGCACAATTGAGAGCATTTTAACAAACTGCATCACTGTTTGGTTTGGTGGCAGCAGTGCCTCAAATAGAAAGTCCATACAGAGAGTGGTAAGGACAACCAAGAAGATTATAGAAAGTTTGTTTCCCATTATTCAAGATACTGCTTATAAGTGCTATATGCTTAGAGCTCAAAGCATTGTGAGGAACCCACCCACCCAACCACCCACCTACACACACTTTAAACTCTGGCTCAAGGTAACTTATGAACAAGCACTGCTAAAGCAAAACACAACTTAGCATAAACTATAAGCATCAAAAGGATGAAGCTCACGCCATGCCATAGGTAAGACTGCAATCACAGAAGAGAATGTCCCATATACAAGGTAAGAGAGCCAAGATGTTTGCAGGGCAATATGAAGAAAAAAGTATCAGGAAAACTGGTTAAATGGGTCTGGGAGGGAGGTGGCAGACAGAAGGGAAAGTTGAAGGCTGATGAGATCGAAAGGAAAACAAATACTGAAGCAAATAAAGCAAAGCGATGGATATACAGTAAATAGCAGAGAGCCAGGGAGGGCATGGATATTCCTACCTTTGTTGCAGAGCATGCTCTTTACAATCTTTGATATCAGTGATACGTTTCCCATAGCTGTAAAGAGAGAGGAAGGATATTTGTTTCACCCCAAGAACAGGCAGTTTCCTTTATTGTTCTTTACCTATAGACAGAATCTTGCCAGACTAAAGTAACTATTTATGTATCTGTAGACATATTCTGGGAAATGCTAGGAGGGAGCTGTTTTAACCCTCTTTCTGTCAACCAAACTTTCTAAGCTACACTGCCTCTTTCCCCTCTTGAAAGCAACCTTTCCTTCCAGGAATCCAGACTAAATTCTACCATAGCTCACCTATTGCTTCCTTTTCCCAAAGCCAGAATTTCTCAAAACTCTGTAATCCTTCATATTATACAGTGGAACCCCGACATAAGAGCTGCTCTACTTAAGAGCAACTCGAGATAAGAGCTGGGAGGGGAGAGATATTTTTGTTCTACTTACAAGCCCAAATTCGAGATACAAGCGCCAAGGAGCTGTCTCCTGAAGCCAAACGCTAACTTCCGCGTTTGGCTTCAGGAGACAGCTGCGAAGCGGCGCACGTTTTAAAAGGTTGCAGCCGGCCTGGGGGGCTCGGGGGGGGTGCTTGCAACTTTCTTTCTTGCTCTTTTTCTTTCTCTCTTTTACCTTCCCTTCCTCTATTTCTTCTTTTCTTTCTCCTTCCCACCTTCTTCCCTCCCTCCCTCCTTTCACTCATTCCTCTCTTACTCTCCCCTTTCATAAGTTTCCTTGCTTCCTTCCTCTGTTCCTGTCCCTTCCCCCTTTCTTTCTTTCTTTCTTTCTTTCTTGCTTTCTTTCTTGCTCTTTTTCTTTCTCTCTTTTACCTTCCCTTCCTCTATTTCTTCTTTTCTTTCTCCTTCCCACCTTCTTCCCTCCCTCCCTTCACTCATTCCTCTCTTACTCTCCCCTTTCATAAGTTTCCTTGCTTCCTTCCTCTGTTCCTGTCCCTTCCCTCTTTCCTTCCTTCCTTCCCACCCTCCGTCCATTCATTCACCCATTCCTCTCTTGATCGCTTAAAGCCGGTCCCTGGTGCAAAAAGGGTTGGGGACCTCTGTCCTACAGGATTGGGTGGCAGAGAAGTTGAACATATGTAAATTTAAAAGTTTAAGAAAGTTTACAAGTTAAGTGAAAGAAACTTCATTATTCATTTATATGTACATGTACATTTCTTCATTAAAAAAATGTCTTTCTGCATAATTTAGACTAACTTTGTGAGTTTTTTGAGGGCTGGAACCAATTAAAATTATTTACATTAATTCCTATGGGGAAAAGTCGTTCGAGATAAGAGCTGCTCGACTTAAGAGCCCAGGTCCGGAACGAATTAAACTCGTATCTCGAGGTACCACTGTACTTGAATTTGCATGTCCCCTTAAAAACTAATGAGTTCAGTGGGACTACAGCTGGTCAAGTAATAGTTGTATCACCTTTAACTATTAAAATTTAATCCCTATATTACACAAAGATATGATAGATACCACAATATTTAAAAAATACATTCATTTCCAAAAAAGAAACTAATTTAAAGGCATATTTTTCATGAGAAGGAAAAGCTTACTTAATTTTACATCATTTTTGAAATCCAGTGATTTTTTTTTAGACAGCTGCTTCCATTATTCCTTCTATATTTATTTTGGATTGATGTGTGGTTTTCAAAGGAGCAAAATGGAAAAATTCTGACTCAAAAATAAGATGTTGCAAATTGAATCAGAATGATTATAGCTGGCTCACTTAATTCTTTGTATTCCTTTTATACACTGATTAGTAATTCAGGGAGATAAATTATCAAGAATTATTTTCAAAGAAATCCTTATCAGGAATAGTAATATCTGGTTATATTTTGAACTGTTGCACATGAGAATTTGTTCTGAAAGTGTATTTCAAATAGAGATGAATTAAATATAAATCATATTTACTATTCTGTTACCACTTTCAACAGTTTCAAAGGAAGAAACATGTCTAAATTTGAGTCTTTCAGTTTTACTCTTCCTCAGTTTAACTTTCCCATTCATTATTTTTATTTGTCGCCAGGTTCAAGGAAATTGTCACCTTGCAATGAGATCTTAAGAATCGTTAGCTTGTCAAGAGTATACTTAATAAATACAGTTGATAAACATGTAGATAACTATGCATTTTCAGAGTTAGAGTTCATTTCTCCATTTGAAAATGGGTGTCAAACATCTTGACTCACCAAAAAACAGTGAAAAAATGTATTTGTTGGCCATCTCTTCATGCAATCTTTATAGGTCAAGTTTTGTTCAATTTACATAATAGTTAGTAAAACTTCCTGAATTGTTGGACTGAATTTTTCCAAAGCAAGACCTTGCCTACATCTAATCGAACTATGAGATTCTGGCATATTTAAAACATTTCTATGATATTAGGTTCCATCTAAGTACATCTCATGATATAATTTGTCCACTTTAAGTAATTTGCATTCATACAGTTATCCAAATCTTCAAAAAGATCCTCAACTTTACTCGGTTTTATCACTTCTTTATATGAAAGTAAATTATCATTTATTTTGGTTTCAAAAATGTTTCTAACATAGCATCCTTTGTCCTATCTGTCACTTCATCGGTCTGATGAGCAAATGGTCTACTGCTTAGTTTTTTGTTTAGTTGATCATTTATATCTTCTACCCTCTCAGACGTTTGATGGGAAATGGTATCATTTAATGGAGAGACAATTCTTACTGTTTGACACTAGATGCCCTAAATAGCTATAACCAAATTGCCAGAATTGTCAACCGTATTGACAATTGCCAAACAATTTTCTCCAATTATGTGGAAATTTTCCCCCCTGGGTAATTCTGTATACAATTTGATGAGAAGCAATTTTACAAGGATGGTCATATATCAAAGTAGTGTTATTATTTTCTTCAGCTCATCTTCTTTTGAATGGAAAAATGTCCAAGTTTTCTTCACTAAGCCTGCTTGATTTGTTTCCAGGCATTATTCTGGTTTTGCTTGGCTTCATACTCTCAACTGACAGGGGTTTTTTCTGACACGTTACATACTGATAACATTCTTCTCCAATAGCAAAACTCCATGTCAACCTCAAAGATATGCGACTTCACATTTTTTTGATCAAACTTACTTTTATCACCACCGCTTCATCTTTTCTTTTACCGGGCTACAAAAGGCCTTTCTCTTTTTTAAAGGTTAGAAATCCAAACTAATGAACAGAAACACTGAAATTTGCTAACACAAAACTTTACTTCTACAGAAATTGTCAACATGCTAGATGCCACATCAAGAGTCATCATCCAGGCAAAAAAAACATATCTCAGTCACAGTGCTGTTGTGATTGGTGGATGATTTTGACAGACAGATGAACCTATGGGATTATCCCTCCCACAAATCCCTCTGTGGGCTTTGCTGCTTGCTTGGCTTGGGCAAACACAGAGGAACCAGGAACAAATTCTGACCTTGTTTCTGCTTTGTAAATATAAGCCTCCACGTTAATGATGCCTTCGAATTTGCTCATGGACGTTGAAAGGGCATGAGTCACGATTTAAAAAACCCTGCTCTAAATAAAGCCACTGTTCAGTGAAGCAGAAGTACAGCAAGAAGAGTTTTGCTTATAGAAGATGTTTAGTTTAGTCCCTGGTATCACGATTTTGAAAGGAAGACATAGGAAGCCACAAACTAAATCCTTGGAGAGGTATTACTAAACATTTATTAATACTGGTCAAGTCATAAAATTAGAAAGTTCAAAAGTAAGTGGGATCCTTGAGTAATAACCTTTAGGAATCTAATTCAAACTATGCTGAAGGTTAAAAGAAGCTTCCTAAGAACCTACGTCTCTATGTTAAGTGTATCTTAATAGTCCATGCCCTCTGCACTGCCTGACACATCTTCAACTAGCTGAAAAGTGCAATTGTAGATATCTCCTCTCTACCCAAGCAGGGTTTGGATCCCTCTGAAGTATCTTCATTCAACCTCTCCTTGGAAGAGTTCATTTCTAGTCACCTAAGCATCCTCCCTGCCTTCTTTGGATGTTCAGTTTATCGGAATCCTCCTTAAAATGTAGCAGCTGGAACAGGGTGCCGTATTTAAAATGGTAATCTGAACAATTGGGAGTGGAGTGAAAAAGAGATGTTGTGGGCACCCTTACTGTATTTGTCAGGAGCTCCTTTAAGATACAGGGAGGGTGTCCATAGAAGATCCAAAGCACCTTTGTCCACTTGGTTGTGGTTACTGCATACTTCTAGAATTATTTCCAGTAATTTGGAAACTACACACTTTTGCATGCAGTTTGATAATAATTCGGCAAGCAACCTAATCCAGACAGAGCCAGGAAAATCAGATAAGCCTATCCCAGTGATGGCTAACATTTTTTTCCTTGGGTGCCGAAAGCATGCACACCAGAGCTGTTGTGCACATGTGCATACCCACATCCATAATGCAGTGGCTCTCCTGTGTGCCTCACCCTGCTGTACATATGCATGTGACTTCTGTTCTCCCCTCACCCCCCGTGTATGTGTGCGTTCCCCCTTATGCTCCCCCTGCATGTGCAACCCCCCCTCTTTACCCTATTTTGGCCTCACATCCCAAAACAGCACTGGGAGGGGGGGAAAGCTTCAAAGACCCGAAAATCAGCTGGTCAGCATGCACACTCTCAATGAAGCTGAGCTGGATAATAAATTTGCCATCATGGGCTTTTCCTATCTGGCACCCTTCAACTTGGGCCATGCTGATTGGGAATTCGGTGATCCTCATAATAATTCTGGAACACATCAGATTAGAATATGGCTATCTTAAGAGGACCAGTGGTATAGAAGAGTTGGAGAAGATAATATCACAAGTATTATTTATTTTTTTAATCTGAAACAACCAACTTCTCTGACATCTATTATCTCGTGCAGTATCCCAATGGATGAAGTGAGCATTAGCCTAATCCAGGAGTAGGGAACGTTGGCTCTTCTATGACTTGTGGACTTCAACTCCCAGAATTCCTGAGCCAATAATGTTAGCTCAGGAATTCTGGGAGTTGAAGTCCACGTGTCATCGAAGAGCCAACTTTGCCTATCCCTGGCCTAGTCTAACCAGTGAAGGATCATTATCACACAAGCTCTTACACACTTCAGCACACCGCTTACCCTTTAATGCCACTGAAGGCCTCTTCTGCCACCTTGTGAATGGAAAGCACTTCATCTCGTATCAGTGTGATGTAGAGTGAGCCGCGAAGAGCCATCCGCCAAAGTTCCAGGCAGTTCTGGGTAGAGCCTAGGCAACTGTGGCAGAGCAAGAACCCCACTGCGGGGAGTGGGGGGAAATGTTACCGAGGTGGGGGAGAGGGAAGGAAAGGAAATACAAACCTTTGGTGTTTTGAAAAATTGCCACAAGGGGTCCAAACATTGCTGGGAGCAGCAGAATGAATAGGGCAAGTTAAGCCAAAACATCACAAAGAGCAGCAAATCTTTACAACTTTACATCTTGAAGTCAGGCTGAGACAGGTGGAAATGCATGGAGCATTGTTTTGCCAAATGCGATGCTAGACAAACAAATCTTCCCCAGCTAAGATAGTGGAGGAATATTTTCCTATTTTCATAGGAAGTGAGGGAAGTGTGTAAAAATTGGCTAGAATGTACAGATGCGATTTTTACCAAGAGGGAAATTTTACCTCTTCCTAATAACGTTCCGTTTTAGAAGTGTTTTGCTCTTAAAAGTCCGTGGCGAGGAATGGACTTTCAGAACCCTGAGCTGAGTTAAGAGAAAGGGAGGATTTCAATTCTATTCCTTTATATTACTCTATTCTATTTATAGAAAAAGAAAAAGACAGGGAATAATAATAATAATAATAATAATAATAATAATAATAATGATGATGATGATGATGATGATGATGATGATGATGATGATAAAGCACTTGGACAAAAGAGGGATGGAAACTTTTCAACTCATCTGTTACAAAAAGTTGCAATAATTGGGACAGTGCATACAATACACTTAATATCTTAGTTACTTGAGGAGGATCCAATAATCAAAAGTACTAAATCCTAAAAGTAAAGGAAAAAGGAAAAGTACTAAGAGGACTATCACAAGATTCTCATTGATGACACACACCTGACACATCACAAGACCCTGACCTAGGGGTAGGCAAAGTTGGCTCTTCCATAATATGTGGACTTCAACTCCCAGAATTCCTGAGCTAGCATCATTGGCTCAGGAATTCCGGGAGTTGAAGTCCACATGTCATGGAAGAGCCAACTTTGCCTACCTCTGCCCTAACCTGACACACACCAACACCTGAAGCCCTTATAAACAAAAGAACACTGACATCCCCTAAAGTCTGCTGAAGGTGTTAATTAGCCAGGTAATGAAATATTTGGAAACCAGCCCACAAACCCGGAGAATGAACCTTCACCCTTGTACTAAATCCAGTCAGAATTATTTTATAGGCTATGTACAAACAGTAATACAGTGTTCCCTCGATTTTCGCGGGTTCGAACTTCGCGAAAAGTCTATACCACAGTTTTTCAAAAATATTAATTAAAAAATACTTTGTGGGTTTTTTTCCCTATACCATGGTTTTTCCCACCCGATGACGTCATATGTCATCGCCAAACTTTCGTCTGCCTTTAATAAATATTTTTTAAAATAAACTTTAATAAATAAACATGGTGAGTAATAATCTGAATGGTTGCTAAGGGAATGGAAAATTGCAATATAGGGGTTTAAAGTGTTAAGGGAAGACTTGTGATACTGTTCATAGCCAAAAATAGTGCATTTACTTCCGCATCTCTACTTCACGGAAATTCGACTTTCGCGGGCGGTCTCAGAATGCATCCCCCGCGAAAAGCGAGGGAACACTGTAATAGCAGCAACAACAATAAGTTGTCCAATAAGAATAATAAGAAGGGAGAAGTTTTGTCCCCCTTGCTATATCTATGCAGGTTTTCACATGGGCTTGTTCCTCTATATTTCTGTATCCTGTTCTTACCCAATGATTACAACAGAAGGAACAAAGCCAGAGGAAAGTTGAGAGCAGAGCACTTTCAATGTGTTATTACTGGCTGCACTCCCAGTGTAGAAGCAGTTTGTGATTGGTATGCCTCACCAAATGGTTGCCTTGCTATGGTTTTCTAACAATGATGAATGTGCCTTAAAAGCTGTCTATCTCTCTTCTAGGCTTAGGATCCAGGTGGGAACATAAAATTAAAGTGATGGTAACTTACTCACAATCCATCGCTCGAGAACCTCCCACGAAAGGTATTCACAGGCCATCTGGGGAAGAAAAGGGGTGGACAAACAAATAAGATCCTCTCCACGCCCATACACAAATGATTTGTACAATCTACCTTGTAGGTGAGTGTCTTTTTATACCCATGTGGTTTTCAGAAACATAATAACAATAGCACTTAGATACCACTTCACAGTGCTTTACAGCTTTCTCAAAGCGGTTTACAAAGTCAGTCTATTGCTCCCACCAATCTGGGTCCTCATTTTACCAATCTTGAAAGGATGGAAGGCTGAGTCAACCTTGAGCCTGGTGAGATTTGAACTGCCAAACTGCAGAGACCCAGCAACCAGCAGAAGTAGCCTGCAGTTCTGCACTCTAACCAACGCGCCACCATGACTCATAACTTTATTAGGTACAAGTGACAATTGCTATTGGCACATCCATTATCACATTCAGTCCATTCCAGCTCAGGAGTCTTCAAAAAGCTGGAAATTTCCAAGAAAAATTCTGGCTTGACCACTGTGAAAATTTTCTCCACTTTATGTCTAGAAGTGCACATTTGTCTGGCTTTGTTCTCTCTTTCTCTCTAACTTATTTAAACTGGTACTTCTTCCCCTTTCTTTAGCTGCTGCCATATACACTTTTCTGAGTGTTTGTACTTTCTTTTTTTCTCCAGTCTGAATGACCTTCCTCTCCTTTCCAGTTATGCTAGTTTACTTGATTTTTCTTACGAAACTGGCTGGAAGAAAAACTCTGGTTTCTGATGCGACCTTCTTTTTATTACAAGGTTGCATGGGCTACAGAAATTCACGCAGACATAGAGGGAGAGCAAGGTAAAAAGGGCAGCCTCCTTTCATTCTAAAACTGCCTCTGCCAGATATCTGAGTTCTTTTAAAATTTCAGTATGCATTTTTTTAAAAATTCAAATTAGAAGGAGCAAGGCAATGAGTGGATTAAACAAAAATACCCACTGGCAATCGTATTGTCAACTTCAGCCCAGCTAGTAAAATGATCCAGAAAATTAAAACCATTTTCTCCCTATCGAGTTAACAGAGTGGGTCTTCTCCGGGTCCTGTCAACCAAACAATGTCGCTTGGCGGGACCCAGAGGAAGAGCCTTCCCTGTGGCGGCCCCAACCCTCTGGAACCAACTCCCCCCAGAGATTAGAATTGCCCCCACCCTCCTTGCCTTTCGTAAGTTGCTTAAAACCCACCTCTGCCGCCAGGCATGGGGGAACTAAGATACACCTTCCCCCTAGGCCTTCACAATTTTATGCATGGTATGTCTGTCTGTATGTATGTATGATTGGTTTTTATATAATGGGTTTTTAACTGTTTTTTAGTATTGGATTTTGTTGTACTGTTGTACTGTTTTACTGCTGTTGTTAGCCGCCCCGAGTCTGCGGAGAGGGGCGGCATACAAATCCAATGAATAATAATAATAATAATAATAATAATAATAATAATAATAATAATATTACCCATTCTTGCATGAAATGCCACCTTAAAACTGACCATCTCCACCATCTCCTCTAGTTCTGCATGTACTGTGCTTGTTCTGAATCCCTGCTGAATCACGTTGGCCTAGCTTATGAGTCTATGGTTCATTAGACACAAAGTGATTGGTTTTCTCCTCTGGTTTTTGCTCTTGTCCCTTTTCAGTGTATTCTCAGACAGTGATGAAAACATCCTCCAATCAGAGAACTGTCGTAGCAACAGGGCGGGTCTGACTCTGCCAGAGCCTTTCTATTAACTTGCTTTCACACACTGCATTGAAGCATCTCCCACATACAAAATAAAGGGAGACAAAAATGGGAAAACGCCAGGGCGGAAACAGCCTCAAACAGAGAGATGCCACGATTGCCCTGTGTAGAGTAAGATAACCGAACATCAATAGCTGCATTTGTTTTTCTTTCATAGGGAAGAGGTTATTAAAACCGACAAAATACGAGCAATGAAAACAGCCTGACACTTCTTGCTTTCTGGATTCTGCAGCGAGGAAAAACATCTATAGAAAAAGAACCCGAGTGATGCTGTTTCAGAATGTTGTTAACCAGGAAGAAGCTGACTAGCCCTTCTCTGCTTTATAGCTGAAAAGCTGCCAATAAGTCCCTTCTCCTTCGTCAAATAACATGGTGGAGATCATTTCAGAACACCGCTAAGAAGGAATCCTGTAAAAATTCTCCTCTTCCTTAAAAATAACATTTCCACTGCTGGAAAACCGGAGGTTTGATTGGAAACATTTCTAGGGAAATGAGAATTGGCAGATGTGAAAGACAGAAAATAAAGTGGCATACTGGGGGCAAATAGTTGTAGAGTAGGCTAGCTAAGAGTTCCCCGACCTTTTCAGCTTTGCGGGCCAGCTGGGGATGGGGATCAAATGAGTGAATAGCAGGAAAGCATGGACGCACATTGCTCATACAAGCGGAAATGCACATGTATGCTCGCCTGCTGCTTCCACAGCCCAGTTTTGAAGGGCTCACAGGCCAGTAGTGGGCCACAGCCTAGGAGTTGATGTAACCCCTAGTTAGTGATGTAACTGGAGGAGAAAGTTCACACATTCCAACAATCTCAAAACACCCTTGATAGCAATGGCAATAGCACTTAGTATATGTTGTGGTTGGCTCTGGCCCAGCTCCTGCCCCAGGGAATGTGGAGGTGGATGCAGGGGAAACTTCAACATGTCATAGGCCTGTGTTATTGCCGACAGAGTCAGTTCAGAGTTTAGTTTCCTCGTATGAAGAAGAAGGTGGGAGTGACTTGGAAGAGGGGGGCTTGGCACACAGCCCAGGCAGTCAATCTCCATTATCTTCCATTGATTCGGATGAAGACGTCTTGGACTCACGCAAGCGCAGAATTATGCGTAGAAGAGACCAAGTAAGGACATATTACAGGAGATAAGAGAGGCCACCTGTGTTTGGGTGGGGCTCCAGTAATTAGGGTTGCTGCTATAAATAGCAGCGTGTGGGTTTGGCCATTGTGGAAGAGTATCTGATCACAGTTCTTCAGGAATCGTGTGTTGCTGTTTTCTGGACTTTGTTGATTTTTCACGCCTTTGAAACCAAAGCAGAGCAACAAGTGTGTGTGTCTCACTTCGTTGGAAGAAGAAAGGGTGTGAAGTTTCTTCACAGCTGCTAGCTAAGTACTTAAAGACTGATTAAGGGAAATTGTACAGACTACCCAGTTGTTTTGGGACGAGTGCTCTTTGCAATACAAAAAGAGTGCTTAGTTTATTTTGAATTTTGTGATAAAGAACATTGTTTTAAATTTTCAAACGTGTGTGTGTCTGAAATTTGTACCCTTGAATTTTCAGGAGGCTCTTACCAGAGAGGCCAACAGAACAGTATACAGTGATCCCCCGATTATTGCGAGGGTTCCGTTCCAGGACCCCTCGCAATGATCGGTTTTTCGCGAAGTAGCGCTGCGGAAGTAAAAACACCATCTGCGCATGCGCAGATGGTGTTTTTACTATCGCCGCAGCAGCGAGGAGCCGAAGATTGGGGTTTCCCCGCCGCCCACGCAAACTCCTCGCTGCTGCCGCGGCCGCCGCTTGTCCGCCGCCTGCCTGCCCGCGCGCCCCCAGCTCGCCCGCCCTTCGCCCGCCCACGCCGTTCGCTCGCGCCGCTTCCCAGCTGGGAAGCGGCGCTGGGGGTCTTACCGGCCGCCCACTCCTCGCTGCTGCCGCGCCCGCCGCTTGTCCGCCGCCTGCCTGCCCGCGCGCCCGCCCTTCACCTGCCCACGCCGTTCGCTCACGCCGGGTTGGGGGCCCGGGGGGTGCTGGCAAGCCCCCCATGCCGGCGGCGACGTTTTAAAACAGCCCTCCCGCCAGCAAGAGGGGGAAGACCCAGGGGAGCCGCCCAGCAGCTGATCTGCCCGGCGCCATCTACGCATGCGTGGCCATAGAAAAAAGGGCACACATGCGCAGATGGTGTTTGTACTTCCGGGTTGAAAAATCGCCATATAGCCGTTTCGCAATGATCGGGATCGCAATACCCGGGGGATCACTGTATATCGCTTCACAGTGCTTTATAGCCCTCTCTAAGTGGTTTACAGAGTCAGAATATTGCCCTCAACAATTTGGGTCCTCATTTTACCCACCTGGAAAGGATGGAAGGCTGAGTCAACCTCGAGCCTGGTGAGATTCGAACTGCCAAATTGCAGACAGCCAGCTGACAGCAGAAATAGCCTGCAGTACTGCACTCTAACCACTATGCCACTGTGGCTCTTAAATGAACGTTACCTGCAATGGGTTAGCTGACCACATCATTAAGTTAATGGGTAGGAACCCATTATAGCTTTTGGTTGAAGGCTGAAGCTGTGAAGGGATAGTATTGGTTTGAAAGGGGGAGCTACCTACGCTTAGTACACCTAAACAACTAAAAAACACGCTCTTTCGGCATTGAAAGGGGTGACTGTTGAACCTACTTTCCCACACTCATACTCACAGTGTCTGAATTGGCAGGAGATAGCATGCTGGCAGGATTGCTGATCAAACTGAAGAGCTGGTCACCTCGCCACTGGTCAGCAGAATGGTTTCGACGGACAAAAAGGATGTGCAGTGAAAGAAGTGCATGGCTGACAGTCTGGGAAGAAAAAAATGGATTAGCATGTTTAGGAAGGAATAGCATGAAGAGAGAGCAAGAGCAAAAGGGCAAGACTATGTGTCATCTTGGCAAATTTGCTTTCCTAAATCACACAAGCGATAATAGCAATAGCATTTAGACTTACAGTATATACTGCTTCACAGTGCTTTACAGCCCTCTCTAAGTGGTTTACAGAGAGTCAGCATATTGCCCCCAACAATCTAGGTCAGGGGTGGGCAATTAATTTTGCCATGGGGCTGCATGAGAAATTGGGATGGGTTTAGTGGACCGGATTAATATAATTAACTCAATTCTACCCAATACTGTATATTATTGGGTAGAACCGAGTTAATTATATTATAATTATATATTATATTATATTATATTATTATATTTATATTTATAAATTAATTGCCCACCCCTTCCTTCCTTCCTTCCTTCCTTCCTTCCTTCCTTCCTTCCTTCCTTCCTTCCTTCCTTCCTTGTTCCCTCCATTTCTCCTTCCTTCCTTCTCCAGATGGAGAGAAGCTTCTGTCTCTCTGATTTTCTCTGCCTTTTATTTCTACTTTTGGGCAGTTCTTTACTTCTCTTTAAAAATATTCCTTTCAGGTGCCTCTCTTCAACTGATCCACATTGTCAGTTGAGAAAACATAGTGGAGGCTTTGCTTGAAAGTAGCTTTGGATTCCTTTTCTTCCTCCTCCTTCCCTTTTTTCCCCCCTGAGAGGTGGGGTGGGGTGGGGTTGCTTTAAATTTCTTGGAAAGGCCAATAAAACCAATGAACAATTAAAAATGAGCATTTATTGGACTTTTGCAAAAGGGCATGGAAAGAGAATTTCTCCTTCCTTCCTTCCTCCCTCTATTTCTCCTTCCTTCCTTCCTCCATTTCTCCTTCCTTCCTCCATTTCTCCTTCCTTCCTTCCTTCCTACCTCTGCGGGCTGGTCACAGACAGCGGGCAGGCCGCATCCGGCCCACAGGCCGCACTTTGCCTAGGTCTGATCTAGGTCCTCATTTTACCGACCTTGGGAGGATGGAAGGCTGAGTCAACCTTGAACCTACTGAGATTCGATCTGCCAAACTGCTGGCAGCTGGTGATCAGCAGAAATGGCTTGCAGTACTGCACTCTAACCATTGAACCACCGAGACTCTGCAGATGCACAAGGCATCTGACTGGGAGGTAAGAAGAAAAAAGTAAAGACCATTCACATGCTCATTTTTCTCAAATTCCTCCACAAATGGAGGTAAAGACATTCACGGAGAAGAACTAGCAAATGGGAAAATTGCAATAATAAAAAAGGAGTTGCAATAATTATGTAATTACTGCAAGTGACATAAACACAAAAACACAACCCCAGACAATAACCTCTGCTCAGAAATAGCTAAAATCTATTACCCCATCAGTGATCCCAAAACATAAAGGCTGGGCTTACAATTTAAGCTTAACCATGGTTGGTTGAATATGCACATTACCCCAAAGGCACTAGATTTGTGCAACCACACCGAACCTCACCTTGGTATGTGGTCCAAACTCTTCCAGCAGCTTGCGCCAGGGATTCTCGTATTCGATGATCATCTGACCCAATCGACGGAAGCTAGCTTCACTGAAATCAGACAAGCAATGCACTGTTTTATTACACAAAACATTGACCTAGCTCCAATTGTAGACTCTGGGCATTCAATCTGTTAAAACTGCCTGCAGATACAGACTTGGTACCACCTTACTCCTAGATAATAGAGAATAACTTCATGGAGGCTACCTGGGCATTTCACACAATATCTGAGTCTATATATGTATAGATGCACATCTATATAGCTATATATGCACAGTTTGTTTAAATATTGAATAAAGCAAAATGAACTGGGCTTCCCCAGCATGCTAAATCATAAAGTATGTTTCTCAAACCACAATACGTAAGTTCATAAAATGCCCTAAGTCCAAGTGATGCAGCAGTTAAGACGGCAGAAGAGGGGATTTTAGCAGAAACTATTTGCATAAGAGAGCTATCTTTGCTAGCTTCCTGTTCTGTGCTACTGGAGATGGGGAGAATGAGGCAGGAGCTCCATCCTTTTTTGAACCCATTACTTTCTCAGTGCATAAACATTATTGATTGCCAATATGGGATGTATGGGATGGAAGAAGAAATGATTGGACCAAGTTTTAAGTCCATCCATGGTTATGGAGGTTTTGGATGACTTTGGACCATGTAATCACTCTCAGACCAATTTATCTTGCCAGGTCATTGTTGGGTGGAAAACATGAAGATACATAGGTGTACATATCACCTTGAGCTCCCAGAAGAGAATGGGATACAGAGCTAACTGTTACAATCACAGTATCCACATGTAAAAAGACAAAGGTAAAAAAATTTCCCCTATCCAGTCACGTCCGACTCCAGGAGGTGGGGCTCATCTCAGTTTCTTAATCTACAGAGCCAGCATTGTCCAAAGATATTCTCATGGTCCAGTGGCCAGCATGACTATACGCCAAGGTGCGTGGAAGAACATTACCTTCCCACCAAAGTGGTACCTTTTAATCTACTTGCATTTGTATGGTTTCAAACTGCTGGATAGCCAGGAGCTGGAGCAAGTAACAGGAGCTCATCCCATTGTGCAGCATTCTGCTATTTAGAAGCTACAAGTGCTATTTAGGTCTCAAACCTGAGCTGTCAGCTTTCCAGGTGAAAAGCTCCGAGTCTTTAACTGCTGAGCCACCACCTCTCATCCACAAGTACTTTAGCACAATAGATGCTATTATATTTCTCTTGACATGGGTTTCTACATAATCTTGTCTCCAAAGAATGAGACTACAGCTTTGCTGATCAAGAGTCAGCCATACCATTCTGATCATATCAAGCTTCATGCTGGAATTGCTCGGGAGTGGGGATGGGTAAGCCACAGCCAAAGTACACTCTAGTGCTGGAGAAATGGGGGTCCCTTGTAGCTTCTAAATAGCAGATGAAGCAAAGAAAGGCATAACGGGGTGGGGGGGGGTGCGGGGGAAATTCTTCTGCTGAAGGAAGTGGTTCTCATTTTATTGATTATCTATTGATTGATTTTATTCATTAGTGCTTGACTGGTGTATATCTATCACAATAGGAATAAGAGAATAAGCAAAAGAAGACAACATGGAAAGCAAATATTCCACCAAAATTGGCAAAAATACAATGAGCTCACTCTAGGTCAGTAATGGCGAACCTATGGCACGAGTGCTATAGGTGGCAAGTGGAGTCATGTCTGCTGGCACGTGAGCCGTTGCCTTAGTTCAGCTCCAATGTGCATGTGTATGCCAGCCAGCTGATTTTTGGGTCAGACAGAGGCTCTGGGTTGGTGTTTTTGGCTTCCAGAGAGCCTCTGGAGGGTTGTGGGAGGGCATTTTTACCCTCCCCTAGCTCCAGGGAAGCCTTTGGAGCCTGGGGAGGTCAAAAGACGAGCCTACTGGGCCCATCAGAAGTTGGGAAAGAGGCCATTTCCAGCCTCCAGAAGGCCTCTGAGGGGTGAGGAGAGCTTTTTTTGCCCTTCCCAGGCATTGGATTATGGGTGTGGGCACTCTCTAATGTACGCAGATGCTCTTTTGGCACCAGAGGGGAAAAAAAGGTTCTCCATCACTGCTCTAGGTAATATAATCTTAATCTTAGTAGATCAAACTCCAACCTGGTTCCATGGATCATTTCATGGGTGCAATGATGCAGACCAATCAGGATTTTACGATCCTCAATACGGGAAAGAAGTACAATGACAGAAACATAGGTGACAATCAGGTCCAGATAGTTCTTGGTGAAATCATAATTCACAGACTGCAGGGGGGGAAAGAATACATATAACTGAATTAGAAGGAATAAAAGGGAAAGACTGAGCTAGCATTTTCTCACCCCTTTCAGAGTTTCTCATTCCCTGCCAGCAATCAATCAATCAGAATAGAACTGACCATGCAGGGGACCATGTAACATTTCAGATAGGTGACTCTCCAGTCTTTTCTTAAAAACCTCCAGTGATGAATCACCCACAACTTCTGGTGGAGAGCTGTTCCTGTCAGGGTTAGTACTGTCTTGAAGTAATATTCTGTTTACAGTTAAAAGGCTGTGATTATGCAAAGTGAAAAGACTGCTGAGTCACCATGAATAAGCTACAACCTGATTGGTTTAGAATTGTATAAATAGTAGGTGTGGTGGTTTGTGGTTCATTGTGGTTAGCAGTTAGTAGTTGTTTGTAATGGTTCGTGATTAGTAGTCTATAGTTAGTGGTGGTGTTGTATACTAAGATAGTATTGTGTTCTGTACAATACTATCTTAGTATAGAGAATATAGTTAAATGTTTTCCCTCAACCCCAGTCAGTCAATCACATGGTTCAATCAATGCGCCATCTAGTGGCCTGGTGACATAACTCATCCTTCCTCCGGCCAGGTATGAGGATGTCCTTGGTTGCCAAGAGAAACTAGTTTATTTTTATTACACAACCCAAGTTATCTCTAATACCCCCCATACCCCACCTCCATCCCTCAGCTCCAGTGTGGCAGCACTGAAGCTCCAAGATGGGCTCGGCCAGGCCAGCTTCAGAATTGACAATGGGGAGGTTTCTGCATATACAGTGATCCCCCGGGTATTGCGACCCCGGTCATTGCGAAACGGCTATATGGCGATTTTGCAACCCGGAAGTAAAAACACCATCTGCGCATGCGCGCCCTTTTTTCTATGGGCACGCATGCGTAGATGGCGCCGGGCAGATCAGCTGCTGGGCGGCTTCCCTGGGTCTCCTCTTGCTGGCGGGAGGGCGAGAAGCCCCCCCCAGCACCCGCTCGCCCGCCGTTCGCCCGGCTCGCCCGCCGCTCGCCGCTCGCCTGCCCTTCGCCCGGCCACCCGCCGTTCGCTCGCTGCTCGCCCGCTCTTCGCCCGGCCACCCGCCGGCCACCCGCCCTTCGCTCGCTGCTCGCCCGCCGTTCGCCCGGCCACCCGCCCTTCGCTCGCTGCTCGCCCGCCATTCGCCGCTCGCCCGCCATTCGCCCGGCCACCCGCCGTTCGCTCGCTGCTCGCCCGGCCACCCGGGTTCGTTTGGCTTCGGGACATGCCGGCGGCGACGTTTTAAAACAGCCGCGCGGCTTCCCAACTGAGTCCCGAAGCCAAACGCGGAAGTTCGCCTTTGACTTCGGGACTCAGTTTGGAAGCCGCGCGGCTGTTTTAAAATGTCGCCGCCGGCATGTCCCGAAGCCAAATGAACCCGGGTGGCCGGGCGAGCAGCGAGCGAACGGCGGGTGGCCGGGCGAAGGGCGGGCGCGCGGGCAGGCAGGGGACAAGCGGCGGGCGCGGCAGCAGCGAGGAGTTTGCGTGGGCGGCGGGGAAACCCCAATCTTCGGCTCCTCGCTGCTGCGGCGGAAGTAAAAACACCATCTGCGCATGCGCAGATGGTGTTTTTACTTCCGCAGCGTAGTTCCAATGATGGGAATGGTCAACAATATAAGACTTCTTAGCAATACAGTGTTCCCTCGATTTTTGCGGTTTCGAACTTCGCGAAACGTCTATACCACGGTTTTTCAAAAATATTAATTAAAAAATACTTTTTGGTTTTTTCCCCTATACCATGGTTTTTCCCACCCGATGACGTCATATGTCATTGCCAAACTTTCGTCTGCCTTTAAAAAACATTTTTTAAAATAAACTTTAATAAATAAACATGGTGAGTAATAATCTAAATGGTTGCTAAGGGAATGGGAAATTGTAATTTAGGGGTTTAAAGTGCTAAGGGAAGGCTTGGGATACTGTTCATAGCCAAAAATAGTGTATTTACTTCCGCATCTCTACTTCGTGGAAATTCGACTTTCGCGGGCGGTCTCGGAACGCATCCCCTGTGAAAATCGAGGGGACACTGTATACCCAATAATAGGTACAGGTATTCCTCAACTTACAACATTTAGTCATTTAGTGACTGTTCAAAGTTACCCCACCAAAACCAGTAACTTATGACCATTTTTCACACTTGCAACCATTGCAACCTCCCTGTGATCACGTGATTAAAATTTGGACGCTTGGCAATTGATTCATATTTATGACGATCCCCGCATCCTGGGTTCATGTGATTATCTGACCTCTTGACAAGCAAAGGCGATGGAGAAGCCAGGTTCACTTAGCAACTGTGTTGCTAACTTAACAACTGTGATTTCCTTAACAAGAGTGACGAGAAAGGTCGTAAAATGAGGCAAAACTTACTTAAACAAATGTCTCACTTGACAGCAGAAATTTTGGGCTCAGATGTAGTCCTAAATCGAGGACTACCTGCAGTGGAGGGATTGTGCTGGTTCGGTGATTGCACGCTTTGTGCGGGAGCAGTTTAACAAAAAAATTAAGTTTCGTGTTGCTGTAACTCAGCTGAGCCATTGTGTCATGCGAATCGGCTGAGATATAGGTGAGTATTTATTTATTTATGTATTTATTCATTCATTCATTCATTCTATTTTTATGCACCAACACTCCACAGTCTGCATTGGTTGCCGATCAATTTCCGGTCACAATTCAAAGTGTTGGTTATGACCTATAAAGCCCTTCATGGCATCGGACCAGAATATCTCCGGGACTACCTTCTGCCGCACGAATCCCACAGAGTTGGCTTTCTCCGGGTCCCATCGACTAAGCAATGTCGTTTGGCAGGACCCAGGAGAAGAGCCTTCTCAGTGGTGGCCCCGACCCTCTGGAACCAGCTCCCCCCAGATATCAGAGTTGCCCCCACCCTCCTTGCCTTTCGCAAGCTCCTTAAAACCCACCTCTGTCGTCAGGCATGGGGGAATTGAAATTCCCCTTCCCCCTAGGCTTATAGAATTTATACATGGTATGCTTGTATGTATGAGTGGTTCTTTAAATTGGGGTTTTTTAGATTGTTTTAATATTAGATTTGTTTACATTGTCTTTTTATATTGTTGTTAGCCGCCCCGAGTCTTCGGAGAAGGGCGGCATACAAATCTAATAAATACAAATACAAATGCCGCCCTTCTCCTTAGACTCAACATGTTAGCAATAGCACTTTTTAACAGAGCCAGCCTATTGCTCCCACGATCCGGGTCCTCATTTTACCCTCCTCAGAAGGACGGAAGGCTGAGTCCATCTTGAGCCGGTGATGAGATTTGAACTGCTGACCTTCAGATCTACAGTCAGCTTCAGTGGCCTGCAGTACAGCACTTTACCTGCTGCACCACCTTGGCTCAGGTGCTCGCGCTGGGGCCAAACTGATCATCGGAGCGAACCAGTATGCCCCCAGCTGATTGTCAGAACATTCGGTTCACCCAAACTGGTCCAAACTTGTAAAATCTCACCCCTGACTACCTGTATTCAGCTAGGCCCCAAATCTGACTTCATTTAGAAACCAATTGAAGCCATGAAGCCATATTTCCCTGGGTGTTTATGTAATAATAAACTCCAGGACTCCAGGACCAAACTGCCTATAAGATTGCCTGCCACTGATGGGTTGTTGTTGCTGTTTGTTCTTTCTTAATTATTTTTAATTTTTATATCTATGCAGGGTTTTTTAAAGCATTATTGTTTATTGTAATGTTGCTAATACTTTTTTTCTCCCTTGTATCTTAAAACTCCTTCAGTGGTCCATGGAAAGGAAGAGCACTATGGAAATAAAATACACCCTTATACTTAAGCATGTGCTCCTTTTCTGTTTTGGAAGGAAAGGGCTATTTGGAGTTTGGGGCCTGTAGCAGAACACCGGAAATCCAGCTATTTCACAGTTTCACATAGCAATCAAGTCCAATCCTTGCTTCCCCTGTTTTAAAAAGCACTTTACGTTTCTATTCTAAGACCAGAAAGCAAAGTCCCAGTTTCCAAATGTCTAAACGACTGCCTTATTTTCTGCTGAGCACAGCATACTTCTCAGGAGAAAAGCAGAAATTGCCAAGTTCTTCTGAGAGAGACTGCTGTGCTATTTATTGATTTGATTTTTAAAAAATCTTCCATTATTTTTTTTAAATAACTCCAGGTGACGAACATATATAATACTCTTTCTTCCTCCCATTTCCCGGCAAAATAATAACCCTGTGAGCTGGGGTGGGTGAGAGTGTGTGACTGGCCCAAGGTCACCTCTCTAGCTTTCATGCCTAAGGTGGAACTAGAACTAGATCAGCATCTTAACCATAACACCAAAATCTTCCTTCCTTCCTTCTTTCCTTCCTTCCTTCCTTTCTTCCCTCCTCCCTTCCTCCCTCCCTCCCTCCTTCGTTCCTCCCTTCATTCCCTCCCTCTTCCCTTTCTTTCTTCCTTCCTTCTTCCCTCCCTCCCTCCTTCGTTCCTCCCCTCATTCCCTCCCTCCTCCCTTTCTTTCTTTCTTTCTTTCTTTTTTCTTTCTTAAACAAAGCTGGATAGAAGAGATAAAGAGGTGGGCAGGGAGATAGTACTGTATATTGGGGATAATCTGGGATGAACAGGGAGTGCAAAAGAGGAGCTTGCAAATATCAGTTTGGGGGAGACTGGTGTCTCTATGCGTGCTTACTTTTAGGGGAGTGGGGTTCATTCTACTCCCTAGGAAGTCAGAATATTTCTTAATTCTCTACCTGTCTCTGTATAAATAGTCTTGATACAATAATTTGCTTAGACTGTTTGAAACAACAACGTTACTTTAAAAAAATGACATGTCTTTTACAATATGACTGTTGCAGGATCCCGATGGTCATGTGATCAAAATGCAGACACTTGGGCACCGATTCATATATATGACGGTTGCAGTGTCCTAGGGTCATATGATCCCCTTCTGTGACCTTCTGAGAAGAAGCAAAGTCAATGGGGAAGCCGTATTCAATTAACAATTATTTTTACTAACTGAACAATTGCAGCGATGCACTTAACAACTGTAGCAAGAAAAGGTCATAAAACAGGGCAAAACTCACTTAAAAACTCTCTTGCTTAGTGATGGAAATATTTGGGCTCATTTGTAGTCATAGGTCAAGGACTACCTGTACTTGCTGGTCTATATTTGACAGTTCTTTCTTTTGTGCTACATGGTGTTCTGACCCAGCTAAGAATGTAGCAAAACACACAGTTTGTTTGAACTTATTTTAAGCAATGACTGACTACTAATAACTGACTTGGTAGAGGTCACACATATACACAAACTTAAATGCAGTCTTTTTTTGCAAAAGCCCAACTTTTAGTTAATTGTTATTAACAGTTGATATAAGTTCAGAAAGTCTTAAATCAAAGAATAGCAATTAGTCTTTGAAAGCTCACAAAGTTTGGCAAAATGCCTAGAAGTTGTCTTCAATAAACAAACCAAAGCAGATAAGCAGAGCAGACACTTTCCAGATACAAGACAACGTGACACATTTCAAACATTGTTTCTTGCAGAGATTCAATTCCCCCAGCTTTCCTTAAGTAGATTAGGGGAGTAGCCAATGAGCCCCAGAGGTTATTCCTAAGGAGACCTCCTCTGGAGTAACCACTCCTACTTTTTGGCAGCTCTACGTGCGTGTGCACTAAGAAGAGAAGCCTCTTCTTCCTCATCACTGCTATGAGGTGCTGGAGGTTCTGAAGGTCCTGGCTGAACCTCTGCCTCTGGCGTTCAGGCCTTGCAAGCCTCACCAAACTGGTCTCCTCTCGAACGGGATTTGCTATCAGCTACACAGGCTGCTGGCGGGCCACAACACATGGAAACAATGTGATCTACAACCTCAGTCTTCTCTGAAGACAATACAGGAATCTTTCATGAAGATGTTGTTATTGTTTTGCGATTAACGGATGTTATGAACTGCTATCTTGCAATGATGCCAATGAACATTCTTCAGATTTCTAAATATGCCCCCCAATCCTAAAAGCACTGATGACCTGACTAATAGATCTGGCCTGGCCAGATAATTTCTCAATCAATCAAATTTGTAGTTCAAGATCAACATTTGGTCATTCATTCATTCATTCATTCATTCATTCATTCATTCATTTGGATTTCTATGCAAACAGTGGGCATAGAAATTTATTTATTTGGATATTTTTTTTGCCCAACAGTGTGAAGAAACCAAAACATAATGCTCATAGTTCATAGCAAGGATGGAGAATCTCAAGGGCTTCAGGTGCTGGAGAGCCTTCTGTACTAGCTAGGAATTATAGCCAGCAATGTCTAAAGGGCTGCAAATTCTTTACCTCTAGTTTACAAATTTAGTAATAGACACTTGGTAGTTGACATTGTACTAAAATGTGTCTTTTCCATCCTCCTCTCAAAAGTAATGTCAAAGATGAGAAACGGTGGTAGCACTATATGATATAACACAAAATGTACCTATTGTTTAGATTTAAACATATAGAACTTTATTCTATGATGTAGGTTACATTTTATGAACAGTTTCTTTTACTAAAGATATACAGTATATATATATATAGAGAGAGAATTTTTAATTAACTATATGATATAAGATTAAATTTAGACAAATTTAAATTTAAATTCATTCTTTACATTGTTGTAACCTTTAGTAGTAAGACAGTGAGGGAAAAATTTCAATTTAGAATTTTAAAAATTGCTAATATTGTATAAAATTAACAGAAAATGTTATACAGGAAGAGAGATAAGACCTTCCATGGAGTGGGTAATGAGAAAAGAAAAGTTTGTATATGATTGATTTTAAGCATTGTTGTTGTGTTTATAACCATATATTGTTTTATTTTATGGTGGAGAAAAATAAAAAAATATATACCGTAAAAAAAAAGTAATGTCTGTACTATATGAAAATGACACTCACAATGTCCAAGTAGCACTGGCTTGCATCTATGGTATTCAGCAGTTCATAAACATAGTCCTACAAGGAGAAAATAAACATTAATGAGCTTACTCAATTAATAACTATGGTAATTTATCACCTTACATTATTTAGCATTATCCCCATTACAGTGTTCCCTCGATTTCCACGGGGGATGCATTCCGAGACCGCCCGCGAAAGTCGAATTTCCACGAAGTAGAGATGCGGAAGTAAATACACCATTTTTGGCTATGGACAGTATCCCAAGCCTTCCCTTAACACTTTAAACCCCTAAATTACCATTTCCCATTCCCTTAACAACCATTTACTCACCATTATTACTGGTACTCACCATTGAATAAGACACTTAGTGATCCTGATATTTATAAATATAATTATTTATTAACAATAATTAATTTTTTTGTTATTTATTTGCAAAAATTATTAGTTTGAAGATGACATATGACGTCATCGGGTGGGAAAAACCGTGGTATAGGAAAAAAACTGCGAAGTATTTTTTAATTAATATTTTTTGAAAAACCATGGTAAAGGCTATTTGCGAAGTTCGAACCCGTGAAAATCGAGGGAACACTGTATTTCATTACCCAATCATTACCCAATACCACTGATCCAAAATGAGAAATAACAACTAAGAATAAAACAGGCTTCTATCATAAATTTTGTTGGGCTTGTAGCTTGCACATGCTACTCATTTACGGAATACCAAGACAACTAGACACAAGAACATTTTTTCCCAAACACCATCACTCTGCTAAACAATTCCCTCACCACTGTCAAACTATTCACTAAGGCTGCATTACTAATACTATTAGTCTTCTCATTGTTCTATCACCCATCTCTTCCCACCTATAACTGCATGACTGTAACTTGTTACTTGTATACTTATGATTTATATTAATATTGATTGTTTCCTGATTGCTTATTTGTATCCTATGACAATCATTAAGTGTCATGCCTCATGATTCTTGACAAACGTATCTTTTCTTTTATGTACACTGAGAGCATATGCACCAAAGACAAATTCCTTGTACGTCCAATCACACTTGGCCAATAAAGAATCCTATTCTATTCTATTCTATTCTATTCGCATCTTCTTAGGATGACTGCACCTCCATCCATAAATAGGAGATGGCTCTTGCTCACAGCCATTGGGTGAGACTTGGGAAACCGGCAAGTTATTTTAAAATGAGACAGAAATTGATGGCTAGAGATTGGAAAACAAATGGGGCATTGTATATCACCTCCCCTGGAAGTCAGCTACTGAAATTGAGACTGAGAACGAGACATGATGGATAGAAGCAAAGGGAAAATCTGCTCAAAGAACCTTCTATTTGGCAGGAATAGATTTTTTTAAAAAAAAAAAAACACCTAGAATTCTGCAGTAAATAATTAGTCTGGTTTTCTGAGTGGTACTCATTGTCTTTACTTCCTGAAAAATTACAGGATTTGATATTTAAATCTCAACTTGCAACTCTTGCTCAGGTTGCATGTATGAAGTTATAATATTTTTGTATTTTAACACTTTTGTAATTGCAGCTTGGGATTCCTTCTTAGGCTCTGACTGGAAACAAGTCATTTTATAATAGACCACTATGATTCTATACTTTTCATGGATTTTATTTTTTAACTTTGAAAATTCCCTTTTAAGCTGCTGTTCCCAATTCATATAGCTCTGCTCATTTTTATCGACATTTAAATATTGAAATTAAGAGCCCAAATTTAAAGGGAATTTTAGATTGTTATCATTTATTTTAAAAAATAAAGATGATTTTATTTATCTCCCAAGAAAGAAGAGGAAGGATGACTGGTGCTTCTAATCACATCCCTCAAAACTGTACAGCTAAAAGATGGAGCTGTAGACATTATTTCACTTTATTTTTATTTATTTATTTATTTATTTATTTTGTCCAATACACAATAATACACAATGAAGGTTATAGAGGATATAGTAGAGAAGAAATTCGAGATATAGGAGAGACTATAGGACAGGGGACGGAAGGCACTCTAGTGCGCTTATTTTTATCTTTTAAATGTCAGGAAAGCCATGTGGGAGCCTTATCTCTCTCACACATTAAAGCTAGAGGAAGGACAGTAGAAGAGGTATCCTATGGGAGAAATGTATAGTAATAACTACAGGCAGCTATGCCAAAACAGGATCAGAGTCAGGGTATATCTATCCATTGTGCTTTTGAAAATGGAGATTCAAAACTTCCAGCCTTGAAGGGTAGAGGTTCAGTCTTGTTACTATATCCTTCCTTATTTATCTTTAAAAGCTACATGAATCATGTCTAATTTTACTCAAGACTGACTAATCTTTGCTTTCTTGGCCAGAGACAGAAAATCTATAGTTGTCAACATTATTACTTTTTCACCTCCATTATCATTTTCTATGCTATAGGAACATTCAAGATTTTTGGGGAGGAAATTCTGTACTTCTATAGCGTTAAAGCATGGAAAAGTTGTATCCCCGTTTATTTACATGCCAATTGTACAGTTATACATATGCCTCATAACAAACCAAATGAACATAGTAAACTGGGCTATGAGCCTTAGTCTAAGGCAGTGCTTCTCAAATAGTGGGCTAGCCCCCCTGAGGTGGGCGCGGAGCGATGCGGGGGGGCATGACCCTGGAGAATGTGCTCTTTTTTGCCGCAAGCAGTAGGGGGTTTTGCACCAACAATAGCACACAGCACAGAGCAGGGGATCTGAAGTGCAGATCACAAACTTTTAAGAGACACCATGGAAAAATATTTAACAGGGATGAAAAGAAAGGAGGGGAACTGAGATAATGAGGCAAACATAAGTCTCTCGAAAGCTAAGACAAGGAAATACGACGCAGCATATGTAGCGCTTGGCTTCACTGTGACTTCGGTGGGAGACGAGGAAAGACCGGTATGTTTACTGTGTCTAAATATGTTGGCAGTGGACAGCATGAAGCCAAATAAATTAAGGCGTTACATTACACCCAAATCATGCTGATAAGCCGCTTGAGGTTTTTCAGTGAAAACGTGCTGAATATTGCAAACATTTGTCCTGGCAGAGAGTTGGGGGTGGTGGTGGTGGTAATAATTGAGAAGCACTGGTCTAAGGAAAGATCAAGGCTCGTAGCCCAGTTTATTATGTTCATTTGGTTTGTTATTCGGCATATGTTCAATATGCAGCATTTTGTGCCAACAGTAAAGACAATGTCAGTCAGTTTGAGCATACTTTGGTCAGCATACTAGAACCAGAGCTGAAGCCCAATTTTACCCCAAGCTTATTCAGAATTAACTGCAAGTTAGTTCTTTAACCTAGAAACCATTTTGTAAGACAACAAACTATGAGATACAAACAACGTACAGTATTATCATTTACTCAAATGCCAAAATATTTATTTGGTTTCTTTTGACCTACAATGAGAAGACTTTTAAGGGAAAACTGATAAAATACGACTTCATTTAAGGCGGGATAGGGTGGGGCAAGAGGCCAGAAATTTGTTTTTAACATTTTCCAACAAGTAAACAAGGTGGCCATGATGCCTCTTGTGCAGGTCACTGAAACTGACTTTAGTTTGGACCATGCATATTAAGCTCAAGGCTATAGAATTCTACCATCTCCAGAATGAAATCAGAAAACTTGATTCTCTCTCCTTGCTCCCATAATAATAAATAAATAATTGGGGAAGGGGGGGCGTTACTGCTAACATGAATGGCATGTTAGATTATAAAAACCGTGGTGATGCAGTGGTTTGGAATACAGTATTGGAGGTTAATTCTGCCAACCGCCTAGAGTTTGATTCTCACCAGCTCAAGATAGGACTCAGCCTTCCATTCTTTCAAGGTGGGTAAAATGAGGACTCAGATTGTTGGGGGCAATACACGACTCTGTAAACCGCTTAGAAAGGCTGTAAAAGCACTATGAAGTGGTATATAAGTGCTTTTGTCGTGCTATTTGCTACAATATAATCCGTGTCATACGATTTGAAGGCAATCCCCCGCAGAGTCAAAAAATACTACCAATGCAATCCAAGATTAATTTTGTGAGAAGTCAACGCAGTGGAGTCACTGGAGCTTATTTCCAAAGAAAGGATAGTGTTGCTGCACATTAAAACAAAATAGTGTCCACTCTTATGTTCCAAATACTGTACAATGTACCTACTAATCGGGATGATAGTTTCAGACTCATTAGGATTCCTGGAATGGACGGCATTGGTACATGCCACCAGGTCTTTAAGGGAAACACAAGAATGAGAAAAAGTGCTTCCTGTGTTTTCTGTATTACTCCATCCATTTGTTTACCTATTGCAAATGCAAAAGGCTCAATCTCACTACAGCATGGATCTAACTCTGTTTAACACTCACCCTGAATTCCATGACATCCACAAAGGTCTGATAATAGGCAGTGAGCGCCCGAAAAATATCTGCTTTCTCTTTGTGCACCGGACCCAAGTGTTGCTGTAAGGAGGGAGAAAAAAGTAGGCATAAGGTGGTAGGTAAGCTCTGCAGCAGCAGCCTTAATATAGCCCCATTTTTTGCCGCTTGACACAATGGTCCCCAAACTTTTCTGGCTTGGCTGATCGATGTGGGGGGAAAAGGGATGGTTCTGTTCAAGCGACAGATAAGTGTGAAAGTGTGCACAGCTCCATTTGCGCAAACGGTGTTCGCCCCTCGCTCATGCAAGTGGAAGTGCGTACGTGTGCACACTCTGACCCACCAATTTCATGGAATGGTTCCAAATGGTCTGTGGACTGGGTCGTGGACTGAGGCCTGGGGCTTGGGGACCCCCGCTTAAGGCAAAGAGCAGTCATAATGGGTAGCAGACTCCTTGCCCTTCCTAAACCCCCCCCTTGGTGGGGGGTTTTCCTACCAGGGTATTTCCAAATTAATATTTTTTAAATTTGCTTTTAAAATAATAATTAAGCAATTCTTTGAAGTTTGAGTTTGATTAGAACTAGGGCCCAGTGGTTCTCAACATGGGGGTCGGGACCCTGGGGGGGGGGGGTTAACGACTGTTTCACAGCGGTCACCTAAGACAATGGGAAAAGACAAATTTCCCATGGTGTTAGGAACTAAAGCTTATATTCTGGCACCTTGGAGCATATTTTTACAATCCGACCAATCAAGTGTTTACAGTGGGGCGTATCCCTCTGATCTTCCTGCCAATCAGCTTAAAGCTCTGTTGGGGAGAATTGGCCTAGAGCAGAGATAGGCAAAGTTGGCTCTTCTATGACTTGTGGACTTCAACTCCCAGAATTCCTGAGCCAATCATGCTATCTCAGGAATTCTGGGAATTGAAGTCCACATGTCATAGAAGAGCCAACTTTGCCTACCCCTGGTCTAGACTTATGGTTTGTGGTCACCACAACATGAGGAACTATATTAAGGGGTCACGGCATTAGAAAGGTTGAGAACCACTGCTAGGCAATCCTGGCTTATTGAGTATGAATTTTAAAATACATTTTCACGTGCATTGCAAGAAGTTAGAACAGCTAATATAGCTTTTCCCTTTTCGCTGCTGCAAGGCCAACTTTGAGAGTTAAAAAAACCTCGGTTGTTAAAACAGAGTTCAGGAAGGTAGCAGTTTTCTGCATGCTGAAATTGCTCTGGCTGAAACTAGAATAGCAGTTTCCAGGGAAGCCCCCAAAGAGGTTTTTTGTTTTTTTTCCAAAAGGTCACTGGCTTCTTCAGCTCTGACGCTTCTTGGATGAGAAGCAAAACATCTTCAAGGGAATAGCAAAGTCCAGTTTTTTTTTAAAAAACAACCATGACCTGGATAATTGAGAATCTCTATATAGATCAGGGGTCTCCAACCTTGGCAACTTTAAGACTTGTGGACTTCAACTCCCAGAGTTCCTCAGCCAGCAAAGCTGGCTGAGGAACTCTGGGAGTTGAAGTCCACAAGTCTTAAAGTTGCCAAGGTTGGAGACCCCTGATATAGACAGTTCCAAGGAAGTGTCTTTCTTTCCCAAGAGGATTACCGTGCTGCTCCGTGTGTCCAAGTTGGGAAACTTTTTGTTGATATATTTGATAGAGGACTCCATTGTCTTCTCCGTGAGGAACGGAAGCTTGGTCTGGGAATCCGTGCATGTCTGCAAAGATAACAAGGCCAAGTCAAAACTGCATTTGTTTAAGTGCATAATTATTAGGCTTTTCAGGATCTCACACTCACTGCAGCATGCAGCTAATCTCTTTCCTCCCTTAGAAATGAAAATGAGAAATGGCAGAACAAAAACAAAACCCCACATGGGAATGAACCATGTCATTTGCCAGGAAAGACAATAGATAAACAAATTTTCCAGGAGACTGATCCATCTTTGCTGTCAGGATACTCTTCCTTCTCTCCAGCTTTGTTCATTTGAATGGTTCTTTATTCATTTTCAATGGCTAATTGAGCAAGGTGGAAGGAACAAAATAGAAAAAAAAAATCCTCAGTTCTGTATCTTTTGTTCCCTTAGGTTTGATGGAAATGGAACAAGCTGCCATAATGTCATTGGTCAATTATTACCAAGCGCAGGCAAATGAGTCCCTTTTTAAGATAGGAACTTAAAAGAAGACCATGAATCAATCCATTCAAATGACATTTTCCAAAGTGGTACTCTAAATGCAGCTTTTCTCAAGCTAGGGCCCCTCCAGATGTGTTGGTGACACCAACTGTAAAAGCATATGTGTCACAGGGGATACTGTTACGCACTCCTCAGAAGCATTAAAAATGCTTCAGAAATAGCACATTAAGCTTAACTCCCCTCCAGGTGAAGGATCAATGGAGATTTAAAATGTCTATTAGTTGTTTTATTTATAACCAGAACACTGGTGGAGAAGAGCAGAAGGCAATCTACCAAGCAAATGAAACTACAGTTACATCCTGATTAGATTCCTACCATCCTAAAATTCTTTCTGCCTCTCCATCTCCATATGACAATGTATTAAAGCACAGCAGACAATAATAATAATAATAATAATAATAATAATAATAATAATAATAATTGCAGACTCTGTAAAGAAACAGATGAAACAATCGATCACATACTCAGCTGCTGCAAAAAGATCGCACAGACTGACTACAAGCATAAACATGATGCTGTGGCACAGATGATCCACTGGAACTTGTGCCGGAACTACCATTTACCAGTGGCAAAGAACTGGTGGGATCATAAGCCCGAAAAAGTGGTCGAAAATGAGCAAGCAAAACTACTGTGGGACTTCCGACTTCAGACGGACCAAATTCTGAAACATAACACACCAGACATTGTGATCGTGGAGAAAAAGAAAGTATGGATCATCGACATCGCAATCCGGGGGAGAGCAGAATTGAGGAGAAGCAGCTAGAGAAATTAGTGAAATACGAAGATCTAAAAATCGAGCTGCAACGACTCTGGCATAAGCCAGTGAAAGCGGTCCCAATGGTACTTGGCACGCTGGGCGCAGTGCCAAAGGATCTCAGCGGACATTTGAAAACCATCGGAATTGACAAAATCTCCATCTGTCAATTGCAAAAGGCCGCTTTACTGGGATCGGCAAACATAATTTGCCGCTACATCACGCAGTCCTAGGTGCTTGGGAAGCACCTGACTGGTGATGAAATACGAAATCCAGCATAGTGATCTCGTTTGCTGTGTTGTATTGATGATGATGATGATGATGATGATGATGATAATAATAATAATAATAATAATAATAATAATAATAATAATAATAATAATTTATTAGATGTATGGCGCACCTCTCCAAAGACTCAAAGATGTAGGAGAGTAGTCAGAGCTGGGAGGGGTGGAGTTAAGTGAGTCATGAGCCTAGAGCAGTGATGGCGAACCTGTGGCACACATACCACAGGTGGCACGTGGAGCCATATCTGAGGGTACACGAGGCATTGCCCTATGTCAGCTCCAGGGCGCATGGGCATGCTGGCCACCTGATATTTGACCTTTTTTGGTGGGGACTGTTTTCACTCTCTCCAGGTTTTAGGAAAGCTTCCTGAAGCCTGGGCATGGCAAAAAATAGGCCAACCAGAACTTCAGTAATGAACTTCCGGTTAGCCCGTTGAGCCATTTTTTTGCCATCCCCAGGCTTCAGGAGGCTTTCCTGAACCCTGAGCAGAGCGAAAAACAGCCCAACGGGCCTATCAGAAGTCCGGAGGCTTCAGTGAGGTCTGTGCACATGTGCAGGGGGAGGGTGTTGTACACATGCGTGTGGGACAGTGCTGGGGTTGTGTGCATGCACGGGGAGAGAGCATTGCATTATGGATGTGGGTGTGCACTGGCTAGAGTCACTACGTTCCCACAAACAATCCAGGTCCAATTCTCTTAAATGCCATTGACCCTTATCTGGCACCAGTTTAGTAACATGTTAGTTGACTAGATTTGTGTGTATAGGCTTAAGCAATACATCTTCCAAACAAGGACATATGTGTGATGCTGATCCTTCTAGCATAAAAGTGCCTAATTTCTCTTGTCTCAAAGTCAGCACCAGATTTGGCATGGCCACAATTCAATGGAATGGGGCATAGGAATAATTGAATGAAGAAAAAACCCGATGTCTTAAATTGAGGCTAAAGCATCCGGTTGGCCCCTAAATCACCATAAAGTAAAAAAGAGAGAGAGGGAGATAAATCAAAAGAATCAAAACCCTACTCGCCCTAAAGGCTCCTATTAAGAGAGGCTTCGGTGCCCACCAACAAGACAGAGATACAAGCATTCTTAGGGCTGCTTAATTTTTACAGCATCTTCCTGAAAAATAGCGGAGCCCCTACACAAATTGTTGTCTAAACAAACTCCCTGATATAATTAGTTTCCTGATATAATTTAGCGAGACTCTGTCGGTGGTGTTAGTGTGCGATGCATCACCTTTTGGGGTGGGAGCTGTGTTAAGTCATAGACTGCCAAATGGCCACGAAGCCCCCATTGGACTCTTTCGAGCACCAAGAGAAATTGTGGCCAAATCAACCGAGAGGCTCTTGCTGCTGTTGCAGAGGTAACGCATTTCCACGAATATCCTTACGGAAGGTATTTGGAGTTGGTCACTGAGCATCAGCTCTTATTAGGGCTCCTAGTAGGGAACAATCCCAAGCTGGACGCTCTTCCCCCAAGAATGCTGAGATGGTCTTATTTCTTGCTGCTTACACTTACACACAAAATAATGTGAAATAGCGACCTGGCAAGGCCGTGGGAAATGTGGATGCATTGAGCCCCTGCCCCTCGCTGCACTTGGACGACCCCACTCCGGGTGTCCCAATACTAATGATAGAACTTGCGGGGCCGAGGCTATTTACTGCAGTGGACAAGCGATGTTTAACTCTGTACTATTTAGAGCCGGGTAAGTAGGAGGTGGCTGCAATGGCCAGTAAAGCCCAGCCTCCAACCTTTTGAAAAAGGCAACACAAAATAGCTATACAAGGCGGGTGTCTACTGTGGGGTGATCGGGTCCTTGGTCCTCTGTCGCTACAAGTGGATATTCTAAGGATTCTACATGAGGGGCACACAAGGGTGGTCAGGATGAAGGCACTGGCATGGAGCTATGTGTGGTGGCCAAATATGGACAAACACATAGAGGACTGGGTCGCAGGATGTATCCTGTGCCAAGAATCGAGGGCACTCGACCCAAAGTCCCTCGTGCTCGAATGGGAACAACTTAGGGCCCCTTGATCGCACATACACATGGATTTCACAGGTCCATTTAATAGTAGTCGATGCAGACTCAAAATGGTTGGAAATAGCATTGAGGCCTAGCTCGACAACAGAAGCTGTTATCAGGGTTCTAAGGCAGTGTTTCCCAACCTTGGCAACTTGAAGCTATTTGGACTTCAACTCCCAGAATTCCCCAGCCAGCATTTGCTGGCTGGGGAATTCTGGGAGTTGAAGTCCAAATAGCTTCAAGTTGCCTAGGTTGGGAAACACTGTTCTAAGGAAATAATTTGCCACACATGGGCTGCTGGATATACTACTTTCTGACAATGGGCCACAACTAACGTCAACATCATTTGGAGGGTTTCTAGCAAGCCTGGGAACAAAACACACATTGATTGCTCCGTTCAAGCCAAAGAGCAAGGCCTAGCTGAACGTACCGTATGAGCCACTAAAGAAGCGTTGGGACAAATTAGCCCAGGGGATTGGCAAGCTGGAATAGACAATTTTTTAACAACACAATACATAACCCCCAGTACAACAACAGGCAGAAGCCCTGCTGAGCTTCTGATGGGCAGGAAGTTCCTGTCAGTTCTCGACAGGTTACATCCAAGTTATTACAGTAAAAAGGGAAATCCCATCGTGGAGGGAATCAGAACATTCCAAGAAAATGCTAGGAACTTTGCCATAGGGGCCCAATGGCTACCTGGGAAATTCTTGGAAATAACAGGCCCAATCATACTTAATAGGCCTGGGGGATGGCAGAAAATGGCGCCATGTGGGTCAATTACGGGACCGCTGACCATTAAACACTGACTGGGAAGTAGGCCAAACCCCTAAAGCTATGACTATTTCCCAGGAGCCAGGTCACTTAGCTGTCGATTTGGAGGTGCCACCCATCAACAACGAGTCCAGTTCAACTGAAACTAACACCTCAACCATGTCATTCCAGAGGTTTCCACAGAGGGAGCTAGAGAGAGAAAACATGTCTTCTCTGGCTCCAGCCAACAACCTGAGTGAGCTATGCAAGTCAACTAGAGCAAAAGCAGGCCCTACGTACTTCAATGATTTTGTATGCTAAATTATGCACTGAACTAAGGGGGGGGGAGGGATGTTATGTCCAAGTTTTCACTCCAGTCCAACAGGTGAGTAGGAAATTTCTGATTGGTTCCTTGCCAGAATGGCTATTTAAATTCAAAACTCCTGCCACTTTTACGCTTTTGCTGAAGCTTGCTGGCTGTAACCAAGTAAAGAGCTGAAGTCACTTCAACCAGCCTTCTGTCTCTCAGTAGCAGAACTCAACAATTGCTATATTATGATCCCTATCAAAAGATGGTTGGTAGCCAGAAGTGGGGAGGAATGTAAACACAGGTGCACACGGCAATTTGCATAAGATGCCACCGCCCTCCCCCAACAGTTCCAACCAGGAAGAGGAAGCAACTACTGCTGCTGGCTTTTTGTCTGTTGATCTGAATTACTCTAAAGCTGCTGTTTTCTCCCTTCCTCTTAAAGCCTTCTCCAATCCCTATTAATTAAAGCAGCTAAGAATAAGGTAGAGTACTTTGCAGTTCAAGGCATGATGTTTCCAAAGGCATATCAGCTTAAATCCTTCATTTGGTCCAAACATCCATAGTCAACTTGTGGTCAGTTTCCTTTTCTCTGGCAGTTTCCCAGGGTCTCATCTCCTCCAGATATGTATAACTACAACTTCCAAAATGTGGATGATATCATCTGGGGTGGAGTGGGGGAGGATGCTGCTCTAAATTTAACTCACAGGACTTTTGTTAAGATGGAAAATCCCCTGTCATGCTTTTAGGCTCCTCTGAAGAAATGTTTGGGACATGCGTGAAACATTTGAAAGTCCCAGCATGCTATCCTCTGCTTTTAAAATATAATCTTAATACTGTCACTTTAAGCAGTATAGAAATCATAAGCGAAAAACAGTCCCTATTTGGATAGAGGGAACATTAGGCCACAATAGAATATAGGCCAGTGCAGAAAAAGCAGCATGCTAAAACCACAAGCTAGGTCCACACATTGCAATAAGCTATAATTTGAGTAAACCACAATTGGCTAAATTAATTTAGCATAGAAAGCCACAAACCCAAGTTTCATGTTTAAAAGAAACATAAGCACTAACAACAAACACTAAACGAGGAGTGGGGAAGGACCACCTTTTTATGACTTACGACCTTGAGTCATATTGGCTCAGAAATTATGAGAGCTGACGTCCATAAGTCATAAAGGGGCCATAGTTCCCCACCTCTGCACTAAACCAAAACAAACCATTGTATCAGTGTGATGTTTTGAACCACCATCTGTCTGAGCAGGGATACTGCTCAGACAGATTGTGGTTCAAAACCTATAAGGACTATGTGCACCAGATTAACCATTTAATTTACAGCGTTGAGCCAACTATCTTAGTTTTGTGCTACACACAGTGAACCATAAACTAATCACCAGGCTTGGATTCTTAAAGCACACCAAATCAAGTTCAGCGTGTTGTGTTGTGAGAACTACTTAAATAATGACAAGGATATTCTTCCTGGTCTAGAAGAAGGGTTAGAATAATATACAGGAAGGAAAGCAAGTCTGAAGCTGGAGAAAATTAGAATAAAGTTACAAACTGACAAGCGGGGGTGGGGATCAAACTATTTACTTTTAAAGCATCACCTAAAAAATCACTCAATTAAAAACGGAGAGTCCACGGAGAGGGGCGGCATACAAATCCAATAAATATAAATATAAATATAAATATAAATATAAATATAAATATAAATATAAATATAAATATAAATATAAATATAAATATAAATATAAATATAAATATAAATATAAATATAAATATAAATATAAATATAAATATAAATATAAATAATATAAATATAAATATAAATATAAATAAATAAAATAAAAAAGTACTCCCAGACCTTTATCAAGACTACTATATGCTTGCTATTTAAGAACCATTCGTTTTTTAATCACTCTTTCAACTAGTGTTTCTGGGTGGTAGTTGTAGGCCGCATTACAGTATTATTTTTTTCTCTATCCACCAGTTTCCTCCAACCAAGTTGAATAGGAGATTAAACTTTATGGGCCTCCCACCCTTGCTGTAAGCCAGGAGAACGAAACAGAGAAAGGCCCCAGTTAGACAGACACATCCACACTTTATAGATCCCAGACATTGCTATATTCCTTCCTTAAGATCAGCTGGAAATAAATATCTTTGCCCGAAGAGCAGAATGACCCGCCCCAGGAGCACATCAGCGCCTACCTTCTTGATGTTATATACCCGGATGAGCACCCCCTTGCCCCTGTCATTAAGAATTGTCAGCTTCTCGGCAAATTTGTGCTCGTACACGGAGGACAGAGACATCTTCCCAAGGAATCGGCAGCGCCCCTTGGGGCTTCAGGCTCAGTGAGGGGAGAGATTCAAAAGCAGGCCACACCCAGCCACAACTCCTGTGGCACGACTTGATCGTGGGGCTTTCAGCTAATCATGTAGACTTCACTGCAATGCTTCCTCTTCTGACAAGGAGAATGCAGCTTCCCCTCTGAGGCTAGGACTTCCTGTAACCAGGCTGCTCAATGAGCAGAGAAGTTCTGAGGCAAAGCCACCTTGCCAACAGTTAAAACAGCTTCTTTCACTTCTGCCTAGCTTGCTACTTAGTACTGCTTCTGTTCCTGTTATATGACATAATGAACGACAGTCTACCAAGGGTTCTCAACCTTTCGAATGCCGTGACCCCTTAATACAGTTCCTCATGTTGTGGTGACCCCCAACCATAAGTCTAGCGCCAATTCTCCCAACAGAGCTTTAAGCTGATTGGCAGGAAGGTCAGAGGGACACCCCTGCTATAAACGCCTGATTGGTCGGATTGTAAAAATATGTTCCAAGGCACCAGAATAGAAGCTTTAGTTTCTAACACCATGGGAAATTTGTCTTTTCCCATGGCCTTTCTTTCTTTCTTTCTTTCTTTCTTTCCTTCCTTTCTTTTTATCTTTCTTACTTACTTACTTACTTACTTACTTACTTACTTACTTACTTACTTACTTACTTACGGTACTTACTTACTTATTTATTAGATTTGTATGCCGCCCCTCTCCGGAGACTCGGAGCAGCTCACAACAACAAAACAGTACAAATCCAATAGTTAAAAACAATTTAAAACTCTTAATATAAAAAACAATCATACATCTCATACAAACCATACGTAAAGCTGAAACGGCCCAGGGGAATCAATTTCCCCATGCCTGACAAGAGGTGGGTTTTAAGGAGTTTGTAAAAGTTTGTAAAATCCTAATCTCCGGGGGGGAGTTGTTCCAGAGGGTCGGGGCCACCACAGAGAAGGCGCTTCCCCTTGGTCCCACCAGACGACATTGTTTCGTCGACGGGCCCCAGAGAAGGCCAACTCTGCGGGACCTTATCGGCCGCTGGGATTCATGCGGCAGAAGGCGGTCCCGGAGATATTCTGGTCTGATGCCATGAAGGGCTTTATAGGTCATACCAACACTTTGAATTGTGACCGGAAACTGATCGGCAACCAATGCAGACTATTTCACAGGGGCCTTAGGTGACCCCTGTGAAATAGACCTCCAGGTTGAGAACCACTGGTCTAGTCAGTCGTATTTTAATCTTGCGAACTCACCTGCTGTATAGGGGATGTCACCCATCCCCAACACCCATGGGTTAAATGAATAAACACAGGTAGTCCTCACCTTACAGTTCATTTAGTGACCGTTCAAAGTTATAATGGAAGTAAAAAAAAGTGACCTATGACCATTTTTCACACTTACGACGGTTGCATGTTGCAGCATCCCAAGGTTGCGTGATTTACATTTGGATGCTTGACAACTGGTTCACATTTATGGCGGCTGCAGTGTCCCAGGGTCATGTGATCACCTTTTGAGACCTTCTGACAAGCAGAGGGGGGAAGGGGAAGCCAGCTTCACTTAGCAACGGTGTTACTAATTTCATGTAACAAAGGTGGCCAGAAAAGTTGTAAAATGGAGCAAAATCCGCTTAACAAGTTTCTCAGCTAGCAACATAAATTCTGGGCTCAGTTGCAGTCATAAGTGGAGGACTAACTGTATTTAGCCAGCTCTCAAATCTGACTTCATTTACAAACCAATTGAAGCCAAGCTTATTTCCCTGGGTATTTGTGTCAATAATAACTACAGTTCTCTAGGATCAAACTGCCTATAAGATTGCCTGCCTGTATTTATGGTTTTTTCGAGGACTTCCTGTATTTGGATAACCAGGACTGTGTCCTTTGAATACAATCACTAGGTCCATGAGTTTTTTGTGCCTTCAGGTTAACATTAGCAACTAGCGACTTCCTGGTCCAGCCCCTGAAGTTTCTTGGCAATGTTTTTTAGAAGTGGTTTGCTAATGTCTCCTTTCTAAGGCTGAGTGGATGGCCCAAGGTCACCCAGCTGGCTTTGTGCCTAAGTGGAACTAGATTCCATGGGTTCCGGGTTTTAGCCTGGTGCCTTAATCACAAAATGGCCAAGCAGGAGCCAAAATTGTAGGACTAGTCCAGGTAGTCAGCAATCATCAACATTATCTTGAAGTCATGGGGAGTCAAAAATTGGCTGATAGGCACAACCAGCCCAAACCAACCTAAGGATCATAGAGCCACTGCTCAAAAAATAAAGGGAACAATTAAATAACAGAATATAACTCCAAGTAAATCAAACTTCTGTTTAATCAAACTATCCACTTAGGAAGCAACGCTGATTGACAATCAATTTTACTTACAAATGGAATAGTTGTGCAAAAAATAATCAATGAGAATATTTCATTTGTTCAGATCTAGGATGTTATTTGAGTGTTCCCTTTATTTTTTTGAGCATAGTTACAAAAGAAAGATAATAGGGGGAAAAACAGAGAGGTTTACCATTTGAAGCTTTCTCCTTCAAGGTAAGAAAGAAACTGCAAACCAGGAACCCAAATTGCTATCATGGGTTTTTTTCCCCCCCTGGCCTGAACAAGAGAGTTGCCAAAAGGCTACTGGCCCTAAAAGGATTTTTCAGGCTCCTTTTGATTACCACAATTAGTTTCAAGGAAGAGCACAAGAGTCCTTATGTTATGCCAGTTGTACTAATGAACAAACGGATGAGTTCATGGCTTTGGAAACATTCCTCTAAACAGATGTCCTCTCTTCACTGTCTCTGCCCTTTCTTTACCCAGAACCAGTAATCAGCAATACAAATGGAATGAGTTGAGGTGGGATGTCTGCCAATGTTAGCTTGGAAGTTATCCTTGCTGTACACGTCAAACAAGGTATCCTGCTTTTCTTCAAACTGGGATCCTTTCCCCAAATATGAATCTCTGCCTAGTGCATTAAAAAAAAACACCTTATTCCTCACCAGAGTTTTGAATCTTTTAGCTTGACTTAGTACTGTAAGCCTGGGCAACCCTTGAGTCAAAAGAAAGATGAAAATCAAATTGTGTTTGCAAAACATCCCTGATCCATGGTTAGTTGATCCATGGCTTACTTAATGAAATTGCCTGGGTTTGCTCAACCTTGAATCATTAACTAGACCACTGGGATACAAATCAGTTAGGTATTTAGCATTTAGTGAGAAAAGGACTAGTTAAAACCATTAACCAGTATACTATCTACAATAGTTTTAAACTATTATTCTGTAGTTGAGAAATTTTGTATCAATGATCTTTGAAGTATCCATACTACTTTTTAAAGATAAGACAAGGGTGGCTGCAATTTTTGTATCCCACCTTTTGTAATACAATGGGTTCCTTGGTAACAATAATGTGAGAAAGTTCTTCAAGAAAGTTTCCCACCATGTGTTCCGCCATTGGTTCACTCTACATTTCAATTGCTATTAGGAGAAACCTGTATCCATTTGAATGTAGCCAATTGTTTAGGTGTAACTCTTTGCCCTGCTAAAGACAAAGGCAATTTGAGCCAATCAGCAGAGAGAAAGGCAGACAGGTGTTTCCATTAGCTACTTCATAAAATAGGCCTGCCTTTGAAGAGCAGTCAGAAGCTTCAACTGGTGAACCGCTGAGTCAGGAGTCAGGCAGGTTGGTTATGTGATAGACATAAGGCTGCTGCTTTGGGAGGGAGGCTGTGTTTGGTTGAGGGACCAGTTTTATCTGTTCAATCTGGTCTTGCAGGGCAGGCATGCTATGGGTCCTGCCAGCCAAAGAAATTTGGCTGGTGGGGGACTAGGTGATTTGTCTTTTCTGCTGTGTCTCTCTGAGAATAACTATTGACCTTGAAAATATGATTATATGCCCAGGTTTGGGCTGAAGGGCTACGTTTCCTGGCTATGTTGACACCAACAGATATCGCTTGGTTGATATTTGCATTTAATTTCTTTTTTGTTTGTGTTTTGTTTTAATTATTTGGTCCGGCGGGGTATCATCTGTTTGAGATGGGTGGGTATATTCAAGTTGGATAAATAAAAAGCAATATGAAATGCCCCCTCCTTTTTTTCACATGGGAGAACTTAGCTTTTTTGTTTTTTAATTCCGCTAACAGTCTGCAGAGGAATAAGGTGGAAAGCAGGAACACACATAAGTCTTTTTTTCTTTGCTTTAATTATTCAGTAAAAGTTTGTAACTGGGTTTTATCTATCACACTAAGCCAGTTTGGTGAATAAAACAAAATTGTGTTTTTACAACACAATAAAATAACATACCCCTTACACATTATGGAATGAAAAAATAAATACATCTGGTCAGAATTGGATCTAATGGCTGTGTTCCTCATAGTACTAAAAAAGAATTCAGACTGTGACAAATGTTTTGTAAACCATGATGTGGCTTATGTTCTACTAATATAAAATTTGTTTAAATTTAGTTAGTTGAATTAAACATTGATTCATGCTTCAAACTTAGATATCAATTGTGGCTTATAAATAACAATACTTTCCCATTTGATTTATAGAATGCATGAAAAATATAGTTGGCTAGATATATATTGTGAACCCAAAGCAAGGATTAATTAATCAAAAAGCTGCAGATTAGCTCATTGTGCAAACATGGTCAAGAAAATTCATAACCTTCCCCCCTCCCCCACTAAAAAGTAGCTTTTAAATCTGATTAAATGGGAAATTTCTAATTCACTCAACTTGCATAGGTTTGGGGAACAATTAAAAAGGCATGAGACTTAGTATTCTAAGTCTCATGCCTTTTTAATTGTTCCCCAAACCTATGCAAGTTGAGTGAATTAGAAATTCCCCATTTAATCAGATTAAAAAGCTACTTTTTAGTGTGTGTGTGTGTATGTGTGTGGGGGGGGGAAGGCTATGAATCAGTATTCTGATTTCTATGTCATTTAAATCAATATCAAACATGACTTAGTTTGCTGTGAGCAAAGCCACTATACTTTATAACCCATACTTTGATTTCTGATTTAATGAACCAGAAATGAACCAACTGAACCAATCCCAACAGTTTTGACCCTATATTTATATAGGCAGATTAATACATGGCCAAGCAAATCACATGGCTTAGCATTATATACATCCAGCCTATTATGGCCTATTCAACCATTTCAAATCCATGTCAGTGCAATTTGTAAATCACTTAATAATAGGCTTAGTTATAATTTAGACAACCCATGTCCTGCTGAGTCCTCATTATTTCCTTACCAGATTCTTCAATGTCTTCAACAATGATGGATCATTTAATATATGGCCTTCACTGGAAAAGTTGTGATACAGAGTTGCATCTGTCTTGAAAATAGCCCAACTGAATAGTCAAACCTCAGCACAGGAAATGCTTTATGACATTTTTTACTATGTCATAAACTGTTTTAGGATCATTTTTACATCACAAAATGTTTTATCAACTTTGCCAAATTTCAATCCTATGAGAGTCTATAGGCCCCAGATTTTGAAAATATTCGAGGCTGCATTTACAGAGGAATAGAATCAAGATCACGTGAAGTGTTAATTATTATTATTATTATTATTATTATTATTATTATTATTATTATTATTAATTAGATTTGTATGCCGCCCTTCTCCGTAGACTCGGGGCGGCTCACAACAGTGATAAAAGCAATACATAGTAACAAATCTAATAATTAAAATCTAAAATAACAGTTTTACATTAAAAAGTCTAAAAAGAAAAAAAAACCCAATAGATAAAATACATACACACAGTCATATCATGCACAAAATTACATAGGCAAGGGGGAGATGTCTCAGTTCCCCCAAGCCTGACAACAAAGGTGGGTCTTAAGGAGTTTACGAAAGGCAAGGAGGGTGGGGGCAGTCCTAATCTCTGGGGGGAGTTGATTCCAGAGGGTTGGAGCCACAACAGAGAAGGCTCTTTCCCTGGGTCCTGCCAGACGACATTGTTTAGTCGACAGGACCCGGAGAAGACCAACTCTGTGGGACCTAACTGGCCGCTGGGATTCGTGCGGCAGAAGGCGGTCTCGCAGATAATACTACTTTATAATGCCTTGGTAAGGCCACATTTGGAATACTGCATTCAGTTTTGATCGCCACGATGTAAAAAGGATGTTGAGACTCTAGAAAGAGTGCAAAGAAGAGCAACAAAGATGATTAGGGGACTGGAGGATAAAACATATGAAGAACAGTTGCAGGAACTGGGTATGTCTAGTTTAATGAAAAGAAGGATTAGGGGAGACATGATAGCAGTATTCCAATATCTCGGGGGTTGCCACAAAGAAGAGGGAGTCAGGCTATTCTCCAAAGCGCCTGAGGGTAGAACAAGAAGCAATGGGTGGAAACTAAACAAGGAGATAAGTAACATAGAACTAGGGAAAAATTAAGGAAAAGAGAAGGCCCTCCCCCGTGGACCCGCCAGCTGATACTGTTTAGCTGATGGGACCTGAAGAAGACCAACCCTGTGGGATCTAAGTGGTAGAAGGTGGTCTCGAAGATACTCAGGCCCTGAACCATGTAGGGCTTTAAAGGTAATAATCAATACCTTGAATTGTGAACGGACCAATAGGAAGTCAGTGCAACCTGTGAAGAATTGATGGTGTGGTTGTATCTGGGCGCACCCACCACAGCTCGCGCAGCTGCATTCTGGACCAACTGTAGTCCAAGTAAGGAATTGAATGCCTGTAAATGCCACTGAATATTCAAAATGAGGACCATGTAGCTGCAGAAGCAACTTGGCAGCACTGGAGCAGCAACCTCTTTCCTAAATAAACCTGAATGTATTAAATCCAAGGGTTCATCTCTGATTTTTTTTTTAATGGAGGGAATAATAAGATAAGCTACGGGCTGCTGAACAACATGATTATATGGAATTTAAGAAATAATTAGACATATTAGCATTAAAAAAATCTGTCATGCTTTCCACTGAGTCTTAGAATATTTTTATTTATTTATTTACTTACTTATTTATTTATTTATATTTTGTCCAATACGCAATAATACACAATGAATGTTATAGAGGATATAGTAGAGAAGAAATATGAGATATAGGAGAGGCTATAGGACAGGGGATGGAAGGCACTCTAGTGCACTTATGTACGCCCCTTACTGACCCCTTAGGAATCTGGAGAGGTCAACCATGGATAGTCTAAGGGTAAAATGTTGGGGGTTAGGGGATGATAATACGGAGTCCGGTAATGAGTTCCACGCTTCAACAACCCGATTACTAAAGTCATATTTTTTACAGTTAAGTTTGGAGCGGTTAATATTAAGCTTGAATCTGTTGTGTGCTCTTGTGTTGTTGTGGTTGAAGCTGAAGTAGTCTTTGATAGGCAGGACATTGTAGCATATGATCTTGTGGACAATAGATCATGTTTAAGGCGTCTGGGTACCTTGCTATTTAATAGTACCTTTCTATTCACTCATTTATTTTTCATCATCTTTAGGAGCACAACCACCCAGCTGTCTTCCCACATCACTCATGGATCCGGAACGTCTGATTCAGTGTCCCTATGACAAAAACCATCAGATCAGAGCCAGCCGCTTCCCTTATCACTTGGTGAAGTGCAGGGAGGTAAGGAGAAAATGAAATGCGGTGTATATAAGCAAAGCGTGTTGACATTTAAAGCCAAGCTAGATAAAACTTGAAAGAAGAGAGAAGCTCAAAACATTTGATTACAGAGAGTTCCAACTCTGACACCAGATGTGCTTGTCCCCAGTGTTGAACTGTTCTCGCGTTTCTTAGTCAACATTAAACAGAATTCCTTCCAAGTGAGTTCTTGGAATGAAAACACACAGCAGACCTGTTCCATATTGTACTACTTCCTAAAAAAACTTCAGAACTGCCTACAAAAGAACATTTTTCGGGTTCTAAAGCAGAATGTTATTCAGTAAAATTGTGGATGAAAAAAAACTTACACTGGTGTTGTTTTATGATATTGCCATAGATAGCCCATTCAGTTTCCTTGGAAGAGTCAAAATGGTTCAATTTAATTTCAAGCCTTTTCCTAAAGCAGTGATGGCAAACCTTTTTTTCCTTGGGTGCCGAAAGAGTGTGCACATGTGTGCATGCATGCGCGAGTGCCCACACCCATAATTCAATGCCTGGGGAGGGTGAAAAGAGCTTCCCCCGCCCCCTGGAGGCCAGAAATAGCCTGTTTCCCAATTTCTGGTGGACCCAATAGGCTTGTGTTTTGCCCTCCCCAGGCTCCAACAGCTTTCCTGGAGCCAGGGAGGGTAAAAACACCCTCCCCATCTCCCTGGAGGCTCTCTGGAAGCCAAAAATGCCCTCACAAAGCCTCTGTGCAAGCCAAAAATCAGCTGGCTGGCACATACATGCACATTAGAGCTGAGCTAGGGCAACGGCTTGCATGCCAGCAGATATGGCTTCGCTTGCAACCTGTGGCACCCGTGCCATAGGTTCGCCATCACTGTCCTAAAGTATGGAGGTTTTATTAATCTTGAAATTTACTATGCCAAGATCCATTTTCATGTTCCACACACCATTACTCCTTAGGAAATTGTGTTAAGGGTCAAAAGATTGCTAAATCCCTTAATTTTCCACTCCTGAGATATTAGTGGCACTGTGAGAGCTCCTCCAGGTTAAAAAAAATTGGGTTGATAATTCTTTTTCTCCTGTATCTTTTATATTTTAAAAACATAGAAACATAGAAGACTGATGGCAGAAAAAGACCTCATTCTCCATCTAGTCTGCCCTTATACTATTTCCTGTATTTTATCTTACAATGGATATATGTTTATCCCAGGCATGTTTAAATTCAGTTACTGTGGATTTACCAACCACGTCTGCTGGAAGTTTGTTCCAAGGATCTACTACTCTTTCAGTAAAATAATATTTTCTCATGCTGCCTTTGATCTTTCCCCCAACTAACTACATATTTCCTGAAGTATCACTGATGACTGGATTTTGCAGACAGCCAATTTCTACATTATTGTCATCTCTTGGGTTTTGTTTTTTGCCTAGAACAATGAGAAGATTGCTAAAAGAATGGTAACATGTCCCTACAATGCTCGCCATAGAATTCCCAAGGAAAATTTCAATTCCCATCTTGAATCCTGTGAGGATAAAATTGATTTGGAGATGTTCAAAGGTAAGAGTTTGATTCTTTTTTCTGCTTGAATGCTCACTAGGACTCTTGGTGTAATAGGTTATGTTGTTAATAAAAAATGTGTATTAAGCTGAGATGCTGGCTACAGAAATCAGCATCCCCAAATATTTCAACCAAATAAATATGCTGCCTAGACTATATACTGAATATTCAAATGGGTTGTAAAATAAGGTGCAAAAGAGATGAACCTATAGTGAGCAACACAGGTATGAAAAGTATTTTTTTAACGATCACAGGTTCATTCTTTTAAAAAGTTAGACATTGCAAGCAAGGAAATCAAAATTTTGTAAGATTTGTAAGCCGCCCCGAGTCTTCGGAGAGGGGCGGCATACAAATCTAAGTAATAAAATAAATAAATAATAAAATGAAAAGCTATCATGACTGACATACAATGCAGTCAAATAAATGAAGGAAGATTACAATAGTTACATATAAACTTTGGCAGACATAGTAGCTTCAATGAACTTTTCAAACAGAGAAAGATTTCTGTACATGCCATAAAATTAAATTTTCCTGGGCAAAAAATACAAAATACACTATTATAAAGTAGAGTAAGTACAAGAACGTTCTGGAAAAAAGGTGTGATTCGCCTCTGTTCTTTGATTTTATGAAGTGAAATTGAGGAGTATTTTATGCTTTGTTCCTCCAAACAGAAGTAAAAAAGATATGCAATTAACATATTTCCTTCCCCCCCGACACACACACATTTAAACGTGGACATGAAGCAATAAAGTGGGCAGTACTGAAGCTTTGGTCCTGAAAGATGATTTAATGGTCCAATTAATTCCCATGATTTAATGGTCCAATTAATTCCCTGACTTAGATGTTTTATTTTATTTGTTTTATTTATTTATTTTGTCCAATACACAATGAGGGTTTTAGTAGGTATATACCTATATACACATAGTAAAATACATGATGACGGTTATAGAGGAGATACTCATAGTAAAATATATCTAAGAAATAATAGAAAAGAAGATATAGTAATAGAACATATCAGTGAAAGAACAGAAGAAGAGATATAGGAATAGAAATGTTAAGTCCTTGCTGGATGAAGGACTCCACTCGTGTGGTAAACAACTGCTCTTTTATTAATGAGAATAACGGTTACATGAATAAGACAAAAGACAACATGGCCTTGCCCGGCAGCTATATATATGCCGGGCTGCCAACCAATCACCTTATAGTATTTTCCCGCCCAAGAAATAAGGGGCGGGTACAATGCCTAACTGTCCTCTGGACACAACAAGAAGAAAGGTATAGGAGATATAGGAGTGTCTGAAATTATCTGTTGTACAACGTAGAAGCTGTTCTTCTGTTCCCCTTTCCTCTCTCAGTAAATAATCAGAAAGTGTTTATGTATTTAAGAAGGGAACTCACCCAAGACAATGGAGAGCTTCCATTAATTTTTGTATTTCATGCCATAGCAAGTTCTTTCTCCAGGGGTGGGCTGCTGTGGGTTTGCAGGGGTTTGGGGAGAACATGTAGCTAAGATTCTGTGCAGTTTGGAGAACCTCCATCCCTGGCTGGGCCTGCCCATCCTGCCATTCCCAGGAGTAAGTGTAAGGTAACTGCAGGGAGGTTCAGGGAGAGAGACTGGGAAGGCCGTTTTTGCCCTCCCAGAGGCTTGAGGAAAGCCTCCGGAGCCTGGAGATGGCAAAAAATTTATTTTTTAATTTTATTTATTTATTTTGTCCAATACACAATACATAGAAGAGAATAGACATGAGGTAATATATATAAAGAAAAATATAAAATAGAGGAGAAGATATATGAAAGGAAGAAAATATATATGATATATGAGATAAAGGAAAGACAATTGGACAAGGGACGAAAGGCACACTGGTGCACTTATGTACGCCCCTTACTGACCTCTTAGGAACCTGGAGAGGTCAATTGTGGATAGTCTAAGGGAGAAATGTTGGGGGTTAGGGGTTGACACTATTGAGTCTGGTAATGAGTTCCACGCTTCGACAACTCGATTGTTAAAGTCATATTTTTTACAGTCAAGTTTGTAGCGGTTAATATTAAGTTTGAATCTGTTTCGTGCTCTTGTGTTGTTGCGGTTGAAGCTGAAGTAGTCATTGACAGGTAGGACGTTGCAGCATATGATCTTGAAATGCCTAGGCCACTCCCATCATTATCACACCCACCCAGCAACCAGGCAGAGAACCCCTTGCTAAAGATTTTGAAGCCCACCCGTCTTTCTCACAAAATGCCCCCCCCCTTTAAAAATTCATTTAACTTGATAGAGCAGCTACCAAAGACACCTGGCATTTTGAAAATGAAATGTCTATTTAAAATCAACATTAAAAATATTTCATGACACGTGAAACATTTCATGAAAGCGCGTAAAGCCAATGTAAAAATCATTAAAATTAAAATCTGAGACCAGGATGCTTTGCATTGCAACAGAGTTGCTTTGAACTTGAGCGTATCGGCACTGACCTTTTAGAACCAACTCCCCCCAGATATCAGAGTTGCCCCCACCAGTGTTCCCTCTAATTTTTTTGGGGGGGGGGCAGAAAAGTATAGTGTCTGAGCGGCAGTCCCTTTGGGACTGGGCGGCACAAAAATAATAAATAAATAAATAAATGAATAAATAAATAAATAAATAAATAAACAAACAAACAAACAAACAAACAAACAAAAAATCCACCCTGTTTTGCCTCAGAGAATTTCAAAATAAAATACTGTACTGTGTGTCTATAATAGTGAGCTCATAATAGGCAACTCTATCAATATCAAAATGCCATTTAAATAGTTGAGCTAGTTTCAAACTAGATTTTGATTTTCTTTCTCTCTTCCTTACTCCCATTCTTTTTCTTTCTCTTTTTCTTCCTCTCTTTTTTCTATCTGTTTCTCTCTCTTCCTCTCTTCCTCTCTCTCTCCTTCCCTCTCACTCTTTCCCTCTCGGCTTCTGGGCAGGTTTGAAAAATTCTGAGTTGATGATGATTTTTAAGTGAGCGATTGCTCACTGCTCAGCTTAGAGGGAACTATGGCCCCCACCCTCCTTGCCTTTCGTAAGCTCCTTAAAACCCACCTCTGTCGTCAGGCATGGGGGAATTGAGACTTTCCCTTCCCCTTAGGCTTATAAAATTTATGCATGGTATGTCAGTATGTATGATTGGTTTCTTAAATTGGGTTTTTTTTAAATTAACTTAAATATTAGATTTGTTTACATTGTATTATTATTGTTGTTAGCCACCCTGAGTCTTCGGAGAGGGGCGGCATACAAATCTGATTAATAAATAAATAATAATAAATAAATAAATTATGTGAATTCACAAACATGAGTTCCAACATCGTAAGGAGAGACGCTCAGCCCTGGAACTAAATATCACTGCGTGTAACTGTTCATAACTATTCGATAGCAATATCACTGTTCATAACTCTGAACATTTTGGTTGCAGGAGCTGCCAATATAAACATGAGATTCAAAAAGGAAACTGGTGTGGAATGCCCACCACCGCAGGAAGACTGGGACGCTGGTGAGTTTTTATTTCCAGTATACAGCACCACAACTGTACACAATTTTTCCCCAAATTGAAAAGTATTATAATTGAACCAAACACATTTTGGTTTTTGGGGGGTTTTTTATGACAAAGCAGGAACTCCTTCCCTCTTGGAAACCCCAGTTTAAAACAGATTTAAAGAACCAGATCTCTCTCCAAATCAGTGTTTCTCAACCTTGGCAACTTGAAGATATCTGGACTTCAACTCCCAGAATTCCCCAGCCAGCATTCACTGGCTGGGGAATTCTGGGAGTTGAAGTCCAAATATCTTCAAGCTGCCAAGGTTGGGAAACACTGCTCCAAATGATTAAGTGTTCCTGCTGATTTAGGCCAAGAGGTCTTTTCCCACTTTTGAATTGCAACCATTGAGACAAGTTAAAATTTTGATCAGTGGTTCCCAGCCTTTTTTTGCTCATGCCCCACCTAAGTATCTCTAAAATCCTCTCTCTCTCTCTCTCTCTCACTCTCACACACACACACACACATTGTGACATATGATTCTTAATATTCAAAAAGTGAACTCCTACTCATGTGGAGGAAGCCTAAAAAGGCCATTAACTTGATTTAAACAAAGTTCCAATTGCCCCTGTTAAAAATCAAATTGGACCCAGTGGGGATTTAGATAATAGGACATCCTTTACGTGTTTGTCTGGGATGCTCTATGAAGTTTAGTATTGTCCTTAGGAGCTTTTGATGAGAAAAATGTTCATAATAGCATGCAGGGATGCTACTCTAGTCTAGATGATGAGAAGAGCAGCAAGGTTACTCATCACTGATATAAGAACAAAGGTTTAAGAAAGGGCTTAAGTAGACCTGAGAGTGAGTTAAACTGATAAAAAAAACTCCACCCCCATCTTTCTCCTGACTGGCGTTTGAATTTTCCACTTGCTGTCTTCTCTTCCTATTATTTTTGCACAGGCTCTCCCTGCCGCTTAGGTTCTGAACCAATAGGGAAGATTTGAACAATATTTTTGTGTTTATTTCTAGAATGCTTTAGATATTTTGGCAAAATAATTTTAACGGTGCCATTAAGCATAACTATCTCATTTGAGAATGTAGTTCATGTCTTATCAACTTGAGCGCTTCATGCAAAAAATCGGAAAAGAGCTTTCCAGTTATGTAATTATGCAAAGGGCATCTAATACTGGTTTACTACTGTTCCTTCTTTTAAAGATGCTGATAAATATCCTGCTCCTGTTTTTGTTTTTGGGAAGAGGTGAGTCTACAGAATAACTGCTTTGCCTGTTGTTTCACCTATTAATTCAGCATCACAATGGTTTAACAAATGACACAAGGTCAATAGTGTTTCTTAAATCTGGCCCAATCAACTTTTTATGTCAAAGAGGTATATCTTTTGTGTATGTTTTATGGTGTAGAAGACCTATGTAATAATAAGCCGTATTATGGGGGGTGGAGGGAGAGTAAGTATAGTACAATACTACAGTGGGTGTAAGTTGAAAAATAAAAATGCTTTTGCTTAGACAACATATATGTAGTTTCTGAGTTGTCTACAAATGCAACTGCATATAGAATGCACTGTAGTGGAAACAAGATGATCAAGGCAAGAGTTGATATTGGTAGGCATCAGTGTTCTTTGGATAGCTGTTGCTTTGAAGAATCAGTCTATAATAAAATTATCAAATACAGTGTTACCTCTACTTAAGAACGCTTCTACTTAAGAACTTTTCTAGATAAGAACTGGGTGTTCATGATTTTTTTGCCTCTTCTTAAGAACCATTTTCTACTTAAGCACAGAAAAAGTTCTCAGGAAATTTGAGAGCAGCACGAAGGCCCGGCCAGTTTCCTGCCATTCCCTCTTTAATCCCGGCCATCTCGGGCTTTTCTGGGCTGCCAGAGGAGCCTTTCGGTGGGGCTTAAGGTGGTTTTGGCAGTCCAGAGTGAACAAAGCATTTTCCTTTCTCTGGGCACTTGGAGAGGGAATAAACCTCTGCCAGCGCCCAGAAAAAAGAAATGCTCCCTTTGCTCTGGGTAGTCCCTCTTTTTTTTAAGCCTTAAAGTTTTGGATTATTTTGATTCCCCTCACCTCACCCTCTTCTTTCAGCAGTGACTGTTCTCCTCCTCTTCCTCCTCCTCCTCCTCCGACCCAAATTCCGAGCTTTTATTTCTTTCCTAATGGGTTTGCACACATTATTTGCTTTTACATTGATTCCTATGGGAAAAATTGCTTCTACTTACAAACTTTTCTACTTAAGAACCTGGTCATGGAACAAATTCTTAAGTAGAGGTACCACTGTACATCTAAATGTTATCAAACATCTATGATATGTCAAATATATCTTCTTGCAATCTCTGGATATTGGGTTTTTTTCTATTGACTCTGATTGGGAATTTTTCACAGAATAGTATATCAGTTGTTGTAGAATCAATTTCTATTATGGAAGAAGGAATTGCATATCTAATCTTCCCTACAAATTAAAGCATGGAAATCTAGCATTGCATCCTTTCAGCCCTGTTTGCATGAATGAAAGCTGCTCTACTGTTATATATATTAGAGAAAGAATGTTAGAAGAGGTAAATTTAAGACATACATAATTACTGATGCTCATATTTTTCTTCCTGACAGCTATTCTGCACAGAAAAAGTAGAATCTACAACTTCAATGGTAATCTAATAATAAATAAATGTATTATGGAATTAAATAATCTATTATAGAATTTCTAATTTTTAGCTTGATATGTTCCAGCCAATCCACAGAAGCAAAAGACGTTTCATTGCTAATGAGTACAGTGTTCCCTCGATTTCCGCAGGGGATGCATTCCAAGATCGCCCGCGAAAGTCGAATTTCCGCGAAGTAGAGATGCGGAAGTAAATATACCATTTTTGGCTATGGACAGTATCACAAGCCTTCCCTTAACACTTTAAACCCTTAAATTACCATTTCCCATTCCCTTAACAACCATTTACTCACCATTGAATAAGACACTTAGTGATCCTGATATTTATAAACATAATTATTTATTAACAATAATTATTTTTTTTGTTATTTATTTGCAAAAATTATTAGTTTGGCGATGACATATGACGTCATCGGGTGGGAGAAACCATGGTATAGGAAAAAAACCACGAAGTATTTTTAATTAATATTTTTTGAAAAACCGTGGTATAGGCTATTCGCGAAGTTCAAACCCGCGAAAATCGAGGAAACACTGTAATTGTAAAATGCACTGGGGAGATGGTACTTTCAAAAATGTTGTTTGGCCATTACAAAATGTTGTTTGGCCATTAGAAAAGCCATCAAAGTTAATTGTAACAGAAACAACATCTTTGAAAGTGAAATTTTTTTGGGAGCCAATAGTATTGGTACCACAAGAAATCGAACTACAGACTACCATGTGAATTGACACCAGCCAAATACTGCTCATAATAGAGGTTAAATGTGATGAGAGGTTTCCCATTACCGGTATATCTGAGCAACTAAACATTACATTAGCTTAGTAATAGTTTATTGAATAAGCTATCACTGAATTGGTTAGCTCATGTTTAGCAGAGTACTGAAGGAGTCATTTTTTCCTATTTGAAATAGTACCGATGTAGTCAAAGTGAACGGTAAAGGGATGGCAAGAAAAGGGTGTTGTTGTTGCTGCTGTTGCCTATGATACAAGAATATGAACAGTAAATGGGACTAGAGGCTCTGCTAGCAAAGGCAGCCTTAGAGTCTCAGCATCAGAAGTGTATGTTATAGTTTGCAAGGTGGTGGATATGACATAAACACACTCTTTGATGCCCTTGCTTGGAGTTTTGACATAGATTTCCCTAGCTTAGGGTGTCTTGTTCAAATAAACTAATAATAGTATCGGGCGCAGGATTCTTTTCACATTTCACAACCAGTATATGCTAAACAATATACTTAGCAGTTTCTCCCCTCTCCTCTTCTTTGTTTTGGACTTTTATCAATATTGTCAGATTGCAAGAAGTTTGGGAGAGTGTTACGAGCCATTTTGAGATGATTAAAAATTAATATTATTCCTATTATTCCAGGTTTTATCATGAAGATCCCATTGGAAGAAGAAATCGGGACAATTTGTTTAAAATTCAATGCTATCCTTTTTAAACATTTAAATATTAAAATTTGTTAACATATGTTTTATTCAAATAAAACTTATTAAAATTGAAAATAAAGTTAGCTTCAACTGCAGTTATGAGATTCTCTTTTTTAAAAAAGAGAAACTTAACTAAGAGAGAACAATTGCTAGGGAACGATTGCTTCAATGTCATCAGTGATCTTTATAATTAAGTGGGGAATTTGAATTTTGCTTAGTCTTAAGCATTTAAACCACTTTGCCACACTGGCACTCATGTGCTGCTTCTTAGCAGCCATTTTCAGGAGAATTATCTAGGTTCTATCTCCCTATATAGAAGAAGAAGAAGTGAGATTTTTTAATGTTGTAGGAAAGACATTCTAATCAGAAGAACTACACTTCATAAGCATAAGATGCCTCTCTGCCACAGGTCCCTTCCAAATTACCATACAGGACAAATAGCAATAGCACTTACAGTGCTTTACAGCCCTCTCTAAGCAGTTTTCAGAGTCAGCATATTGCCCCCAACAATTTGGGTTCTCGTTTTACCCACCTCAGAAGGGTGGAACCTTGAGCCTGGTGAGATTAGGACACTTAGAAATGATAGAATTTTTTTTTTTAAAGAATGATGAGTAAAGATATTAATTGAGGAGTGGGAGAAATACAGTGGTACCTCATGATACAAATTTAATTGGTTCCAGGAGGAGGTTCGTAAGGTGAAACGTTCGTAAGACGAAACAATGTTTCCCATAGGAATCAATGTAAAAGCAAATAATGCGTGCAAATCCTTCAGGAAAATCCCAAACTTTAGAAGGGAGGCGAACAGAGGGCAGGGAGGAGCAGCTAAAGGGGGCGGGTGGAAGAAGCAAGGCTAGGCTAAAGGGTGAGTGGGAAGGAAGAAAGGCAAGGTGGGCGCCCCTCCCTTTTCTTTCTTCAAAAGACACCCTTTCAGTGCCTGTGGAAGCACGCTGTTCTCCTACTTTTTTAAATGCAAACTTTCCCCCTCCAAGCCACCCCTCCCTTTTCTTTCTTCAAAAGACACCTTTTCAGTGCCTGTGCAAGCACGCTGTTCTCCTACTTTTTAAAATGCAAATTCTTTCCCCCTCCAAGCCGCCCCTCCCTTTTCTTTCTTCAAAAAAGAAAAAAAAAGAAACCCCTTCATCCCAGCAGCAGTGGCTTGGGTTCGTAAGGTGAAAATAGTTTGGAAGAAGAGGCCAAAAAATCTTAAACACCGGGTTCGTATCTCGAAAAGTTCGTTAGAAGAGGCGTTCGTAAGATGAGGTACCACTGTACAACTAAAAATTATGAGGCATAAAAAGCAATGAATCTTTTTGGAAGTTAAGCTATTGCAGCTAATTTTGGGAAAAAATTGAAAATTAAACGATGGTAGACCCAAGAAACAAAATTACGTTTTGGGGAGCCTGCCTTAGATTGATAACATATACCCAAAATGAAGAGTTCCATGTATAGAAATTATATAAAAATAATGATTTTAGAAGAGACACCGATAGTTTAAAAATGTATGGGAATATGTTATCAGTCTGTTAAATATGAGATGAATTAGGATAACAATAACTCAGGATAAGGTAAAGAGGGAGAAAGAGGAAGTACATAGGTGAAGGGAGGAATGGAGGGAAGTAGGAAGGGGGAGAGAAGTAAGAAGGTAGGAGGAGAAGGAGACGGAGGGGAGTGTAAAGAAAAACAGACTGATGAACATATGCAATTTGGATATTGATTTATGAGATTGGTCATAATTGTGTATGTTACTGATTATGAGTGGTTCAGCTATGGCTGTGGAGAGCTTTTTTTAGGAAATATGCACGTAGTCCATTAGGTCCGATTGACAGAGAAGGTTTTAGGGCGGGTAATGCTTTTTCAACACTGTCTTCAGTGAGGTCTATTTGTGTTAAATCATTGTGGGTATTTCTAGTACCTCTAGGGAATTTTGGCAATGAGCTGTTGCTGTTTACAAAGACTGAGCCAAAGAATGTGCTGAAGAGGTTAGTTTTGATTGTTACATCATAGCATTATTTGTTGTTGGATCCTTTTAGTGGTGGGAAGGGATCTCAAGTCCTTGAGTTTATTTACGAAGTTATAGAAGGTGTGTTTGGATTTTGTGCACAGAAGGTTTTCTTGTTTGCTGAGATAGTTGGAGCATTCCATCTTTATTTGGTAGTATATATTTTTGTAGCAATTTTTGAAGTTAGCTACATAGCCTGCTTTGTTTTTTCACCAGAGGGATTTTTTGGGGGGGATTGTAGCTTTCCCATTGATATGGGTAGTTTGTTTTTCTTGGTTATGAATTATGGAGCACAGATACAAAGAAATTTTAGTCTCTTCTCTAGTTTCCATACACGCCTTGTACAGCAACATTTTGAACAGTTAAGAGCAAAGGCAATATATATCTGTCTTTCAACCCAACCCACTTCACAGGATTATTGCTGTGGGGAAAATAGGAAGAAGAAAAATAATAAAGGCAGGATATAAAAATAAAGAGAGCAGAGTAGAGTAGAGTAGAATAGAATTAGAAAAAAAATGGGGTAGACTACAACACATGCAGATGGATAAACAGTTGGCTGACCAACCGCACCCAACAAGTTGTCCTCAACAGCTCCAAATCCACACGGAAGAAAGTAGGCAGTGGGGAACCACAGGGTTTTGTCCTGGGTGAGGTTCCCTCTAAGGTGCGCGCGCATGCACAGAAAAATAACCCCCCGCACAGCCTTTTCCAAGGTTGCCCACCCGAGCCAGGCGTTGGCGTTGGGGGCGGGGAGCGACACAGTTCCCCACTCCACTTTGGCCCTGCCCATTCGGGAAAAGATGGCGGCGCCCTTTCCCTGAGGCTCAGCCTGTGCTGGGACAGAAGGGGGGAGGCAGCGGCGGCTGACATCAAGGCCTGCGCCAAGGGAAGCAGTGCATTTTTCAAACATGTCGCTTCCCCGAGTAGCCAGCTTTGCCTCCTCCTCTCCCGCTGCCATGCTGGGGCTGCCCCCTGGAGCCAGGGGCGACGGGCCTGACCTCAGCCTATCCGGCCCCTGTGTGGCCAAAGCACAAGCTTCGCCTCCTCTCCCGCCACCACCTCCTGCAGCCGCCCTCGACCCCTCCAGGCGCCTCCGGCCCCTCGCGCCCCTGGTCTCTTGCCGCTGCACCCGCCTGCCCGATCCATCCCTCTCTCCGATTTTCTCCTACTCCGCCTGCCATCTTGGGGCGTGGCTCCTCCCGCAGCGGTGGCTGCTGTGCCTTCTTCTCCTCTTCATCCGCGTGCCCAACGAGGGGGCTACGGGAATGCTTTCTCGGAGCGCTTCGGGAACGCTCACCCCCCGCAGCCCCTTCGCTGGGAGCACTTTCGTCCTGGGCTGTCAGCAGAGAGGCTGCAGGAGAGGCTGGGCAGGCGTTACTGAAGCACTCCGAGAAAGCACTCTCACAGCCGCTTCATTGACAGACAGAGAAAGAGCAACAAACAAAGTGAGATAGAAAGGAAGAGAGAGGGAGAGAGAAAGAGAGAGAGAGAAAGAGGGGGAGAAAGAAAGAGAGAGAAAACAAGAGAGAAAGAGTGAGAGAGAGAGAAAGCGAAAGAGAGAAGAGGAAGGGAGAGAGAGAGAGCAAGAAAGAGAAGAGAGGAAGGGAGAGAGAGAAAGCAAGAAAGAGAAGAGAGGAAGGGAGAGAGGAAGAAAGCAAGAGAGAGAGGAGATGAAAGAAGAGAGAGAGAAATGATAGAAAAAAGGGGAGAAAAAAGATAAATGTTTAGTTTTAATAGAGAAAAGAAGGGCCAGGGGGGACATGATAGCAGTATACAGGTACTTGAGGGGTTGCCACAGAGAGGAGGGGGGTCACACTGTTTTCCAGGGCAGCAGAGGGCCAGACGAGGAACAATGGTTGGAAGCTGACCAAGGAGAGATTTAACCTAGAAATAAGGAAGAACTTCCTGACGGTCAGAGCGATCAACCAGTGGAATGGCCTGCCAGCGGAGGTTGTGAACTCCCCAACTTTGAACATTTTCAAGAGGAGATTGGACTGTCATTTGGCTGGGGTGCTGTAGGATTTCCTGCTTAAGCAGGAGGTTGGACTTGATGACCTGCCTTTCAACACAAACAAACAAACAAACAAACAAACAAACAAACAAACAAATGGATAGAATAGAAATATGATCTTTAAGCGTTATTACCATCCTGCATCCAGATGTTTAAAAAACAACATCACTGTATTTGGAAAATAAAAAAATAATTCTATATCATGTTCTAAATGTCACATAGGAACCTTGACCTTTTGTCAGCCAAAAAGCAGAAAATATATTAAATATTTTATTAGAATCGGATGATGCATCATGAAGTAATGAGCAATTTCCTGCAATCACCAAAACTGTTATGCAAGTTTCATCTAAATAAAATGCAGCTCTATCTGATCTATGACATATTACCACATTGTAGCATGGCTCACCATGCCATCCACCTTAACCCAAATTGTGTTTAGTGAACCATGAATACCATCTGTTACAATACTTTTTTCAAGAAAAAAAATTACCTTATCTGCAGTCTGGCAAGTTCTCCACACCTCAGTTCTTATCTAATGGTTAACTAGCCATTAGCCCTTCTGAAAAATAAGTAGGCATAAATAACAGTTCTTAGCTATGTGTGTATTACTTTAACTTCAATTGAAAACAAAGGATCTGAAGAAAGATTAGCTTTCCTTTACCTGACATAGGGTGACTCCAATATGAATTAGGCCAAAAGTGATTGCAAATTAGATTTTGTATAAATAAATAAAAGGTCAGAATGAAACTGGCTTAACTTAGATAGCAAATATGAATTACCTCATATTACCTCAGGGACCGCCTTCTGCTGCATGAATCCCAGCGACCAGTTAGGTCCCACAGAGTGGATCTTCTCCGGGTCCCGTCAACTAAGCAATGTCGCCTGGTGGGACCCAGGGGAAGAGCCTTCTCTGTGGCGGCCCCAGCCCTCTGGAACCAACTCCCCCCAGAGATTAGAACTGCCCCCACCCTCCTTGCCTTTCGTAAACAACTGAAAACCCACCTCTGCCGCCAGGCATGGGGGAATTGAGATCCTCTTTCCCCCTAGGCCTTTACAATTCTATGCATGGTATGTATGTATGTATGTTTGGTTTTTATATTAATTGATTTTTAATCATCAATACCAAATTACTATTGTACACTTTTTTATTGTCGCTGTTAGCCGCCCCGAGTCTCTGGAGAGGGGCGGCATACAAATCCAATAAATAAATAAATAAATGCCCAAATAAATTAAAGCAACTGACTGCAGATAGAACCATCACTAAGGGATTGAAATTTTTGGGAGGAACAGACAATTCAAAGAAAAGGTTACAAGTTGGTTTCGGGAAAGGAAAACAAAGGAGCATGATACAATTGAATGATCAGGATAAGGGCTTAAAATATTTTAATCGATAGTTATGTTTGTACAACACAACTGACTAAATATGGTCAGTTAGTTTATATGAACCCAAATAATACGGTTAAATTGTGGCACAATGAGTTGTGCAAACTCACCCAACTGATTTAATTAACTTAGTATAGTAGTACCTCTAGATACGAGTTTAATTCGTTCCAGAACGGAGCTCGTATGTCGATCAACTCGTATTTGGAACAAATGGCTTTAGACTTTATTTTTCCCTGCCGAGATAACCAGAACCAAGGATTCTTGCGCCACCTAGTGGAAGCTCGGCTCGTATCCCGAATTTGAGCTCGGGTGTGGAACAGAAATTTTGCTCCCATCGTGGCTTGTAACTTGGAATACTCGCATGTGGAGCAGCTCGTATCTAGAGGTACTACTGTATAATACTGTATATGAACATAGGGAAGAATTCAGCCATGGGTTGCTTCTGATTCGGCCCGGTTCAGTGAACCAATAACGGCAGTGGTGGGAGGCTCCACCCACCCACCTGGGACACTTCTGCACAGAAGCATTGCACGCGAACCAGTAGCAACGGGATTTACAACCTACTACCAGAAAGATTGTATTAAGGGAGATTTTTACTGTTTGGTTTCATTGACAAGTTTATACAAGTTATTCCATATTTCCAAATCTTTTTTAATTTGGCCTAAGAGTTTTATATGGTTATCATTTTTTAATGATATAGTTTTGGCAGAAATCCAAATACCTACGGTAAGTATTTTACTTTTTTTGTTATCTTCATATTTGTTAATTTTTCTAGTTGATTTGTCTGTGAGTCCATCATGTTTTTTGTGAGTATTTGTGTCTTTTCCTTATTAATTTTCAAACCTGCCACTTTCCCATATTCTTCTATTAAGTATATTAGTTTTGGTATTGATGTCAGGGGGTCTTCTATTATAAAAACAACGTCATCGGCAAATGCTTGAGCTTTGTAAGTTTCTTTTTTAATCTGTAATCCTTTTATATCATTTTCTGTTCTTATTTTTATTAATAATATTTGCAATGTTAAAATAAATAATAATGGTGATATAGGGCAACCTTGTCTAACTCCTCTTTGTATTTCTAATCTTTCTGATTGTTCATTATTTATTATAATCTTCGCTGATTCATTGGAATAAATAGCATCAATTATATTAAAGAATTTGGTTCCCACATTTATCTTATTTAATTGCATTTTCATAAAAACCCAATCCACATTATCAAATGCTTTTTTAGCGTCAAGAAATATTAGTGCCATTTGCTTTTCAGGATGTTGTTCATAATATTCTAAAGTATTTATTATTGTCCTCAAATTATTTTTAATTTGTCTCCCTGGCAAAAATCCGTTCTGATCTTCATGTATTACAGTGATCCCTCGAGTATCACGAGGGTTACGTTCCAAGACCCCTCGCGATACTCGATTTTTCGCAATATAGTGGTGCGGAAGTAAAAACACCATCTGCGCATGCGCGTCCTTTTTCCATGGCCGCGCATGCGCAGATGGTGTTTTTACTTCCGCACCTGGGAAGACCCAGGGAAGGTTCCTTCCGCCGCCCAGCAGCTGATCTGCTCGGCAGCGCCGCAGCAGCGAGGAGCCGAAGATCGGGGTTTCCCCGCCGCCCACGCAAAGGGGAAACCCCGATCTTCGGCTCCTCGCTGCTGTCGCGCCCGCCGCTTGTCCACCCGCCGCTTGTCCACCGCTTGTCCGCCCGCCGCTTGTCCGCCGCCCGCCTGCCTGCCGCTTGTCCGCCCACCACTTGTCCGCCCGCCCGCCGCTTGTCCACCCGCCGCTTGTCCGCCGCCTGCCTGCCCGCCTGCCCGCCGCTTGTCCGCCCGCCGCTTGTCCGCCGCCTCGCTTGTCCGCCCGCCCGCCGCTTGTCCGCCCGCCCGCCGCTTGTCCGCCGCCTGCCTGCCCACCTGCCCGCCGCTTGTCCGCCGCCTCGCTTATCCGCCCGCCCGCCGCTTGTCCGCCCGCCGCTTGTCCGCCACCTGCCTGCCCGCCTGCCCGCCGCTTGTCCGCCCGCCGCTTGTCCGCCGCCTCGCTTGTCCGCCCGCCGCTTGTCCGCCGCCTGCCTGCCTGCCTGCCCGCCGCTCGGTGCACGAGAGAGGGAAAGTGAGAAAAAGAGGGAGAGCAAGAGGGGGAGAGATAGAGAAAGAGAGAGAAGGAAAGAAAGAGATGACAAAGGAAGGAAGAGAGTGAGAGAGAGGAAAAAAGAGAGAGAGAGAAGAGTGGAGTATTTTTTAATTAATATTTTCTGAAAAATCGCGATATAGCGTTTCGCGAAGATCAAGATCGCGAAACTCGAGGGATCACTGTATATCATTTATAATGTTTTTAAATCTAAATGCATATATTGAAATGAAAATTTTATAATCTACATTTAATAATGAAATTGGTCTATAATTTTCATTTTTTTTCTTTTTCTGTTCCAACTTTATGTATTAATGTTATTAAAGTTTCTATCCATGATCTAGGTAGCTTACCATACGCTATTATCTTACTGAATATCTCTAACATATTCGAAGAGAGTACTGTATATCACTATCTAATTTGTAGAATTCCGCAGGTATTGCATCGGGGCCTGTGGCTTTATTATTTTTTTGATTTTTGAAAGATTGCTGTAATTCAGACATTGTAAAAGGTTTATTAAGTTTTTGTTGTTGATCTTCTGTTAATATAGGTAAGTCTATACAACTTAAATAATCAAAGATTTCCTTTTCTTTTATTTCTTCTTTTTCATATAATTTTTTATAAAATTCTAGTACTATTTCCTTCTTTTCATCTATTCTATGTCTTAGTACACCTTTACTATCTAATAGTTTTTTAAATAATTTTAGATTCTCTTTCTTTTCTTAATTTATAAGCCAACCATCTTCCTGGTTTATTTGCATGTTCAAAATAGTCTTGTTTTGCTTTTTTTATTTTTTCAGCTATTTGTTCTTGTTCTATCAACTTTATTTTGTGCTTTATTATATCCCTCTGATTTTTAACTTTGTCATCATGTTCATTATGTTGAATTTCAAATTCTATTTTTCTAAATTCTTCCACTAATGTTTGATGTTGTATTTTTTTCTCTTTATTTTTTTTTGCCATATAAGAAATTGTCAAGCCTTTGTTGTATCCCAAAGATTTTGTGGGGTTGTATCATTTTTATTTATTTCGGGAAAAAATTCCAATTCTTTTTCAATCCATTCTTTATATAAAGGGTCACGTAAAACATTTCTATTCATATGCCAATTATTAGGTTTTTCCTTACCTTTCCAATATATGACTAATGGATTATGGTCTGCCCAACTATTGGTTTCTATTTCAATATCAATCCATTCCATTGTATGTGCTGGTGCCCTAACCATATCTATTCTTGTCCAAATTTTGTGGGGGTTTGAATAAAAAGTGTATTGTTTATTTTGTGGATGGCATTCACGCCATATATCTTTTAGCAATAATTCAGTACTCATTTTCCAAAAAGTTGTTGGTAGAATTACCTTTTTTTTCTTTCCCTTCCTTTTACCTGAGTAATCCATTTGACTATCGGAGATTGCATTAAAATCGCCTACTATTATCATATTTTCTATTGATAATTCAATTATTTTGTCGTGTAATTCCTTGTAAAATTGTGTTTGATTATCATTCGGTGTATATATAGATATAATAACGAGAGGTTTTGGTTCTAAATCTAATTTCACAATTAAAATTCCACCCTCACAATCACTGTATACTTGTTTTGACTCTATTGTTTCATCAATATACATTGCTACACCTCTCTCTTTTTGGTCTGCTAAGCTTGTATAGAGTTTCCCTAATTTTGGTTTATTAAGTTAATTTTCTGTTTGATATTTTAATATGAACTTCTTGTAGAATATTTGTTTGTGCTCTTTGTTTTTTGAGTTTGGTCAATATTTGATTTATTTTCCTAGGGTTATTCAATCCATTCACATTGAATTTTTAAAAAAATCTTGTAACATCTCTATTTATAGTATTTTTTGGTTTCTTTGGGCTCTCTCAATCTACTACTTAAGACCAATTCTTGTTGAGTTTGTGGTTGTTTCTTTCTAACATCTTGTATTTCCTTCCTCTCTTTACAGGCAACCCCCTGTTCCTCTTTATCTTTAGGTTCTTTACGTGGTTGTTCAGTTCTATTCAATCCGCTTTCCGCAAAAAAAGCTCTTGCTTCTTCTACATTCTCTATCTTGCTCCTTGCCAGGTCAATATAAATTGCATCAATGGATTTTCCTTGATCTAGGTGGGTAGTCCAAATGTTTTTGCAGTGAAGTAGTTGTAGATTGCAGGATAATTCCTTTCTGAATCCAAATTGTTTGTTAGAGAGTAGGTTATTAGATTCTAAGAAAGGGTGATTGATTGATTTATAATTGATTCCATGATTTTACATGAGACACAGCATAGTGATATTGGTCTGTAGCTGTCAACGAGAGAAGGGTCTCCTTTTTTGAAGATGGGGATGACTATTGCTTTTGACCATAGCTTGGGGAGTGAAGGAATTTTGGAAGATAATACTGGCTGGGGAATTCTGGGAGTTGAAGTTCAAATATTTTCAAGTGGCCAAGTTTGGGAAACACTACTCTGGAAAATAAGTTGACCCCTTCCTCTTTGTGGCAACCTCTCAAATACTGGAATACTGGTATCATGTCCCCACTTGTCCTTTTCTCTAGTCCTTTCTTTTTTTCCAGTCCCTTCAAAAATTCAAAACTGGTAAAGAAACCTACCACCTACTCCATATTGCTCTTATGATGGATATGCACCTATCCTTAGTAATCCAGCACTACCTTAAACCTCTTTTTACAGTCTTTGGTTATTGGAGTAGTTTAAACATGGAAACAAATATTAATTTTTATCCAACCTCTAGACAACACTCCCACCATGTGGCCAGTGGACACTTCCTAATCAAATATGAGTGGTCATATCTAATTCAAGTCAACATTTTTTTTTACCATTAAGACTTTTATTTAAATGTTGAGTATTCTTACATTCTTCCTTCACTCTCACCAGATATTTGCATTTTTGAATTGTGCGAGCAGCAGGCTCCCTGCAAGAGAGACAGAGCGTTTTTAAAATCAGTGATGCGGAAAAGAAGAAAATTACTGTACGTAGACAGCAGTCCCCCTGTAATTTTATTTTGACATAAGGCTGTCAAGGTTTCTTTTCTCCTTCTTTAGGTTTTATTGAATTTCAACACAAAGTCTCAGGAAAAGTGCACCGCAGCAAGAGAGCAATTCACTTTTCAAGCTTTTTTTTTTTTTTTTTAAATTCTGCTCAAGGGATTTATCTCTTTTTCAAGATTGGTAACCTTGAGAAGGTCAAAACAAAAATGGCTCAGGAGCCGAATGAGTATTCTCACTTTGGTAAACCTATTATTTGCAAAAGTACTTTTGCTTTTAAAATGAGCCAAGCGAAGTTATATTTTTAGTCCAATGTTTTTTTAAGCATACATTGCATCATTGCTCATAGCATTTTAGGAAATTAGAGGCATCTGTCTAGCAGGTATATAAGATAAAGCAATAAATGAAAAGCACAATGCTATGTTTTTTTGGAAGATTATGTTCTCTATTCATTTCTACCTAATAAAGGATAGGATGGTAAATGGAGAATTATAGTTAAACCTGGATCCAAACATCAGCAAAGGGATAGAATTTGTTTGTTTGTTTGTTTGTTTGTTTGTTTGTTCGTTCATTCATTCATTCATTCATTCTTTCTTTCATTCATTCATTCATTCATTTAGTCAGTCATATTTACTTACTCATTTATTTCTTTATTTCTTTAGTCAAGTATGTTTTGGTAATATACATAGATATAACGTTGTTTATACAGTATACATGAGATGGGTACGTATAAGAGGGAACATTAGGATAGGGGCGGTAGGCACACTGGTGCACTTATGCACGCTCCTTACTGACTTCTTAGGAATCGGGTGAGATCAACAGTGGACAGTGGTAAAGTTTTGGTGGTTTGGTGACGAACCTACAGAGTCAGGTAGTGAGTTCCAGACATAAACTACGGTACTTGGTTGTTGAAGTCATATTACAGTTTTATCAGGCAATCTTTTCAATGCAGTATTTAATAGCTGGGCTCATAATAATGCTAAGCCATAGTTAGGAGAAGCCAGAGACTGAAAAAATATGGGGTTATCAGGAAAGTAAAGTTGCAAGGCATGTAGCTTTTGCGGGGAATGTTTGCGGGGCAAGTTGGTAGTATTATTGTGTAGCGGGAAGCCAGTGGAAGAGAACAAGCAGTGCCAGTGGTCAGTAGATCATCGATTGGCATTGTGTTGCAGGTTAGAGATGAGCGTCCTCATTCCGTTTCCCTCCAAGTGCAAAGTGCGCGCTGTTATACGTTACCTGAATACTAAGGGCATGAATGCTGCTGGGATGCGGGCCCAAGATTTGTGCGCTGTTCTGTCGAGCTCTCTGGTAGACTCCTCCCGAAAATGCACAGATACAATTTCAGACACACACACGTTTGAAAATTCAAAACAATGTTCTTTATACCGAAAATTCACTTAAACTAAGCCCTCTTTTTGTATAGCAAAGAGCACTCGTCTCCAAACAAACTGGTAATTTGTACAAGTCCCTTATCAGTTCTGTGATACTTAGCTTGCAGCTGTGAGGCCATTCACAGTCCTCCTTCTTTCACAAAGTGAAACACACTTTGCTCTGGTTTAGTTTCAAAGCGGGGAAAAATCAGTACACAAAGGTCAAAATCAGCAAAGCAGGCACGAAACACAAGGATCAGATAATCCTCCACAATGGCCAAACCCACAGGCCGCTATTTATAGCAGCCTCACTAATTACCACAGCCCCACCCAATCACAGGTGGCCTCATTTTCTTTGATAATAATCTCTCAGTTGTTGTTGCCTATGCATCGCTCTCCGCATGCGTGGCTGTATCATTAACTCTTGTTCCGAATCCAAGGAGGAGCTAGATAATTGATCTCCTTCTGAGCTGTCTGCCACACTCTCCTCCTCCCTGTCACTCATGTCTTCTTGGTCAGAGCAGCCTTCATCAGCAGATTCCACCGGGGGCAAAACAGGCCTGCAGCATGTGGATGTCTGCCCCACATCCACAGTCCTTGGGGCAGGAGCTGAGCCAGAGCTAACCACAACATGCGCGATGGGTGCCCAAGATTTTTCTCTCTTTGCTGAGTTTTGAATTTTCTGGCTAAAGGAGAATGGTATGGCTCAAGCCCAAGTTTCATCTCCTGTCACTATACAGTTGAGAAAAGCCTCGCCTTCAATCTCGAAACGGTCAAGAAAGTCTTGGGCAGCAGTGACTGTTGATTTTGTGCACATCAGGAAGCATCTGGGCACCCATCACAGCAGCGTTCATGCCCTTATCAGTCAGGTAATATGTTACAGCAAGCAGTTCATACTTGGAGGGAAACAGAATGAGGACGCTCATCTCTAACGTTCAACACAAAACCAGTCGATGAGCTACTGACCACTGTCACTGCTTGTTCTCTTCCGTTGGCTTTCTGTTACATGATAGTAATAACCACTTCCCCCACGAACATTGCCTGCAAGAGCTATGTGCCTTGTAACCTTACTTTCCGGATAACACTCATAGTGTCCTGCTTCTCCTATAGCACCAAACTATGAATCATGGCTTAAAATTCACAATCGCCAATATTGTGTTACGACAAACTAAACCAAACTAGAGATGCCGGAATAAATAACCATGAGGTGCCATTCAGAATTCTGCATGATTTTCTGTAGAAACACACAGATAAACTCTGCAACATGACAGAATGGAGGCTTCGTAGTCACAGCCGGCGCAAAGGAGACAGGCGCAAGGGCCAAGGAACAAGTAGAAAGTAACAGCTGTAGGTGACAGCATCAGAAAATGTAAAAACAGACTCAGCTAGACAACCTTATATATTGCATAGCTTCCACAAGGACAAAATGACTCTGCCTATTATATCTTAATTTATTCTGTAATAAAGATTTTTTAAAAAACATGCTTGATCTTTGCAGCCAACACTGGCCATATAAATATATAGTCCTAAATGAATTTATTACTTAGCTGCATTGAAAGTTGTCTATGTGCAGGCTATTCATTTCATTCAAATGGCAAATGGCAAGCCTGCTCTTTGTGTTTTCAGCTAGCTTATTTTTAATACAGTGATCCCCCGATTATCGCGAGGGTTCCGTTCCAAGACCCCTCGCGATAATCGATTTTTCGGGATGTAGTGGTGCGGAAGTAAAAACACCATCTGCGCATGCGCGCCCCTTTTTCCATGGCCGCGCATGCGCAGATGGTGTTTTTACTTCCGCACCTGGGAAGACCCAGCAGCTGAGGAGCCGCCTGCCTGCCCGCTTGTCTGCCGCTTTTCCGCTTGTCCCCCGCTTGTCCGCTTGTCCGCCCGCCGCTTGTCCGCCCGCCGCTTGTCCGCCCACCGCTTGTCCGCCGCTTTTCCGCTTGTCCGGCCGCCGCTTTTCTTGTCCGGCCGCCGCTTGTCCGCCGCTTGTCCGGCCGCCGCTTGTCCGCCGCTCTGGGAGTTGAAGACCCAGGGAAGGTTCCTTCGGCCGCCCAGCAGCTGATCTGCTCGGCAGCGCAGTAGCAGCGAGGAGCCGAAGATGGGGTTTCCCCGTTGCCCACGCAAAGGGGAAACCCCATCTTCGGCTCCTCGCTGCTACTGCGCTGCCGAGCAGATCAGCTGCTGGGCGGCCGAAGGAACCTTCCCTGGGTGCCGCCCGCCACTCGAGAGCAAGAGGGGGAGAGATAGAGAAAGAGAGAGAAGGAAAGAAAGAGATGAGAGAGGGAGGAAGAGAGTGTGAGAGAGGAAGAAGCAAGATAGAGAAAGAGAGAGAGAAAGAAAGATGAGAAAGGAAGGGAGTGACGTCATCGGGTGGAAAAATCGCGATATAGCGTTTCGCAAAGATCGAGATCGCGAAACTCGGGGGATCACTGTATTCTTAAGATTGCTGTATTTTTATGCTTTTGCAAGAAGAAACAATACATTTGAAGGTGAAAAATCATGGGCTTAATTAGGCATGCATGATCTACTAGGCACAATTATTAGACATAATTCTTCACAATTTATTTTCCAGGAAGAAACCAGGCTTACTTAATTTAAAGTCTACAAAGCCGTTTTTCTCTGGAACAGAAATCCATTCAGAAGGCACATAGACCATCTAAAAAGGCTACAGACCATTTACATGTAATTCTAATCTATATCTAACGTTATCCATGGTGAAAGCTCAGTCATCAGCAGTGCATCAAATAACACATCAAACCGCTTCTGGTATGGTTAGCTGGTCATTCATCTCTCTCTGGCTGATACCCAGACATCTTTGTGCTACGTGGTCTGTTTACACACTTCTTTAATTTATATGCCACATATCTCACTATCAAGTGACATCCTGCATTCTGATTTCAAAAATAATAATAAAGAAAACGGGCAAATGATTCTTAAGCATTGAATGTAGCCAAGCTTCAGGGTTAGGGAAGGCTCTTTGATTTTAAAAATACCAACCTCTTTAATTTTTTTAAAATACCCCCATTCTATACTGCAGATCCAAGCACACCTGGAAATAACCTTTGGGGTTTGTTTTCATACATCCTGCCAAAATCCGGAAAGCATATGGAATATACTGTTCGCAACAGAATACCTTGTGCCACCAGACTAGAAAATTTAGAACTACGTCATCTTCAATCTGACCTAAATGTAACACACAAATTATATGCTACTTGTCTTACCTGTCAATGACTACTTCAGTTTCAACTGCAATAATACACAAACTCACAATAGATACAAACTTAATGTAAACTGCTCCAAAGGTGCTTGCAAAAATTCGTCAACCCCTGGAATATATTACCTAACTCTTTAGTTTCTTCCCCAAACATCCAAAATTATAGGCTTAAACTGTCTACCATTGACAACACCCCATTCCTAAGAGGCTTGTAAAGGGCGTGCATAAGCGCACCAGCGTGCCTACCGTCCCTGTCTAAAGTCTCCATGTATCTCGTAAAATATCATGTACTCAAAACCATGCTTGTACTGAGATATTCATATTAATGTTTACATACTGCTCAAAAAAATAAAGGTAACAGTTAAACAATACAATATAACTCCAAATAAATCAAACTTCTGTGAAATCAAACTGTCCACTTAAGAAGCAACACTGATTGACAATCAATTTCACATGTTGTCAGCACATTCAACTTTGTACAGAACAAAGTATTCAGTGAGAATATTCCATTCATTCAGATCTAGGATGTGTTCTTTGAGTGTTCCCTTTATTTTTTCGAGCAGTGTACTTTGTAATCATATATCCCCGCTTGACAAAACAAATAAATAAAAATAAAAATTTTCACTCAACCTTAGCACGATTCCTGATCAAGCAATCTAATCACAGCATGCTTCTCACCTCATCCAAAATGTGAAAAATTTTTAGACAGCCTTTTCTCATCAAGTTGAAACTTTTTACTGTATTCACTTTCAAGTTATTTTGCAGAGAAATTGCTTATCGCCCCAAAGCAATCGTGTCAATATGATTAACATCTTGACCAATCTCCTGTAATAAAAAATTAGATTATAATTGGTAGACATGCCAGAGAACAAAAGTATACAACGATATACTTACATAATCTTTTTCATCTTCTCCTTCAACAGAGAACTGCTACAGACATTTTTTTTCAGTTATCCTGTTTATCTAAGGCAGTGTTAACCAAACGTTTGATATATGTGTACCCCTTCTATAATTTTCGTAACGCTTGGTACCCCTCGTCAAAAAAAAATGGATGTATTTTAATATCAAAATATATTTCTTTTTTCTTTTTTGGTACATACACAAAATAATAATACATGAAAAATAAAATTATTCATAATAAAATATAAATAAAAGTTATATTATAAATAACATCTATTGGGATCAATGAGAAGGATGAGATTGTTTGTGCTGAGATGACAGATTGTCATAATTTGGTTCCCTGCTTGTTAATTTTAATCTGAGATGTGGTTCCACGCCCAATAGTCTGTTCCTTTTCTCGACTTAATGTCTACAAATGCTGAAAAAACCACTTCACATAAATATGAAGTTGGAAAAGGCAAGATGTATTTCAGAACTTTTTCTGAACCCATACCCCCACCAAACTCTTCCCATAACCCTGGGGGGTACGCGTATCACACTTTGGAAACACTGATCTAAGGGGTTGCCACAAAAAAAAGAGAGTCAAACTATTGTCTAAAGCCCCTGAAGGCAGGACAAGAAGCAATGGATGGAAACTAATCAAGAAGAAAAGCAACCTAGAGCTAAGGAGAAATTCCTGACAGAACAATTAATCAGTGGAACAACTTGCCTCCAGAAGTTGTGAATACTCCAACATTGGAAATTTTTAAGAAGAGATTGGACAACTGTTTGTCTATATGTAGGGTTTCCTGCATGAGCAGGGGATTAGACTAGAAGACCTCCAACATCCCCTTCAGTTCTGTTATTCTATTATGCTGCAATTATTTTTCTAATTTTCTTTCTTCAGCAGAGTAATCTGATTTTATGAACAAGAGCCAAACTTTTCAAGTGGAAACAGTCTGACTCTACAGCAGGCTTCTAATATCAGGGTTACAGGCTTCATATTCACAATGCCTTAATTTCTGCCACTAGGGAAACACACCTAGCCAACTATGGCTAATACAGAAATCTAAGCAGAGGCAAACCTAATATTTGGCTGAGAGGCCACAATGAAAAAATGCTGTACATTAGACCAACAAAAAAAGTCCTGAAAGAAAGTAATAGCAAACCATTTTGTGATCTATTTATTTACATGTACAAGTATTATATTCTGCCACAAATCTGAAGAATTTCATATTGTTAGCAAGAAACTAAATTAATGTACCCACCATCATTAAGAACTGGACTCAACATAAATGAGATTTGTTACTGATTTCTACATTTAATACTTCTCTTAAAAGCATAATAATAAACAACTGAGCTTCCCATATAATAATAATTAATAATAATAATAATAATAATAATAATAATAATAATAATTTATTGGATTTGTATGTCTTCCCTCTCCACAGACAATAATAAACACAACCAATATATTCCACAACCAAGTTATTTAGTTTTTAAAATCTCTCTCATGCATCTGTTTAATGTGTTATAATCCTTTGTAAATGCCAAACAGAATACTAATTCAAACACAAATGGATGAAAAGCTGACTTCAGTTGCAATAGAGGATAATCAGAACAAGCAAAACTGTTGTTTGAGATAGTTTCACTTTAAATTGATATTTGTTGATGCTGAGACTTTAGAAAGTGTGCAGAGAAGAGCAACAAACATGATTAGGGGAAGCTAAAATATATAAAGAATGGTTGTAGGAACTGGATATGTCTTGTTTAATGAAAAGAAGGGCTAGGAGTGACATGGTAGCAGTGTTCCAATATCTAAGGGATTGTCACAAAGAAGAGGGAGTCAAGCTATTCTCCAAAGCCCCTGAAAACAGGACAAGGAGCAATGGATGGAAACTAATCAAAGAGAGAAGCAACCTAGAACTAAGCCAAAATTTCCTGACAGTGAGAACAACTGATCAGTGGAAAACTTGCCTTCAGAAGTTGTGAATATCTCCAACAGTGGAAAATTTTAAGAAGAGATTGGACAACTATTTGTCTGAAATGGTATAGGGCAGAGGTCTTCAAACTTGAAAAGTTTAAGACTTGTGGACTTCAACTCCCAGAATTCTCCAGCCAGCTGGGAGTTGAAGTCTACAAGTCTTAAACTTGCTAAGTTTGAAGACCTCTGGTAAAGGGTTTTCTGCCTGATCAGGGGATTGGACTAGAAGACCTCCAATGTCCCTTCCAGTTCTGACATTCTAACAATTAGGATCAAATCAAGAATAGCTTTCCCCTTTTGAATGTGAAGGAGGTTTCCAAGGTATTTTTCATTTATTTCTAATCATTAGGAAAAACTTAGTAGGCAAATACAAACTGTGAAGGGAATGAGATGCCAGAATTTTTGATGTGAAGAAAAAAAAATGAAACTGAGTGGTATACTGAATTTTGAACTTTAAAAACATTATTACTTTTATGTCCTTGGAGCACTTAGGGACCAGACTAATATCACAAAATAAACTAATGGGAAAAAGATGGGTAGGAATTTCTAAAAGTGACATATTGAAAGCACAATCACTAACAATTCCAATGAGGAAAAACGGATGCCCATAAACACAGGGCACTGTGTTATCCTAAAAGATTTATGAAAAACAGAAAATCAAATGACATGAAGTCAAAAGAGGGACAGGTCACCAAAGAAAGGCACCAAAGAAGGGCACCTATAGAAATGTGGGTTTATGGAGATGATGCGTGGAAAGCAAACACTCAGAATAAATCCAAGCTAACAAGTTAACAAAAGGCTTTGTAAATACTGTATGCATTTAAAAAAAAATTAAAGCATGAGAAGTGCAACCATGTCAGCTGTTCGCTGAAGATAGCAAATGGGCATCAGATCCCAAAGCAAAAGCAGAGCCCAACTGTTGTTTGCAGTCTTTTCTGAGCAGTGTTCTAACCATTTAACAGGTTATTAATAGTTCAAAGAGCAGAATTCCAAATGTATGTATGTTATTATTAATTATTATTTATCTAATATAATTTATTAGATTTGTATGCTGCCCCTCTCCAAAGACTCCCGAAGACAGATGTTATTTATTTTAATTATTTTATTTGTCATACAAATATAGTATTGTATTGTAGCATGTTTAACATAATATAAGTATAAAGTAGAGATAGAAAAGATAAAAAAGACATTAGGACAGGAACGGTAGGCACAAAGGTGCACTTATGCACGCATGGTATGTATGTATGTATGTATGTATGTATGTATGTATGTATGTATGTATGTATGTATGTATTTAATTTATATGTTGCCCAATTCCCAAAGGACTCCGGGCAGCTGAACAACAGAATACAATTCTGGGAGTTGAAGTCCAACAAATCTTAATGTTGCCAAGTTTGAGGAGCCGTCTTGGCGTCTAAACAACAACAAAGGGCAATCATACATTTAAACAGCACCAGCCAGTTTCTGGCAACAGCGAAACCCAAAACTATCGGCAGTCCGTCCTCCTCCATGCAGCCCGATCTCGCTCCAGGAGCAATCTTCGCCGGCTAAGGCGGGACGCAAACGCCGCCCTCAGCCCCGTTCGCACCTGCGGAGGGGGGAGGGGAGAGAGAGAGAGAGAGAGGAGATCATGCGCCTGCGCTCAAAAGGCACGTTGCGCATGCGTTCAAAAGGGGCACGTTGGCGGGGTAAGGTTCTTTTCGCGTGTGACTCGCAGGAGTGGAGTCATTGTAAGTAATGGATCCTCGACGCAGTTTCGCTTCTCATCCTTTCTCTCTCCCGCTCTGATGCGGGGTGGTGTCTCCCAAAGGGCCGGGCCGCCATTTATTAATTTCTAGGGCTCTCTGAGATTTATTTTATTTTTCTCCCGCCGAGCGCTTTCCCATTGCTCCCGCGTTAAGAGAATAATTTTTATTTCTTTTTAATCTTTTGCGAAGTTAAGGCATACGTGCCAGTTTCGGGTCTATAAAATAAGTAGGCTGTAAAACAATATAGGGCGTGCATAAGTGTATCAGCGTCCCTTCCGTCCCCTGTCCTAATGTTTCTCTTTTACTAGTATCATGTATTTAAATATTATTATATCTTTGTATACGACAAAACAAATAAATTTAAAAATAAATAAATAGAAGGAGGTAAAAGGCGCGTTACAGCATATTTATCTGGATTCTTAACGGTTCTGCAAGGTTGAAAAACTTGGGAAAATATTGGGGCTAAAAACATTTATAAAGGTTACAAGTGGCAAAAAAGACCTCTTAACCTTCAAGCTCTCTTCTGTTGCTTTAAGGAAAGGCCTTGTGGCTAAAATGAGCCAGCAATGCTGGAACTTTTTACCAGTTATATTGGGTAAATCTGTCTTCTGTTCAACATGGATACTAGTTACTTACTGCATTCACCTGACCAACAAAATTAATTAATAAAAAGGAACACGGTGAATAAATAAATTAGATCACAGGGATGTATGAAAGAGGAACATGATGGACCCCAGTCTTGTCTCTTCCTTCCTTCCTTCCTTCCTTCCTTCCTTCCTTCCTTCCTTCCTTCCTTCCTTCCTTCCTTCCTTCCTTCTTATTTAATTTTATTTGTCAAACACATATATGATAATAGTTTGTATAAACATAACATAAGTAAAAAGTAGCAATAAAAGAGGGTAGGCCCAGTGGTGCGCTTGCACCCGTCCCTTACAGACCTCTTAGAAACGGGAAGAAGTCAACTGGACAATCTAAGGTTCTTTTGTTACTTGTTTGCTTATTAAGTTTCTGGGTCCCTTTTTCTACAGGGATGCCAAGCGGTGTGCGAACCATTCGCTTCTATTTCTCTTCATAATAACTACCCTGCAACAACTCTCTTAAGAGTGGCATCTTTCTTTACCAAACCTGGTTTCAGAGTAACTTAGCATTGGTCCTCTTGATATATTCAGATATATACTTTAGGAGCAGCAGTTTATCTACTTTTGTAATATTCTCTTCTTCCTTTCACCCTGGCTCTCAAAATTTCAAATAGAAGCCGTGCATAGTTGCAGCATCCTTAACATCTGGCCTATGTGTGTCCTATTGGATTTCCTGTTTTTCTTCTTCCTGCCTTCCATCTTTTTCCTCTACTGCTTGTATGAGTTGAAGAGTACAGGTAGTCCTTGACTTAATGACAGTTCATTTAGTGACCTTTCAAAGTTAGAACAGCACTGAAAAATGTGACTTATGACTGTTTTTCACAGTTACAACCTTTGTAAGATCCCCCATGATCAGAATTTCAATGCTTGGCAACTGGTTCTTATTTATGTCCGTTGCTGGGTCCCAGGGTTCCCCCTTTTGTGAAATTCTGACAAGCAAATTCACTTAACAACCAGATTACTAACTTATCAACTGCAGTGATTCATTTAACAGAGGAAAGAAAGATCTTCAGATGGGGCAAAACCTTTGGACTGAATTTTCATAGGTTGAGGACTACCTGTACTTAATTCTGATTCATATCTAAAGAGCTATTCTGATAGTAATTTTTTGGGTGGTCTTTCTCCAAGTTCAGTTCTCTGAGCTGGTTTAATCAATGTTGGAAGATCTATTGTTTGAGGTTATTTGTCAGATAGTACCTGTGAATGGCTTTATAATTTAGCTTTTCACTTATTGGGAAAGTTATTTTAGAAGCTGTAGACATGTATCCCAGTTTTATCCAGTAAATATTGTGTCTCCATTTTCACTTGGAAAGCAGGTTACAGTGATCCCCCGGTTATTGCGTCCCCGACCATTGCGAACAGGCTAATTTGCGATTTTTCAACCCGGAAGTCAAAACACCATCTGCGCATGCGTGCCCTTTTTTCTATGGGCACGCATGCGTAGATGGCGCCGGGCAGATCAGCTGCTGGGCGGCTTCCCTAGGTCTTCCCCCTCTTGGCGGGCATCAGCGAGGAGTTTCCCCACCGCCCACGCAAACTCCTCGCTGCTGCCGCTTCGCTCGGCCGCTTCCCAGCTGAGTACTCAGCTGGGAAGCGGCCCGAGCGAACGGCTTGTCCGCAGCCTGCCTGCCCGCGCCCGCGGCTCGCGCACCCTTCTCCCGCCCACGCCGTTCGCTCGGGCCGCTTCCCAGCTGAGTACTCAGCTGGGAAGCGGCCCGAGCGAACGGCTTGTCCGCAGCCTGTCCACGCCGTTCGCTCCCCCTCTTGCTGGCGGGAGGGCGAGAAGCCCTCCCCAGCACCCGCTCGCCCGCCCTTCGCCCGCCCACCCGCCGTTCGCTCGCTGCTCGCCCGGCCACCCGGGTTCAGGGGGGTGCTGGCAAGCCGCCCATGCCGGCGGCGACGTTTTAAAACAGCCGCGCCGCTTTCCAATGAGTCCCGAAGACAAACACGGAAGTTTGACGTTTGTCATCAGGACTCATTGGAAAGCGGCGTGGCTGTTTTAAAACGTCTCCGCCGGCATGGGCGGCTTCCTAGCAGCCCCCCAAACCCGGGTTGGGGGTCCGGGGGTGGTGCTGGCAAGCCGCCCATGCCGGCGGCGACGTTTTGAAACAGCCGCGCCGCTTTCCAATGAGTCCCGAAGACAAACGTGGAAGTTTGACGTTTGTCTTCGGGACTCATTGGAAAGCGGCGCGGCTGTTTTAAAACGTCGCCGCCGGCATGGGCGGCTTCCTAGCAGCCCCCCAAACCCGGGTTGGGGGTCCGGGGGGGTGCTGGCAAGCCGCCCATGCCGGCGGCGACGTTTTAAAACAGGAACCCCAATCTTCGGCTCCTCGCTAGCGCTGCGGGAGTAAAAACACCATCTGCGCATGCGCAGATGGTGTTTTTACTTCCGCAGTGCTACTTCGCGAAAACCCGCTCGTTGCGGGGGGTCCTGGAACGGAACCCTCGCAACGATCGGGGGATCACTGTACTATGATTTTATTGAGCTTCAAAGATAAAAATTATAGCAGATAGCCTGTAATTGTTTCAAATACTCTTAGGGCAAGCTAACATACATGCTTTCCTCTAAAGCAGTGCTGACAAACTCCCAGCCCACGGATTGGATCTGTCACACGGTAGCCACACCCGTCGAAGGGGAGGGAAGACCCGGTACATCACATGATGCTGCCTCGATGATAGGAGTTTGACACCTGCTCTAAATAGTTGTTATTGATTTGAATGTTGAGACTTATCTGGAAAAGTTACATATTGCTGTCCCATTCATGACTTTTGGCAAGGGTGGTCTACACACTGGAGATGTTTTTTGTTCTGTAATCTGCACTGCAAGATATATACAAAGCTCAAAAAATAAAGGGAACACATCCTAGATCTGAATAAATGAAATATGGTCATTGAATATTTTGTTCTGTACAAAGTTGAATGTGCTGACAACATGTGAAATTGATTGTCAGTCAGTGTTGCTTTCTAAGTCTTTCTAAGACTCCGCTCTAAGTCTTCGGAGTGGGGCGGCATACAAATCTAAATAATAATAATAATAATAATAATAATAATAATAATAATAATAATAATAATAATTGGACAGTTTGATTTCACAGAAGTTTGATTTACTTGGAGGTATATTCTCTTGTTTAAGTGTTCCCTTTATTTTTTTTGAGCAGTATATTTTTGCCTATACAGTGATCCCCCGCTCGTTGCGAGGGTTCCGTTCCAGGAGCCCCCGCAACGAGCGGGTTTTCGCGAAGTAGCGATGCGGAAGTAAAAACACCGTCTGCGCATGTGCAGACGGTGTTTTTACTCCCACAGCGCTAGCGAGGAGCCGAAGATTGGGGGCGGGGCGGCTGTTTGCCGCCGGCATGGAGGGCTTCCTAGCAGCCCCCCAAACCCGGGTTGGGGGTCGGGGGGGCGCTTGGTATCGCCGGTTTTGAGCTGAGTCCGGAAGCGAATTCGCTTCCGGACTCAGCTCAAAACCGGCGATAGCAAGCGGCAAGGAACGGCTTGTCTCGGCGCTTTCGAGCTGACAGCTCGAAAGCGCCGAGACAAGCCGTTCCTTGCCGCTTGCTATCGGCGGTTTTGAGCTGAGTCCGGAAGCGAATTCGCTCCCGGATTTAGCTCAAAACCGCCGATAGCAAGCGGCAAGGAACGGCTTGTCTCGGCGCTTTCGAGCTGACAGCTCGAAAGCGCCGAGACAAGCCGTTCCTTGCCGCTTGCTATCGGCGGTTTTGAGCTGAGTCCGGAAGCGAATTCGCTCCCGGATTTAGCTCAAAACCGCCGATAGCAAGCGGCAAGGAACGGCTTGTCTCGGCGCTTTCGAGCTGACAGCTCGAAAGCGCCGAGACAAGCCGTTCCTTGCCGCTTGCTATCGGCGGTTTTGAGCTGAGTCCGGAAGCGAATTCGCTCCCGGATTTAGCTCAAAAGCGGCGAGAATGAACGGCGTGGGCGGGCGAAGGGCGGGCGGCAGCGAGGAGTTTGCGTGGGCGGTGGGGAAACTCCTCGCTGACGCCAGCAAGAGGGGGAAGACCCAGGGAAGCCGCTGCCATCTACGCATGTGTGCCCGGCACGCATGCGTAGATGGTATTTTTGACTTCCGGGTTGAAAAATAGCGAAGTACCCTGTTCGCAATGGTTGGGGACGCAATAAACGGGGGATCACTGTATATACGGTATGTAAAACTAAAGAAACTAGGAATATACATGCAATTAACATTTTATCCCTATAAGTGAAAAATGTATTCCCCTATTCAAACTGCCCAATCATATGAATAAATAAGATCACCCTATTGAAATTTTAGACTTTCAGCTTTTTTTCAACATACAGCTATCTCAACAAGATAGACTATAACAAATATGTATCATTTACATTTGATAGTCTGTTGTATAACTTAAATATAAATGCAATTTTTACATGTGAAAAGCAGGTACATTCCTACATTTATCACTAAAGTACCTAAAATTAGAATAAAAAACATCAGAACAAGTTTAAATAATTAGATCGTGATTAGGATGTGGGTAAATCCACAGTAAGTGAACTGAGACATTCTCTGTACTGAGAGAGCGGGTCCAGCAGTCACGTGCGTTGCTCGCTGTCCAATCCGTCGAGGACTGAGCCTAGTCTTTAAAAAGCCTGCTGGATCTGCCCCTTCCCCAGAATTCGCTCAGTCTTGCGATCCAGCAGGTCTCGTGGTGGCTCGTTCCTCTTGCAAAACACCTTCCCTTCGTCTTCTTTCTATCAGATAAGTAAAATTCAGTTATTGCCTTTTACTTTAGAGCTTGCCTTGGTTGCACGCCAGCCTTATTGGGCTCGGCGCCAAGGGAGAAGCCGCAGCGTGGCTCCTGCAGTTTTTTGCAAACGCCCTGCTCGCGCCGCTGTCAGATTGTATTTACAAGTAAATCTACTCGGCCAGGAGGTTTACCGGCAAGCTGATTGATTTTTTTTTTTTTAAAGGGCTCTTTCCTCCTGCGGTGTGGGACTGTTAGCAAGCTTCCCTTGATTGTCCCCCAGACTTTAGACTCCCCTCTGTCTTTAAAATCTCGGAGCAGTTTATTTTGGCGCAAAGGCCCTCAGCGCCCAGTAATTGTCGGCCCTTGCAGATTGCCACGCGTGTCCTGTCTGGCGTCTCTAAGTCCGCCGCTTGGCCCTGGAGTAAGCTTTCAATCCCTCAGGCCTTTTCTCCCTGGCTAGGCCTCCAAACCAGTGTGCCTTGATTTACTTTGATTAAGGTTAGCAAGGCCTGCCCTTCTGCACTCCCTGGCACGAACTCTGGTACCGACCAGATTGACTGTGAGTTGCAGACGCTCCTGGGCCTAGGAGCAGGGCCCCCTTCCTCTTGGAAACGTTGCCCTAATAGCTTCTCCCATCAGATTTCTGGCTCAAGTCTTGTCCCTGTAATTTGTTCAGGCCATGACCGTTTCCCAAGAGAAGCACATCTAAAGGTCCCAGAGAGGTTAGGCCTACTGGTGATGAAATTGACCAGGAAGGACGTCTTCGTGACGTCAAAGCTCCGCCCATGGAATTCCCTATTGGGATTCCACACCTCCTTTCCAGCCTCCAGATCGGCCGAAAACGCCGCCACCAATCGCAAAAACGGCGCTCTGCCAAGCACCGCCGCCCGGCTATAACCTTCTGAAATAGCCGGGCACTTCTCAGCAGCCTCCGGAACCCAAACCCGAACTTTCGGGTTCGGGAGAACGCCGAGAAGCCCCCCGGCTGTTTTAAAAGGTGACAGCCTGGCGGCAGCGCCCAACAAAGCACCATTTTGGGATTCCCCCCCCCCTTGCACGCATTAATAGCTTTTACATTGTTTCCAATGGGAAACATTGTTTCGTGTTATGAACTTTTCGCCTTACGAACCTCCTTCCGGAACCAATTAGGTTCATAAGATGAGGTATTACTGTATTTTTATATGTAAGAAGTAAAGATATTTAATGAAGCAGAAATGCTGAGTTATGGCCCATAGGTACTAGTTTGCCAGTTTTTTACACAAATAGCAGTCTGTAGTTTTCAAAGATAATACAGCCTACATAAAGGAAATGATAATAAATTATTTTACAAAACTAGGTAGTATGTTTCAATTCTAAGGAAATTTGTCCTTAGAATTTACATAGCAGAAACTTTTTCACAGTTTTCAAAATTTCAGGTTGGTGCCCATTTAGAAAGTGTAAGAGATATGTATAATAGTATTTGCTGGATTATTTGAAGTTTTTTATAAATTCTGTGTTATTGCCTCCCATCCAGCTTTTCTGACTGCAATGCTCTCTACATGGGGCTACCTCTGAAAAGTGTTTGGAAACTTTAGATCGTGCAGAATGCGGCCGCGAGAGCTATTGTGGGCTTACCTAGATTCGCCCACGTTTCTTCAACACTCCGTGGCCTGCACTGGCTGCCGATCAGTTTCCGGTCACAATTCAAAGGGTTGGTAATGACCTATAAATCCCTACATGGCATCGGACCAGAATACCTCCGAGACCGTCTTCTATCGCACGAATCCCAGTGGCTGATAAGGTCTCACAGAGTTGGCCTTCTCCAGGTCCCGTCGACTAAACAATGTCGTCTGGTGGGCCCCAGGGGAAGAGTCTTCTCTATGGCGGCCCCGGCCCTCTGGAATCAACTCCCCCCAGAGATCAGAACTGCCTCCACCTTCCTTGTCTTTTGTAAATTGCTTAAGACCCATCTATACCGCCAGGCATGGGGGAATTGAGATATTTCCCCCAGGCATATATAGTTTTATGTATGGTATGCTTGTTTGTATGTTTTTATATAATGGGTTTTTAGATATTTTTTCTTTTAAATATTAGATTTGTTTATTGTATACTGTTTATTATTGTTGTGAGCTGCCCCGAGTCTGCGGAAAGGGGCGGCATACAAATCTAATAAATTATTATTATTATTATTTATTATATGAGTAACGACTGTATAAACCATAAAAAGGATTAATTGAAATATTTTCATTACATCCTGGTTTCTACTGTTTAGAAGACTGTGGGTCCCAACAGCAGAGTTGCCATAGTTTTTGGCAGGCTTCTATCAGTTTCCAAACAATGAATACAGAAGATTACTATGGTAAGATATATTTAATAAAAATAGAAACTTAATGTAGACAATATGTACATAAATAAATACTTTGTGTCTTTATTCTTTAATCTTAGTTGCCACCTGGGGTCTTAATAATAACTTCCGGGCAACTTGGGAGATTAAGGGAAAAAGAAGACATGTTGCATATTTCAGAGGAGGGAGGAATCAAAGTAGAGTGCAGTACTGCAGGCTACTAAAGCTGACTTTAGATCTGCAGGTCAGCGGTTCAAATCTCATCACCGGCTCAAGGTTGACTCAGCCTTCCATCCTTCCGAGGTGGGTAAAATGAGGACCCGGATTGTGGGGGCAATATGCTGGCTCTGTTTAAAAATGTGCTGTTGCTATCACATTATAAACAGCCCTGAATCTAAGGAGAAGGGCGACATTTTAAAAAAATGAAATAAACAAATATAATTGGGTGACGTAAAGGCACACACATTGTGGTTGGTCTTATAGTCAAAACGTTTGCATTGAGCAGTTTTGTCTTTCCTTTTAGAAAAGAACAAGGGGGTGAATGTTTTATCCTTGATCTTGTGCAGTTCTTCCTTGTGCCGCAGAAAACGCACAATTCCTTGTTTCTTTATCATTGGTTGAGATAGGGCTAGAGTGTATAAATCTACACAGTGTATTACTGTTCATCTTCATTGTATTGCATCTCTGTAGTGTTGACAGCTTTTCAGAAGTATAATATTCTCCCAGCTCTGTTTGACCTGGTTAAGTAGTCTGGAATGATATCTGTAGGTCACTGAGCTACTGAGTCCCATCAAGCACCCCTGCAATTGCAGCTCAGTTGGTCCTCGACTTATGACCATTTATTGAGTGACATTACGAAGTGGCACCAAGAAAGGAAATTTAGGACCAGTTTTCACACTTCCGATTGTTATAGCAGCCTGATGGTCACCTGATCAAAATTCAGGCACTTGGCAACTGGCATATACTGTATTTGACTGTTGCACTGTCCCAGGGCCATTGGCTTGTGACAAGCAAAGTCAGTGGGGGAAACCGGATTTGGTTAACCATAGCATGATTCACTTAACAACGTCAGTGATTTGCTTAACTCTGGCAAAAGTTGTAAAAGGGGGCGCAACTCATAGAAACATAGAAACACAGAAGACTGACGGCAGAAAAAGACCTCATGGTCCATCTAGTCTGCCCTTATACTATTTCCTGTATTTTATCTTACAATGGATATATGTTTATCCCAGGCATGTTTAAATTCAGTTACTGTGGATTTACCAACCACGTCTGCTGGAAGTTTGTTCCAAGGATCTACTACTCTTTCAGTGAAATAATATTTTCTCACATTGCTTTTGATCTTTCCCCCAACTCATTTAACAACTGTCTTAGCAATGGAAATTCTGGGCTCAGTTGTAGTTTCTAAGTCGAGGTCTGTCTCTAATGAGTCTATCATCCTGCCCAATTTAAAGCTTAAGCACTGCTTCAATACTGAGTGGAGCAGTTGTAGCTCCTTTCTATGTTATGTGTTATGTTTTGTCTATTTTATGTTTGTGTGACTTGTTATGACTTTTATTTCGAAAACAATACAAATATTTTTTTTAAAAAATAAAGCTTAAACACTGCTTTCCATTTCTAAGGTATCCTAAGCACTGGAAAGTCCAGGGAAATGGTACTTTTGTGAATTCCATTTCTAAACTTCACATTGGGGGAAGTGCTAGAGCTCAGTTGAATTTGATTTGCTTAAACATGCTGCGAGCTATAGAAGTGGTTTGTCCTCCCATAGACAATCCAGCCCCAGAGTCAGGAGAATGTCATATTCAGGCCTTCTTTCTACAACACGTTTCATTACATGAAGACAATAGATCGTGCTCTGTGAACTCACTAACCCGGTCAATAAGTGAGAGGGTGGTTATCAATTCAGTTTGCTCCCAAATAACTGGGATGATGCTATCTCCCTAAGGCAGTGTTTCCCAACCTTGGCAACTTGAAGATATTTGGACTTCAACTCCCAGAATTCCCCAGCCAGCACTCGCTGGCTGGGGGATTCTGGGAGTTGAAGTCCAAATATGTCCAAGTTGCCAAGGTTGGGAAACACTGCCCTAAGGCAACCATGTCATATATATGGAATAAAAGAGTTGATAAAGGGTCATCCTTCTCAACCAGCATTTGAAAACCATGAGGGCTTACGACGGGGTTTTTTGTAAGTAGTCTCTTCCCCTTTATATCCATCTGGGAATTTGGAAGAAAATGATTAGTCCCAACCCTAATCAAGGCACTGCAGGTTTTTAGACCTTTTTTCCTTGCTGATGGGAGAAAACAAGTGACCGCCTCCTTTATGGCAAGTAGAAGGACTTTGAAAATGTTTTCAATTTTGCCAAGATATTGAAAAATGTGCATTTCCAGTGGATGGGGCAAGTCAGTTGCAAGAAGAATGACTTGGCTGATTTAGTTAGTTTACTATTAGTAGGCATATGATAGGAATTGAATTTCTTTGTTTGAAAGTATTTAGTGCTTTCAGCTGTTGATCAAATTTCTTAAAACATGGGTGTTAAACTCACCATCACACGACATATCACAACATTTTTCCCCTTCGCGGAGCTGGGGTGGGCGTGGCCTGTATGGTGCCTCTGGCCTGCAGGCCGCCAGTTTGACACCCCATCTTAAAAACCTATCAAGGCTTCTGAACTGTTGCATTGTTTCTAAATGGAGCATTAGTATACTGAATTGTACTTTAGATGTACAATCCCAAAACATCTCACATATGCTGTTTTGTTAAATGTAATCTTACACTGATGGAAGAAATTTTTCACATAGCATCCCATATTGAAGGGAAGAAGAACGGATGAGAACAATCTGCTACTAAAGATTCGGGGGTTTTAACAGATCACTTGAGATTTTAATAATATTGTCCCCACATCCCCCCCCCTCCCCGGCAACTGTTTATTGTTATGGTCTCTGAATTGAAAGCGAAAAGGTGTAGCCCAATACAGTGTTACCTCGAGATACGAGTTTAATTCGTTCCGGACCTGGGCTCTTAAGTCGAGCAGCTCTTATCTCGAACGACTTTTCCCCATAGGAATTAATGTAAATAATTTTAATTGGTTCCAGCCCTCAAAAAACTCACAAAGTTAGTCTAAATTATGCAGAAAGACATGTTTTTAATGAAGAAATGTACATGTACATATAAATGAATAATGAAGTTTCTTTCACTTAACTTGTAAACTTTCTTAAACTTTTAAATTTACATATGTTCAACTTCTCTGCCACCCAATCCTGTAGGACAGAGGTCCCCAACCCTTTTTGCACCAGGGACCGGCTTTAAGCGATCAAGAGAGGAATGGGTGAATGAATGGACGGAGGGTGGGAAGGAAGGAAGGAAAGAGGGAAGGGACAGGAACAGAGGAAGGAAGCAAGGAAACTTATGAAAGGGGAGAGTAAGAGAGGAATGAGTGAAGGGAGGGAGGGAGGGAAGAAGGTGGGAAGGAGAAAGAAAAGAAGAAATAGAGGAAGGGAAGGTAAAAGAGAGAAAGAAAAAGAGCAAGAAAGAAAGAAAGGGGGAAGGGACAGGAACAGAGGAAGGAAGCAAGGAAACTTATGAAAGGGGAGAGTAAGAGAGGAATGAGTGAAGGGAGGGAGGGAGGGAAGAAGGTGGGAAGGAGAAAGAAAAGAAGAAATAGAGGAAGGGAAGGTAAAAGAGAGAAAGAAAAAGAGCAAGAAAGAAAGCTGCAAGCACCCCCCCGAGCCCCCCAGGCCGGCTGCAACCTTTTAAAACACGCGCGCCGCTTCGCAGCTGTCTCCTGAAGCCAAACGCGGAAGTTAGCGTTTGGCTTCAGGAGACAGCTCCTTGGCGCTTGTATCTCGAATTTGGGCTTGTAAGTAGAACAAAAATATCTCTCCCCTCCCAGCTCTTATCTCGAGTTGCTCTTAAGTAGAGCAGCTCTTATGTCGGGGTTCCACTGTACAGCAACAACCCCCTCCTGGCTCAGACGAATGCCACTTATCTTATAAGGCCAGTGGGGACCATGAGCAGCACCTCTTCAATTTTCTTGAATAACTCTTTTAATTGGACTGTCTAATTGAGTAGCTTCAGGGATACAGATTTTCAGCAGCTTTCTCTTCATTTCATAAATGTGCTCATTAACATCTGCCGCATTGTCTTGCACTACTGGCTACATTTCTTTGTTTAGTACCCTAATCGCCTAAACCTTCCGAGTGAATTTAATTAGCCAGCAAACTTGAAGTAATTTTGTGTTTATGGAATACTAAGAACTGATAGCTTTTCTTACCTATCTGATTAATTCCAATGCTTTGGTGTGTTTTTGCAGTGCATTTAGAAAAGTACTTGTGGGATACTCATTAGACCTTCCCTGTTCTTTTCTAATAGATGCTTTGGATCCTGAAAAACTAATTCAGTGCCCCTATGACAAAAGTCACCAAATCAGGGCTTGTAGGTTCCCCTACCACCTTGTCAAGTGTCGTAAGGTAAGCTCTGGAAATCTTTTGTTAAGCGCAGTTGTCAAGGCAGAGTGCACAGAATATTTGCTTAACTGCTTATTTTCCCTATATTTACTTGTTTTTTGGACAAGCCAGTGTTACTGCTCTTTCCAGTTTCTTCAGTGTATGTTTTAGTCTTAATCTCCTTCATCCCATTCCCTCCGTTTAAAAATGTGATCCCAGTGTTCTTTTTTTTCATCATTTGCAAATGATAAAGAACTGGCTATCTTCATTGGATCTTGAGCGGTACCAAATTTAAAATGGCATCTTTAGTCTTGCAAATATGATTTTAACTTGAATCATTTTCCAGATAATGAAAAAGATCTGACTTATTCATTACATTGCCAGGAGTTTTTAGAGAATTACTAAGCTATTTTAGCAATTAAGACAGAAGTATGTATTTATTTTTTATTTATTTATTTATTTATTGATGATTTGATTGGATTTGATTTGTATGCCGCCCCTCTCTACAGACTCGGGGCGGCTCACAGTAGTGATAAAAACAATATACCATAACAAATCTAATATTGAAGTCTAAAATAACAATTTACATTAAAAACCTAAAAAAAACCATTATATAATAAGCATACACACAGACATACCATACATAAAACTACATAGGCAAGGGGAGATGTCTCAGTTTCTCCATGCCTGATGGCAGAGGTGGGTTTTAACAAGGTTTACGAAAGGCAAGGGGGGTGGGGGCAGTCCTAATCTCTGGGGGGAGCTGGTTCCAGAGGGTCGGGGTCACCACAGAGAAGGCTCTTCCCCTGGGTCCCGCCAGCCGATATTGTTTGGTTAACGGGACCTGGAGAAGGCCAACTCTGTGGGACCTAACCGGCCGCTGGGATTCGTGCAGCAGAAGGCTGTCTCGCAGATATTCTGGTCCGGTGCCATGAAGGGCACCGGACCAGAATAAGTAATATGCCAACAATAGGAAAGTAGTGTACTGAGTAAGTCAAATCAAGAATAGCCAACACCCTAAATCAGTGATGGTAAACCTTCTTTGCCTTGGGTGCCGAAAGAGCATGCGGGCGCACAATCGTGCATGTGTGAGTGTCCACACCCATAATTCTATGCCCGGGGAGGGTGAAAACAGCTTCCCCCCCCCCCTGGAGGTCGGATAATGGCCTGTTTTCCAAGTTCTGCTGGGCCTAGTAGGCTCGTGTTTTGCCCTCCCCAAGCTCCAAAGGCTTCCCTGGAGCCGGGAGAAGATAAAAACGCCCTCCCCCATCCCCCTGGTGGCTTTCTGGAAGCCAAAAACGCCCTCCCAGAGCCTCTGTGTGAGCCAAAAATCAGATGGCCGCACATACATGCATGTTGGAGCTGAGCTAGGGCAACCGCTTGCATGCCAGCAGTTTGCGGAGAGGGGCGGCATACAAATCTAATAATAATAATAATAATAATAATAATAATAATAATATAATAATAATAATAATGTGGCTCCGCGTGCCACCTGTGCCATAGGCTTGCCATCACTGCCCTAAATGGTAGGCTCAAGAACCAGATGGATCGTAACAGACCTGAAAACTGGGCCCTATCTAACAAAATAAAATTAAAGGTAGAGAAAAGTAAAGTCTTACACTTAGGTAAGAAAAACCAAAAGTACACGTAGAGATTATTTGAAACCTGGCTAATAGCAGTAATTGGGAGAAGGATATTGGAATTCTAGTGGACAATCAATTGAATATGAGCCTACTCTGGTATTCTGTAATTGTGGAAGTAGTCAATGGCTTGTTAGGAAAGGGGACATTGTCTGTTGCTGTGAAAGGGGTGATAGTTTAGCCCAGGGGTGTCAAACCCGTGGGGTTTCCCTTTGCTACAGTGGGCAGGGGTGGGGCCAGCACATGATGCATCCAGGCTGTGAGTTTGGCACCCCTGGTTTAGCCTCTTGGATCTGACAGATTTAGACAGAGCTTGCCCAGGTTGTAAAGAAAATGATGATGTGGAGGCAGTTACACTAATTCAATCCATAGTGCCCAGTTAGCTTGATAAATACATAGATGCAATAATATAAAATAACATATTATTCCCTCTCCTAAATATGACATAAGCTACTCATTTATTGTTAGGTTGATATACAGTGATCCCTCTATTATCGCGAGGGTTCCGTTCCAAGAGCCCCCGCGATAATCGATTTTTTGGGATGTAGGGTTGCGGAAGTAAAAACACCATCTGCGCATGTGCGCCCTTTTTTTCTATGGCCGCGCATGTGTAGATGGTGGAGTTTGCGTTCCCCGCCGCCCACGCAAAGGGGAAACCCAATTCGGCTCCTCGCTGCTGCTGCGCTACCGAGCAGATCAGCTGCTGGGCGGCCGAAGGAACCTTCCCTGGGTCTTCCCCCTCTTGCTGGCGGGCGGGCGAGCGGCGGGCATCAGTGAGGAGCCGGGGTTTCCCCTTTGCGTGGGCGGCCGGGAAGACCCAGGTTGGGGGTTCGGGGGGGTGCTGGGAAGCCCCCCAGGCCGGCTGCGACCTTTTAAAACAGCCGCGCCGCTTCCCAGCTGAGTCCTGAAGCCAAACGTGGAAGTGGTTTTTTTTTTTAATTAATATTTTTTTAAAAATCGCGACATAGCGTTTCGCGAAGATCGAGATCGCGAAACTCGAGGGATCACTGTAATATAAAATCTCTAGAACCAATGATTTTATTCACCTGTAAGAAGTTGGAGAAGCAGCTTTTACATAAACTTTAAAAATAGTGAATTTCCAGCTTCATTCCAGCTCAAAAAACCTCAAAACCTATCTTTCTCAGTGAATCTAAACATTTCAACATGTCACGTCAGCTTAGGCAGCATACTCCACAATAATGAGCCAAATATTAGTTCTTCTTTGAGGGATTTTTTAAAAATACTTTTTTAAACTGAAGTTCCTTGAGTCTCTGACTTCTGATATATTTATACATAATTTATACTCCTGGCGATATGTTTTTACTTTTCCAAGAATATGATATTTTCCCCATGATTTGTGCAATATCACACTATTACCATATTTTGGGGACTAAGATTCACTGGTGTATAAGACGCACAAATATTTTGAAGAGGTAAGTAAGAGCCAGGGTGGCGCGCAGCAGGTAGAGTGCTGTACTGCAGGCCACTGAAGCTGACGGTAGATCTAAAGGTCAGCGGTTCAAATCTCATCACCGGCTCAAGGTTGACTCATCCTTCCATCCTTCCGAGGTGGGTAAAATGAGGACCCAGGTTGTGGGGGCAATAGCCTAGCTCTGTTAAAAAAGTGAAATTGCTAACATGTTGTAAGCCACCCTGAGTCTAAGGAGAAGGGTGGCATAAACATTGAATAAATTAAATTAAATTAAATTAAAATAAATAAATAAGAAAAAGTTTTTGTCCTCCCTGGCCACCAGACATCTTCTACATGCCTTGTTTTTTTGGAAACACGGGTTCATTTTTCATTTTTGCAAAAAATGGGGCCGACAAAGGTTTTGGGAGGCCTGTAGAGTGCTTCTGGAGGCTGGGGAAAGGCAAACCCCCCCCCCCCTGTTTTTGAAACAAAAAAAGCCCCAGTCTGTTTTTGCCTTCCCCCTCCCTTTAGGCATACTCTAAAGGCCTGCCAAGCCCTCTGCAGACCCCATTTTTGTGAAAAACTGGCCCATTTTTCACAAAAATAGGACACGGGGCAGGGCTTCAGGAGGCCTAAAATGGCTGCATTTGATGTATAAGACACACCAACATTTCCACCTCTTTTAGGGGTGGGGAGGTGCATCTTACACTCTGAAAAATACAGTACAGTGGTACCTCGTGATACGAGTTTAATTCGTTCCGGACCTGGGCTCTTAAGTCGAGCAGCTCTTATCTCGAACGACTTTTCCCCATAGGAATTAATGTAAATAATTTTAATTGGTTCCAGCCCTCAAAAAACTCACAAAGTTAGTCTAAATTATGCAGAAAGACATGTTTTTAATGAAGAAATGTACATGTACATATAAATGAATAATGAAGTTTCTTTCACTTAACTTGTATACTTTCTTAAACTTTTAAATTTACATATGTTCAACTTCTCTGCCACCCAATCCTGTAGGACAGAGGTCCCCAACCCTTTTTGCACCAGGGACCGGCTTTAAGCGATCAAGAGAGGAATGGGTGAATGAATGGACGGAGGGTGGGAAGGAAGGAAGGAAAGAGGGAAGGGACAGGAACAGAGGAAGGAAGCAAGGAAACTTATGAAAGGGGAGAGTAAGAGAGGAATGAGTGAAGGGAGGGAGGGAGGGAAGAAGGTGGGAAGGAGAAAGAAAAGAAGAAATAGAGGAAGGGAAGGTAAAAGAGAAAGAAAAAGAGCAAGAAAGAAAGAAAGAAAGAAAGAAAGAAAGGGGGAAGGGACAGGAACAGAGGAAGGAAGCAAGGAAACTTATGAAAGGGGAGAGTAAGAGAGGAATGAGTGAAAGGAGGGAGGGAGGGAAGAAGGTGGGAAGGAGAAAGAAAAGAAGAAATAGAGGAAGGGAAGGTAAAAGAGAGAAAGAAAAAGAGCAAGAAAGAAAGCTGCAAGCACCCCCCCGAGCCCCCCAGGCCGGCTGCAACCTTTTAAAACACGCGCGCCGCTTCGCAGCTGTCTCCTGAAGCCGAACGCGGAAGTTAGCGTTTGGCTTCAGGAGACAGCTCCTTGGCACTTGTATCTCGAATTTGGGCTTGTAAGTAGAACAAAAATATCTCTCCCCTCCCAGCTCTTATCTCGAGTTGCTCTTAAGTAGAGCAGCTCTTATGTCGGGGTTCCACTGTACTGTAATTCATTTGCAAAAAGGCTGAGGGGTTTTTCCTCATAAAATGGGCTTCAGTCCTTTCTTAGTACCAACAAGACAAATGACCCATCAGCAGCATTGAGACCACCAATTTTTTTACATGACAAAGACTTGCCATTGCAAACCAGAGTTTTGTTTGGAAGACTTTTAACTCACACAATTCATGATAATCTCCAGAGATTAAGTTCCAAACAAGCAGCAATCAGTGGAGCAGAATGTGTTGGCTATTGTCTCATTGCCAGTCTCAACAATAGAAGACAGAATCTGAATAGTTTATCCTCAGCCAGTCCTTGAATTGTCATAGTGTCCTCAGTTAACCTAACACGTTTAATCTTTATTCCTGTTTCCAAGGAAGATGCATTTTTAACCATACTTTACATTCTGGTCCCTTAACTGCAGACTCTTACCTTCCCGTAAATTTACTTTCCTAAACTAATATAAAATGTATTAGCTTCTGAATATTTTGAAATTGCTAAAACATTTCAAACTGGATTCAGCTTCTTTTTCTGTTTCTTTCCCTGGTGCAACCTGGCCTTCAGTTTCTTCATCTAGATTTGGCATTATAATGCCTTTCAGTGTTTACTTCATCAGGGCAACTCGTTCACTGCTAATGAGGCACACTGGCTTGTCTTTCACCTCCCTGCAAAATAAATCAGCTATCTAATTCTCTTTTATAATAAGGCCCTCAAAATGAAATGATAGAAACTCAAGTTGCCTTACTTCAAGGAAGACCCCATCAATATGTTTCTATCCCATAGCTACAGTTTTTCCTATGCAAGCTTAAAGAAATCAGTGTTTCAGTTATCTTCAATATGTATCAATGCTGAAATACCTAGGGTATGTATGTCTGCTCAGAAGGAAGGGCAAATAACAACCTGAAATGAAATGTAGTCAAGCTCATTTCTCTTCATAAATTACAAAGCCACACCTTCAATTTTATGAATTACTAGGTTATATTCATGCATTTGTTTGTTTCAAGGATCAGCTGGACAAGGTGTTTGTTTCAAGGATCAGCTGGACTTTCTTATTTAGCTTCTCATGCAAGCATCTCTGACTGGATGGTGGCAAATGGAAGGATTTATATTCCTTGCAGACAGCTGGTCATTTGCATTGTTCTCCGAGAATCATTTGGGCCACCTGGGGATTTATCTGTGTCATCAGGGTTACCTAAGTAGTGCAAATGGGTGTGGAGCCTTCTTGGAACTGCTCAAAGGACTGTGCAGGTAGATGATGTCATACCCCTCCCCTCTGTTGAGAAAGGGAAGTTCAGTTTTGACATAGATGGCCTCTTTGACCCATTTCAAACCAATGGTCCTCTCTGTCCAAAATATGAGCTTTGCTGTCTTCAGAAGAGTGGCCTTTGTCTTTTAAATGCAGATGGACTGCTGAATCTAGTCCTGAGGGGTTTGTTCTCCTATGTTGTGCCACTTTATAAATGTAAACATCTAGTCAGGGCTGAAGAAACTTCTTGGATGAGAAGCGAAAGTTTGCAAAGAAAAATTTAAAAATCTAGCTGGTTCTTGAAGAAAAAGCACTTTGGGGAAAACCATGAACTGGATATCTGAGAATCTCCATAGATATCCATGCATTGGTTAAGATTTAATCATGTGCAAAAAGCAGTTGGTAGATGTGCTGTGGTAGTGGTAGTTTTGGAGTTTAATAAAAAGACTTTGGAAAATAATGGACTAAGCCATGGGGGAAAGTCCCAAAAAGATCAAGAACACATGAGTCCCCCTGCCTATATTCTCTTCCTTTCATATATCCTCTCCTCTAAGCTCATTTTCACCCTCTTTTATATTATCACATGTCTATCTTTCTTCCTATGTATTTATGTATTGGACAAATGAATAAATAAAATAAAATAAATAAAATAATAGAGAAATATAAGGAGAACAATGGAATTAGTCCTCTCCTCTAAGCTCACTTTCACCCTCTTTTATATTATCACATGTCTATCTTTCTTCCTATGTATTTATGTATTGGACAAATGAATAAATAAAATAAAATAAATAAAATAATAGAGAAATATAAGGAGAACAATGGAATTAGTCCTCTCCTCTAAGCTCACTTTCACCCTCTTTTATATTATCACATGTCTATCTTTCTTCCTATGTATTTGTGTATTGGACAAATGAATAAATAAAATAAAATAAATAAAATAATAGAGAAATATAAGGAGAACAATGGAATTAGTATGCCAAATATGAAGAGGAAATCCTGGTTTGAAATTATGATTTTGGATGACCACAAATATTTTCTGAATGTGGCCGCTATGTAGGGATTCACACTTGTGCTAGCAATGGTGACAGTATTGAGAATCCATCAGGAGGTGATTTTTGAGATATATTTCCCTGTGTCCTGCCTTTCTTTTAGAGTTATTTAAGATAACATATTTGTGCACTTGTTTTACAGAGCCCAATTAAATAATGGCACCCAGCCAATGTGAGGACCCGGATTGTGGGGGCAATAGGCTGGCTCTGTTAAAAGGTGCTATTGCTAACATGTTGTAAGCCGCCCTGAGTCTAAGGAGAAGAACGGCATAAAAATTGAATGAATGAATGAATGTGGCAAATGTTGCAAAATAAAGCAAGATTGGATATGGTTAGTAGATTGACTGTAAACCAGACTAGGAAATTTTAAAAAAAATGTGAAGAAGATGATGGCAAATCTTATTGATGACAAATGGATGTTTCAGAACAGAGAAGGGAGGAAACTAAGAGCATTTGTGTTACAGTTATATGTCAAGATTTAAATTAATACACTCATGTTGTTAAAACAATGTCCTGGTGACCTGTCAGTAAAGCTTCTGTGGTTTTGTTACCTGTACTTATCTTTATAGAACCATCCTGGGATTGTGAAACAGCTGGTCACTTGCCCATTTAATGCTCGTCATCAAGTGCCCAGGGACGAGATCAGCCAACATATATCAAGCTGTGATGACAAACGATGCATTGAGCAGGACATTGGTAAAAATAAATCTTTAGGAATTGACTGTTGACAGCTATAACAATCCCTTACTTTACTGTTAGAGTTTCAAAAATGGTTTGTTGAGTAAGTTATCTTTTGCCTTCAAAAGGACTTTCAGGTGCTTTTGCAGGTATTGTTGCAGGTATTATAGACTGTGGGTTTGCTTTAAATTTGATTTGGAGTAGCATAGGTAAAACGACTACTTTTTTTTAATGACCTAACAGGTCCTTGGAGTCCTTAGTTTCATAAATCAATGACGTTTTATTGTCCAACATTGTGACATAAATGTTTCATGTTATAATAATAAAAGGTAGTCGGGGTTAGGTTTTGGAAATAATTTTGGGTCACTGGCATCTCCTGTTCAGTGGAGTGAAGCAAGTGGGGACAAAAGCTAGATATTACTTTCCCTTTTATGAAATAAGTGAATGTCATTGTGTTCTTAGACAACAAATATATATAACAGAAATTGAACATTAGCATCATACTTGGGGGTTTATTGATTGATGTAATCATTCCTAGACTGTCAGTTGCTTAAATAATTCCAGATGATTTACCATGCCATACTTAAAAATGATTAAAAATCATCAGAAAACGTATGGACAGTACCATCAGCACCCAAATGACCCATAGTATAAAATGTTTTTAAGGACTTCTTAAAAACCAGGAAGTGTAAGGCATTTCTTATCTTAGGAAATACCTGGGCATCTACTGAGAAGAGGCATTCTTGAAATCCTAGCTAGCCCCTTCACTTTTTGTAGTGTGTGGGAATCAAGATTGCATGGAATTTATTGAGTCTGGACAGAATAAACACTTCTATAGATACCAGAGTAACTTTTTCCCATCTGCTAGTTGGGCTGATACTGCAAGAAGAAAGCATTCTCTAAGTTCGCTCTTTGGATTAAAAAAAATAGCAATGTTTTAACCATTCAGAGTGAAGTACTTTGGAAATAAAAATCTCATTATATATTTACAACCTCTTCTCTAATGTACACTGCTCAAAAAAATAAAATAAAGGGAACACTCAAAGAACGCATCCTATATCTGAATGAATGAAATATTCTCATTGAATACTTTGTCCTGTACAAAGTTGGATGTGCTGACAACAAAATGAAATTGATTGTCAATTAGTGTTGCTTCCTAAGTGGACAGTTTGATTTCACAGAAGTTTGATTTACTTGGGAGTTATATTCTGTTCCCTTTATTTTTTTGAGCAGTATATGTATAAATGTGCCAGGATAAGTAAGTATGAAAGAACCAATATAGCTTGAATATTATTTAGCATAAACCTGAATACTTATCTCTTATTAACCCAATGTACTGTAAACCAGGGAGTAACTACTGTTCTGACCCAGTGCAACAGTGATTCATAGTAACTGAGTATCAGATTGAAGCCTATATTTAACATAATATCACACTGTCATAATTGTTGTCAAAAGATTAGTATCAACATTAATTGCAGTTAAGATTGGCCAAGGAGCCCCTTGATCTGGATCTGAAATACTCATCCCATAATTTTAATTTAAACTGTATTGCTATAATGTAGTTTACATCTTGAATTAAGGCAGGAGAAGGGGATTATTCTGAGAAAACAACATGTTCTTGCAGCCCGACTCTTGATTGTAAGTAAAAATGTAAATTGGGATAAGAGAAATAAGAACTAGCATGATATTTGCAGGTGGGGGGTTAGAATTGAACTCTTTCAGAATTTTGGTTTGGAGTAAAGAAAACACAGTTTTTTAGTTTCGTGTTCTTAAGTGTTCATGCGTGGAAAGCAATGGGGACCCAAAATAAATTCCTGCTTCTTCATTTTCTAGAGCCTCCAGATAGATGTTAAGGATTCTATAATATAAAAGATGTGGGCTCTACTGATGCTACTATCACTCAAGCCAATGGAAGAAATGGACATAGGAATTTTTTTTCTTGCAATGTTTTAAAGAATGGCCTTCAGAAATAGTTACACAGTAATACCTCATCTTACGAACTTAATTGGTTCCGGGATGAGGTTTGTAAGGTGAAAAGTTTGTAAGATGAAACAATGTTTCCCATAGGAATCAATGGAAAAGCCAATAATGCGTGCAAGCCCATTAGGAAAATCCAAAACATTAAGCCTTTTTTTAAAAAAAAGTGGGGGGGGGCCAGACTAAGCTGAGGCAAATGGAGTGGGGGGGAGGGACATGGAGAGGTGGCAAGAAGTGGCAGTCCCAACGAAGCAAGGCAAAAAGAGACACTCTTGAGCTCCATGGGTCTTTCCCTCCCGTTTTTGACCACCTTGTCCTGCTCATTTTCCCCACTCCTTTCTCCTCTTGAGATCCATGGGTCCCTCCCGTTTTTGCCCACCCTGTCCGGCTCATTTTCCCCACTCCTTTCTCCTCTTGAGATCCCGTTTTTGCTCACCCTGTCCTGCTCATTTTCCCCACTCCTTTCTCCTCTTGAGATCCATGGGTCCCTCCCGTTTTTGCCCACCCTGTCCGGCTCATTTTCCCCACTCCTTTCTCCTCTTGAGATCCATGGGTCCCTCCCGTTTTTGCCCACCCTGTCCGGCTCATTTTCCCCACTCCTTTCTCCTCTTGAGATCCCGTTTTTGCTCACCCTGTCCTGCTCATTTTCCCCACTCCTTTCTCCTCTTGAGATCCATGGGTCCCTCCCGTTTTTGCTCACCCTGTCCTGCTCATTTTCCCCACTCCTTTCTCCTCTTGAGATCCATGGGTCCCTCCCGTTTTTGCCCACCCTGTCCGGCTCATTTTCCCCACTCCTTTCTCCTCTTGAGATCCCGTTTTTGCTCACCCTGTCCTGCTCATTTTCCCCACTCCTTTCTCCTCTTGAGATCCATGGGTCCCTCCCGTTTTTGCTCACCCTGTCCTGCTCATTTTCCCCACTCCTTTCTCCTCTTGAGATCCATGGGTCCCTCCCGTTTTTGCTCACCCTGTCCTGCTCATTTTCCCCACTCCTTTCTCCTCTTGAGATCCATGGGTCCCTCCCGTTTTTGCTCACCCTGTCCTGCTCATTTTCCCCACTCCTTTCTCCTCTTGAGATCCATGGGTCTCTCCCGTTTTTGCCCACCCTGTCCGGCTCATTTTCCCCACTCCTTTCTCCTCTTGAGATCCCGTTTTTGCTCACCCTGTCCTGCTCATTTTCCCCACTCCTTTCTCCTCTTGAGATCCATGGGTCCCTCCCGTTTTTGCTCACCCTGTCCTGCTCATTTTCCCCACTCCTTTCTCCTCTTGAGATCCATGGGTCCCTCCCGTTTTTGCTCACCCTGTCCTGCTCATTTTCCCCACTCCTTTCTCCTCTTGAGATCCATGGGTCTCTCCCGTTTTTGCTCACCCTGTCCTGCTCATTTTCCCCACTCCTTTCTCCTCTTGAGATCCATGAGTCCCTCCCGTTTTTGCTCACCCTGTCCTGCTCATTTTCCCCACTCCTTTCTCCTCTTGAGATCCATGGGTCTCTCCCGTTTTTGCTCACCCTGTCCTGCTCATTTTCCCCACTCCTTTCTCCTCTTGAGATCCATGGGTCCCTCCCGTTTTTGCTCACCCTGTCCTGCTCATTTTCCCCACTCCTTTCTCCTCTTGAGATCCATGGGTCTCTCCCGTTTTTGCTCACCCTGTCCTGCTCATTTTCCCCACTCCTTTCTCCTCTTGAGATCCATGAGTCCCTCCCGTTTTTGCTCACCCTGTCCTGCTCATTTTCCCCACTCCTTTCTCCTCTTGAGATCCATGGGTCTCTCCCGTTTTTGCTCACCCTGTCCTGCTCATTTTCCCCACTCCTTTCTCCTCTTGAGATCCATGGGTCCCTCCCGTTTTTGCTCACCCTGTCCTGCTCATTTTCCCCACTCCTTTCTCCTCTTGAGATCCCGTTTTTGCTCACCCTGTCCTGCTCATTTTCCCCACTCCTTTCTCCTCTTGAGATCCATGGGTCTTTTCCCCAGTTTGGAAGGGGGGAATTTGTCGCTGGGATTCAAAGCAGCGCTGGCAACAATGAAGGGAATTGAGGAGCTTCAGGGAAATCCCCGCGGCTGCTCGGGTTTGTAAGGTGAAAATAGTTCGGAATAAGAGGCAAAAAAATCTTAAACACTGGGTTCGTATCATGAAAAGTTCGTATGAAGAGGGGTTCGTAAGATGAGGTATCACTGTATTGCCATCAAACCTAATAGCCATTAAGCTCCATCATTTCTATAAACTGAAGCCATTTTTAGGCTAACCTGTAGGGTGGGTTAGTATAGTGTAGTCAAATGTGATTCCAAAAATTAATGCTGACAGCATTAAATTGGGTCATTTTGGAAGCATTTTTCTCTCATTTTTTGTTATAGCAAGTCAAGCAGAGAATAAAAGAAAAGTGAATGTGATAAGTTCATGGCAGTCTCCTCCATGTGAAGAAGATTGGGACAAAGGTGAGAATTGTGTAGTTAGAATACTGCAAGTTTGAGCCTTCCCTTTCTCTTTTTGAATTATAATTAGTATGAAAAGATACTCCTTTCAAACCTCTGTTCTTACATTATTTTCTATCCTGTGCTGTTATTATCCTTGGCTAAGCAGAAATTAGAACATTTTACAACCTAAGGTTATCCATTCTCATGTAGATTAATTATATTTCTGCATTGCTTCCTTTGGCACCAAACCCTAGATTAGTTTTTTCCTTAATTAAAAAAAGAACTTATGTTCATTTCCATAAGTAAAAACTGATATTTTTGTACAATGATAGATATAGCAGACCAATCAGACTCTACCTTTGTTTGGGGCACAGGCTGCTGTGCAGTGAACAGGTAAGTTGTGTTTCCTTTCCATTCTTAAACATAAGATCATTCTCTCAACAGTCCTATTTGCTCTAATTCAGTGGTCCTCAACCTGGGGGTTGGGACCCCTTTGGGGGTCGAACAACTGTTTCACAGGGGTCGCCTAAGACCATGGGAAAAGACAAATTTCCCATGGTGTTAGGAACTAAAGCTTCTATTCTGGCACCTTGGAACATATTTTAACAATCCGACCAATCAGGCATTTACAGTGGGCGTGTCCCTCTGACCTTCCTGCCAATCAGCTTCAACCTTTGTTGGGAGAATTGGAGCTAGACTTGTGGTTGGGGGTTACCACAACATGAGGAACAGTATTAAGGGGTTGTGGCATTTGAAAGTTTGAGAACCACTGCTCTAAATAGAGATGGTTTTTTAAGGAATTTTTATTGAAAAGTTTTTCTATAAATTAGAAACATTGTGGCTTATTGCTGACCAAGAAAGTTGTTACTTTATGCTTTTGAATTTTTATTCTGTTACAGATAGTCCTCAATTTATAACCATTTGCTTACTGACAGATTGAATTAACTTTGGCCTCAGAAAGGATAAAGCACTTCCGACAAATGCAAAATATCGCACATGCACTCCGCAGTCATTTGATCACAATCTGGGCACTTTGTAATCTGTTCACACTTACGACTGCCTGGTCACAAAGCTAGCATCACTGGCATTGGGGGGGAGCAAAGGATTGCGAAATAAGCAAAACTAGCAGGATTTCCTCTCGGCTCCTCTCGCATTACCAACTATTTCTTCTTCCTGCCACCACTGATTATCTTAACTGGGGCTTATTTTGGGGAGTAGGGCTTATATTATGAGCTTCCTGAAAAATCATGCTAGGGTTTATTTTGGGGAAAACATGGTATTGGCCTCCTGTGACTGCTTTTTCAACCTGGTTCCTTGTGATGGAACTCAGAGAAGTTTAAAGCTTCTGTCATTAGCATTTTATATGAATTACATACTGTATATCCTTGTCATTGAGTTTCCCACTTCCTGGGTGAAATTTATTCTATACCAGATAGGCAAATCCAGTTTTAGTCCATTGCCCCTGAAAACTATAGCAATGTAATAATAATTATAATCAAGATTCACCTTTACTGACTCAGCTAGAAAGATGTCATCTAATTGAAATTTACTAATTGCAGTAAGGTAAAATCAAAAGTGTAGGTAGTTGCCTTCCAGCTTTACTCTAGAGATATTGGTCTATAGTAAATTGCATTAGTTAACCACCGTAAAGAGGGCTTTTCTAATGAATAGTATAATTAGTTTGTTTGGTAGGACATTCCATGAATATCTATCTATCTATCTATCTATCTATCTATCCTATGTCTTCTTTTCTCTGCCTGCTGTTCAGAAATTTTAAGTAGACCTCAGTTGCCAGCTAAGTTTCTATATTGTGGAGTTGTTATGCGAATAACAACCAAGCTGGGTTTTCTCTTTGTTTTGTTATTCTTTTTTTTTTCTGTTTCCATTCTGTTTTATTAAATAAAGCAAAAAATAACATCCCTCCATCTAAATGTCAGAAAACTATTGCAATGTAAGAATTTAGTAATCTATTATTTGAAAGCTCCTGTCTTAGGGCTTTGTTAAGAACTAATTTGGTAATGCTGTCAGCTCGATTCTCAATCTTAGTTTAATTATAAAATGGCAACAAATGGGGTGGTGGTGAATAGAGATTGTTCAGTACTGGAAATAGCACAATTAAATGCTGAATAGAAGTGTAGCAAATGTCAGTGGCAAATCTGTTTATCTTCTGTTACAGAGGAACATAACAGAGGCATTCGTCCTGACCCGCAGAAACTTTAAAAATTAGTAGTCCTTGAGTTATGACAGTACCCGGAACTGGAATTTCTGTCACTGATACAGCTGCAAAGTGCAACATCCCATGACCACCCCACTTAACCAAGGCATTCTCTGTTGCTGGTGTTAATCAACCCCCCCTGGTTTTTAAGCAAGGACCCACCTCAACCCAAGCCATTACCCTAATTTGTGCCCTTTTGGCTGCCCTACATTCTTGCCCTGCTCACCCCATGGAATGTAATTGCACCCTGCCCAAATTACATATAGCAGTGTTTCCCAACCTTAGCAACTTGAAGATATTTGGACTTCAACTCCCAGAATCCCCCAGCCAGCGAATGCTGGCTGGGGAATTCTGAGAGTTGAAGTCCAAATATCTTCAAGTTGCCAAGGTTGGGAAACACTGACATAGAGCCTTCTTAGGAAGCTTTGATATCTTCCAAAGCCTTACAAGGAGGTTTTATGTTTTAGGAAGAAAGCCTGGTGGGGCCAGCCGCTGCCTCGCAAAGGGCCAGGCACCCTTCCTCAGCAGTGGGAGGAGGAAGGCGGCAAAGGTCAACTCAAGGGAGGCGGTGGAGGTGGCAGAGCCCAGAGGCAGCACAGTGCAGGGCAGCCCAAAGAGCAGACAATGAGGGTGGATGGCTGTCGGGAGTGCAGACAGTCGGGCATCTGAATTTTGATCACATGATCATGCAGGCACTGCACAACCATAATGTCAAGGACTGGGTGCAAGTACCATTCATTCACTGCCGTTGTAATTTCAGATGGCCACTGAATGAATGCTTGCTAAGTGAGGACTGCCTATATATTATTCTCTCTCCTGTAAAAAATGCACATTAAATTTAAGCAAAAGCAGGAAAATGAACGTTTCTTCTCCCCCCCCCCTTTTTTTTTCCCCAGACCAATTTCCAACCCGATAATAGGACAAAGGAGCCATCTAGCTTCAGGCCTGCGAGCTCCTAGGACTTTGCCTTTCATTCTGCCATGGAAGAACTGTAAGTAACGATGATCTCTGCATGGTAGACCTTGGACTGTGTGCGATAAAGCACTCCCCATGCACTACGGTGTTTTATATTGAGAACATATTGTGGTTTTTCTTTTTAAAAAAAGAAATAAGCCCCCGCCTATAACATCAGTGCACTATGTACTGAAAACTATGTCCATTATAGATAAAAGGTAAGAACTTGGGAAGACTTGCTTATGCACTTCACCTAAAGTTAATAATACCGTTTGTTATTCATTGATAATATCTGATGGAAATATTTGTACGCCTGAGCATTATAGCAATCATTATTTTTCATTAAGAAAAGCTCATAATTGAGTCTGCGGAGAGGGGCGGCATACAAATCTAAATAATAAATAAATAAATCTATAAATGTCTATATGGATATATTGTCTGTTTACCTTGATGAGAGGCAGTTGTCTCTGCTAAGTTAAGGGTTGCACCATAAAATCAAGACATGGACCAGCTGCATATATGTAACTAATATGAATATGGGTCAAGACACATTTAAAAATACGATTTTACAAGAACAAGCTAATTTTAATTGTCTTCAGACTGAATGCATATAAGAAAGATCAGTCGTTGAAATGTGAAAAGAATGAAATTGGATTTCAAATGAATAGGTATTCTGTTTATGGGAATTATTCCCTAGGCAGGTAATTAATATACTTTAAAACGGCTATGCTGTTTGTCCCTGTTGATGCAGGAATAGGAGGCAAGTTACTAGTTTTACTGATTTGTCCTGGGAAATTGGGAGAGTGGAAGTTCTCGTCTTGCCTTGGACATGAAGCCAGCTCGCTCTCAGCCCTAGGAAGCAGATGAAAGCAAGCCATTTCTGAAAAACCTTGCCAAGAAAACTATCTAGAAAATGTCTGAGAATCAAGCATTGATTAAATAATAATAATAATAATAATAATAATAATAATAATAATAATAAATTAGATTTGTATGCCGCCCCTCTCCGAAGACTTGGAAGAAGAAAAAGGAGAGGCAGTTAACAAGAAGCCTTTTCTGCCCAGAGACTACAGTGGTACCTCATCTTACGAATGCCTCTTCTAACAAACTTTTTGCCTCTTCTTCTGAACTATTTTCACCTTACGAACCCAAGCAGCTGCTGCTGGGATGAAGGGGTTTCTTTCCCCCCCTCTTTTTTGAAGAAAGAAAAGGGAGGGGCAGCTTGGAGTAGGAAACATTTTGCAGAGAACAACGTGCTTGCAAAGGAACTGAAAGGGTGTCTTTTTAAGAAAGAAAACGGAGGAGGGAGGGGCAGCTTGGGGGAGGAAAATTTTTGCAGAGAACAACGTGCTGGTGTCTTTTGAAGAAAGAAAAGGGAGGGGCGCCCCCCTTGCCTTCCTGCCCACTCACCTTTTAGCCTAGCCTTGCTTCTTCCACCCAACCCCTTTAGCTGCTCCTCCCTGCCCTCTGTTCGCCTCCCTTCTAAAGTTTGGGATTTTCCTGAAGGATTTGCACGCATTATTTGCTTTTACATTGATTCCTATGGGAAACATTGTTTCATCTTACAAACTTTTCACCTTACGAAATGAGGTACCACTGTATTTGTTATGCTTGCATAATATGCTGCCTCCTTCCCCCCATCCACCTCCCAAATCAGTTGTCTGTTTAAGCTTGCTGAATAGAATCCAACCTTTATGTAGTTGTCATGGGAGAAGTGTTTAATTTCATTACTCTTGTCTCACTGGACAAGAGAGGGCGCTATTTACCCCTAACTTCTCTAAAACAGCTGCTTTGAAATATAAGTGCCAGAGGACAAGAAGAGGCATAAATAGCATCTTAACAGTTGTTAGATTTTTAGTATTGATTCCTGTTAAATTTGGTAGGAGCTTCATAGTGAACAGCTGCATTAGACTTGGTTTGCAGAGCCTGTCTCAGTTCGGCTCTCATAAGCTGCAACAATCTGGAATATGTTGCATCGTTATTCTTGTCTCTCCTTGGGCGTCAACAATGGGGAATGAATGACTGGACTAACGTCATTTTTTTCTTTCTCCTGTTCTATCCCTGAGGTGACAAAACGCTTCTTCCAGTTCTCAACTTATAATCGGTTATAAGGAAGAATGCAATGTTCTTCCAGTGTTTCTTTTTCCTGGTTATGTAGCATGTGACTGGGTTTCTGCAAACTGGGCCTCTCACAATTTCAGAATAGCTAAAACTCTGGTTTTGTGTGTGCCAGATATTGTATTTGCAAAAGTAACTTGCAACGAATACTCTGGACATCCTTAGTTGAATATGACTTCTTATGAATGCAATTATTTTTTCTCGCAGAGATTTTTGTGGCATTCATGCAAAGATGTCCTTTCACATTTGCCATTTAAACATTGGGATAGGTAAGGACATGAGGGTTACCTTGGAATTTTGGCTTCTCTAAAAGAAAGGGCCCATTTTGCTTTAGACAGGGATGTCCATGAATCTAGTGATTCCAGCTATAAAATATTGGAAGAAGAGAATTATGTACCCATTGCTTAATGAGTCGATCCTCCAATTTCTCAGGAGACTAGATGTTAAGCCAATATAATTAAAGTTGATTTGGCTGCATAGATGTATGCCACATAAATTACTTTATGATCCTGTAGATGAGGATGGGTGTATGAAATAGGCAAAGGTGTTTGGGGAAAAGTAATAGATAATATTCTTTGGCAAGTACATACATGCATATTTGCATATGTGCTGAAGGAAATGAAAGGAGAAAAAGATAACTGAGGTTGTAGTAATGATTTTTATAGGGTAGCTAAAAAGTGGGAGGGGCTGTTCAGCCTAAAGGAAGATTTGGGCTCCAAGAAGTAAGTCTTACTGATCCCTCAATCTTTTTCTTGTGCTTTTATTGAAAGATCTGAATTTTTCAGAATGTAGCTCCACTCATATTTTAAATCTACAGTGAAGTGCAAGACAGTGACTTAGCTTGCATAAAGTAATTAAGGAAATAGTAACAACATCAGCATTTGAGTGTCATTGAAAGTAACTTAAGAGTCACTCTCCACTTTGAATTGCTCCATTAAGCCCAGTGTTTTAAAACAGCAATCCAAATGTCTCTTCTTTTTCATTAATCTGTCTAATTGAATTATCTGGAGAAAATGACATAGGGGGAGTTTTATATCAAATTTGCTCTACATTTTTTATTAAAAGTATATCTCATTATACACTGCTCAAAAAAATAAAGGGAACACTTAAACAACACAATATAACTCCAAGTAAATCAAACTTCTGTGAAATCAAACTGTTCACTGGGAAGCAACACTGATCAATTTCACATGCTGTTGTGCACATTCAGCTTTCTACAAAACAAAGTGTTCAATGAGAATATTTCATTCATTCAGATCCAGGATGTGTTATTTGAGTGTGCCCTTTATTTTTTTGAGCAGTATAGATAGTTCTGGACTTGTAATCATTCCATTAATAATGGTTTGAAGGCACAATTGCGTTGAAAAAGGTGAGTTGTGACCATCACACCACCTTGTCCACAGCAGACGGCGACTGTCATAAACCAAGCCGGTTACTAAGCATTCAAGTTGCGATCAGGTGATTATGGGACTGGTACAAGGGTCGTAATTTTGAGAATGGATCATAGTACATTTTTTTTCAGTGCCATTATAACTTCAAACCATCATTAAACAAATAGTTGTAAGTCAAGGACTACCTGTAGATAGCTTTATATTGGGTTTTCTGTTCTAAATTATGGCTAAGATCTTTCAACTATTTTGGAAAAATAAGCACTGGGCTAAATGTGAAGTTCTTATTTTTAACATCAGCTGTTGTGTCTGAAATGTTAACATTGCTTGAACAGTGTTAACATGAATTGAACAGTGGGCCTTATCCAACAACATGACATTTAATGTGGAGAAAAATCAAGATTTTATACTTAGACAAGAAAAACCAAAAACACAAATACAGAGTAGGGAAAACGTAGCTAAAACACAGTAATTGCAAGAGGGATTTTGGAGTCCTAGTGGACAATCATTTAAACATGAGACAGTATGTGTGAGCAGCAGCCGAATATAATCTTTGGTTATATAAACAGAGACGTAGAATCAAAATCATGTGAAGTATTCATACTGCTCTATAAAGCCTTAGCAAGGGCCACACCTGGAATATTGCATCCAGTTTTGATCACCACATTACAAAAAAAGATGTTGAAACTTGGTGGGGAAAAAGGGCAAAGAAGAGCAACTAAAATGATCAAAGGCCTGGAGATAAAAAACATATGAACTAGGTTGCAGGAATTGGGTACGGTTCCTGTAGAGAAAAGAAGGACTAGAGGGGACATGATCGCATAGGGTTTTGTCCCTCCTGAAGTTTTGACTAATTCCACAAAATCTTTTGTCATTACCTGAGTTTAATGGAAGTTGAAGTCCAAAACATATAGAATATAATAGGCCGTTAGTGCCTCTGTTTTAGATATTGTGCAATTATCATGAAAGTGCTTTGAAAGGTAATGTGTAATAGCTACTGTAAGTATTAGCCACTAATAGTTTTCTCTACTTGTTATTTTCCAATAGATTGATTAAGAATACAGTATAACCTAATTGAAGAAATAAGGTCTTAAGCATAAAACGTATCAGGAAAGACTTAATGAACTCAATCTGTATAGTCTGGAGGACAGAAGGAAAAGGGGGGACATGATCAAAACATTTAAATATGTTAAAGGGTTAAATAAAGTCCAGGAGGGAAGTGTTTTTAATAGGAAAGTGAACACAAGAACAAGGGGGCACAATCTGAAGTTAGTTGGGGGAAAGATCAAAAGCAACATGAGAAAATATTATTTTACTGAAAGAGTAGTAGATCCTTGGAACAAACTTCCAGCAGACGTGGTAGATAAATCCACAGTAACTGAATTTAAACATGCCTGGGATAAACATACAGTGATCTCTCGGTTAGCGCGGGGGTTACGTTCCAAGACCTCCCGCGCTAACCGATTTCCGCGTTATACTGGATGCGGAAGTAAAAACCACCATCTGCGCATGTGCGCCATTTTTTTCATGGCCGCACATGCGCAGATGGTGGAGTTTGCGTGTGGGCGGCGGGGAAGACCAAGGGAAGATTCCTTCAACCGCCCAACAGCTGATCTGCTCCGCAGCGCGGAAGCAGCGAGGAGCCGAAGATGGGGTAAAGGCAAAGGGGAAACCCCATCTTCGGCTCCTCGCTGCTGCCGCGCTGCGGAGCGGATCAGGTGTTGGGCGGCTGAAGGAACCTTCCCTTGGTCTTCCCGCCAGATCGCTTGCCGCTTGCCAGTCCACGCCCCCCTGGATGAGCGGCCTCGCATGGCCCCAGCGCCGGACTCCGTTGCCGAACGTCGAAACCGGAAGGGGCGAGGTGGGGGAGAACGGGAGGCTCAGCATTCCGTCAGTCGCAGCGCTGGCTGTCAACTTTTCTTTTTAGCACTGGGGAGGCAAGTCAGCTCCTGCCCAGTTTTAAAAAGAAAAGTTGACAGCCAGCGCTGCGGCTGATGGAATGCTGAGCTTCCCGTTCTCTCTCCGCCCCCTCGCCCCTTCGCCCCCCTTTGTTCCTAGGAGAAGTGCTGGTGAGGAGCAGAAGGTCTGTCTTGCCTCAATCCCCAGCACTTCTCCTAGGAACACAGGGAGGCGAAGGGGCGAGGGGGGGGGGGGAGAGAAAACGGGAGGCTCAGCATTCCGTCAGTCGCAGCGCTGGCTGTCAACTTTTCTTTTTAGCACTGGGGAGGCAAGTCAGCTCCTGCCCAGTTTTAAAAAGAAAAGTTGACAGCCAGCGATTGTTCCGCTGCCGCCAGCATGGCCTGGCTGGCAGCGGAAGATGTAACGGAGCCCACGGGGGATTCGCCTTCCTCCCACCCGCAGCCGAGACTGATCGTGGGCTCCTTCGCAACCTCGGAGAGCTTCCAGGGCATGAAAGCTCACAAAAACCAGGAAGCTCTCCGAGGTTGCGAAGGAGCCCACGATCAGTCGGCTGCCGGCGGGAGGAAAGCGAATGCCACGGGGCTGGGCTCGGCTCCCCCCTCGGCTCCCCCCCTTACCAGCCCCGCCGCGGAAGGGTCCATTCTGTTCCCTGCCGGCCCGATTGAGCGGCCGGCGGTCTCCATTCAGGGAACAGACGTCCACCCCCTCCTCGGAGTCCCCGGCACCCAGCGTCCCCATGCCGCCTCCACCTCCCGGTAATGCGCCCGACCTCTGCCTCTCTCTTTCTCTCTCATATACCACGCCGGCAACAGGGAGAGAAAGAGAGAGAGAACTAGCGTGGACTTATTTTTTATTTTTTAATATTTTATTTTTTTAATTAATATTTTTTGAAAAACCGCGTTGCAGCGTTTCGCGCTAATCGAGAACGCGCAAATCGAGGGATCACTGTATATCCATCCTAAGATAAAATACAGGAAATAGTATAAGGGCAGACTAGATGGATCATGAGGTCTTTTTTTGCCGTCAGACTTCTATGTTTCTATGTTTCTATAATAATTATTCCTTAGTATTTCATTTAGTTTGATTTCTTTCAAAAAACCCTACTGTAACTTAAGGATAATATATGACAATTGTAATGGCTAGATACAGATAGGATCTCATTGTAAAAGACTCCCAGCTAAATATTTCTGTTCTTGTTTACGTTTCATCAAATATTTTAATTTTGAGAAATGCTGATATATACAGTAATCACTTTATGTTCACTGTATTTCCAGGTTTGTTTTTGTCTTATGCCTCTGTTTTGAAATTTTAATTCTAATTCTACCAGGTAGCCGTCGGTGAGAAATTAGTAGAGAATGTGTGGAACTTTCCCACCCCCCAAAAGACTGGGCTTTGAGATTACAGTTTCTCCATGACAAATATAAATATTTATGCATTCATTAATTTGATTTATAGCCCATCTTTCATCCAGGAACTGAAAGGAGCACGCATAGGGGCGCTCCCGTATTTTTCCTCAGAACATAACCTTATGAGCAGCTTAGTTTGAAACATAGCAATGCATTCAGTAATTTGATTTATACCCTTTCTTTCATCCAAGGGCTGAAGGGAGCATGCATAACACCCTATTTCCCCCAGAATAATAACTTTATAAATAGCTCAGTCAGTGACATTGTTATCATTGAGTTTCTATTGGCAGCGATGGGTTTGAATTGGGTGCTGTCTATTAGACTTCTAATATCTGAACTACTGTACCACACTACATCAAATATAGAAAAGAATAGGGAGAGCTAAACAATTTTCCTAAGTGCCTCAATCGTTGCTTCAAACTGTAGCTTAGAAAGACTCTTCTAGGAATGTGTGTGTCAGCCTGAAGTTAATTCAGATAATGGTTTGACAGAACTTGCTTTGTTCAAGGGCATTGCAAAAGTCTCAACCAATTTCCAGCTTTTTGGATAGCTAAAAAAATGTCGCTCTAGGCCACAATGCATATGGATAAGACAAATTCTGCACTTGCTCCTTATTCTGGTTAAGACATTTTGTTTTTCCTGCCTATCACTGTAAGCATGTTAACTGTGTGAAGAATTGATGGTGTTTTCTTGAGGTTTAATGGCTTGCCTGATACTTCTTTTGTCTGGATTATCATAGCTTCTATTTTGAGATCTAAAACTGCATGCTTTTCATTTAATTGCAGATGCTGAAAATTGAAGGCCATGGCAAAAGCTGTTTCTTCCATTGGATCTCAAGTATTCATTATCTATTCTCAGAAAGATTGAAATGCCAGTAAAGACACTGGTGCCAAGCTATTTTCTTGTTTTGAGGTTGCAAAAATAAAAGAATTCAAATTCTTAACTGCATATGGGGCGGTTAACAATATAGTTGCCAAGAGCATGTTGCTTAATTGTTAATATGAATATAGAAGTTCACTCCTAAAAGTCTAATAAGACAAATAAACTTGGTATAAAAGGAAAAGTGAAGAGTAGGAGAAATGTCTGGACAATAAAAATGATTTACTGTAGGATATGAGCACTCTCTGTAACTTTCTACATGTTGAGGTATAATTCCTAGCATTTGTTGTCATCGGCAATGCCAGCTGCAGTTCCCAAAAATTGAAATTCATCAATATTTGGAAAACCACATATTTCCAGTTAAATGCCCTGATATGGCAAGTCATGATTCATCCCCATTTCTAAGATGATCTGTTTCTTAGCACACAAATCTGATGCTGCAATTCAGTTTTCTGAACCATTTATGATATATTTTTAGGCCCAGTTTTATTTTCGTTTTATTTTATAGAGTCAAGAAATATTGCAGAGTAGCCTTATAGGAGAAATGGGAGGCATTATTATTATTTATTTATTATTATTATTATTATTATTATTATTATTATTATTATTATTTATTAGATTTGTATGCCGCCCCTCTCCGTAGACTCGGGGCGGCTCACAGCAATAGTAAAAAACAATATACAATAACAAATCTAATAATTAAAATATCTAAAAAACCCTTATTTAAAAGCAAGACATACACACAAACATACAATGCATAAATTATATAGGCCAGGGGAGATGTCTCAGTTCCCTCATGCCTGACGGCAGAGGTGGGTTTTAAGAAGTTTACGAAAGGCAAGGAGGGTGGGGGCAATTCTAATCTCCGGGGGGAGCTGGTTCCAAAGGGTCAGGGCCGCCACAGAGAAGGCTCTTCCCCTTGGTCCCACCAGATGCCATTGTTTAGTCGACGGGACCCGGAGAAGGCCAATTCTGTGGGACCTAACTGGTCACTGGGATTAGTGCGGCAGAAGGCAGTCCGGGGGATATTCTGGTCCGATGCCATGAATTAATAATAAAAATTGGACAGGCTATTGTACAATTGTGTATTGAGAACACACTACAAATTTTAGTCTGTCAGGCTTTCCATTTTGGGAAATGGGCTCTGTCAAGTTTTAAAAGCATGTCGGGGTTTGTCACAAAATAATACCTCAGTGTCAAGTGACACTGGAGAGACTGAGCAGTTGGGATTCCAAAGATGCTTCACTTCATTTGGACAGATGGTGGTAAACTTTAAAATATACTATACAAATCCTGTTGTCCTGCTGGAATATTCCATGTCACTGGAATGTCACCTGTAAATCAGCCTTTGTTAATAGGACCAATTTTTTTAATGCTCTTTTTTATGCCACCATCTTGTAACTGCTAGTCAGTTCATAGTTTTTACAAGATATCAATTTGTTAAAGCATCAGTAGAAAATCCATTGGTAACTTTACACTCTTGTAATTTTCTGGATAATCTCCAAGAGGAATTTGGTGGCAGCTGAGAGAGCTGGTCTGCTCTTTTTCCTTTTCTTCTGTCTGTAAAAATAGACCTTGCTGGATTTCTCCATCTATGATTCTCTCATTTCCCATGGCTTTGACGACTTCTTATTATGTTTATATTGTCCTAAATGAATAAAACAATGAACTCATCATTGAGAACAGAGCTAATTATTCATTTGGATGACCTTTGGAAAAAAGGTCCAAATCTGCCAGGTTCAGTTGAAAATATCATTAATTATAACTTTCTTTTTAGATAATAATGATTCAAAATTTTAAAAAACGTGGAAAGCTTCCTGATGGGACATTAAAGACGTATATAATGGACTGAAACCACAATGTTCAATTTCCATCCATATATTCTGCATATCGCTTGCTCCTAACACTAATTTAGATTATCTCAAAACTTTATTGCAAATATGGAACTTTAGATAGTATCCTAATTCAGATGATTTAAGATTCTGTAACTGTTTATTCAACAATGCATTGACTGTTGTTCGTATGAACATAACTATTGGAATAACAAACGTATTTCTGCAGTGTGATAACTTTCTAAGGCATGGCATTTTAGAAAAAAAGTAATCCATATGCAACCTGAAAACTCAATTTTAGCAATAATAATATTTTTTTTAATGTAAACTAATACAGAAGGCTGAAGATCTTGTATTTTATGCTTATAATATATAGTTGGTTTTTCATTTACCGTATTTTTTGGAGTATAAGATGCACGAGAGTGTAAGACACACCTTAGTTTTGGGGGAGGAAAATAGGGAAAAGAATCTGCTTACCTGGTATTCATCTGACTAACATCCTTAATCTGGTTAACTTCAGCACATTATTTTCTCCCCTGGTTAAGGGCTTAAAAAAACTTTATTCTCCACTTGCACTGCTTCGGAGAGTCCAACATGGGTTAATCTTCAGCCTTGCTGGAAGGGACTGAGTTAAAAATTAGCATAAATAACTGGTCCAACCCCCATGCTGCCCTTCCTGGGTCAGTCTAAAAAACTCAGTCATAGTGAAGGGACACATGAGTTTTTTCTCCTATGACTTTTGTAGTCTAGTTTTAGAATTTAGTATTTTACAAATTAATTAAATATTACTAACGATTTCTTTTCTCTGTTTACCTTTCAGATACATCAAGAAACTCACAGCAACGGATTGGGCCCCTGCTCTGTGGAGTATAGCCCACAACGCTTTTCCCAGGTCAGAGCCTCTTCCCTGAGTGGGTACTGCTCCCAAGACCGGGTGTCGCCGAACGAAGAGGTCCCCGGCCTGCGCGGCCATACCTCTGTCGGAGCGACTTGAAAATCGGCCAAGGGTGGAAAGACGGGGCCAATTTGAATTTCCCGCTGGGATCAGCTCCTCGAGAGCGGAGGCGGAAGAACATGAGCCCCTGGCCGGGCGGCTGTACGGATCGCGGATCGCCGTCAGAGACGGCTACAGCGAAGGGCGCGGCCATTGAAAGCATGGCGAGCTGAATAGGAGGCCGCCATTTTAAGACGCCCCTTTTCGGAGTCAACTTCCGCCTGCCAAATTAAGGGTTGATTGACACCCCGGAAAGCGCAGGAAGGAGCCGGATGTCCTGTAAGACACAGGAAGAGGCAGCGCTTACCGGAGGGCAGCCATTTCTTGCAGAGTCAGATTGTAAACAACACAGCAAAAAAGCCGATATTGGGTACCTTTAGCGGAGCAGCTTTATTCACAGAATGGCTGATCTTCCTCCACAGGGGACAACAGAACCCCCGACTGTTAAGGCCAAGGAGAAAACGCACTCCTCCAAGGCCAAATCTAAGAGTTCCCAATCTTCCTCTGCCCTCAAGGAAGCTGAACGACGTATTAAAGCGTTGGAAGATCAATTGGAGGCTCAGAGGCAAACCGCAAGTTCTTCTGTACAAATGCCAGGTCAGAGTATGGGAACAATAACTAGTGCCACACCCCCGAGACTCCCGGAGGGAATTGGGTTGGCCACTGATAAGGACTGGTCACCAGATAGGTTCGGGGGCCCATCTCAAGTGGCTGAGCCAACAAGGCCCGAATTCACTAGGCCTTCTTCTTCTTCAGCATGGCACATGGCTTCGCAACCTCTGCCAACAGCCACATTCACCCCGACAGCCGCAGGCCTCCGCTCTTCACCTGGCAACGCTTGCCACCAGCATTGCAGGATATGATTGCCTCCGCTTACTCTCATGGCATAGTGGCAGGGGTACAACAGTATACAGCAACTGCCCCCCCCCTGCCTCACCACGCCCTCCTCCTTCTGCGCAGAGAGATATTTGGGCAGCTCCAGCCCCCCCATCTCCTGTACAGGACTCATTCCATGAGGATCCTGGATTTGGAGAACAGGGCTCAGAGCCAGATGATGGCCTATCCGAGGATGAGGGAGCACCCCCAGAACCCCCAACATATGCAGGACTTTTCAGACCAGCCATTTTTCGGGTGCTCCTCAACAAGGCGTAAATGACTGTTACTCCAGGTATTCCTGAGAAGCCTACAGAGGCGTCATCAACTCCCCAGCCGGCCTCCAGGGTGCTCACAGAACACCAGAAGGATGCAGACCTGATACCGGCTCCTAAACTCTTCTTAGACAATTTCAAAAGGCCTTGGCAATATCCAGCGGGAGCTCTAGGCCCAACAGCTTCTGAATGCAAATTTTATGCCTTTGAACCAGAGCTAGAAAATTTGCTGGAATTTCCATCTATAGAAGCCCCAATAGCAGCACTGGTGTCTAATGCGCTCGTTCCGTCCGAGGTGGCAGATGGACTGAAACCAGAGGACCGGAGGGCGGAGGGCGTGAATAAAAAGACTCACCAGATGACTGCATGGGCACTAAAAGCGGCCTCAGCTGCATCATTCTTTAACAGAGCTTCAGTCCTGTGGCTCCAAGAGATGCTCACAAAGCTGGGACCGGAGGATGGCCGCCTGAGGCAAGATCTTAACAAGTTGCTGGCGGCAGCAGAATTCTCTGCAGATGCCACTCTGTCGGCATCCCGGTTTTCCTCACGGGCCTTAGCAGCGAACCAGTCATCCCGCCGTTTACTCTGGCTCCGGACTTGGCAAGCTGACGCCAAATCCAAATGGCGATTGGCCTCAGCTCCCTTTGATGGGACAAAACTCTTTGGGGAATCTCTAGATAACGTCCTCATTGAAGACAAGGACAAGAAAAAAGTCCTACCTAGAACCTACAGACGTCAAGAGAGACGCACTACCCCTTACTTCAGACGCCAGCCCTTTCGGGCGGAATCTTCCACCGCTGCACCCCAGGCGGGAAGGTCGTATGCCCAGGGGTCCTTTTCCCAGCCCTCCTACAGGTCGGACAGGGGAAACTTTGGAGACAGGAACAGACAGTTCCAGCAGACCAGAAGAGCCTTCAGAGGCTCTAACAGAGGAGGTTATCGAAGAAACAAATGACTCCCTCAGAACCTTTCCCATAGGAGGACGGCTGCAGCACTTCACCGACTCCTGGGAGTCTATATCCACAGACACTTGGGCTCAAAATACAATAACCCAGGGCCTTACCCTGGAATTCATTCAGAGACCACCAAACAGGTTCATGCAGTGTCCAGTACTCTTCAATCACAAGCGCAACCTCCTCCACCAGGAGATCGATCACCTACTAGCCATTGGTGCCATCGAGAAGGTCCCTGTTCATCAGGAGGGACGGGGGTACTACTCCATTGTGTTCATAGTACCCAAAACCTCGGGAGGTTGTCGTCTCATACTCAACCTGAAACAACTGAACATATACATAAAATACCGCAGGTTCAAAATGCATTCGCTAAAGACAATATTAGCAGCAATCCGTCAGCGGGACTGGCTGACGTCAATAGATCTCAAAGAAGCATACCTTCATGTCCCCATACATCCGGACTACAGGAAATATCTTCGCTTTTGCTTCGAAAACCAGCACTTCCAGTACAGGGCCATGCCTTTTGGCCTATCATCAGCGCCCAGAACATTCACAAAATTACTGGACATACTCGCCGCAGAGCTCAGGACGCGTCCATTACGCCTTATGGCGTATTTGGACGACATCATCATACTGTCCAGCAGCCCCAGCCGAGCACGACAGGACCTGACAGAGACCATAAGGACATTGGAGACTATGGGTTTCTCAATCAATTATCCAAAAAGCCATCTCACACCAACCAGGTAAGCTGGGGCGCTTACTCCAACGTGGGAGTAGCCCAGGGACTGTGGAATCCAGACGGCCTTATCTGTCCAAACATCAATTACCTGGAGCTCAGGGCAGTGCACCTGGCGCTCAGACAATTCACACCACAAGTCAGAGGATAGAATGTACTGATACTTACAGACAATGTGGCAACAAAGGCCCACATCAATCATCAGGGGGCACAAGATCAGGCCGCCTGATGAGGGAATCTCAGTCCCTGTTCAAATGGACAGAAATCCATCTGGCATCCTTGAGAGCAGAACATATATCAGGCACATCAAACATTCAGGCGGATTGGCTCAGCCGGACAACCATCGATCCGGGGGAATGGAGTTTGGACGGCAATCTGTTCCTGGAGATCACTCAAAGATATGGGACACCGGAAGTGGATTTGTTTGCCACACAGTACAACAATCAGTTACCCAGGTTTTTCTCAAGGTTCCCAGCACCAGGGGCAGAGCAGATCAATGCATTGACTTGCCCCTGGCCGCACGGGCTGCTTTACGCTTTTCCTCCAGTTTGCGTGATCTCAAGAGTAATCAACAAACTGCTACAAGAACAAGCACAGATACTATTGGTGGCTCCATATTCGCCCAGACGCCCGTGGTTCGCGGACTTGATAGAACTATCACTTTCTCCCCCCTGGCGAATACCATACCACAAGGTGGTATTGAAACAGGGGTCAATTTTCCATCCAGAACCCCAGTGGTGGAGTCTTGCCGTGTGGCACTTGAGGGGGAGAGATTAAGGAAGGAACACGTGCCTGACAGAGTAATCAGCACCATCCAAGCAGCACGTCGACCCTCCACGACTCGCATTTATCAAGCGACCTGGAAAGCATATTGCTCCTTTTGTAGGGCCCGGAATCAGGACCCACAGTCCCCCTCTGTGATTCAGATCCTGGAATTCTTACAAACAGGTTTGGACAAAGGATTGTCACCTAACACCCTGCGCAGGCAGACAGCGGCAATCGCCACCATACTCAAGATGGACTTTTCTCGCCCGATCTCACAACACCCATGGATTCGGGACTTTATTAAAGGAGCTGCGAACATCAGACCTCCACCGGTACATCGGTTCCCCACATGGGACTTACCCTTGGTGCTGCAAGCCCTCACGTAACCCCCCTTTGAGCCTTTACGGGAGATATCACTGCGACTGTTGTCGCTAAAGACTGCCTTCCTAACAGCTATCACATCAGCAAGGAGGGAACTCGCAGCCTTGTCAGTCAGACCTGACCTGTGCATCTTTCACACAAACAGAGTGGTCTTACGACCGGATCCTTCATTCCTACCTAAAATGAACACGGTTTTCCACAGATCACAAGACATTACCCTACCAGACTTTTGCACCCACGGGACACACCCTCTGGAACTGAAATGGCACAAGATAGACGTTAGGCGTGCCATCAAGATCTACATTAGACGCACAAGTACCTTCAGAAAGACTGAAGCCCTGTTTGTTTCTTATTTTCCGGCATCTATGAAAAATAAGGTATCATCTAAAACACTTAGCTGTTGGATCCGTTCCTGTATAGTCACAGCATATAAATCAGGGCCCACACCAATACCTAAAGGCATTACAGCACACTCAACAAGGAGTGCAGCCAGGTCAGCAGCCTGGGCAACGCAGGCCCCGATTGAGGACATTTGCCGTGCAGCGACCTGGGCTGCCCCTAATACATTCATCAGACACTATCGTTTGGACACTTTCGCTTTAGCTGAAGCAGCCTTTGGACGCAGAGTACTGCAGAGAGTTTGCAACGATACTGCGTCCCTGGTCCAGCCTTCTCCCTCCCTAATTGGTTAAGCTTGGGTACATCCCATGTTAGACTCTCCGAAGCAGTGCAAGTGGAGAAGAACCGTTGCACTTACCTGAACAGTCTTCTCGCTGCACTGCAAGGAGAGTCCAAACCCACCCGGCTGTTTGGCCCAGGGACACAGGGTTACTTGAAAGTTTAGTTAAATTGGTTTAATAAAGTTGGTTGATTTAATATCACTATGACTTCGTTTTATTGTAAGACTGACCCAGGAAGGGCAGCATGGGGGTTGGACCAGTTATTTATGCTAATTTTTAACTCAGTCCCTTCCAGCAAGGCTGAAGATTAACCCATGTTGGACTCTCCTTGCAGTGCAGCGAGAAGACCGTTCAGGTAAGTGCAACGGTTCTTCTGAGACAGTAACAATGAAAGAGCTTCCAAGCCAGTAAGAACTGGGAACATCATTAGCACCTGTAAAGAAACAGTTGGAGCAAGTAGAGCAATGGAAAAACTCTGCAAAGACTTAGGGCTTGGAAAACATTCTTCTTAGCAGAGAGTAACAATGAAAGAGCCTGCAATCTGGTAAGAGCTGGGAACATTGTTAGCACCTGGGTAGGGCTGGAGCAAGTAAAGCAATGAAAAAAACCCAGCCTACCAAGACAAGGTTTGGAAAACATTCCTCAGAGAGTAACAATGAAAGAGCTGGTAAGCGGGTACATGCTGGGAACATCATTAGCACCTGGTTAGGGCTGGAGCAAGTTAGACCAATGGGGGGGGAAACTGCAAAGATTTAGGGCTTGGAAAACAGTAGAGAGTAACAATGAAAGAGCTTGGGGACATTAATAGCACCTGGTTAGGGCTGGAAAGAAATTTCTTTGGAGGAAGTTGGAGTAATGGAAAAAGGCCTGTAAAGACAGGGCTTGGAAAACATTCTTCACAGAGAGAAACAATTAAAGAGCCTGCAAGGTAAGAGCTGGGAAGATCGTTAGCAGCTAGTTAGGGCTGGGGGGGGGGGGGAAGCTACATTCAGAGTATAAGACACACCCTAATTATCAGCCTCTTTTAGGGAGGGAAAAGGTGTGTCTTCTACAACAAAAAAATTATTTTGTACATAAATTTGAGCTGTCTGGTAAAAAGCAGAGGATGGAAAGGTCTGAGGGAGAATCTATATACTGATCTCCTTTTTATGTCAGAGATAGCAGTACAGTGATCCCTCGATTTTCGCGGGTTCAAACTTCGCGAAACGGCTATACCACGGTTTTTCAAAAAATATTAATTAAAAAATACTCCACAGTTTTTTTTCTATACCATGGTTTTTCCCACCCAATGATGTCATATGTCATCACCAAGAGTCACTTCTCTCTCTTTCTCTTTCTTGTCATTCTCTGCTTCAATCATTTTCTCATTTCTTTTTTTCTCCCCTTTTTTCTATCATTTCTCTCTCTCTCTACCTTCCCCTCTCCCCCCCTCTTGCTCTCTCTCTTTCTCCCTCCTTTCTATCTCGCTCTGTGTTGCTCTCTGTGAGAACGCCTGCCCCGCCTCTCCTGCAGCCCCCTCGCTGACAGCTGGGAAGAAAGCGCTCTCAGCTAAGGGACTGCGAGAGGGGCAGGGCGGGCATTCTCAAAGCGCTCAGAGAGGCTAGCGGCCAAATGAGGACGAGAAGCCATAGCTGCCAGCGCTGCTGCAGGAGGACCCATGTCCCAAGAAAGTCGGTGAGAGGGGCGGATTGGGTGGGCGGGGGGTAGCGGCGAGGGGGCTGGTGGCGTGGTGGCGGCCGACATTCAAAACAATCTTTGCTGGTCTCCGTACTTTCATTGCTCCCCGCCCCCAACTTCAAGCCCGGCTCCTTACACGGCCTTGGGAAAGGGTGCGCGGGGGTAGTTTTTGGCTGTCCATAGCCAAAAATTGTTGTTTTACTTCCACATCTCTACTTCGCGGAAATTCAACTTTCACGGGCCGTCTGGGAACGCAACCCCCGCAAAAATCGAGGGATCACTGTAATGTTTTAATATGTACTGTAGCTAGGGTAGCCAAATTTTGAGTGAAACAACTCCAGAAGGTTGAGCAGGTGTCATAGATCTTTCTCACAAAATGGTTGCCACAAGAAGGGAAAGACAACATTGCTTCACATTCACCCCTCTAACTTTTTACAGTGCTCTCTCATCCTAGTTTTACTTTCGATTTAATTTACAACTTCACATCATTTTTATTTTCTGGGAATGCCAATAACACTTCTCTGACCCTAACTGGATTACAGCAAGTCTTTGACTTATAACTTCTTCCGCAGTGACAGTTCAAAGTTGTGACAGACCCCGAAAAAGGAACCTACAACATGATTTGAAGTTCTGATGCCCACTATCCCACCCCCATGATCATTTAACCCCATTTTGAATTCTCTGCAACGGACTCGCATTTAGATTCCCACATTCACATGATTAATCTACCATGTTGTTTTTCTAGAAACCTATATTTCTGGTTTCCAGCAGGAAGGGAAAAAAAACCTTGGTAAACAATGGGTTCGCTTGGCAATTGCAAATGTGCTTTTATGGCGCCATGTTAATGATCACTTAAAAAAAAAAAGCTTATAAAATAGGACACGTTCATGTGAAGACCTGCTTTATCACCATCTCAATTTAGGACTGAAGTTGTGGACCCAATTATCATCATAGGTTGTAAGCTACCGTGAGTCACAGTGGGATTGGGCTGCATAGAAGAATGAATTGAATGAGAAAGAAAGAAAGGTGGGCTGCTGTTGGTTTGGGCAAACTGGTTGTTGCAATTCTGTGCAGTTCGGCGAACCAGTAAATCCCACCAATGGCTGGGCTCACCTGCCCGCTCCATTCCTCCCTGCCCTATCTCATCTTGCCCGCCTTGGCCAATGGCTAGAATCATGCCTGTGCCCAGCTATTCTCTGGCTTGCTCACCCAGACCACGTGGCACATCTGATCTCTGCACCCCGCCTGCCTGCCTTCACCGTGGTCCACCATGCCAACCCTGCAGCCCAGCTGATTTCTACTCCTACGCCCACTCTACTCATCATAGCTGCCTACAAAGGTAAGACACTCAGCCGAAGGGCTGCCTCAGGGTGGACACGGCGAGGCTTGGCCACCTTTCGGACCTGCCTCTCGCCATCTTTCCACCTGCATACCGCCAGCTTGCCTTTCAGGCCGGGGCCTAGAGGATGTGCCAGGCTTTTGGGCCTCTACTCGCATGCTGCAAGCGGTGGGCTATGAGCCAGAATGCTAAATTGCGCTCACTGCTGCGGCTCGTAAGTTATTGTGGGACCAGTGCGATTTTGCTGCTATACCTGTGAAGGTAGCAAAATCTTGCACAGAGCTGCAGGTAAAACCTCGCCGAAACGGGCACAGTTTTGCTACTTTCACAGATGCAGCAGCAAAATCACGCTGGTCCCGCAAGAACTTTCAAGCCACTGCGGCAAATGCAATTTAGCGTTCTGGCTCATAGCCAACCACTGCATGCCACCCACTCACCGTTCGCCTTGGGTCAGGGGGGGTGCCAGTCCCTGGCTCTAGCCTTCCCTGGGGCCTCTGCCCACATGCCCCTTTCTGGCCACAAACTACAGCCCTTACCAGGCTGAAGCAATTTATATGGCTGCGGCCTGCAGCGCTTGGCCTAAGGGCCATGGGGGGGGGGCAGAATGGCCACAGGGTACAGGGGACTGAAGTGGATTGGCTAAGGTTCTTACCTGTAAGAAATCCAATCTGGAAAGCGCTGCAGTGGAGAGAAGCAGCCAGGTTGAATGTCCAGCATCTCAGATCTTGCAGCTGCTTCTTCTGACCCTTGGGTGTTGGCGAACCTTGGTCACTTGCAGAGACACTTCATGTGCTCTCCAGATCGGGAGCTGTTTCCACTGCTGCTTTTACTGGGAAAGCACCTTGTGCAGCACAGCAAAATTTAGCAGCCGTGAGCTACTGCTTTGGGTGCTGTAAGTCCCATCCAGAAAGCGCTGTGGCACAGAGATAATAGCATTCGAGCTGGCTGCTTCTCTCTGCTGCTGCGCTGTTCTGGATGGGATTTAGAAGAAACCAGCAGCTCACAGCGGCTAAATTTTGCTGTTGATAACCAGTATTACAGTTAAATATATTGTGGCTTTGGATAATTCAATACATTGGTCTTATAAGCTGCTTTATAATCACTCATTGTGATAGGTGAGAAAGCTTCCTAACAACCAGATGTATAATATGTTGGGTATGACATAAGGAGCAATTTAGCAAAATGTGCCACGTGTGCTTGATATCTGGGTACATATTTTCATCACAAAACAGGACATCCATATGTAAATATAACAAAAGGAAGATGCACAACCTGATGATATTGCAAATACAAAATGTTCAATTTATCCTTTGCTCTGCCTTGACTTTCTATGGATCCAAAAAGCATACTAGAGGAATCACCCCAATATATCAAGTCAGAATTTGCTTTTGCAAGGAAGAAAATATGACTAAGAGTGTGAGCTGAACCATGGACTCACCCTAACATTTGTTTTTTTTTAATAATACATTTTATTAGTTTTCAAATCTTTTGTTTAAAATAACTGTTACAATAATTCTTTCAGCTGTTTTGAACTGAATTCTTTGAACTGTTACAATAATTCTACATTGTAGCAAAATTCCATTTTTTGTTTGAGCGTTAATACTTTAAATTCAATCTTATTTCATTTATCATTATTACAAACACATTTGTATTTACCTATTTACATTTTAGCTGTTACTTTTCTTTTTTTCTTTTTTCTCAATTCAATCCATTGATACCATTGTTCCCATATATTTATAATAGTCTGAGTCTTATTGGTCCTGTACTTCTGTCTGTCCATTTCATCACAATAATAAATTTTGTTAATTATTTTGCTTTCTACGGGTATTTCTGAGTTTTTCCAAGACTGCACAAATACTATCCTGGCTGTGGTTGTAATGTGTAATATTAAATATTTAATGTTTTTTATTATACTGTAGTCATTTTTGAATATTCCCAGAAGGAGGAGCTCTGGTGTAAATTCTGTTGATACTTTGGTTATTTCTTGCATCCATTATATAATTTAATCCAAAAACTCTTCATTTCAGGACACAACCCATTTGGGACAAACATTTCTATTTTACCCAGAACTGAAGTTGGCACATCTCAAGAGATGTAGCGAAGAATATGTTATTTGGGCTACTTGGAAACCTTCCACAATGGCTTCCTTCACAATGTAAATCCTTCCACAATAGTAAAATATGCCTGAAACAGTTATTCCCTACAGCAGGGGTCCCCAAACATTTTACACAGGGGGCCAGTTCACTGTCCCTCGGACTGTTGGAGGGCCGGACTATAAAAAAAAACTATGAACAAATCCCTATGCACACTGCACATACTTTATTTTAACGTAAAAAACAAAATGGGATCGTACTATTTAGAGGGGGGAGCAGATCTGAAATTCATATATGTTAATGTTTTGTTTTTAATTTTCTTTTGTTAACATATTATTGGCTATACAAGGTTTTCTTGGCTTATGTATAAAGAAAGAAGGCATAATGGTTAATAAGTTAGACATATAATTGGTGTTGCACTTTTTGAAGGAACATTAAGGAGGGAATTTAATTAAAAGAAAATGAATGTAACTGGATGACAAAATTAGAAAAAAAACCTTTTGCAACTTTTTGAATGATTGATATTAGTTACTAACAAAATACCGCATTTTCTTCATGGAAAATTAGATGGTACACTGTGTTGTTTGAATGTATGTTGAGAGAAAATTTTTAAAAAATTAACCCCCCTCCCAAAACAGTCCTTCCTTCCTTTGTCCCTCCATTCATTTCATTCTTCCTTCCTTCCTTCCTTCCTTCCTTCCTTTCTTCCTTGTTCCTCCATTTCTCCTTCCTTCCTTCTTTCCTTCCTTCCCTCCTTCATTCCTCTCCACTTCTCCTTCCCTCCCTCTCTTTCCCTTTTCTTTCTTTCTCTCTCTCTCTTTTCCCTGTGCTCTTATCACTCACTGGCGGGCCGGATAAATTGCCTCAGTGGGCCGCACGTGGCCCGCAGGCCGTAGTTTGGGGACTGCTGCCCTACAGTATCAGACCCAGCACATTTTGGCCTCTCTCTTGTACTCATTTATTATTTGTTAGATTTATTGCTTGCCTTTCTAAGACACTCAAGATAGTTTATGCAAATTACAGAATATAAAAACATAGGGAAATCAATTAGAACCACTATTAAAACTTCAAACAGCATGTTCCTTTTTGTCCAACTCCTTTTAAGAATTACATATTAAGTACTTCTGAAAAATAACTCTATCTTCAGTTTCTTCTGCTATTGCTGTCTTCAGATCATATAACTGGTGACTAATAAATAATTATCATCTGCCAATCTGATTTTTTATTCTATGGGAAGGTATTCTCTATAATAACAATATTGGAGGACCTATTGGAAACATATACAATTCCACAAAATTAAAAAAAAACATTTGTTGAGTTGCTTTGGAAAAAGATTTGGCACCTGATGAATAGGAATTGGAAGGAGGTTTTTCCTACTAGAAAAACATTACATATTTTCAAATTGGATTCGGGTGCAAAGTATTTTGATGTTGATTGATTCTTGGAAGCTCTCCAGACATACCTATGAAACCTTTCCTATAATTTGATCTTTATGTAATCAAAATTGGGTATCTTATGGGACCATTTACTTCGATTGTATCTCGGGTTCTTGGATTCTCCTCCAGCACCCCAGTATTTACATAAAAGCAATTTTCTTTTTTTAAATCAAAACAAAAAAAATGGAATATTCTCTGCATAGATTTGTTATTTTCTGAACTATGCTGGTGATACATTTTTCAAAAAAATAAGTGGGTGGAGTGGATTTATATTTATTTTCTCATATATATTCACTATATTTTTCACACACACATATATCTATTGCTCAAAAAAATAAAGGGAATACTCAAATAACACATCCTAGATCTGAGTGAATGAAATATTCTCATTGAATACTTTGTTCTGTACAAAGTTGAAAGTGCACAACAGCATGTGAAATTGATTGTCAATCAGTGTTGCTTCCTAAGTGGACAATTGATTTCACAGAAGTTTGATTTATTTGGAGTTATATTGTGTTGTTTAAATGTTCTCTTTATTTTTTGAGCAGTGTGTGTGTGTGTGTGTGTGTGTGTGTGTGTGTGTGTATATATATATATATATGTAGATTGTTCTGAGTTCGGGTTTTGCCCTGTGTAATGTTTTGCATGTCTATGCGACGTTTCGGTGAAATCACATTCACCATCTTCAGGCTGGAGTTCCAATCTTTGTGTTGTTGTAAATGGAATATTAGCAATTAGTTTGCTAATATTCCTAATATTAGCAATTAGTTTGCTAATATTCCATTTACAACAACACAAAGATTGGAACTCCAGCCTGAAGATGGTGAATGTGATTCCACCGAAACGTCGCATAGACATGCAAAACATTACACAGGGCAAAACCCGAACTCAGAACAATCTACATACATATACCCGTGAAAATTTACGAAAACAAATATATATATATATATATATATATATATATATATATATATATATATGTCACATGTTTAAGCTGAATTTGAAAATTAAGGGAGACTAGGATAGATCTAGGATATATATATATATATATATATATATATATATATATATATATATATATATGTCACATGTTTAAGCTGAATTTGAAAATTAAGGGAGACTAGGATAGATCTAGGATAGATATATATATATATATATATATATATATATATATATATATATATATATATATATAACTATATATATATATATATATATATATATATGTCACATGTTTAAGCTGAATTTGAAAATTAAGGGAGACTAGGATAGATCTATTTCGGCCTTATTTTGGCCTCATCAGCTAGCCATACCCACTGGGACTTGAACCTGCAACCTTTGCCTTGTAAGGCAGAGAATTATCCTCTAGGCTACAGTATCCAATCCCTTCAGCTCTGTACCAGGGAAGGGTTACATTTTGTGTCGAATCACCCTGGTATATTGAAGGAACATCACAGCTCCTGTTTTGCCTCTCGGCCCAACCCAGGGCCATTTCCAAGGCAGTTAATTTTATTGATAGCCGACAATTCTATCTGTATGTGTCACATGTTTAAGCTGAATTTGAAAATTAAGGGAGACTAGGATAGATCTATTTCGGCCTTATTTTGGCCTCATCAGCTAGCCATACCCACTGGGACTTGAACCTGCAACCTTTGCCTTGTAAGGCAGAGAATTATCCTCTAGGCTACAGTATCCAATCCCTTCAGCTCTGTACCAGGGAAGGGTTACATTTTGTGTCGAATCACCCTGGTATATTGAAGGAACATCACAGCTCCTGTTTTGCCTCTCTATATATATCTATATCTATATCTATATCTATATCTATATCTATCTATCTATCTATCTATCTATCTATCTATCTATCTATCTATCTATCTATCTATCTATATATATATATATATATATATATATATATATATATATATATATAACAATTTCTTAGGGTAGTACAAAAGAACTTCAATATGGTGTTAACAGAGGGATTAACAGAGTTGGAAGGGATCTTGAGGTCATCTAGTCCAGCCCCCTGCTCAAGCAGGAGTCCTTACATCTGTCTCTAACTAGGATCAAACTCACAAGCCCCTGATTGTGAGGCAAGAACTCCACCTCTAGGCCACAGCAGCAAGAATGTGTGATTAGATATGGACATTAACAATGAATGAATAATAGAAGCTGAAAGTAACATGCATTGTGCTCCTAAGATTGCCATTAAAACAAAGCCAACATCCAGGGCCATAGGCTTTATCATTCATACACAAGCAGAATTTGAGACCACTGAGATCTCTCATGCTAGGCTTAATAAGAATATCTTGATAAGCTGTAACTGACATGTTTTGAGATTTTGAGGCTCAAGATGTGGAGACTCAGAGGGAAGGTGCCTGCGAGACCTAGTCTTGCTGTCACTCATTGGCTCATACTTTTGACTGTGGATTTAATTCTCACTAGTCCTCAAAAGGAAAAGGGCAAGTCAGTAGGCTGCTATTCACCGTTAAAACATGTTTGAGCTCTAAGTTTACATTCAGAAATGTCAAGGAAGAGTGGCTACAAAAGCAGAAAACTTCAGTTGGCCATGGGAATATGTACATACATTGGCAGACCCTTTATAATTCCATATCCTGATTTGTAATTTCAGTCTGGTTGGGCTTGCCATAGAGATGGAATGAACCAGTAGCCTTTCCTGACTGTTCATACACATTACAACTTCCATCCACAATACAATCCCCAACTGCTAAGACAGATTGTATTCTCTGTTGCTGGGCAATATCTCTTTTTCAAGTATTTAGTTAGGTTGGGCTGATGCAAATCATCTTCATCATCTTCTTCATCATTGTCTTGTCAAATCTCCGATTGTTCCAAAAAAACCTTACTCGGTGACTTTCGCAGTTGTTTTATAATTGGATCACATAGTACTATGGTTAAGAAAATTAACTCATTTGCTAAGAGCTTTGCTAATTTCTTAGCTACATATCAATCATCAGGAATGAAAACAGGGTGGTAAGAGCTTTCTTTAACACAGGATGCAATCATGCCTGCCTAGACTGCAGTTAGCTTAATCTGATTTCATTTCAATCAAATTTAGATTTGACTCCATTCTTAAAACCCGACTATCACAGATCTGCTTTTCCAACATGTTCAAGATCCAGAGATGGTTAAAGTACATTATCCGCCAGTTCATTGCCAGGCTGGAGATTTTACCAACCACAACAGTACTGGTGGGAAGTCTCTCTACGGGAAGAAGTTTGATTATGAAAACTTTATCCTGAAGCACATGACACCAGGTTTGCTAGCCATGGCCAATTCTGGTTCCAACACCAATGGCTCCCAGTTTTTTATCACTTGCAACAAGATCGACTGGCTGGATGGAGAGATTATTTTATAGAACTTGATGGTAGCCAATTCTATGCATTCATCCCCACATTCTAGAACAGGAATAGACAGAATAGAATAGAACTTAGGAATGGATGTGATGCAGCAGACTAAGACTCAAGGCAGCAAAGACGGAAAACCAAAGCAAAAAGTTATCTCTAATTCATCTGAATGTGGTCGCAAGCAGATGCTGGATGGGAAAACTGGATAACAGAAGACCAAGCACAGCATTGATTCGCTCTGGATGAAAACTGGGATACTTTGCTAAACATTCAGTCTGAGTCTGTATATTATGTGTTCAGAACTGTAAAACTTAGAAATTTCTTTTGTGCAGAATTTTTATTTCTATGAAATTCATGTATTTTAAAAAAAGAGTACATAGAGGCATTGAACTGATATTTTCCAAGGAGTCTAGATGGGACCGAGGATGTACAGCTTGGGGAGCCTAGAGGTAAATCCCTAAACTTTCTTCTTGCTCAAATTAAGATCTTACTGACTGAATGGCTGTTGCTGTCATGATCTGTTAATAAGGAAGCTAAAACACTACAGAAGAAAAGGATTTAGGGGTAGTGATTTCTGACAGTCTCAAAATGGGTGAACAGTGCAGTCAGGCGGTAGGGAAAGCAAGTAGGATGCTTGGCTGCATAGCTAGAGGTATAACAAGCGGGAAGAGGGAGATTATGATCCCACTATATAGAATGCTGGTGAGACCACATTTGGAATACTGTGTTCAGTTCTGGAGATCTCACCTACAAAAAGATATTGACAAAATTGAATGGGTCCAAAGACGGGCTACAAGAATGGTGGAAGGTCTTAAGCATAAAACGTATCAGGAAAGACTTATTGAACTCAATCTGTATAGTCTGGAGGACAGAAGGAAAAGGGGGGACATGATCGAAACATTTAAATATATTAAAGGGTTAAATAAGGTCCAGGAGGGAAGTGTTTTTAATAGGAAAGTGAACACAAGAACAAGGGGACACAAACTGAAGTTAGTTGGGGGAAAGATCAAAAGCAATATGAGAAAATATTATTTTATTGAAAGAGTAGTAGATCCTTGGAACAAACTTCCAGCAGACGTGGTAGATAAATCCACAGTAACTGAATTTAAACATGCCTGGGATAAACATATATCCATCCTAAGATAAAATACAGAAAATAGTATAAGGGCAGACTAGATGGACCATGAGGTCTTTTTCTCCTGTCAGACTTCTATGTTTCTATGTTTCTAACACTTTTCAGCATGTGTGTAAGAGTTGGTGCTGTGAATTAACAGCAAAAGTTCTAATTGTATATGGAAAAGAAATACTGGTAGATGAGGAAGAGAATCTAGAATCTTGGTGACAACATTTACAACATATTTTTTTTATTGCTACTGGATTTTGTTGTTGTTAGATGTATTTCTCGAAATGCAAATTACTCCTCCTTTTATCATGCTCTTTCATGGGGAATTTTAAGAGCCACCCTATTTGATGCAGACATCAGACTCTATTACAAAATAACAGAATAAAAGATTTGGAAAGGACCTTTGGGGTCCTCCAATCCACCCACCTGCTCAAGAAGGAGACCCTATATCAGCACCATAGTTTTAAAAAATGATTATCCAATCCCTTCTTAAACCATGGTCTTAGAAAATGGCCATACTAACAAAAACTAAATTCCTGAAACTACAAGCCTTTTCTGCCACCTCATATTTCAGCATTCCATTTCCATAAACTTGAATTATTTTTCTCCTGGAGCTTGGGTGAGAAACTCTTGAGGTGCCTTCTCAATGGATGGAATAGAGCCATAAACTATTACTATTAACATATTTCATAAATATGGTTTCATGCAATAAAAATCAATGTGAAAGCAGAGAACATTGAATTTGCTCATATATCAAGGGAGGAGGGAAGCTCTGAAAATTGCAACAGTTAAATACTTAACCACTTCATGCCATTATAAAAACTTCTACAATTCTAGCAGGTGCATCTGTGCTGCATTGGACTATGAAATAAAGCTGAACCCCCAAAAGCACAATCGCATCCTACTTGTTTCTCAACACTAGAGACAGAGGAACTGGTGTTCCCACACTGTGACCCCAATCTTGCTTTTTAAATTACATGAAGCAATTAATTGTAAGGACTTTAACTAAAGTTAGTAGCTGCAAAGAGATCCTCAAACTTGGCAACTTTAACACTTGCAGACTTCAATTCCTGTAGAATTCTGGGGGTTGAAGGCCACAAGTTTTAAGTTGCCAAGTTTGAAGATCTCTGGTTTAAGCCTTTATCTCATGTCCATCTAAACCAGATTTCCTATCAGAGAGGCTATTTGTAGTGGGATAAATCAGCTGTTTTCAGCGATTCTTGTCAGGAGGACTCAGAGACTCAGTTCTATTCAGGACTTGAACCAGTGGGAATAGGGTAGAATTAGAGAAACAAGCACAGCGGAAGGAAGGATGCATAAGAGAATCCCCCCTCCTGTTTTTTCTTTGGATGGCTGAAAACTAGGGGGAAATTGTATACTGTATGTCAGTGATTTTCAACCTTTTTTGAGCCGCGGCACATTTTTTACATTTACAAAACCATGGGGCACATTGAGGGGGGGGGGGAGGCTAAAAAAAGCTTGGACAAAAAAATTCTCTCTTCCTTTCGCTGTATTTCTCTCTCTCCCTCTTTCTCTCCCTCTTTTTTCTCTCCATCCCTCTTTCTTTCTTCCTTCTTTCCTCTTTTTTCCTCTTTCTCTCTCCCTCACTACCTCCGTCTTTCTCCCATCTTCCCTCCCTCTCTTTCTCTCTCTTGCTTTCTTTCTCTCTTGCTTGCTTTCTCTCTCTTTTTCTTGCTTTCTCTCTTCTTTTCTTTCTCTCTTGCTTGCTTTCTCTTTTTCTTTCTCTCTCTCTTGTTTTCTTTCTCTCTGAGCTTCGCGGCACACCTGACCATGTCTCGCGGCATACTAGTGTGCCACGGCACACTGGTTGAAAAACACTGCTGTATGTTTTATTCTCTCTCTTTCAGAGATAAAACTTTTAAAGCCCTTTTAAAAAATAATAATGCTTAAAATCAAAACGTAACAATGTAGAAGGTAGTATTTTGAAGTCATCAACATACGACCACAATTGAGCTCAATATTCCTGTTACTAAGTGAAATATTTATTAAGTGAATTTTGTCCCATTTTATGGGGTTTTTTTTGCCACAGTTCAGTGAATCACTTCAGTTATTAAGTGAAGTAACACCACTGTTAAGTGAATCTGGCTTCCCCATTGACTTTGCTTGTCAGAAGGTCACAAAAGGTGATCACATGACCCCAGGATACTGTAACCATCATAAATATGAGCCTATTGCCAAGTATCTAAATTTTGATCACATGGCCATGGGGAACAATATCTGAAGCCAAATGTTGTGGAGGTAGGACATACTGGTAGATTGGTAGATGGAGATTTGAGATGGAGCGCAAGGCCTACCCTGAGCTGGGAGACACGGGAAGTACAACCCGACTAAGACACTTCGCCGTTTCCTTCCACTATCACCATAGAGGAGAGAGAGAGAGAGGAAGGAAGGAAGAAAGAAAATTGGATCGATAAACAATCTGCAATAATATTTGTCAATATGCACAAAGCCTTTGAAAGCCTGTATTGGCCATTCTCACAGTACAATTAGAAACAATGCAATTTGGTAATAAATTCATAGGACTGATTCGATCTATTTACTCCAACCAAACAGCAAGAATACTAATAAATAACGACATGACTGCAAAAATAAAAATTAACAAGGGAGTACAGCAAGGCTGCCCATTGGCACCTCTAATTTTTATTTTAGCCCTGGAAACCTTATTAAAGAAAGTAAAAAATATGAAAGAAATCAGGGGCTTAAAAATTAAAATAGAGGAATACAAAACTCAGGCCTTTGCGGACAATATGGCTTACATACTAGAGGGCCCATTGGAAACTGGTCCAGTTTTAATACAGGGAATTTAAAATTTTGGCAATATAGCAGGTATAAAAATAAATAAAGAAAAGACTAAAATCATAGCAATGAATATGACTCACAAACAAAAAACTAAATTAGAAGTACAGTACAGTGATCCCTCGATTATCGCGAGGGTTACGTTCCAAGACCTCTCGCGATAATCGATTTTTCGCGATATAGTGGTGCGGAAGTAAAAACACCATTTGCGCATGCGCGCCCTTTTTTCAATGGCCGCGCATGCGCAGATGGTGGAGCCGGTGGCTGGGGAGGTGGATTCGCCGTCCCCACCAGCCCTTCCCGCTCTGGGTCAGAGCCGCGGAAACCTTCGGCTCGCCGAGGCTGCGTCTGACCCCTTCGTTTGTATTGCAGCGAAGGAGGCGAAGCAAGGCTCCAAGCTCGCCTGCCGCCGCCGCCGCTACGCCTCTGCCGCCTCAGCCACCCCCTCTGCTCTGCAGGGACCTCGCATGCCATGATCTCCCTCTCTCGCCCTCCCCGCGCTTCTCCTCGGTGGCGGCCAAGCGGCAGGCTTAATGGGAGACCAAAGGCGAAAAAAGAAAAGGAAAAAAAATCCCCAAAAGAGGCAAGCACAAAGCGGGGGCACAAGGGGAGCTGCCCGGCAGAGGTTGCTTTTTTTCTTCTCGTGGGCAAGTGGAGGGGGGGAGAGAGAAGGAAAGAGAGAGAAGGAAAGAAAGAGATGAGAGAGGGAGGAAGAGAGTGTGAGAGAGGAAGAAAGAGAGAGAGAAATGATAGAAAAAAGGGGAGAAAAAAAGAGAAATGAGAAAATGATTGAAGCAGAGAATGACAGGAAAGAAAGAGAAAGAGACAGAGAAGTGACTCTTGGTGATGACGTATGACGTCATCGGGTGGGAAAAACCGTGGTATAGCAAAAAAACCGTGGAGTATTTTTTAATTAATATTTTCTGAAAAATCGTGGTGTAGCGTTTCGCGAAGATCGAGATCGCGAAAATCGAGGGATCACTGTATTGAATATACAACTCTCCTTGATGGGTAAAATAGCAGCCATTAAAAGTAACATCTTGCCAAGAGTACTATATCTTTTCCAAGTAGCTCCAATAAAACTTAATAAAACATTCTTTACAAAACTTAATCAAAAATTCCGTAAATTCATCTGGTCAAAGAAAAAAGCGAGGATTAAACTTAAACTATTACAGGACTGTAGGAAGTGGGGGGGGGGGGTGTTGGTTTGCCAAACCAGGATCTCTATTATAAATCAGCAATACTAAATTGGATAAAAGAATGGATCCATCTTAAAAACATCAGACTACTAACGCTAGAAGGTTTCGATCTCCAAGCAGACTGGCATGCATTTTGGGGAGGTGAAAAACAAAACACACACATACTTCAGACAACATTATATTAGAAACAGCTTAATCCATACCTGGTTACAAATAAAAAAATCCAACTACTACTCAACACCAAAATGGCTGGATCCCCCAAAAATAGTAATGTATGAGCAAATTTTAGATCAACAAGAAAACCTGGTATCTAGACAAACCTTAGGGGGAAAAGGAATAAACCTGGATTGGTGGACCTATTTACAAATTTGATCCAAATTTAAAGAAGACAAAACTAAATACGGTTTCCAAAACAACACTCCTTTAGATAAGATTCTCTTAGGCCGTGATAAAAAAACAATTTCCAGAATACACAGTTTTCTACTTGCTCATGATATGGCTGACGAAGAAGTGAAAGGAACAATGATATCTTGGTTCCAAAATTTTGGATATTCCATAAATTTAGTAGAATGGGGAAAAATTTGGAACACAAACTACAAACTAACTTTAGCAATATCCTACAAGGAAAATCTATATAAAATGTTCTACCACTGGCACCTCCCACCGGCACTACTTAATAAAATGTACCCAAAAATTTTGTCGATTTGTTGCAAGTGCAAAAGGGAAACAGGAATCTACTACCATCTATGGTGGGTCTGCCCGGTTGCTAAAAAATTCTGGTGTAAAATTAAAAGCTATTTAGAGCAAATTGTGGCACAGACAATCCCCCTAAAACCTGAACTTTTCCTCCTTGACATTGTAAGACAGAAATTCAAAAATGAAGATAAATACCTAATCCTTCAACGGCGGCAAGATTATTACATGCACAAAATTGGAAAACAGAAACAGCCCCCAAAACTTTAAGCTTTATAAACAAGGTTCTTGAATGCGCCAAAATGATTAAAATGACCTTAGAGCTACAGGAAAAGGACAAATCCGAATTCTACAAAATATGGGAAATCTCTGGTATAAATGGCTTAAACAGGGAAATACTAGATACTAGACACTCCTTCCTCTCATATCCAAATGCAACGACAAATATAGAAATACTGCACCACAAATCAATAGAACCTCCCCCAAAAAGAACTTGTACCCCCTCCAAAAATACCTAAGATGAATACAAAAACAAACAAAGCAGATAAGAGCAGCTGTGGAAGCCCCACAGCCAGACCTCTTCCAGTCAGTCCACAAGTTTTTACTTAGCTGTGAAATTTTCCCAAGAGTCTGTGAAAAGCCAGGAACAAAATGCAAACACGACGTCTCCTTCTCCAAATGGACAATCTCCCACATGCACTTTCTGCAATGCTGGTGATTTATCAGCAACCCCATTAGTCTAATTGCCTCAGCCACAGGTGTTCTCCCGTATCTCCGATGATACCTGTGCAGTTGGTCCCTTCTAGCCATGAGCCTGCACATTCTGGCATCTATCTACTGATCCAAGTCCGATGACCCACTAACGGGGTCATTGACTAATGGGCTGGCTGCATCCAGCTCTCTATCTGATTCTTCTTCTCCCCCAGCGTCTGACCTTGGCAAGGAATCCTCACTGTCCAAAGCTGCTGGCATTAAGACAAGTATCTGAGGACTCTCCTAAGCCAACATCCAAATTCCCCGTTGCAGGAGCTGGCCCAGAGCCAACCACAACAGAAGGATGGAAGGCTGAGTCAACCTTGAGCCTGGTGAGATTTGATCTGCCAAACAACTGGCAACTGGTGATCAGCAGAAGTAGCCTGCAGTACTGCACTCTAACCACTGTGCCGCCGTGGCTCAGTGGTTCATAACTGACACAAAGTGGTTAATAACTGGCACAAAGCCAGTAAACTGCATTCATTGCCCAAAACAGCTTCTAACGCAACTGCCTGTTGCTTGCCCCTATTTTATTTCCTTGATGCTCAACTGCTCTCAATGGATGTTCTAGCACCTGCTTTCATTGTACATTTAATAGCTATTGATCCCCTCTCCCATCAGATCAATAGCTTAGTGCAGCTGCCATGGCCACAGTTTCCTTTCTCTGTCTCTATCCTTTCCAGCACTCGCTTTCTCCTGCAGGGCTTGGAGGAAAAGCAATGGTTGGCTGAGCTGAAGCTATTTCCGTGCAGCTGCACGGAAGCTTAGGAGAACGGTGGGATTTACTGGCCTCAATCATTTTGTTTGTTCTTTATGCATCCTCCAGCCTAAAAGGGTCTGAGTTGGAGCCATGTAGTTCTGGAGGCTGCAGATAGATGGCAGTGCAGCGCTATTTTCCTTCAACAGGGATTATTGTAAAACCAACCAAGAAGAAATAGTTAACTTGGATTGCTGAGTTTACTTATTTATATTAGAGAAGCTTTATAATAGGAAACTTCCCTCAGGATCCAGAGCAAATGCTTAAGCTTATTTGGTTGCTAAAGCTAAAGCTGCCATACCACAGCAAGCACTGAAAAATTTCCTTTCCAGTCCCAGATAGGAAAGGGGACAACAAAGCTGCTGTGATTAGTAAGTAGTTGGAATGCTGTGTAAGTTCAGGCAATTCTGATAAAAACATCTGGGTGGAAATGGAAACATCAGAATGACTCAAATCAAATTTCAGCCAGGTTGATTTAGATACCTATAATGAGGCGTGGTGGCGCAGTGGTTAGAGTGCAGTACTGTACTGCAGGCTAATTCTGCTGACTGCCAGTTGCCAGCAGTTTGATTCTCACCAGCTCAAGGTTGACTCAGTCTTCCATTCTGGACCCAGATTGTTGGGGGCAATATGCTGACTTTGTAAACTGCTTACAGAGGGCTGTAAAGCACTAAGAAACAGTATATAAGTCTAGAGTGACCCTAGTTCAATAGAAAATTATAGACCAACTTTTTTGTGCTATGCTACATGCAAAGTTATGGAATGAATTATAAACCAATCCATTGTTCACCACTTAGAGACAAATAATTTACTATTCAACAAGCAGTTGGGTTTTTGGAAAAACTTGTCTTGTAATTTACAACTTTTGTACTGCAAAAACATCTGGGCTACATGTCTTGATCAAGGTAAAGCTGTTGATGCAATTTACATAGATTTTTGTAAGGCCTTTGATACAGTAGTACAAGATAAACTGCTGTTGAAATTAAATTCTTGTGGCATTTCTGGACCTTTGCACATGTGGATTGCTGCTTTCCTGTCTGCAGAAGGTCAAAATAGGGTGCTCTCTCTCTCTAACCCTGTATCAGTTAACAGTGGTATTCCACAAAGCAGAGTTTTAGGTCCCACTCTCTCTCTCTCTCTTTTTGGTCTATATCGATGATATTATACGATCAACTTAAAAGCAACTGCATTCTTTTTGCTGATGATGTAAAATTATTCAATTCTATAGATAATTCTATTGTTTGGCAAAGTGATCTCGACTATGTGGTCATTTATTTGGCAACTGCAAATTTTGATTAATAAATGATCTGTCTTACATATTAGTAAACATAATCAGAATGTCAAGTATAAGCCAGATGGCATTGATTTAGTAGATGACCCTCACTTTGTTAAGGACCTGGGTATGCTTATCTCTGACGATTTATGCTCCAATGCTCACTGTAACAGCATTTCTAAAAAAGCATTAAAAGTTCTAAACTTAATTTTGTGAAGCTTTTTTTTCCTGGAAATATTGAATTGCTAATTAGAGCTTATAAAAGCTATGCTAGACCAATTTTATGTTTGGAATTCCCATCATATATTTGACATCAGTACAATCGATGGGTTCAGAAGACAAGAAAAGTCTTGCACTCTACTGTACACAATAGAATTCCTTATGCTACCAGGCTCAAAATTCTCAGAGTGCTGAAATCTAAAAAAAATCCCTACTGGTTCTGTGGGTGTGGCTTATTTTATGGGTGTGGCTTGGAGGTCAGGTGGGCATGGCTTAGTTTTCAGGTGACTTGGGCGTGCTTGGTCATGTGACTGGGTGGGTGTACTTGATCAGATGACCAGGTGGGCGTGGCCAACTAATGCTGTGGTAAAATGCTGTGAAACTCATTTAACAACGCTCTTGCTTAACAACCAAAATTTTGGGCTCAATTGTGGTCATAAGTTTTCTTTCTTTCTTTCTTTCTTTCTTTCTTCCTCTCTCTCTCTCTAACTCTCACTCTCCCCCTTCCTCTTTCTTGTTTTCTTTTTCTTTCTTTCTCTTTTTTTCTTTTTTTCTTTCTTTCTTTCTTTTCTCTCTCTCTCTCTCTCTCTCTCTCTCTCTCTCTCATTTCCTCTTTTTTCTTCTTCCTGTTCCTCTTTCTCTGTTGCTGTCTTTCTCTCTCACACACACACACACACACACACACACACCTGGTATGGACACAATCATCCCAATAATATGTGCGCAAACATCTGCTTTAAACGCAACGTAAATTATTCTAAACCTGACTGTAAAAAAATATGATTTCTGTAATAGAGTTATCCTAGTCTGAAATGCACTGATTCAGTTGTCTCAGCTACAAATTTTCACAGTTTCAGTCACAAATGGACTTCCGTGGACCTTACTTTGTATTTAAGTGATCAGTATGGGGGGGACGGACATGCATAAGTCCCTGTCATTGCATTTTTATTCTCTTATTCTTGTTCTCGTTTTTGTTTGACAAATTCCAGTAAATAAATAAAATAAAGAAATAAGTCTCTTTCTTTCCTGCACACTTGAGAAAGTTGTGTCAAGAAGATGGAACTACCTTTTCTTCTGAAGAAGAAGGAATTGAGAAGGTGGTTCCGGGTCAGGCCTGGATGTGAGGACAGCAAAGGCATCCCTTATGAGCTTGCACTACATTAAGCCAAAATAAGATTGGAATTTTTTTTAAGGAAAATGAGAAGGTGGGATTGTTCCTATGAGCAGATCTACCATATCAAGCCAGTTGTTGGAGGGCAACAAACAGAGACTTGAGTATCCTGGAGGTAGCCCTATTGTCAGTCCCAGACATCAGGAACATTCTGCTACAATCAGGTGTAAACCATGTGGATTGTCTGCAAAAGACCTGGCATTTGATCTGCAGCATCTCCAAACAGGACTTGGAAAATCCCTGCCTGACATCCTGGAATGCTATTACTAATATGAGTAGATAACACTGGGCTAGAAGAGGCAGTTTGTTCTGCTGTGAGTTTCCTTTCACACATTCTTATGCGATTCTTGTTTTTCCTTAAATCGGGAGCCAAAAAAGTCCCCAAAAAACTCCCTTTTGTTTTCCTCTGACCGCCTTATGGTAGCAATCAGTTTTAGATTTTGCAACTGGGAGCGAAGAAATGTTTGATAATGTCCTTTTAACAAGCCCCGCAGTTGCCAGGATTAAGCAGGCTGGCTGACATCACTGAGCAGTCCTGAAGCAGAAGGGCACACAGATCCTTGTTTGGCTGTCACAATTGGGACAATCTGCAACTTGGACATTAAGCAAATTGGGTGCTAAGTAAAACTGCAGCGGTGCTTATGATCCAACTTCAGCTTTCTTTCGCTTTGCAGATCTGTGAAAGTTGTTAATGCAAGGATTCATTGCAAAGTTATTTTTTTTCCCCATCACTTGTTAACTGCAAAAGTCCGGCCACCAATAGGTTCAATATTCAATCATTGTGATTTTGATGGTGGGGGGATGTAATAAAAGTACCATATACCGGATGATGGTACAGTAATACCTCATCTTACGAACTTAATTGGTTCCTGGAGGAGGTTCGTAAGGTGAAAAGTTCGTAAGATGAAACATTGTTTCCCATAGGAAACAATGTAAAATGAATTACAATGCGTGCAAGGGAAAAAAACGCAAAAAAACGCCGCCGCCAGGCTGTCACCTTTTGAAACAGCTGGGTGCTTCTCAGCGTTCTCCCAATGCCAAACCTGGAAGTTCGGCAAAAGTTCGGGTTCGGGTGGCCGCCGAGAGGCCCCGCTGCCCGGCTGTCACCTTTTGAAACAGCCGGGGGGCTTCTCGGCATCCTCCCGAACCCCAAACCTGAACTTTTGCTGAACTTCCGGGTTCGGCGTTCGGGTGGTGGGTTCGTAAGACGGAAAAAGTTCGGAAGAAGTGGCAAAAAATTTCTGAACCCTGGGTTCGTATCTTGGATTGTTCGTATGGTGAGGGGTTCATATCATGAGGTACCACTGTATATTTATGGATTCCTCTAATCCAATGGTTCTCAACCTTTCTAATACCGTGACCCCTTAGTACAATTCCTCATGTTGTGGTGACCCCCAACCATAAGTCTAGTGCCAATTCTCCCAACAGAGCTTTAATCTGATTGGCAGGAAGGTCAGAGGGACACCCCCACTGTAAACTCCTGATTGGTCAGATTGTAAAAATATGTTCCAAGGCATCAGAATAGAAGCTTTAGTTCCTAACACCATGGGAAATTTGTCTTTTCCCATGGTCTTAGGCTACCCCTGTGAAATGGTCATTCAACCCCTAAAGGGGTCCTTACCCACAGGTTGAGAATACGGTCTAATCGTATACAGGTAGCTCTTGACTTACAACCACAATTGAGCCCAAACTTTCTGTTGCTAAATAAGACAGTTGTTAAGTGTCTTTTGCCCCATTTTTGTTAAGTGAATCATTGCAGTTGTTAAGTTAGTAACACAATTATTAAGTGAATCTGATTTCCCCATTGACTATGCCTTGTCAAAAAATTGCAAAAGGTCTCTGTTTAAAAAAATCAATGATGCTCTTCGGCAATTTACTCTCCATGTATGAAGGGGGTTCAATGTCCCATCCTTCAAGGTAGTGAATTAGTTCTTATGAGTTATTTGAAATGATCTGAGTTTAAGAACCTTGATTTAGAATAGGCTGGGGTGTCAAACTTGTGCCCCTCGGGCCAGATGATTTAGACTGCTGGCCATGCCCACCCTCTGTTTAGCGAAGGGGGGAAAAGTTGTGATATGTCACATGACGACAATGTGTCATCACAAATTTGACACCCCTGTTTTAGAGCATTCAAAAAAGTGGAACTAGCAGCTGATACCCAGTATAGTTCCATTCTACTATTTTAGTCCCTCACCCACTTTCTTCTTTCCTCTCCCTTTATCATTGGATACTAGTTGGACCTTCTCTCAGAATAACAGGGTTGGGAGGGACCTTTGAGGTCTTCTAGTCCAACCCCCTACTCAAGCAGGAGATCCTATACCAGGGGTTGGCAAAGTTGGCTCTTCTATGACATGTGAACTTCAACTCCCAGAATTCATGAGCTAGCATGATTGGGCTCAGGAATTCTGGGAGTTGAAGTCCATACGTCATAGAAGAGCCAACTTTGCCTACCCCTGTCCTATACCATTCCAGACAAGTGGCTGTCCAATCTCTTCTTAAAAGCCTCCAGTGATGGAGCATCTACACCATCTGGAGGCAAGTTGTTCCACTGATTAATTGTTCCCACTGTCAGCAAATCTCTCCTTCATTCTAGGTTGCTTCTCTCCTTGGTTTGTTTCCAACCATTGCTTCTTGTCCTACCTACTGGTGCTTTGGAAAATAGATTGACCCACCTCTTCTTTCCGGCAGCACCTCAAATGTGGGAAGATTGCTATTAAGTCACCCCTAGTCCCTCAATCCCAATAGTAGACTCAGAGGAGGAAGTTGGGAGACTTGCAAAAGGATTGGAAAAATTGGTGCTGACTGGAGGACTAACAGGAAGAACAGATGGATTTTGGTCTTTATTCTCAGCAATAACTTTGCTTCAACATCACCCGCCCCCAGCAGCATCTAGCTACCAATTACTGCTAAAAATTACTTAAGGACAGAATTATGGTTCCGTAAAAAGGGCAGGCATGTTTTTCTTTTGAATCATGGATGCTAGCCCTCGCCAGCACTTTGATTAGGAGTGGGGGAAGAGATGACACAGCAGTTTTCTGCCTATCCAGGGAGAATTCCCACAATTACTTCACTTGCTGGCAAGCCCCAAAACATGTGTAGGTGGTTGAAGTCACCCACAGTAAAGCATCTGGCTTGGACTCGTGGGAAGACCCCAAACTCCTCAGCTTCGGGGTTAAGCAGGTCATCCTCAGGGGAATTGACTTACCATAACTAAGACTGTGGGCTGAGGTTGCTCATCTGTCCTCTCTTTAAAAAGCCAGCTCTGATTTCAAAACAATCTCCCTCTTCGCAGAATGTCTCTTTTTTTCCCCCTGCTGAAGCTGTGAACTGGAACAGAGAATAAAAATAATGGAGGACTACTGTAAGATAGGATATAGATATTCTTACTGTTTTTTTCAGTAGGGTATGATGGAGTATTTAGTTTTGATTTTATTCTCCCTGTTTCTTATTTTCTTTCTTATTTTTCCCCCCTGCTATCTTCTAATCTTCTTTAATCTCTATTTTTATTTTATTTTATTTATTCATGAAAGGGAATTATTTTTAATTAGGTTCTTTTTTAATTTGTCTTATTAATCTGGCGATATTTGGGATATACGATATGGTGGGTTCTCCCTTTTTTGCCCTCTTTATATCTATTTTAACTATTTTTTTAGCAATGGTTGGTTTTAATACTGTGTTGGAGGTAAATGGAAATTTTTGCTCCTTTTCTTTTCCCTTAATGTCCTTTTTCTTTTTCTCTTTTATTCTAAAGGGCATTTATTATGGAAGAGGGTTTAAAGCATAGATGAAAATTGATATGGAGGAGATTTTGAGAAAATTGAAACATTATGATCTAATTAATTTGATGTGATTAAGAATAGTAACAGCCTAAAATGTATAGTGGCTAACAGGTTTTTTTTTACATTTCTTATCATATAAGGAATTGGAATAATTTTTTTTGGTTCAGGTGTCAAATGCTAAGGAGGTGGCATTGATTAATTTATGTATACCGAAACTGCAAAAATGATATATTGTAAATTAATTTAAAATTAATGGTATCTTTTTTTCTCTACACGTGAAAATTAATGGTATCTTTTTTTCTATACACGTGATTGGAGAAGAAAAATAAAGAAAACTTTTACCCCAAAGAAAAAAAAAGATAGGATATAGAGGGGGAAACTGATGTACTCTTCATCTATCATCTATCATTTATCTAAAATTCTTGGCAAACAGCAGAATGTTATTCCAAATTGTAGGACACGGGATAATGATCTTAAATTACAGGGAGGCAGTCTGGTTAAATACCAGGGAAAATATCTTTACAGTAAAATCTGTTTGGCACGGGAAATAATTACTCCAAAACATTAATAATGTGCCTGAGCAAAGGTTAGACAGCTATCTCTCAAGGAAGTTTAATTTAGATTTCTGCACTGAACAAGATATCTTATAACCCCTTCCCACCTCCAAGGTTAAGTTCGCAAAACACATTAAATATCGGCTAACAGAAGATGCCTGCTGTGTTCACAATCATGCTATCCAGGGGCGGATTCCAATTCCCGCTGCTACCGGTGCGCTGTGTATGCAGCTTTGCTTCTTCTGTGTGCGTGCACATATCCAAGCATGTTTTTGCTTCTGCGCATGTGCAGGAAGCAGAATCTCGCGAGGGGACAAGCGCACAGGATTTTGGCATTTTTTTTGCTTCTGCGCATGCACAGAAGCAAAAAATTGACAAACTGTCTCATGCTCGCGTCCCCTCACAAGATTTTGCTTCCTGTGCATGCGCTGAAACAAAACCATGCTGGGACACACACGCGTGCGTGCAGAAGAAATGAAGCTGCACGCGCAGCTGAATTTTTGCTACCGGTGAGGCGTTCTTTACCATTCTGATAGCAACCCAATACTGATGCTAGTCCAAATAAATCAACCATATTGTGGCTTCAGAAGTTGCTCTAAATCCGTGATAGTGAACCTATGGCATGCGTGCAAGCTGGCCGACTGATATTTAGAAACATAGAAACATAGAAGACTGACGGCAGAAAAAGACCTCATGATCCATCTAGTCTGCCCTTATACTATTTTTTGTATTTTATCTTAGGATGGATTCAGTTACTCTGGATTTACCAACCACGTCTGCTGGAAGTTTGTTCCAAGGATCTATTACTCTTTCAGTAAAATAATATTTTCTCATGTTGCTTTTGATCTTTGCTTTAGCCTTCCGGAGGTCAGGGGAAGGCCGTTTTCACCCTCCCCAGGCTTCAGGAAAGTTTGGATGGCAAAAAACTGACCCAAAAGGCCTACTGGAAGTTTGGAAATGACCCAATGGGCCAGCGATGGGCTACGAGCCGGAATTCTAAATTGCGCTCACCGCCACAGCTCATAAGTTCTTGCGGGACCAGCGCGATTTTGCTGCTGCACCTATGAAGGTAGCAAAATTGCGCCTGTGTTTCAGCGAGGTTTTACCTGCGGCTCCATGCGCAATTTTGCTACCTTCACAGGTGCAGCAGCAAAATCGCACTGATCCCACAAGAACTTATGAGCCACGGCAGCAAGCGCAATTTAGTGTTCCGGCTCGTAGCCCACCACTGCAATGGGCCTGCCGGAAGGTTGAAAATGACCCAACAGGCCTACCGGAAGTTTGGAAATGACCCAACAGGCCTACCGGAAGTTTGGAAATGATCTAGTGGGCCTACCGGAAGTCTGGAGGTTTCAGTGATGCCTGCACACATGTTCAGGGGGCAGCAATGGGGAGGTTTGTGTGCACATGCACAGGGATTGCATTATGGATGAAGGCACCCATGTGTGTGCTATCAGGCAAGTGCGTGCACTCTATCACACACACGGGCACCCTTTTGTCACCTATGGCAAAAAAGATTTGCCATCACTGCCCTATAACATGGTCTAACAATAAGTAGATTCCTGCAACATGCTAAATGCAAAATATCCAAATCCTTTTTAGTGTAGTGTTTTGTTTTGAATACATCTACCCATTCCAAATGTATTTTCCAAGGGTGGATCATCTTGTAGCCAAAACGGCACTATTCATCTGTAACAGACACTCAGCAGGCTTCTGAAAATGTCAGGGTTTATAGAAACGCAAAGACTTACTGAGAAGAAGGAAAATATGTTTAGCTGTTCTAAAGGGAGTGGATCCATAATTGGCTTCCTTTTAACTATAGGGGATGACTAATAAGCATCAAGCCATGTTTTTTGAAAATTATAATCTTAAAGCAATAGTAGTTAAGGCATCAGGCTAGAAATCAGGAGATCTTGTTTTGGTTTAGGCACAAAGCCAGCTGAGTGACCTTGGCCCACTCTTTCTTTCTCAGCCCTAGGAAGCAAACCATCTCTGAAAAACTTTGCCAAGAAAATTGCAGAGATTGATCCAGGAAATAGTGACTTGAAGGCAGCAAATAAAAGACCCACCCATCGGCAATTTTAAAGCATGATCTTGGATTGGGTTGCTATTAGGCTGAAAAGGAATCTCCTAGCTTGGATTTGTCATAAAATAACTTGGACGGTAGAATTCATTAATTCATTGTACTTCTGCATTAATGGGATGGGATGGAGTAGACTACACAGCTCCTTCCAGATCTGATTCTACAGCAGCCTTGCCAAACCTGGAGCTCTCCAGAAATGTTGAGACTTATCTGGAAAAGTTACATATTGCTGTCCCATTCATGAGTTTTGCCAAGGGTAGTCTACACACTGGAGATATTTTTTATTCTGTACATACACACACACACACACATTTATACTCTGTGTGTGTGTGTGTGTGTGTGTGTGTGTGTGTGTGTGTATATATATATATATATATATATATATATATATATATATATATATTTGTTTTCGTAAATTTTCACGGGTATATGTATGTAGATTGTTCTGAGTTCGGGTTTTGCCCTGTGTAATATTAATTTAGTATTAATTTCTAATGGATTCGAAGAGAAAACAATCACAAACCTAATCAAAAAAGAGACACCCCCCAAAAAACAAGATCAAGAACAGGACAATGGTACCACCATCCTCCCTTACATCAAGGGCACCACAGACAAAATTAGTAAAATTCTGCACAAACATAACATCAAAACTTCATTTTGCACCAACCAAAAAATATCTAATATCCTAAGGAGCCCCAAAGATAAAATCCAATTGGAATACCAAGGAATCTATGAAATCCCTTGCAAAACATGTGCAGCCACATACATTGGACAAACCAACCGAAGAGTGAGCCAACGCATTGCAGAACATGTGAATGCAGTTAAAAAAGAAGAAAAGACTTCCTCCCTTGTCCAGCACATTAAAAAAACAGGGCACGAAATTGACTTTGAAAAAACTAAATTACTTCACAAAACAGAGAATTTATATAGAAGAATTGCTCTAGAAGCCATAGAAATTGAGAGGAGCCCCCTTTGCATAAATAAAAGAGATGACACGTCCCGCCTACCAGAAATTTGGAAACCAGCCTTAAACAAAAAAAACACTTCATAAAAATCACCATGTCAATCCTTCTAATAATTATGAATTTGGAATTTGGAAATTTGGAAACCAGCCTTAAACAAAAAACACTTCATAAAAATCACCATGTCAATCCTTCTAATAATTATGATTACACCAACCAATCAGATCACTGAAACATAATCACCCAATCTATTTGTTACATTCAAACCAAATCTCCACCCCCACACTATATACTAGGAAGAAATGACAGTTGCAAACATTCCATTTTACAACAGCACGAAGCTTGGAAACTTCAGCCTGATGATGGTGAATGTGATTTCACCGAAACGTCGCATAGAAGCAATTTTTCCCATAGGAATCAATGTAAAAGCAAATAATGTGTGCAAACCCATTAGGAAAGAAATAAAAGCTTAGCATTTTTGTGGGAGGAGGAGGAGAAAGAAGAGGAAGAAGACAGCCCCTGCTGAAGGAAGAAGATGAGGTGAGGGGAATAAAAAAAATCTAAAACTTTAAGGCTAAAAAAAAAGAGGGACTCTGAGGCAGCGAGGAGGAGCACACGCCTCCCATGCACCCAGCGCAAGGCTGCCTCCCATACACTGACTGCTGCTGCTGCTACCTGCTGCCTCTTCCTTCCCATGCTGAAGGGCTCCCCTCTTCTCTCACTCGCTCGCTCGCTTTGTAGCCGGTGCCTTTCCTTCGCTGTGGTGACTCCTCCGCTGCCCAGAGCAAAGGGAGTGTTTTAATTCCCTGTCCAAGTGCCCAGAGAAAGGAAAATGCTTTGTTTGCTCTGGACTGCCAAAGCCTCCTTAAGCACCACCAAAAGGCTCCTCTGGCAGCCCAGATGGCTGGGATTAAAGGGGGAATGGCAGGAAACTGGCCAGGCCTTCGTGTCACTCTCAAATTTCCTGGGAGATTTTTCCCAGCTCAGGTTCTTAAGTAGAAAATAGTTCTTAAGTAGAGGCAAAAAAATCTTGAACACCCGGTTCTTATCTACAAAAGTTCTTAAGTAGAGGCATTCTTAAGTAGAGGTACCACTGTATATATCAGTGATGGCGAACCTATGACACGTGTGTCAGCACTGACACGCGTAGTCATTTTCGGTGACACGCGGCTGGAGAAACGGGGAGCTTTAGGGCAGCGGTCCCCAAACTACAGTAGAGATTTTACCATAAGCTCCCGAATCTCCCCTCCACTCTGCTGCTGAGCGTCTGGCGGCAGCAAGGAAGAAAGCCAGGGGGCGGGGAGGAAAGCACCCTATGGCAGAGCAGCAGCAGTTCCTCTCCCTGAAGGCGAGAAAGAAATTGGCCAATTGCAGGCCCGCTTTCCTCCCCGCCCCCTGGCTTTCCTCCTCCTCCTCCTCCAGACGCTCAGCTGCAGACCGTCTTGGTCCCTCCAGTGCCACTTTTTTGCTTCTTCGCCGCCCCGCGGGAAGCCTGGAAGCCCTGCAAGAGCGGCTGGAGGGGGCTGTAAGCAAGCCATCAGGACCCCCCGTGCACTAACTTGTTGATGGCCATGCCGTCCCGGATCGCGGGGAGGGGAGCTCTTCTCCCGCCAAGCGACGGCGAGGCCCTCCCAATGCTTGCCCGTCCAGGCCCCGCACTTGGAGCCGGGGCGACGGGCCTAGCCTCAGCTTACTTGGCCCCGGCGCGGCCGAAGCATGGGGCGGAGTAGGCGGCGGCTGCTTCAGGCCCGCCCCCGAGCTGAGCTTCCTTTGGCTTCCTTCGAGGCAAAACTGCAAAGCTCACCTGCTGCCTTGAAGGAAGCCAAAGGAAACTCAGCTCAATGAGGATCGGCTGTTGGTCTCTTCAAGCTGCTGCCGCCCACTGTGGAGATCCCTTCGCCCGAACAGAGGCGGCGGCGGCGGGTTCAAGGGACCAACAGCCAGTCCTTTTCAGGGCTGCGTTGTTGCAGCGTCTGAGGCCGCCACCGCCTCCGCCTCCAGGCGAAGGGATCTCCGCAGTGGGCGACAGCGGCAGCTTTAAGGGACCAACAGCTGATCCTTTTCGGGGCTGCGTTGTTGCAGCCTCCAAGACCGCCCACCGAGGAGATCCCTTAGCCTGGAGGCGGAGGCAGTGGCGGCCTCAGATGCTGCAACAACGCAGCCCCGAAAAGGACCGGCTGTTGGTCCCTTGAACCCGCCGCCGCTGCCTCTGTTCGGGCGCCCCCCCCCGCCCAGGAAAGAGTTGCAGCAGAAAAGCAGCACATTTGAAAAGCGCGCTGCTTTCCCGTAAAGCCGGCTTTCCTGGCTGGCACAGGGCTTTCCCGGGCAGCTGGCTTGAGCCTTGTGCCGGTTAGCAAAGCCGTCTGCCCGCCGGAGATGTGGAGAGAAAGAAGGGAAAAAGAGGGAGGGAAAGAGGAGAGGAAAGAAGGAGGGAGGGAGGGAGGGAAGGGAGAGAAAAGTGAACGAGAGGGAGAGAGAAAGGGAGGAAGAGAGGAAGGAAGGAAGAGATAAAGGAGAAGAGGAAGAGGAAAAATGAGAGGAGGAAGAAGAGGAGGAAAAGGAGAGGAAGAGGAGGAGGAAAAGGAGAGGAGGAGAAAGCGGAAGAGGAGAAGGAGAAGGAAGAGCAGGAGAAGGAGAACCAGAAGGAAATGGAGGAGATGAAGAGGAGGAGAAAAAGGAGAGGAGGAGGAAGAGGAGGAAAAGGAGAGGAAGAGGAGGAGAAAAAGGAGAGGAGGAGGAAGAGAAGGAGGAGGAGAAAGAAAAGCAGGAGAGGAAGAGTAGGAGAAAAAGGAGAGGAGGAGGAAGAGGAGGAAAAGGAGAGGAAGAGGAGGAGAAAGAAAAGGAGAAGAGGAAGAGGAAAAATGAGAGGAGGAGGAAGAGGAGGAAAAGGAGAGGAAGAGGAGGAGGAAAAGGAGAGGAGGAGGAAGAGGAGGAGGAGGAGAGGAAGAGGAGGAGGAAAAGGAGAGGAGAAGGAGGAGGAGAAAGAAAAGCAGGAGAGGAAGAGGAGGAGAAAAAGGAGAGGAGGAGGAAGAGGAGAGGAAGAGGAGGAGAAAAAGGAGAGGAGGAGGAAGAGGAGGAAAAGGAGAGGAAGAGGAGGAGGAAAAGGAGAGGAGGAGGAAGAGAAGGAGGAGGAGAAAGAAAAGCAGGAGAGGAAGAGGAGGAGAAAAAGGAGAGGAGGAGGAAGAGGAGAGGAAGAGGAGGAGAAAAAGGAGAGGAGGAGGAAGAGAAGGAGGAAGAGAAAGAAAAGTAGGAGAGGAATAGTAGGGGAAGAGTAGGAGAGAGGGAGAGGGAGGGGAAGAGGGGAAGGAAGGAAAAGAGAGAAAGAGAAAAAAGTGGAAGGAAGAGAGAAGAAAAGAAAGGAAGAGAGAGAGTGAGAGAGAGCAAGAAAGAAAGAAAGAGTGAGAGATAAGAGAGGAAGGAAGAGAGTGAGAGAGAGTGAGAGTGTTTTTTTCTCAAGGTGACACACCACCCGAGTTATGCTCGGTTTTTTGGCGAATTTTGACACACCAAGCTCAAAAGGTTGCCCATGACTGGTATATGTGCAAATAACTGATAAAGAAATAAAGGGAGATTTGTATAGATCTATTTCAAGCTTATTATCTTTCGTCAGCCAAGCCATACCCTTCTAGGATTTGAACCTGGCCTCTTATGCCTTGTTAGGCAGTGATTTTTCTTCTAAACCACAGGCTCTACTCCCCTTTATCAGCTGAGCCGGGGAAAGATTACAAGTTTGGAATGTATGTATGTATGTATGTATGTGTGTGTGTGTGTGTGTGTATATATATATGTGTGTGTGTGTGTGTGTGTGTAGTCTGAAATGTAGTTTTAATTAAAACACATAAATAGTCAAGCAAAAGTGCTTGCCTAGACCACATTTGACGACATCTGCAACACTGTTTAATCTTGCCTGGACATCCCAAAGAAACCAGGCAAACAACAGAAGTGAAAGCTGCTGATTTTCCCCTCTTTTTGATAACTAAAAGCCATTCTGAGTCTTGCTGCCCTGCTGCAGGACACTGAGTACACCAGCCTGCTGAGTCAGCATCTTTATGTAGTGAGATTCATTCCTTATTGTAATATAAACATGCTTCAAGTCTGCCAAAAAGTAATTGATGCTTGTTGAAAAAAAGCTGCAGAGTAATGTCGTTGCATTTCTAAACTGAAGACATACACAGGAGCTCAGGATTTCAAAACCTGGGATTGTGAACCACAGCTTCCAACAAAGCAAAGGGGCGTGCATAAGTGCACCATTGTGCCTACCGTCCCTGTCCTATTGTCTACTTTTTATCATTACTTATCTAATGTTTTATATGTACAAATTATCACCCTATAATTGTTTGACAAATAAATAAATAAATATATATATTTTTTAAAATAGTGGGTTAGGAAGTTAGCGAATCGTTGTTTCTCTCAACCCTCTTATTTTTCCTAAACAGGGGATACACTATGGTCAGAGAACAGAGCATGCAGACTTGCAAAGTCGCCCATGTGTGGTATTAAGGAGTTTCCCCCAGTCCTGAGTTAATGTGTGCTCCACTCATCCTTGAGTTGGTACAAAAATGAATTAGTGTGAGATCTGCTCTCCCCATTGTCAATCCACATACTCTGCTGCTTTTGCTTTTGCTCCCAATCACTACAGTCCTTGAATTCACAATGACTGTGTCAGAGTTGTGTTTAGAAGCTGTCCGCCCAGAAGTAGAAAGGATATCAGGAACTGGAGAGGTTTCGGAATGAAGACTAGGAATTCTTCTGGAGACTTTTACTTCTTCTTGGTATCAAAACTATATTCTCTATTCTATATTACAGAACACCAAACTATCTTACTAGACGACTCTTCCACTACTAACCATAAACTACAACAAACCACCACTGACCATAAGCCACACCTCCAGATGCATTACAGTATATACAGATCTTGACCAATCAGGTCGTAGCACATTCTGCTGATCCACCATGACTCAGAATTCCTTTTACTTTACACTAATTACAACTTTTTTCACTGTAACTGGAATATTACCCCAGGTACTAATTCTGACAGACTGATCTCTAAATAAAAATAGTAAACCGCCCAGGGTCTTCGGAGAAGGGTGGCATACAAATCTAATAAATCTAAATAATGATGATGATGATGATGATGGTGATGATGGTGATGATGATGGTGATGATGATGTAAACCTTACTTTGTAACAGGTACAGCTAATGATGGCTTAGCCCTGTCTTGCTCCCAGATTGGGATGAGATGCTGTTACCCCAGTGGCATGGGATGAAATAGGTATAGCCAGGCCTTGCTTTGTTATGGTTAGGTTCAAGTAGAGACATAATGCACGTGACTTGTTCATTATTGTCTAAAGTAAGAATTTGGAACCATGGCCCTTTTATGACTTGTGAACTTCAACTCCCAGAATTCCTGAGCCTGTATGGGAGTTCTGGGAGATGAGGTCTACAAGTTATATTAAGACCATATTTCTCCACTCCTGATCTAAAGGCAGAGATACCTGGGCTGCATAGCAATGAAGCCTAGCAATTTCCTCAGGTGACCTAATGAATGATGCAGCAATATTTTATATTGTGGCCTCCTAACTTATTTGCAGCAAGAGCCAGGGAGGAGGGACCTTTGGTCAACTTTCTTGCCATAAAATCTCTGGCTTGCCATTGTCCTTAAGAAACACCATGTTGTTGCTCACTTCATGTAAGTATTTAAAAAATAAGCTCCCCTAATTTATCATTACTTTGGATGGCCTCCGTAATACAAACCATATTTGGAGGCCGCCCCATTCCATATGATTCTGGGCTGCTTGCAAGTAAAAATGAGAAAGGAACATAAAACTGAGGAAAAAAAGGACCACACATATCTAGAGAACATAGGGGGGAAAAACAACAACCCACAGGGGATCAACATGGCCTGGGAGACGAACCAGATCTTCATGGACATCCAAGCATCATCAGGGTGGGACCTTGGACAGAAAGCGTTCTAGAGGCAAGGGTGTAACATCTTTCCAAAATCTTCCAAAGATGGCTCTCTTTCACTGAGGGGACATGGAGTACCCCCACTCTGCCCGATGTCACTGTCCAGGTAGAAACAATTGAAGTCAGGCAGTCCCTCAAATAGCTCAGCATCACGCCATGAAGGGAATTGTAGGGGATATCTAATCCCATGAATTGCACCTGAAAACCCACAAGCGATTCAAAGAGCTGGCATGACCCCACGGATGTACTGTGGGTATCCACAAGATAAGCAACAGATCTTAAACCTGGAGCTGCTTCTGCTGAGATATCAGCAAACATTTTTTGAATTAACAAAAAAAACTCAGTGCTGCAACAATGGAGGGAATATTCTGCAGCATCTAATAACAACAGAGTTGGAAGGGACCTTGGAGGTCTTCTAGTCCAACCCCCTGCTTGGGCAGGAGATCCTATATTACTTCAGACAAATGGTTATCCAACTTCTTCTTAAAAACTTCCAGTGTTGGAGCATTCACAACTTCTGGAGGCAAGTCATTCCACTGATCAATTGTTCTAACTGTCAGGAATTTTCTCCTTATTTCTAAGTTGCATAAACCTCAGTTAAGGACGTTAGGCTGGGTGGCTGTCTCTTTCAATACAGTATAGTCTTTGGTTCTGCAGCAACGCCCTGCCCATATTTTAGATTTCGTTGCCATAACTTTGTTTTTCACACAGTTCAAACCAATTCTGTCAGGATTTTGTTTGGAATACACTCCCACGCATGCAAAAATAACAACAGAGTGAAATGGAACAAGGGCCTTAATCAGCCCTATTCCACAGGCCAGCTTGCTGCATGAGGAAATAGACCTTGAAAGTTCGGGAAATGGTTGCACAGCAGCTGTTTAGGCTTGGACAGCATTTCTGCAGTGAGATAATAACGGCAGGGCGAAGGGTCTCGTCAAACTGCAGCTGGTGACTCCATTAACCACTTCCAGCCCCTGACTTGATTCTCTGCGGCAGGAAACAGTGATGTGTTTTACACAGGAATGTCTGACCTAGACTGATGGTCAGGCTTGTGGGTAGGCCTGCTTTTTTTCACTGGGACTAAATGGCCGCCTTTCCCGTCCACTCAACTCAAAGCTATGTGCTCCCCAGCGTCCACACATTAATTGCTTTAAAACATTTTCTTTTCCAGCTTTCTCTTTAAAAGTCCCTTTGCAGTTAACCAGAAAGAAACACTGTAATTCTGGTTTTGTGCACGCTTACATACATACATATGTAGCTCACGCTTATATTCAGTGAAGGACCGCAAAAATTTTTACTACCTCACTGTGGGTATGGCTTATTTTGTGGGTGTAGCTTGCTGGCCATGTGAGCAGGTGGGAGTGGCTTGACGATCATATGACCCAGGGGTGGCTTAAAGGTCATGTGATTGGCTTAAAGATGGCCAACTTGACATCACTCACGTCAAGCATTTGGGTTAGGGTTAGGATGCCTGGCTCTCCTGGCCTCAAAGAGATACAATTTCCCTATCTATTTACTATTACTGAACATCCAAAATATACTATTTCATTCTATGTATATGTTCTGTCGGGCTCTCTGGTAGAATCCTCCCAAAAATTCACAGGTACAAATTTCAGACACACACAGGTTTGAAAATTCAAAACAATGTTCTTTATAATGAAAATTCACTTAAACTAAGCCCTCTTTTTGTATAGCAAAGAGCACTTGTCTCCAAACAAACTGGTAATTGGTACAAATCCCTTATCAGTTCTGAGATACTTAGATTGCAGCTGTGAGGCAATTCACAGTCCTTCTTCTTTCACAAAGTGAAACACCCTTTGCTCTGCTTTAGTTTCAAAGCGGGGAAAAAGCATCACACCAAGGTCGAAGTCAGCAAGGCAGGCACGAAACACAACGATCAGATAATCCTCCACAATGGCCAAACCCACACGCTGCTCTTTATAGCAGCCTCACTAATTACCACAGCCCCACCCAACCACAGGTGACCTCATTTTCTTTGATAATACTCTCTCAGTTGTTGCCGCCTATGCATTGCTCTCTGCATGCGTGGCTGTATCATTAACTCTTGTTCCGAATCCAAGGAGGAGAGAGATAATTGATCTCCTTCTGAGCTGTCTGCCACACTCTCCTCCTCTCTGTCACTCATGTCTTCTTGGTCAGAGGAGCCTTCATCAGCAGATTCCACCGGGAGCAAAACAGGCCTGCAGCATGTGGATGTCTTCCCCACATCCACAGTCCTTGGGGCAGGAGCTGGGCCAGAGCTAACCACAACAGTCTATATGCCATATGTCTACATATTACACACAAAATATACATTTTCTACTATATAAATTGTATGTGTATGTGCGTGCACACAGCTCTTAAAATTATACACATTCAACCTCATTTACTGCGATAGGAAATACATACCCAGAAGGGAGCCCAGAAGGGGGAAAAAGAAGAAAAAAAATTGAAATTTTCCTACCGGTTCTGCATAGCTGACCAGAGCCCATCACTACTTATATTCAAGAAACAAAAGGAGGAGAGGGGAGACCATTTTTGGCATGCTGGTGCTGCTTAATTTAGCTGAGGTAAAATGGTGAGGTAAAAGGGGGTGATCCCATGTAGTCCAACCAAAATTGATTTGTGTAATGTTTGTTTACATGTTTATTTGTGGGCTAGTCACTCTCTCTCTCAGCCAACCCATCTCATGGGGTTGTTATTAGAAAATAGGAGGATGGAGATGTGTTTGCAGGGATGGGCTACTGCCCGCACGGTGTGTGTGTGTGTGAAAGATGTTGAAAAAAAATACAGGGTGTCCTGCATAAGCCACGCCCACAGTGTGCTAGTAAAACTTTTGGTATCCCTTCACTGCATGTTTGATATGTTTGCTGCCTTGATCTACTTGTAAACATAATAAAGATGGAATACAAATAAGTAAACAAATATATACAATTCTATTATGTATCTTTTTATTGTGTTTTTTATTGGTTTCAAGAAAACTTCGGGCAGTCACTGGACATTAATACTAACTTGAAAGTACAAAAAATAACCCAAACCCCAAACCCCAGACCCCCAAAAGTTTATTTGTCCTTCAAAGCATTTCATAGTTTTTCCTAAACTCCCTCCAAATTTCTGGTGTTTCAGTCGATTAATTCTGAGACTGCTTGGGAGGGAAAACCTACCTCCTTTCTCATCACTTGCCTCTTTTCTCCCTGAAGACTTCATTTAGAAAGGGAGATGGTGGATGGAATCTCCTTTGGCAATGGGATCCAGAGCGTATGACTGACCCTGTAAACGCAAATGTGGAGAATGAAAGATTATTATTATTATTTCCAATATTTGCATGCTGCCAGCTGGCACGAGACAGCAGTTTTGGAAAGCAGGCTGGCTATTCATAGTTGAATCTATCAGATAGGATCATGGAGTGAGGGAGGGGAGAGACGTACAAGGGTGTATTGCCTTTAGACCATTAAATGAAAGGCAGTATAGAAAGCTAATAAAAAATAAGCAAGCTGACCAAGTTAAACTTTCCTGGTCAACTTTTGACCCAATCACATTCAACATGTCTGGTTCAACTATTTACATTAACTCTATACATATTCAACACAAGCCCTTTTCTATCTTTACAATCACTATGTTGGAATTGCAATAAACCCCACTGCCGGATTTTAGAAAAGGGTTGTGGAAACCACAAAAGGGGATTTTAGAGGCTTCTTGTAGACCCTGGCTTGAGGTTGCCATTCTTTGAAATAGACTATGACAACTCTAGGAATTACAAATCTAGAAATGGCAAAGTAAAACGAGTAGCACCAGCCAGACGATATGGTGACAATATTTTTCTAGAGACGACCTCCTCCCTCCCTCCTCCTCCTCCCTTATGTCTCCCCCATTGAAGAATGCCACCATTTTGGAAAACATTCTCTTCATTCTTCAATGGTGGCCTTTGGGTACTTCACTTCAGATTGATGCCCAATCTGTGAGTTTTGTGGGAATCGCAAGATGGAAGACAGCATTGGTAGGATTCAAGGTTTTTTTTACTGCCAGTTCTGTAGGCATGGCTTGGTGGGTGTGGCTTTGCTTGATGGGCATGGCTTGGTGAGCGTGGCAGTGGATGGATACTGTAAAGTCCCCATTTCCTCCCCGTTCCATGGGAAGGATACTACAAAACCTTCATTCCCTCCCCACCCCAGAGGAAAAATACTGCAAAATCCCCATTTCCTCCTGATCAGCTGGGATTTGGGAGGCAGAGAATAGATGGGGACGGGCCCAATCAGAAGTGGCATTTACTAGTTCTTTGAACTACTCAAAATTTTTGCTACCAGTTCTCCAGAACTGGTCAGAACCTGCTGAAACCCACCTCTGGAAAACAAGCTGGCAACAGAGTTGCTTCCCCCCCCCCCAAATGCCAGTAGAAAATAAAATTGTTTAGGAAAAAAAAGAAGTCAGGCAGCTCCTAAGATAGGCTAAGTTTCCCCTTCCTTGGAAAAAAATAACCTGTAGAAAATGTCTTCAAGTGGAGAGGATTAGAAAAGTCCCTGCAACTTGTGGTTGTCAGATAAGGTAAAGGCCTAGGAGGCCCCTGCTTCCATTCTGTGGCATTATTAAAAAATTATCCATCAGAGTTAAAGCTATGTCATATTTCTGCATCCTGTACAAAAAAACCCCCTGAGATTTGGAACCAAGCAAAATATGCTAAGGGTCTGAAAATTAAAAGAAGAAGAAGAAGTCATTGAATTTCACAGTCAAGGGACAGGACAAAAAATAAATGGGTGGAGTAATCATCCCCCCCCCCCCCGTGCCGCCTTTTGACAGGAAGGGAGGAAAAATTAAGAAACATTTGGCAGCTGGGTGAACAATATTCAGAAAAATTTATGAAGCAGGATATGACCTTAAATATCCCATAATGTTAACCATCCCACCAAATCTATGTTTGCTGCTGTCTATTCCCCATCCTTCCAAGTTCAAATTAGGTGGGTGATTTGCAGTTGTACACGCAGGAAAGTTTCAAGCGTGTAAAATATGTCTTGACATCTAAATGAGTGTGTGTGATTGATGCTTTTGTTGTTCCAGTGCTGCTTCAAGACCAAGAGCTTTGGCATTTGGCATTTTTGTCAAAGAGATGTCAAATTATTCACAAAGTTCCTTGGAACCCCTTTAAGCCTCTGTTTCCCCCTCTCAGTTTTCCCTTCCCACAATGAAGAGCGTTGGTACTAGGACCAACGCTCTTCATTCTCTACATCAATGACCTTTGCGATTACCCCACAAGCAACTGTGTCCTCTTCGCCGACGATGTAAAACTCTTCAACACCACCGATAACACAACTACTCTCCAAAAGGACCTGAACTCTGTTTCTGAGTGGTCTAACACATGGCAACTACAAATCTCAACTAGCAAATGCTCTGTTCTACACATTGGGAAGAAGAATCTGAACTTCAAATACGAACTGAATAATCTAATTATCACAGATAATCCCCACTCGGTTAAAGACCTCGGTATACTAATAACAAAAGATTTAAGTGTCAAAGCCCACTGCAACAACATAGCCAAGAAGGCTTCAATAGTTGTAAACCTAATCCTGCGTAGCTTCTGCTCTGGCAATCGCACACTGCTTACAAGAGCTTACAAAACTTTTGCCAGACCCATCCTCGAATACAGCTCATCTGTTTGGAACTCATATCGCATCTCAGACATCTCACCCTTGAAAATGTCCAAAGATACTTCACCAGAAGAACCCTTCATTCCTCCACTCAAAATAGAATATCCTACGAGACTAGACTTTCAATCCCGGGCCTAGAAAGCCTAGAACTAAGACGCCTTAAACAAGATCTAGGTATTGCCCACAAGATCATATGCTGCAACGTCCTGCCTGTCGGTGATTACTTCAGCTTCAACCACAACAACACAAGAGCACACAACAGATTTAAATTAATCGCTCCAAATTTGACTGTAAAAAATATGACTTCAGTAACCGAGTTGTCGAAGCGTGGAACTCATTACCGGACTCCATAGTATCATCCCCAAACCCCCAACACTTTACCCTTAGATTATCTATGGTTGACCTATCCAGATTCTTAAGAGGTCAGTAAGGGGCAAGTACAAGTGCACTAGAGTGCCTTCCGTCCCCTGTCCTATTGCTCTCCTATATCTCCTATACCTTTCTTCTATTCCTATATCTCTTCTTCTATTTTTTCATTGATATGTTCTATTACTATATCTTCTTTTCTATTCTTTCACAGATATATTTTACTATGAGTATCTCCTCTATAACCTTCATCATGTATTTTACTATGTGTATGTGTGTGTGTGTGTGTGTGTGTGTGTGTATATATATATATATATATATATATATGTGTGTGTGTGTGTGTGTGTGTGTGTGTGTGTGTGAATGATGAGGCAGCAGCCATCTCGATCACCGGAACATAGAAACTTTAATAAAACCACTTAGCTTTCGTTAGCGTGCTGCTAACTTCGTCAAAGTTTTAAAATGCCGTGGGAGACAAACATCTTTATAAAGCATTACTCAGTCTGCTCATTGCCCGCGTCACGGGGCCACACCCTTCCCTCCCCCCTGCGGTAAGCCTAATTGTGGGCTTAATCATGCTGGCTGAAGGGAGATCTACCTCTTTTGCTCGTGTTTGTTGCCTTTTTCCCTCCCCAAGGGAGGGGGTGGAATTGTGAGGCTTAATCCTGCTGGCTGTAGGGAGACCTGCCGCTTTTACTCGTGTCTGTTGCCTTTTTCCCTCCCCAAGGGAGGGGGTGGAGTTGTGAGGCAATGCTTCGGAGGTGTTTGGTATTCCTTTCTTCCCCCCATTGTCGTTGTTACTTTTTATAATGGTACATGTCTGCTCTTGCAATTTTTTTACCCATGTCCTCGTCCTAGGTCTACACTGTTCTAATCCCCCCTTGTCCTCTATGTTAGACTTAAAATGTGCCCCTCCACCTCTACCTCCGTATTGCTCCAGTATGTTCCCTTGTTTCTCGTTATGTTCCGGTGATCGAGATGGCTGCTGCCTCATCATTCACGTATGTACCTGGAACTCGCATTTTTAGGACTATTCTTGATATATATATATATATATATATATATATATATATATATATATACACACACACACACACACACACACACACACAGTATATATATATATATATATATATATATATATATATATATATATACACATACATACATACATACATACATACATACACGCACACACACACTAAAACTCTCATTGTGTATTGGACAAAATAAATAAATAAATATAAATAAATAAATAAATAAATAAAATGGAACAAGGAGAGTAGGGGCCTCCACTCACCCTTATCCATAATACATTCTTTGTTTATTAAAAAAAGAACAAAAAGTGAAGGGTTTAGGCATTACTGGAAGGAGCACTTAAGTGAAGGGCTGCAAAAATTTTTACTACTACACTGTGGACGTGGCTTATTTTGTGGATGTGGGCTTGCTGGCCATGTGACCAGGTGGGTGTGGCTTGACGATCATGTGATCGGGAGGTGGCTTAAAGTTAATGTGACTGGCTTAAAGGTGGCCAACTTGACATCACTCACATCAAGAGTTAGGTTTAAGGTGCCTGGCCTCTCCTCACCTCAAAGAGATACAGTTTCCCTATCTATTTACTATTAATGAACACCTAAAATATACTGTTTAATTCTATTTACCGGTATGTATATATGCCATATGTGTACATACATATTACGCACAGGCACACAAAAATATATACTGCTCAAAAAAATAAAGGGAACACTCAAATAACACATCCTATGTATGAATGAATGAAATATTCTCACTGAATACTTTATTCTGTACAAAGTTGAATGTGCACAACAGCATGTGAAATTGATTGTCAGTGTTGCTTCCTAAGCGGACAGTTGGATTCCACAGAAGTTTGATTTACTTGGAGTTATATTGTGTTGTTTAAGTGTTCCCTTTATTTTTTTTTGAGCAATGTACATTATCTACTATATAAACTGTATGTGTATGTACACACACACACACACACACACACACACACACACAGCTCTTCTAAAATTATACACATTCAACCTCAGTTACTGTGATAGGAAAAATATACCCAGAGCCCAGAAGGGGAAAAAAGAAAAAAAAATCAAAATTTTTCTACCGGTTCTGCATACCTGACTGTACCCATTAGGAGCCCATCGCTGGAGCAATTCCACTTGAAAGTCCTTCCTAGGCTGTAATGCATATTGTTCTTGGCGCCTGTTCAGAGGCTCTTTCAATTATTCCAGTTGTGTTTATTTGGAGTTAGAAAACAGGGCTGGGGTGGAGCCCTGGCTGAAAGCCTGGATCCTAATAAGCCCAAATTCAGCAACAGAAAGAAGAGGAAGCATCCTCCTTCCCCCCTTGCCATCTCCCTTTGCAATGTCACGGGGACACGGATCACCTTTACAAAGGTATATTTTGCACCCCCAACACCCTGGACTTCCCCTAACATGGACTGACACTCCCCCCTCGACATCTGTTTGCTCTTTTGGAGGCCGAGGAAAGCTGCTCCCCTCAGCCAGAGCCTTGTCAGGCTGGATTTATGCTCTTCGTTCTTCTGGGGAAGCGCAAAGCAGATGGAGTGCTGGCAGCCGTCTTACCTTTGGCTGCCTCCAATTCTCAGCCCATGCTGGAATGCTTTCTTCTGCCTTCCCCAGAGGGGTGTGGGGGAAGAAAGAGCCCCAGGGTGGGGCTTAGAGAAAGAGCCTTGACCGACACACATGGATTGGAGAGGCCGAAGTTGCTATAGCAAAAAGAGCAGGGAATTGGAATTAGAGGGAGTTGGTTCGCCTGGCGTCCATCTGTAGCGTTATCTTTACGGGTTGAGCCTCTACAGCGAAACCAGGTGCTGCAGGAAATAGCTTTGGCCAACAGGGAAACAGAAAATAAATCTCCTTCACCTGGAGAATGGCAAACGGCATGTTCTTTCCCCAAACAGAAAAATCTGCTGCTGCTTCTTCTTCTTTTCCTTCTCATTCTTCATCTGTTTTGCCTAATATGTTGTGGGAAGGCTTTGAATGTGACGACCAGCTATCATTTGCAGAACTGGCCTTTTTCTTCTCAAATAACTTCATTATCAGAGATCCTAGCCAGGGTGGGTTCTGGGCCCTTTTGCTGCTGGTTCACTCCAATGAAAAAAATAGCCTCTGCGCATGCGCAGAAGCAAAAATTATGTTCTGCAGATGTGCAGAAATAAAATCCAAGATGGTGGTGCCCACAGAGACATCGACAGAACCAACTTTTTGATGTCATCACTGTATTACTAGTGGTTCTAAGGAACTGGTTAGAACTGGTAGGAACCCACTTCTAGAGCCTAGTAATGGTAAAATGGAGGAGACAGATTATTGAGGGCAATATGCAGCGGCCCACATGGTTTTGGGTAGATCCTGGTATGCATATGCATCACCTCTCCTGTAGAACATGCATTGGGTACCGATTTACTTCCGTGTGCAATTCAAGGTGCTGGTTGTCATCTTTAAAGCCCTTCATGGCTTGGGACCAGGTTATCTTGCTGGTCACATCTACCCAATCCATCAGAGCAGGGAGGCAGCAAATGTTGGGAGTTCCGTTCCCAAGGGAAATATATAACTAGTGGGACCCAGAAGAGGGGTCCCTCCATGGTGGCTCCCTCTCTCTGAGCCGTGGTGGCGCAGCAGGTAGAGTGCTGTACTGCAGGCCACTGAAGCTGACTATAGATCTGTAGGTCAGCGGTTGAAATCTCGTCACTGGCTCAAGGTTTTACCCACCTTTCGAAGTGGGTAAAATGAGGACCCAGATTGTGGGGGCATTATGCTGGCTCTGTTTTTTTTTAAAAGTGCTATTGCTAACATGTTGTAAGCCACCCTGAGTCTAAGGAGAAGGGTGGCATAAAAATAGAATAAATAATAAATAAATAATTCCCCCAGTGATTAGAATGGCCTTCACTCTAATACTCTTCTGGAAAGTGCTGAAAACCTGGTTCTACCTGCAGACCTGGGGAACCCAGAGAGGGATGGAGCCCATTAAATGGCTCATGTGATGCTGTCGCTAGGGTGGGGGGGGAAGTGGGGGGTGATTTTGTTATATTATACTATATCAATTTATTTGATTCTTTTTCTTAGTTTTCATTGTTTAAATGGGGTCTTCTATTCTGTAAGCTGCCTTGCGTCACCATGGATGAATAGGCGGCATTATAAATTCAATAAATAAATATGCTGATTCTGTAAACTGCTTAGAGAGGACTGTAAAACAAAATGAAGCTGTATATAAGTGCTATTGCTATTGCTATCGCTATCCTGCCCTTCCTTATGATGGACTGAAATAGGGCACTTTATCTTCAATCAATGGTTGAGTGAAATGTTCAGATGGATTACAGTGGTCCCTTGACTTTCGCGGGTCCTCCTCCCCTTCCTGCTTCTTTAAATAAAAGCTCCGCTTCCGCCACAACCTCTTGATCCCTCCCCTTTAATTCTCGGAGCGTTGGTATGCTCCACTTGAAGCCGAGCCTTACTGCTGCCCGCTGCCACACAGCAGAACCCCCAGCTTGCCACCCCATTGCCCCTGCGGGTTCTGGGATTAAGTAAAACCAGGAATGGAGGAGGGAGGGAGAGGAAGAAAGGAAGGAAGGGAGCGTCTCTACTTCGCGGAAATTTGACTTTCGCGGGCGGTCTTGGAACGTATCCCCCGTGAAAGTCAAGCGACCACTGTAATTCCAAATTCTGGAATCTAAGAAAGAAGCAGGTTGCTGGTTGTACCAAATCAAAACCTCTTCTTGGGTCACTCAAATTTCTGACTGAATCCTGCTGATGACGTCTAAGTTCTGGTCTGCAGTGAGATGTCTGGAAGGACCCTGCTTCTCCCCTTTATATTCATTGGCCTCGCTAGGTCTGGGCCAGGGGTCTCCAAATTTATTGGCAACTTCCAGACTTGTGGATTTCACATTCCCCGCAGTCCTAGAGTGAGTGGTGTGGTACTTGGTGTGTGTGGCAGGGCAGCTCGGAGATTGCGAGCCACTGCACCGTTACGTGGGAGTCTGCTTTCTTCACCACCTCTGCTTGAAAAGGGCGAAGTCCGATGAGTGGCTTCAAGGGTCTTTGGAGAGGGGCAGCATAGAAATCAAATAAATAAGTAAGTAAGTAAGTAAGTAAGTAAGTAAGTAAGTAAGTAAGTAAGTAAGTAAAACAATAATAAATACCCGACTTTCTGTTGTTGCATGAGATACAAAGGGAAGCGGGCTGCCTTTCCAGCATGCCTGCCAATGGCGGTGTTTTGGACAGCTCCAATCAGGCGTTTACAATGGGGATGTCCCTCTGACCTTCCTGCCAATCTGACCTTCCTGCCAGCTTAAAGCTCTGTTGGGAGAATTGCCGCTAGACTTATGGTTGGGAGTCACCACGACATGAAGAACTATATTAAGGGGTCGCAGCATTAAAAAGGTTGAGAACCACTGTTCTAGTCTAATCACAACTACACCCCGCTTGAGCAGGAGAACTTATATCATTTAAAATTGAACAAAACAATATTTCTTTTTGCACCAGCCAACTTTCAAAAGTTTTTTTCCCCTTCATCAAGCAGAATATTAAAAAGTGGGGAAGAGAAAACATTTAGTGATATTTTTAATTTTGCTGGATAAGCTGACCCAAGATGCCACCAATTTTTATTCATGTTTATTCAGAAAAGTGGGGAGGGGATGGGCAAGAAAAGTGTTGTCTTTGAAAGCATGGGAAACCACATGACCCGGTGTACGCAAGTGTCTAAAGGACTCCAAGTCCCAGCATTCCAACCCAAAACATCGGAGCACATGAGGGAAAAGTTAAGCGTGAGCTGACGGCGCAATAGACACCAGATTTTGCTGGCAACCCTGGAGGAAACTTACGCCAAGAAAACAGAAACAAAGCCAGACCGTTCAGGACTGGAGAGTGGGAGGGAGGAGGGAGAATCTAATCCGGACCTTTATAAGATTTACACAAAGGAATCCAACCCGGAAATATTAGGCATGAACAAAAACAACACCATTAGGAAAACGAGTCCTGATAGAACACTCTTAGAAAACAACAGTAAGTCTCCTGGGCATTTCATGACAATAGGGCGCTCGTAGTGGGACCCAGGTTGGAATGTAAAACCAGGAAGTTGCATGAATTCCAAGCACATGCCAGATTTGGATGTTTTCAAGATGCTTTTGATAAAACAATTCACATCTTAATTGGGTAGCCTTGGAGAAGTCAGTTGCTGTTAATTTGCCATCTTGTAAAACAAAAACAAAGAGAATTCGCTTTGCATGTTTACTTAGAAGTTCCACTGCTTGGAACTCCGTGTCCTAATTGGTCCTTTGGTTGTCTCACTCAACTGTCTTGTGTTAAGGAAGATTTGAGATTGGAGCGGACAGGTGAACTCATTCAGTTGTAAGAGAATCCCTTTCATATTTTTCATGTGGATGGAGCAATTTGGTGAATTTCTGAATCTCTTGCGATCTGCTTATTAGGACTCTTATTTGTGACAGTTTTATCACATTTCTCTTCCAAAGATCTCAGAGCAATGGTTCTCAAACTTTCAAATGCCGAGACCCCTTAATACAGTTCCTGGTGTTGTGGTGATCCCCAACCATAAGCCTAGCACCAATTCTCCCAACAGAGCTTTAAGTTGCTGGCAGGAAGGTCAAAGGGACACGCCCACTGTCAACACCTGATTGGTTGGATTGTAAAAATATGTTCCAAAGCACCAGAATAGAGGCTTTAGTTCATAACACCATGGGAAATTTGTCTTTTCCCATATTTAAGGCGACTTCTGTGAAATAGTCCCCAAAGGGGTCCCGACCCCCAAGTTGAGAACCACTGAAATAACTGAAAGATAATGCAAGACAGGGTGAGCTTCATTTGAGTGACAAAATGGAGAGAGCCTTGTACACTAGCTTCTCCTGTCTCTGGGTAATTTTTGATCATCATAGGATAATCAATGTTCTAGTATTCTTTGCAAAATGTACATGTAGTTTTTGACTTATAACCAGTTGCTTAGCGACTGAAATTACAACAAGCTTCCTAAAGGTACTTACGACCTCATTCCAAATTTCAATGACTGCCTATCCCATGGTCACACGATTGGGATTTTGATCACTTAGCAACCAGTCTGCATTTATAGTTATTTGCAGTGTCCTGCAGTCATATGACCACATTTTGTGATGTTTTTGCCAAAATTTCAGCATTTACTTCTGGTTTTCAGCAAAACCAGCTAATAGCAAACAAAGTTCAGTTTACGACTGTGGCATTCATTTAATGACACCCACCCAAAATAAATTTTATTTATTTATTTATTTATTTATTTATTTATTTATTTATTTATTTAGTTAGTTAGTTAGTTAGTTAGTTAGTTAGTTAGTTAGTTAGTTAGTCCAATACAAATTGAAAGTTAAAGAGAATAAAAACATGTAGTAGTAAATATCAGGGAAAGGATAGAAGAAAAGATATGAGAATAGAATACGTCAATGAAGTGTAGAGGAAAGGATATATGAATGGGAGAATATATATATATAATATAGGAGATATAAATATAATATAAATAAAATCAGATTGGTTAGATGGATGAGCTGCTTTACAACTGTCACAACTGTAATGGACAGGCTCCATTATGGTTGCAACTACCTGTATGTCTCACTTTTTCTCAAAGACCTCAAGGCAACAGAAGAGCATTCCCTTCATCCTGCAAGGTGGATTGGGCTGAGAGAGAATAACAGACGGAAGTCCCCTTAGGAGTTCTTTGGGCTGTAGATGGATTCAGGCCTGGGTCTCCCAGATGCTTTAACATACCGGCTGTCATTTGGCCACTAATTCAAGTGTTGGACCCGAACCAAAGAACATTGTGTTACGGTTCCTAAATATTTTTTTTTAACTTCCAAAGAAGGTCAATTTTAACAGCTGGAACTTTGCCAGGGACAGGGCGAGGAATAAAAAATGCCCCCTGACAAAATTGTTCACACTTCCTGGGGGAAGGGATCACTCCCCTTTTGTGTCTTACCCTTTGTGGAGGTGGGAAGATGAGGTTGAGCCACACAAATAGGACTTTGCCATTAGGGGGCAACCTTGTCCTAACCCACTAGAGTTTGCTCCTGGAAACAGGAGAGGGGCGGCATACAAATCTGATTAATAAAATAGAAACATAGAAACATAGAAGACTGATGGCAGAAAAAGACTTCATGGTCCATCTAGTCTGCCCTTATACTATTTCCTGTGTTTTATCTAAGGATGGATATATGTTTATCCCAGGCATGTTTAAATTCAGTTACTGTGGATTTACCAACCACGTCTGCTGGAAGTTTGTTCCAAGGATCTACTACTCTTTAAGTGAAATAATATTTCCTCACGTTGCTTTTGATCTTTCCCCCAACTAACTTCAGATTGTGTCCCCTTGTTCTTGTGTTCACTTTCCTATTAAAAACACTTCCCTACTGAACCTTATTTAACCCTTTAACATATTTAAATGTTTCGATCATGTCCCCCCTTTTCCTTCTGTCCTCCAGACTATACAGATTGAGTTCATTAAGTCTTTCCTGATACGTTTTATGCTTAAGACCTTCCACCATTCTTGTAGCCCGTCTTTGGACCCATTCAATTTTGTCAATATCTTTTTGTAGGTGAGGTCTCCAGAACTGAACACAGTATTCCAAATGTGGTCTCACCAGCACCCTATATAAGGGGATCACAATCTCCCTCTTCCTGCTTGTTATACCTCTAGCTATGCAGCCAAGCATCCTACTTGCTTTTCCTACTGCCCGACCACACTGCTCACCCATTTTGAGACTGTCAGAAATCACTACCCCTAAATCCTTCTCTTCTGAAGTTTTTGTTAACACAGAACTGCCAATGCAATACTCAGATTGAGGATTCCTTTTCCCCAAGTGCATTATTTTACATTTGTAAACATTAAACTGCAGTTTCCATTGCTTTGACCATTTATCTAGTAAAGCTAAATCATTTACCATATTACAGACCCCTCCAGGAATATCAACCCTATTGCACACTTTAGAGTCATCGGCAAATAGGCAAACCTTCCCTACCAAACCTTCCCCTATGTCACTCACGAACATATTAAAAAGAATAGGACCCAGAACAGACCCTTGTGGCACACCGCTTGTAACCTGTCTCTGCTCAGAATACTCGCCATTAACAATAACTCTCTGATGTCTATGCTTCAGCCAGCTTGAAATCCACTGAACTATCCAGGGATTAAGACCAATCTTCACTAATTTATCTATCAGCTCTTTATGTGGCATCGTATCAAACGCTTTGCTGAAGTCCAGATAGGCAATATCCACGGCACCACCTTGATCCAACACCTTTGTGTTAATAAATTTGATTAATAAAATAAAGTGGTGAGTGGGACGGCAAAATTGGTTTAAAGGAGTCTTGAAATGTGCATATTAACATTTCTCTTGGGAATACTGAGTCAGTCCTCTGTAAACAGACATCTCCAAAGTGAAACATTCCCTCAGAACTCAAAATGACCTTCAGGCTTTTCATGTAAGAGAGATTCACTACACACAGGCTGCTCCCATCCCATCCTCCACTTTGCCCTCAGGAAAGATCACATTTTGCCAAGTGAGGTGACATGCTTTGGAGCAAGCACACAGCTGCAGGGCTGTCCCATCAGGTAGTATGAGAACCATTAAGTGTTGTACCTCATAATTTTTGACAAATGTAGCTTTTCTTTTATGTACACTGAGAGCATATGCACCAAAGACAAATTCCTTGTGCGTCCAATCACACTTGGCCAATAAAGAATTCTATTCTATTCTATTCTATTCTATTCCGTTCCGTTCCGTTCCATTCCACTCGATTCTAGTGGCATTTTAGGATAATCCCCACAAGGGGACAGGATTTGATTGTGCACAAATGGAACAAATGTTCTCTTTATTTACTTCTGTCTCTCTCGGAAACAGTTTCAATATGGGCACTCCTGTAACCAACAGAAACACATGGCAATGGGTATGATGTGGTCCGGCCTAAGTTGCATCATTTCTGTCTACTTACAGGTAAGGCAATGGTTCTCAGCCTTGAGAACTGGAACTGGAACTGAAGTGGACTTCAATTCCCAGAATCCCCCAGCCAGCATTCGGACGATCTCCACATTGAATTATTCTGAGAACGAACATCTAGCCATGCTCTCTGTCATTTTATTGAGGGCAGGGGTCATAAACACAAGCCTTGAAACAAACAGCCCTGCTATGCAGGCACATATGTCATGTTTTTTTCCCTTGGCTCCAAACCAGATCCTGGAGACAGAATGTCGTGCCCTTGGCAGAATCGAAGGAAACACCTTGTTCCTTGAAAAGTTGTATTGCCTGGGTTGGCGCAGCCGTCTCTTCCTTTGACTGCATTGTCTGGGTTTCCCTTATAGCAACACAGGGGGGAATTCCAGACATAAAATGTATGCAAATGCAACTATGTACAGTAGATTTATTTGGAGCAAGTCCTGAACCTGCAAATATATTCTAAGGCCCATTGAAAACAATACATTATTTGCTTGTTTCACTTGTATTAATGCATAATCATCACTTGGCAGAGAACACCCCCCCCCGGTTGTGTTTACATGTTATACCAGTGACGGTGACCCATTTTTGGTTCACGTGCCAAATGGGTGTGTGTGTGCATGTGCTAGCACGTACACATGTGCCCACACCCATTCCCTCCCCCATGCATGCACATCCTCCAAGTTGCCTCTTTGTATATAGAAATATATTTATCAATATTTTATTTTATTAAAAATGAAAATTGATGCATTTGTAGAATACAGTGGTACCTCTTCTTACGAACTTAATTCGTTCCATGACCAGGTTCGTAAGTAGAAAAGTTCATAAGAAGAAGCAATTTTCCCCACAGGAATCAATGTAAAAGCAAATAATGTGTGCAACCCCATCCCAAAAGTCACCCCTGTTGCCTTGCGCCGCTGGCAATCCCCGCCTTCAGACTTCCATTGCCAGCCAAAGTGCCTATTCTTGCATTTCTACGGAGTCTCCGAGTCTACGGAGAGGGGCGGCATACAAATCTAATAAATAAATAAAATAAATAAATAAAATTTCTGGGATTTCCCTGAAACCCGAGCTGCCACCGCTGGGATGCCCCGCCTTCGGACTTCCTGCCTCCAGACTTCCGTTGCCAGCCGAAGCGCCTGTTCTTGTGTTTCTGGGATTTCCCTGAGCCTCCCCTTGCTGGGATTCAAAGCAGTGCTGGCAAAAATGAAGGGACTCTCAGCAAAGGGAGCCTCAGGGTAATCCCAGCAATGGAAGAATGGACGCTTGGCAACAGAAGTCCGGAGGTGGGGATTCCCAGCGAGGGGAGGCTCAGGTGAATCCCAGCGCTTCGGCTGACAAACGAAGTCCGAAGGCAGGGCATCCCAGCAGTGGTGGCTCGGGTTTGTAAGGTGACAATAGTTTGTAAGAAGAGGCAAAAAAAATTTTAAACACCGGGTTCGTATCTCGAAAAGTTCATTAGTAGAGGCGTTAGTTGTATCCAAAATATGAGTCTTCGGAGAGGGGCGGCATACAAATCCAATAAATCCAATAAATAAATTTATTTACTGAATAATGCAAAAAGAACATTAAATCCAGTAAATATTAACATAAATAAAATATCTTTTTAATTCCCTCTCCCCCCATTTTTAAGAGATAAAAAACAATGAGAACACTCACCCTGTTTAACTATTGGCAAATAATTTTTGATATCTGACAAATAATTTTGATTTTGCAGCTCGATGACAGAGTCTTGGGTATCATGGACCTTGGACCATACTTTAAAAAAACACTGCTTTAAGTAACCATTATTTATTAATGAAAACTTAATGCAATCAATTAGATAATGCTCAGAAATAAGTGCAGAACAATTAACTTTTTAACCATTCCCATACGAGCTGTATACAATTGTAATAAAAATCAGTACATATATATTTTATAAAATCACTGTTTATATAAAATATTGTTAAGAGTTACTCCCTGTGAATCTGCAAGTCTTGGAATAATGGGTTCACACATTTGCAAAAGGAAACTAGCTGTGAATTCTTCAACTCTACCTAACCTCTCCCACAAGGTTTCATGTGGGCTTTGGTATCTTTGAAATGGTAATGATTTAACCCTAAAGCACCACCCTCCTATTTTTTTCTTCCTTGCTTTTATAATTTTGTTGTTGCACGAACAAGTGTGTTTTTTCATGTGATCTTCTATAGCTTTGTTTGTGAATAATAATAATAATAATAATAATAATAATAATAAAAAAAAACAAAAAAAAACAAAACTGTGATCAGCAAAGAGTACATCCAGAGGACCAGAAAAATTTTGAAGAGCAAACTGAATGGTGGCAACACTATAAAGGGTATAAATACTTGGGCCATACCTGTCATTAGATACACAGCTGGCATAGTGAACTGGACTCAAGCAGAGCTGGACAACTTGGACAGGAAAACCAGAAAATTAATGATGATCTATCATGCACTACATCCCCCGCAGTGACGTTGACAGGCTGTATTTACCAAGGAAAATAGGTGGCAGAGGACTTTTGCAAGTGAAGCAGACAGTGGAAGAAGAGAAACATGCATTAGTTGACTATGTGAAGGAGAGCAAAGAGTCAGAGTTGATGGAGGTCAACAATAGAAAGCTTCTTAAGGTGAAGCAAACTAAGGACCAGTACAGAAAAACTGTAACTCAATGTCGTATGGACAGTTGGCGGAACAAACATTGCATGGCCAGTTCTTGGAGAAGATTGAAGGCAAAGTGGATAAAGAAAAGACCTGGTCATGGCTTACAAGTGGAACACTCAAAAAGGAAACAGAAGGACTAATACTGGCGGCACAAGAACAGGCCATTAGAACAAATGCTGTCAAAGCCAGAATTGAAAAATCAAAAGATGATCCAAAGTGCAGACTCTGTAAAGAAGCAGATGAAACAATCAATCACATACTCAGCTGCTGCAAAAAGATCGCACAGACTGACTACAAGCATAGACACGATGCTGTGGCACAGATGATCCACTGAAACTTGTGCCAGAACTACCATCTACCAGTGGCAAAGAACTGGTGGGATTATAAGCCTGAAAAAGTGGTCAAAAATGAGCAAGAAAAACTACTGTGGGACTTCCGACTTCCGACTGACCAAATTCTGAAGCATAACACACCAGACATCCTGATTGTGGAGAAAAAGAAAGCATGGATCATAGACATCGCAATCCCAGGAGACAGCAGAATTGAGGAGAAGCAGCTAGAGAAATTAGTGAAATACGAAGATCTAAAAATCAAGCTGCAATGACTCTGGCATAAGCCAGTGAAAGTGGTCCCAGTGGTGGCGCAGTGCCAAAGGATCTCAGTGGACATTTGAAAACCATTGGAATTGACAAAATCTCCATCTGTTAATTGCAAAAGGCAGCTTTACTGGGATTGGCAAACATAATTCGCCGCTTCAGACTGACCAAATTCTGGAACATATTACACCAGACATGATTGTGGAGAAAAAGAAAGTATGGATCATCGACATCGCAATCCCAGGAGACAGCAGAATTGAGGAGAAGCAGCTAGAGAAATTAATGAAATACGAAGATCCAAAATTTGAGCTGCAGCAACTCTGGCATAAACCAGTGAAAGTGGTCCCAGTGGTCCTTGGCACACTGGGCGCAGTGCCAGAAGATCTCAGCGGATTTTTGAAAACTATCAGAACTGGCAAAATCTTTATCTGTCAACTGCAAAAGGCCGCTTTACTGGGGTCAGCACACATAATTCGCCGCTACATCACACATTGATTATGATGATGATAATAATAATAATTCTAAAATATCTAGCAAGCATTTTTAAAGCAAAAGCAAAAGTTAAAGTATTAATCATTGAGCTGTATTAATCATTGAGCTATATTAATCCTTTAGGGGTGTCAGACTGGCAGTCCACTGGTTTGGATGCACCACGCATAGGCCATGCCCACCCAAGCTTGGCAAAGGGGGAAAACATCGTGAAACATCACATGACAGCAACGTGATGCATGCTTGACACCCATAAGCGAAAACAACCAATAATAATAAGTTATTCTCCTGATTCCCAGTGTCTGGGCAGTATCTGCTGGGACAATGATTTCCCCTCTGTGGTTGAGATTCATATTTGCATAGGAAGTTGCATCTTCAGGGCTGTAAGATTAATTTCTGGAGGATGAGGAATTGAAAACCATGGCTAGATAAAGGGCACAGTAGTCTTTTACTTGGTTAAGTTTAAAAAAAATCCCAATCCAAATATTCTCCAATATTCTAATCACGGCACATTTTCCTAAATTGAGCCCGAACCATGAAAACCAGTTTCATCGTTAAACTCTCATCATTTTTACTGGAATTTCAATTCCGAATTTATGAGTCCATAGGTCCTAGGTTTTAGAAAATAAGCCAATGTTTGTTTAGCTACCTTTCCCCCTCCCCACACACATTTGGGAGTCTGTGTGCACTGGTGTTTGCCTTACTGGTGTTGAAATTACAACCTACATGATTGCAACAGAGCTGACAGCTTTTTCCTCTCAGGATGATTGGAAGGGATGTGAACAAGGCTGCAGTTAATCGGTTTCGTGCAAAAGATGCTGCCGTTGCATTCTTAGAGAACAGGCTCAAGTCTCTGCATTTTTTAAAAAAATCTTCCTTCCTCCCAGAAGACTCTCAGCATTCTACAATACCCAGCGAACTCCAGTCCATTTCCCACTTAAGCAAATGATACATACCAGAGCCTAACATCTTGTAGCATCTATATCCATTTGAACTCATTCATGTCTTAATGATGATTATAATGATGAATATGCAAGCAGAAGGCT